>NC_044273.1:4342312-4942312 GCF_003957555.1 Calypte anna
CTGAAAACTGCCAGTAACTAAAGACAAAATAATCTTCTGCTGCTTTTCCTCCAGGTTGGCCTCAGAGGTGCATGTGTTTGCATCTCAGCATGTCCAGTTCATGCCCCAGTGCCTCCCCACAAACCCCTCTTTGAATTGGTTTGAATTCACATGTAATTGGCAAAGAGAAGGACTCCTTTGCCTTCATTTATACCTGACCCTTGGAGAGGTAGAGTCCTAATGATTGGTGTCTAGAGGCTCTTATTAAAGGTGATAAAATGCCTGCTGATACCAGAGGCTTTGGCTTTCTTAGGGTTGTGGGGACAATCAAGTTGCAGCGTGGTTGATATGGGGAGTTGGGGGCTAGGCTACAAACATAACTTTCATTTGCCATGGGTATGATTTAACCTTCAAAAAAATCTCTTTAGGTGCTGGTTTTCTTCCCTAAAATGTGGTGTGAGAGATGACTTAGTGTAACACAACTAGAGTGAGCTTCCTCTTACCTGGCTTCTGATGTGAACCCTGGAGATTAAATCTCAACTAAACATCTATGGATGCTTATAGACCATGGAAAGGAAGAGTCATTTGGGAAATGTGTTTTATCCTCTCCTGCTGTAAAGGTTTAAGTGCCTGCTGTCAATTTCTGTCCATCAGAAGGACATCAGGGAAATCAAGAGGTCTGCCTCAGAGGTAGAGGAGTACACAAGGCACCTGTGGGTGGATGTCTACATGAAACCAAGGTTTCAGTGTTGGTTTTGAGAATGTATTTTCTGATTCTGTGCAGTGCTTGAGTTTCATACCTGGCTTGCATGTTTCTGTTGCTGAATTTTAGGATGCAACCAAGGAAAGTAGCAAGGCATCCAAGCCCCACAAAGTAACCAAGGAGCACAGAGAGAGGCCAAGGAAAGACTCTGAAAGCAAAAACTCCTCCAAAGACCTTGAAAGAGAACAAAACAAGCCTTTGAAGGATTCCTCCAGAAAACCAACTGAGAACAAACTGCCTAAGGAGGAGAAGGCACCTCCCAAAGCTGCTTTCAAGGAACCAAAACTGGCCGTGAAGGAGACCAAACTGGAGAACACTTCTCCAAAGGGTGGGCCCCAGCCGGAGTTAAAGTCTTCCAGCAAGAGGCCCTCCAACGTGGAGTCACCAAAGCCTAGTGCCAAAAAACAAAAAAAGAGTAGCTCCAAAGGGGTAAAGAATATCCTAGGGACATCTCCCAGAACCTCGTCTTCCTCATACCCAGAGAAGAAACAAACCAAGGAGAAGATGAATGCCAAAGTGGAAAAGGTAAAATCTGAAAGTGAGGCCAAGGAGATCAAAAAGCCAGTGGAAATGGAGGAGTCTAATTCAGAGGATGAAAATTCTTTCAAGTCAGAGGTGAGTAGGGATTTTTGTCCTTTACCAGAATTCTTAAACGTGCTGCATGAAAAAGATGTTGAGAAATATTCCCTCAGATAAGAGAGAACCAGATTGGCAGCTGCTCAGGCTGGGTTGTATTTCAAATAAAACTCTGCTGTGAAAATCCTGTCAGTATGAACCATTACTGCTACCTGGTGTAGCTCCTGTGCAGTTCCATTTAGATTCATCTGCAGTCAGAGTTACCTAAAAGTCAGAGTTTAAGGCTGTGGTTTCTCATTCATTCCTTGTAGTGACATCTATAGTGCTAGAGCAGTACAGTTACACATTCTGTCTGCTTATGATAGCAATGTTTTTGAACATTGTCTTAATTCAGGAAAGAAGGAAATAATTTCAGGGGTTTTTCTGAGAAAAAAAAACCAAAACAGTTTTAAAAATGTAAATAAAAAACTCTGTTCCTGACATGGCCTGTAAGAAATGTGCTATTGCCTAGAGCTCAAAATACAACCACATGCCACTAAACCTAAATAAGCTGTGTTGTAAAATGTAAAACAAATTATGTTATTGTCCTACTATTTTTAAAAGCTGTCTAAATATTTTTGCCTCTTTACAACTAAGAACATTCATCTTCTTCCATCTTCTAAAAATCGTTGTCCAAAAGAAGGAAAAACAAAAACCAGACACAGTTTAAATCCAAACTCTTGCTGCTGCTTGTGTATTTTGTATTAGATAGAAAGAAGCTTTGTATCCTGGGACAGGATTGACAGGGTGATGCCACTTGAATTCATAGAATCCCAGAATCATAGAATGGGCTGGGTTGGAAGGGACCTCAGAGATCATCAAGTCCAACCCTTGATCCACTCCTGCTGCAGTTCCCAGCCCATGGCACTCAGTGCCACATCCAGGCTCTTTGGAAAGATCTCCAGACACGGAGAATCCACTACTTCCCTGGGCAGCCCATTCCAATGCCTGATCACCCTCTCCAGAAAGAAATTCTTTCTCATCTCCAACCTAAACCTCCCCTGGCACAACTTGAGACCCTGCCCTCTTGTCTTGCTGAGAGTTGCCTGGGAAAAGAGCCCAACCCCCCCCTGGCTCCAACCTCCTTTCAGGGAGTTGGAGAGAGTGATGAGGTCTCCCCTGAGCCTCCTCTTCTCCAGGCTGAACACCCCCAGCTCCCTCAGCCCTTCCTCACAGGAATTCTGCTGGATCCCTTCACAGCCTCCTTGCTCTTCTCTGGACCTCCTCCAGCACCTCAATCTCCTTCCTGAGCTGAGGGGCCCAGAACTGGACACAGGACTCAAGCTGTGGCCTCACCAGGGCTGAGCACAGGGGCAGAATCCCTTCCCTGGACCTGCTGGCCACGCTGTTCCTGAGCCAGCCCAGGATGCCATTGGCCTTCTTGGCCACCTGGGCACACTGCTGGCTCCTGTTCAGCTTCCTGGCAATTCCTGAGGTGCTTCCTGCTGCCCACTTCAGGAAGGTTTTACTGGAGTACCTCTAGGGACAATTCATATTATGTTTTAATCAGCCCCATCATGCAGTAAGTAATAATCAGTTAATTCAGGATTTTATTTTTTTTTTGCAAACCTTTCAGTGGAAGAATCTACTGGACAAGTGTGAATTCAAATTAAACTGCATTTTAATTTGCTGTTTAAAAAACAGCAAAGTTTTAAATGTTGTTAAAAAAACAAGCTATTTTTTTGTTCTTTAATTCCAGACTGACTGTGTAGCTTGTGCATTAAAGAGAGGCAGCTCCTCTCCTTTTCAGCCTTACCCTGAGCTGTGGCAGCAGCAGATCTGGGGCTGTTGAGCTCTGCCAAGTCCCCTCCTGTCTGGTGTTGTCACCATTCCTAAGGTGTCACCCATCCTGGGGACAGCTGGAAGCTGATCCTGCTGCTCAGACCCTGCTTGTGCTTGCTCTGGGGGTGCTGCAGCCCCCAAGGAGCTCTCGGTGCTTCTGTGTCCTCTCCTGCACCAGCTCCTGGGGCTGGGGGTGCCTGGCAGGGATGTTTGGGTGCAGGGCAGGAATATTCCCTGGGATGGAGGGAGAACCCCAGCAGCTGCTGGGCAGAGCAGCTCAGCTTTCTGTGGAACTTGGAGCTGCAGGGAATGGGGTCTGGGTGCAGGATGCAGAGGCAGCAGGGAGAAGGGAGTGAGTGGGGAGTCCCTTTGGCACCCCAGGAATGGGGTTTGGGGTTGTTTTGTTGTTGTTGTTTTGGCTTGGGGTTTTGTAGTTTGTTTCTTTGTTTTGGGTTTTTGTGTGTGTGGGGGGGGGTGGTGGCTTTTTGGTTGGTTGGTTAGTTTTTTGTTATGGGGGTTTTTTGTTTGGTTTTGGGGTTTTTGTTGTTTTGGGGGATTTTTGTTTTGTTTTTTTTGGGTTTGGGGTTTTTTTGGGGGGTTTTTTGCTTTGGGTTTTTTTTTATTTTGGGGGTTTTTAGTTTTTTGGATGTTTTGGGGGGTTTTTTGGGTTGGTTTTTTGTTTGCTTTTTATTTATTTTGGGGGGGCTTTTTTGTTGGCTTTGGCTTTTTGGTTTTTGGTTTTTTGTGTTTTGTTTCTTGGTGCTTTTTGGTTTTTGTGTTTCTGGGTTTTTTGTGGTTTTGTTTTTTGGTGTTTTTGGTTTTTTGTGTTGTTTTTTTATGTGTTTTTTGGGTTTTGCTGTGGGGTTTTTTTTATTTTTTGGGTTTTTGGGTTTTGGGGTTTTTTGGTGTTTTTTGTTTTTTGGTGTTTTGTTTTTGTGGGTTTTTTGTTTGTTTTTTGTGTTTTTTTTGGTTTTTTGGTGTGTGTTTTTTCTTTTGGTTTGTGTTTTTTTGTTTGGTTGGTTTTTTTGGTAGCTTTTTGTTATTTGTTTTTCCCTTCCTCCCAGATCTGGACTTTCCCTCCCTGCTCTGTGCTGGGTGCTGGCAGCCACCTCCCTGAAGTGCCGGAGCAGCTGGAGGTGGAGCAGGGCCCGGAAACTCTGACCTCAGCCAGGGGGCTGTGCCAGGAGCTCCGGGGCTGCAGCTCCAGCAGGGCTCTCACTTGACATCTTTGTTTCTCCTTTCATTACAGCTCCTGCTGAAAGTTTCTTTTTTTTTTTTTTTCTTTTTCCTTTTCTTTTTTTTTTTTTTATCTTCTTTTTCCTTCCCCCACCAAGTCCAGTTCCCTGAACTGGCCTCATGCTTGGCTGCCTAAATGCTAGAGCTGACAAAAGAGGGAGGCTGGGATGGGAGGGCAGGACTTTTTTTTTTCTTTTTTTCTTCTTTTTTTTTTCCCCCATTGTCGGCTTTTGCTTTTGTCTTATCAGGGTGACAGGAGCTGCAGCCCCAGCCTCTCCAGCTGAGTGCCTCCTGAAGGGTACAAAGAGCTGACAGGGTTAATGGCAAAAGGGACAGACTTCCAACTTGTGCTTCTCAGCTCCTGCTAAGTCATTTTTAAGGGAACACCTGCTAGGTTATCAGCATTTTAGGTCTGAATCTCTGCTCTACTCCCTCGTCTTGAAAATATTCCTCTTTACTTTCATCTTGTCATTTTTCTAAACAAATAGAGCTGCAGCTAAGCACTGGTATAGCACATTATTCTTTTCCTCTGCTCCTTACAGTTGAATAAATGAAATTCTTAACCATACTTGGGTGATAAATTACAGGTGATGAGTAAAAGTCCTGCTGCTGCTTTCCCTTCTTAATGCCCAGCCTTGCCTCACCCTACCTGTTTTTACAATGTTTTTATGGTATTAACATCTTCTGTAGTAAAAAGACTCAATCAACGGGAAGGTGGGATTTATTTTTTTTTTCTAGCCCCAGGATTTTGGTAGTGGAAAGTAAATAGGTGGGTTCCCAGCAGTGGGGGAGTGACAGTGAAATGCTGAATTTATCTGGGGAATGACTTTAAAAAAGGCAAGCTAATATTACAGCACGCTGAGAACCTTTAATCTCACCGAGTGACAAAAGAAAAAACCTTTCAGCTGATTGTAGTGATTGCTGCTGGGGCTTGCAGGAGTTGCTTGAGCATTCACTGCCACCTCGTGGCTCTTCAAACCAAGGTCCCTGCTTGCTGTCCTTGCAGCATTTATCTCTTAGTCACCTCTCAGCTCCTTTTTAACAACCTTATTTGGTTTCAGGTAACTCCCATTCTGAATTAAAACACAACTGTGGCCCTTTTGGCCTCACGGGGACAGAGTGGCTGAGAGCAGCCAGGCAGAAAGGGACCTGGGAGTCTGGATTGCCAGGAAGCTGAACAGGAGCCAGCAGTGTGCCCAGGTAGCCAAGAAGGCCAATGGCATCCTGGGCTGGCTCAGGAACAGCGTGGCCAGCAGGTCCAGGGAAGGGATTCTGCCCCTGTGCTCAGCCCTGGTGAGGCCACAGCTTGAGTCCTGTGTCCAGTTCTGGGTCCCTCAGCTCAGGAAGGAGATTGAGGTGCTGGAGCAGGTCCAGAGAAGAGCAAGGAGGCTGTGAAGGGATCCAGCAGAATTCCTGTGAGGAAGGGCTGAGGGAGCTGGGGGTGTTGAGGCTGGAGAAGAGGAGGCTCAGGGGAGACCTCATCACTCTCTCCAACTCCCTGAAAGGAGGTTGGAGCCAGGGGGGGGTTGGGCTCTTTTCCCAGGCAACTCTCAGCAAGACAAGAGGGCAGGGTCTCAAGTTGTGCCAGGGGAGGTTTAGGTTGGAGATGAGAAAGAATTTCTTTCTGGAGAGGGTGATCAGGCATTGGAATGGGCTGCCCAGGGAAGTAGTGGATTCTCCGTGTCTGGAGATCTTTCCAAAGAGCCTGGATGTGGCACTGAGTGCCATGGGCTGGGAACCACGGGGGGAGTGGATCAAGGGTTGGACTTGATGATCTCTGAGGACCCTTCCAACCCAGTCGATTCTATGATTCTATGATCTTTACAGGAACAAAACATATTATTCTCACATACAGCTTCTCAAAAGCAAGATTTTGAATTTCTGTCGTTTCCCTGACTTGCAGCTCACTGAAGGGTAATGGATGGAGTTGAAAATCCCCAAAACTGCTGCGTTTCCTGCCCCTTGATCTCCCTCAACCCACACAAGTTTCTGGCCAGTTTCTGGCTCTGAGATGTCACCTGGAGCCAAGTTGTCCCACAAGATAAAGCTCCAGGTGGTTTTCTCAGGGAAGGTTCAGCAGGCGTCTGTCCCACAGGCATCCACCAGTCTTTGTTTTATGGAGAAAGCAACCATAAAAGAGGCAGTGGTGGAGCATGAATTCATGGGTCATAACTAGGTGCAACTCTCAGAAACAGCATCCCGTGCATCCATGTGACAACATGTTAGGGATATCCCTAACCCAAATGTCTCAGGGTTTCTGTTACAACCCCCATGCAGCACTAAAACTTGGTTTCTGGGTGCTGTTACTAGCAGGAACTTGTCTTATCTTCTGCCTCCTTCTCTCTGCTCCTGGCATTTCTGCCCAGCAGAGATGAATTCCCTGGGGCTGAGCTGATTCCTGGGGTGATTTCACAGGAAACTGGAAACAGGACAGTGGAGTGCTCAAATTGGGGAAGAAACAGCTGGTGTGAGGGGATAGGAACAAATCAGAACTTGTTTTGGAGTCAAGTGAGCTGGTTAGGATAGGTGTCCCATGTTGAATGAGCAGGGGGAATGTTGGTGGGTTACAAACAGGACACATTTAAAGAGGGCTTTGACAGTTTAGGTCGTGTGTTGCTCATCTCTCACATGTAAGAAGTTTTTTTTTTTACTTCCACATTTTTCAGATGCTCTATTTCATCACTTGAGGTTATTGGAAACAAGAGTCAGGAAGGGTTTAGGTGGGAGCTGATGCTCCAGCCCAGGAGTGCTGAGCTGCAGCGTGCCAAACTTCTCATGAATGTTGTTTTATTCCCCTTACATTTTGTATATTTTCCTCAATTCCAAGGACTGCATTCTGTGATGTGTGATGTTGACTGCTCAGATGTTTCTGTCTCACTGTGCCTTGTGCTCTGCACTGGTTTTCTGGATTAGAAAGGTTAAGATTCTTTTTTCTTTTTTTTCCCTTTTATGGGGGGTTAAGTCTGTCCAGTCCAGCCCTTCCAACTCCAGCTCCAGCTCCGACTCCAGCTCTGACTCTGATTTTGAGCCATCTCAGAACCACAGTCAAGGTGTGTTGCAAGAAATGAAATTTGTTATCTTCCTTTTATAACCTTAAAAGGCTGAGTGAGAACTAGATCTGTTTTGCCAGCACTGTATAAAAGCCTGATGCTGTTTCTCCTGTGAAACCATGTGTTGAAACTGTGGCACTTCAGCAAGAAAAGGCAATAATGTTACAGAGTAGTCATGAACAAGCATTTTTCTTGGTTTTGACAGTTAATTTTATTTTTTAGAGTACATACCTGGATTTGCTGCTTTCCCTGTTCACTCTGTTTTCTGCTTTGGTTTATAAATGTGTTTGCTGATGCTTGATCTGTAGTGTCATCAGAAGATTTCTCCTCCAGTCTCATATGTTTTATTAAAAATGATAAACCTGACATTCATCACTTTGCCAGTGCACAGCATGAATTCTTTTTTAGTTTCCTCCACTGCTAACCAAAGAAATTTATTGTGGCAATAGTAAACGTTCTGCCCTTAGTGAATACTGTGTTGCTACAAATGCAGTCTCTTGAGTGACATTTAAAGTAGCTCCAAAACATATGAAAAACATGTCCTGTTGCTTTCATTTCAGAAGAGATTGGGAGGATCTGGGGGGAGGTCAGAGTGGCTTTATGGCAGTTGTAAAGTTTGTCAGTTTTTCTTTACTTTTGAGACTGAAATATAGAAACTTTTAGAAATCTCTTTGCACAAAGTGAAAATGCCAGTGCTGTCTTACTGAGAAATCTGGATAATATCTTAATAATAACTAATCCAGTTTGGACCAGCTTGCTCAGGTAGATTTCTGCTGCTCATCTCCTGGTGTTCAATTTCTTTCTCTCTCTCCTCCCAGGCCCCTTACGTTCCATGGTGGAAGATCTGCAGTCAGAGGAATCAGATGATGATGACAGTTCCTCTGGAGAAGAGGCAGCAGTCAAAACAAACCCAGTCAGCAGGGATTCCAGGTGGTAACAAATCAGGAAGAAGGATGTTTGTTGTCCTTTTGCCCTCCCTTTTTTGGGATTTTTTTTTTTTTTCTTGTGCCTTCCGTTTGGAGAGAGGAATCAAAGGGATGAGGCTGTGAGTGAGAGGAAAATGTGAGAGAAGAGAAGGGGCAGATGTGTGGAGTACTTAGCATGGGGAGGGGACAGAGGGGAGATGGGAAGAGCAGAGTGGGAATGGACTTGGATGAGGAGAGATCACCCAAGAGGAATCTGCTGGGAAGTGTGTATGTGGAGCTTGCAGGTGGCTGAGCCCCTTCAAATAGTCACCAATTGTCACCTTCAGAGCTCAGCTGGGTGGCCTGGGCCACTTTTGATCTGCAGAGATCAGAGAAGTGTGGAGCTGTCAGCCTGTGGGCTCCTCACTGCCTGTCACAGACAGAAACCCAAGAAGTCTCAGTTTCTGCCCAAAGTGTGTGCTGACAGTTGGTTCCTTGCCTCCCAGGGGACTTGGTTAACAGCTGTTTCCTGCTGTAGTCAATGGAAAATAGTTGAATTTCATCCTTCTCCCCTCAGGACATGCTGTTGTTGCCAAAATCTGGAGTTTCAGGCTGAGTATTTGAAACCAAATGCTTGGCCTGGATAACAGCTGCAAATTTCAAATGGTGCTTGTGCTCACCAACCCCCCCCAGTCCTCTCCCCCTCAAAAAAACCCCACCATGGCTGCACTCTTATTATCAACTAAACTGGAATGGAGAGACTTGAAGGGCTTTTTGTACCTTTTTAGGGGATGGGCAATAAACAGTTCTTCAAGCTCATCAAAAGTAGAATACCTGCTAGAATACATCTGTAGGGGCACAAGAAGAAGGAGAACAAGTAGGAAATCCCAAAGGTCACAACAGAAACACTGAATTCTTTTTTCAGGGCAGGCTGAATTCTCAGTGGAGGGGTCACTAAACCTCTTGTGCAGGTGCTTGGTGACCTTGGAATGAATCCCCAAAATAAGCAGTTGCCTCTTGGTGAAAATCAGGGGGTACTGGGTACAGATGTGGTTGTTCTGAGGGGACTTGTGAATGAAAAGGTTGAATGCTGGCATTCCCAGAGAATGGAAGATGGAAAAGGTCAGGGATTCTTGGAAATGACAAGCTGACCATTTCTTCCTGACAATTTGGTAGTTTGGGAGAGAAGAGCTATAACGAAGAGAATTTCACTTAACTCTGTGTGGTTTGGTTGCCAGCTGAGGAACCTTTGCCTGGTGATGCTAATTCTCTGCTGCTTGGTTTTCAGACTGAGCCTTAGTGACAGTGACAGTGACAACAGTGCAGATTCCTGCCTGCCAAGTCGAGAGCCACCTCCTGGCCAGAAACTGCCCCCAGCAAATAATAAGGTATTTATTACCTCCCTGCCCATACATTGCTGCTTCCCACCTCTCTTCATTCCTGCACTGTGTTCAGCCTGTGGTGTTAGTTGGGATTTGCACTGAATTTTCCCTATTTCACTGAATTCTCTGTGCATCCAAATTATTAAACCACCATCTTGTCTGAACTAATTTTGGTCCAACTGTTGATCTCTTTTACTTCAGGCATCTGGAAGAAAAAGTCCAGAGTCTTGTAACAAGCCAGAGAAGATCCTGAAGAAGGGAACGTATGACAAGGTATGTTTGAGGACTGACACATCACAGAACTGTTGGATGCTCAAGAACACTTTTTATAGAAAACAATTCATATTAGCCTGGCCTGCTGAGATTGTTCTGCCTTGGCAGGTTAAAAACCTTGAGTCTGAAAAACAGATTTTGAAAGGGCAGACTTTGGAGAGTGACACTGCAGAAACTGACTGTGGTAAATAGATGGAACCCCAGGTCATTTCCTTGTAGTGACAGGACAAGGGATAATGGCTTTAAAGTGGAAGAGGGGAGATTTAGACAGCATATAAGGAAGAGATTCTTGGATGTGAGGGTGCTGAGCCCCTGGTTGCCCAGAGAAGCTGTGGCTGCCCCATCCCTGGCAGTGTTGAAGACCCCAGGTTGGATGGGGCTTGGAGCAGCCTGGGCTGGTGGGAGGTGTCCCTGCCCATGGCAGGGGTGGCACTGGATGAATCCCTTCACAACCAAAGCAGTCTGAGACTCTGTGATTCTGCAGCTTCCATATGTAAAATGTTGAAGTTGTTTTATTTGCTTGCCCTTTATCTGAAGCAGTGCTCTGGGCTCTGCTGTACTGGCAGGTGCCTCTTTATTAAAAGGACATTTTTTTTGTCTTTCATCTTACAAAGTCAAGATTGTTTGATGCTCTACTTTGCTGGTTCAGTTGGAACATTGATTTGCTGGCTGAAATTCCCTTCCTCCTGGTCTCCAAGGGGAGCTGAACTGAGTGTTTTTGCTCCTAAAGCATGATTGGCTTGCCAGCAAATCACCAAACCCCACATTGTCCAGAAAGCTCTCTCCCTGTGTTTTTGTTTTTTTCTCCCTCAAATCAATCAATCAAGTGAAAGCTTAATACTTTTGCTCAGTCTAATCCTCACACTGCACTAATCAAAAAATTAATTAAGGTATGGAGCTCCTGCTCATGTGACACTGTCAGCAGAAGAACACAGCACAGGTATCACTTGGTGGTTGGTAGGAGTGTGGAGATTCTTGTACCTGAGTCTCCTGCTGGAGTTAGGCTTGTAGTGAGCAGTGTCTTTTGTTGGACTGATACTCCTGAGACCCATCAAAGAGAGTGCCTGAAGTACCATCAGCTTTTCCAGCTTTCAGAGGGTTTATAAAAGGCACAAGCATTCAGTACCACTTGTAAAATGCAAAACAATTAGAGTAAATTTAGATTGGATGTTAGGAAAAAGTTCTTTACCAGGAGGGTGGTGGAACCCTGGCCCAGCTGGCCCAGGGAGGTGGCTGAGGCCTCATCCCTGGAGATGTTCAAGGTGAGGCTTGAGGAGGCTCTGAGCACCCTGATCCAGGTGAGGGTGTCCCTGACACTGCAGGGGGTTGGGCTGGATGAGCTTTAGGTGTCCCTTCCAACCCAAATTATTCTATGAAAAATGCTTTTCTTGATGTGAATGTGCTGGGGAGAGGGGAATGTTTCACAGATGTGAGTGAGAGGAGTTTGTTTTGGATTTTTTTCTTTTTTTGGCTTGGTACAATTACATAAATGAGTTCAGTTTTGCTGACAGAGACACAAAGAATTCTAGGGCAGCTTTACAGAGTAAGAATCTTTCCCCTGTGAGCACTCATGTGCCAACAGCAACTTCTCTTGTTGGCTGCCTAAAGGAAATAAAAAACCACCACTAAACAAACAAATGAAAAAAAAAAAAAGCCCAACCAACCAAAACTCCTTCACCACCTTTCTCTAAAGGATGTTTTATATTCTTCTATAAAAACCCAACATCTTGAGCTTGTAAACAATCCTGCATTTCCACTGTGGAGGAAAACTTCACCCAAAGACTTTCCTCACCTAAACACAAGTGGTTGTTCAGCAGCTTGCTGGGGTGTTGGGCACTGCTGTGGGGAGTTTATTAGTACAGCCTGTTCATGAATACAACTTCAGCTTGCTGAGGTCCTCTAAACTCAAAGGTTCTGACCAGTTCATAGAGCTCTTTATTGAATGCTGTCAGTCAGTAGTCCTGCTGGTGGCCCTCAGACCTTCTGCACTGATGGGAAGTTTGCAGTCTGGAGTTGGCGCTCAGAGGCGGCAGTGAAAAAATGAGAGAAAAATTTGGAGCGTGTCTGGGAGGGTCTCAAGTTCTTCTGATCCTCACAGGGAGTGTCACTTTGGCTGTCATGCCAACATGCCACACGTGTCACTGTTTCTGTTCCTGCCAGGCCTACACTGATGAGCTGGTGGAGCTTCACAGGCGACTCATGGCACTACGAGAGCGCAATGTGCTCCAGCAGGTACAGACCCTCTGTCAGCTTTCTGCAGCTCCTCTGCTCTGCTAATCGTTGTGTCCAAGGGGCTCAGCCAGGCCCCTGTGATAGCTGACCTTTTGCTGGCCTCTCCTTCACGAGATTCTCTGGTTCACATATCTAAGATGTGTAGAAAATAACTTAAAAACCCCCAACGTGCATGCAATGGTTTTGTTGGGAAGGTCCTGAGGAGGGGTTTGTGCCTCTTTCCTCTGCCACCCTGGCAGTGGTCCCAAAGCTGGGCTCTCGGTCTAATTTAAGAATTAAAAAATGTGCCCAGATCAATTTCCAGACCGAGTTAGCCAGGCATGCAGGAGCTGGTTCACTTTTGGGGGAAAATTTTCCCTTTATGCTGCAAGAAGCTCTCGTCTCTGAGGCTGCTCTGCAGGGGGGGGTGAGGAAGGGACTGGCTGAGCTGCTCCGTTTCTGCTACAATGAATCCTCCTGGGGTCCCTGCATACATCCTTCCTTGTCTCATTTCTGTGTCCAGATAGTAAATCTCATCGAGGAAACCGGGCATTTTAATGTTACCAACACAACCTTTGACTTTGACCTCTTCTCCCTGGATGAGACGACCGTCCGGAAGCTGCAGAGCTACCTGGAGGCGGTGGCCACATGACACTTGGCTTGGGAAGCTTTGGAAACCAGAAAATCCCCTTGATTGGTACCAGGAAACGAACCCACCATGGAACTAGGCCTTCTTACTCTCTTGATTCACCCGAAGCACTGCCTTAGAGAACAGCCATGCTCTAGGAATGCACAGCCAGCTGCACTTTCTTGTAGGCTTCAAACAAGCGCCCGTCTCGCTGAGTCTGTCCCCCCCCAGCCCAACGCTTGGGCACTGGGCCTGAGTAGAGCAAAAATAACAAAAAACAAACAAAAAAACAAACAAAAAAACGTGCTGCACTTCAGCTGCACGCTGTGACCTCTTTGGTTTTTGCCATCCTGAAGACTGGGGTTGAAGAGGGAGCACGTTTCCCAGCCATCTCCAAGATCCAAGGAAGTGTTGGCTGATGGTTTTCTTCACCCGACCCGAGGGACCAGAGCTCCGCTGAGCCCCGTGCCCTCCAGCTCTGCCCAGGAGCCTTCGTGCCACGTAGGCAAGATTGGCTTTTACAAAGCCAGCCCAGAGACTGAGGCCGGAGGAGGCTTCCTGGGGATCCCACTGCTCTGCTGCAGAGGAGAGGGGACAAGGTTCCAGTTGTCACCAACTTGCCAGTTCCGACCCTGCTGCGGTTCGGTGCCGAGCGCTGCTGTCCCGTGGCTCCCGATGCCTCCGGGGCCTCGTGGCTCCCCAAGCAGGACCTTCCAGCTCCCTGCAAAGGGACAGTTTGTGCTGTTTGAAGAGGCCTCTAGAATCTGCTGTCTCCTGCTGGGGTTTTGAGATGTTCTTGTTTGTTGATCCGAGCTCCTAAAGAAAGTCTCACTCCTTTCAGTCTGCTTTAACTGTAATAGGACTACGAAACTGTAAGCTGTATATTTTATATATATATTATATATATGTATGTACTGTATGTATAAGAAGGGCCTAGTTGGGTCTTATGATCTTAAGGGTGTGTTTTTCTGTTCTGTTTTTTAATGGCTCTGGCAGGGGAAGGGCGCTTAATAAGATTTGACTTGGTTGTTAAAAAGAAAACCAATATGCCTCTTGTGGACAATTTTTGGTGTCTGAAAGCTGAGCAGTGATCTTCAAAGCATTTTGTGCTCTGGAAGGGACTCACCTGTTGTCTTTCCATTTGTCAGTGTTGAATAACTTTGCCAAAATACGTGATTGGTTTTGTTCTGTGTTCTCAAAGAGGAATCTCCTACAGTGGCCCCTATAGTAGTGGCTGTACTTTGGGAAAACCAAAACAAGGGAGAATTTTATCTCGGGACCTACACGGAAAATGCTGATGTGAAAGCAGCTTTGTTTCCTCCTCCCTCTCCCACCCCACTGCCTGCTCAAGAAATGGCAGGCAACAGAAAACACTAATCCAGAATATTTCATCTATTTCTAGTCAAACTAGTGCTGACTTCCCAGTATTGTCCAGGTGGGCATGAGGAAAGTCCTGGAGCTTTCATCAAAACTGCATTAACACTCCTGATCCCTAAATTCCTAAATTCCTTTTTGGTTTTTTTTTGTTTGTTTTGTTCTTTTTTTAAGAATTTCTCAGTTTTTCCCAGCAGTGTGTAAGCTTTTGCCAAATGTTAAGTGGGAGAGCAGTGGTCTGGAGGGCTCAGGAAGGGACCTCCTGTGTCTGTGACACTCCTGTGGGGGAGTTGGGGGGTGACATCACGCCAGGGCTTTGTCTGTCCCTTCTCCCTTCTGAAATTGCAGTCCCTTGTTTTGGGTTTTACCCTTTTCTTTATCATGGAAATGTTGCAACTAATCAACTGAAGTGGCAATATGATGGTAAGCTTGTTTGAGTTGGGTCATGTTGACCCGATTCCCATTAATTTTGTCTTTGTACCAGCTTTCATGTGTCTCATGTGTGTATATATATATATACTGATATATATATATATATATATATAAAAACAAACAATTGAGCTCATGCCAGGTGCAAACCCTGTCACAACAGTGATCTCAGCTGTTTTCTTTCTTGATGGACAATGCCAAGCCTGGATAGAAACCCTGTGTACCCTGAGAAGGTGGAGGACAGCAGGAAGAGGAGGACCTGCAGCTCTGCAGTGAGATGCAGTGGGATGCAAAGGATGCAGTGGGATGCAGTGGATGCAGCCCCAGGGGCCTGGGCTCTCCCCGTGGGTACCTGCAAACTGCTCCTGCTCTGGGTGGGGTGGAGGAGGCAAGGCTTGGGTGGTCACTGCAGCCCAGAACTTGGCTCCCCAGGTGTGCAGGGGGTTGGGGACAGTGTCCTGTCCCTGAGGCAGTAGGAGCAGTGATGGGAGCCTGAGATCTCCCCAGTTTTTTGCCTCCTCTCTCCACCTGAGTGGTTTCCTCCTTGCAGCTCTGGCAGCATTTCTCCTGGGGCTGTCTGTGGCCTCCAGACTTTCACCAGGTGGGATTGGAGGTGCCACCTCCCTTCCTGTCCCTGTTGGGATCCCAGTGGTGAGGCTGCTCCCAGCCAGCCCAGGAACACTGTGGGAGGGTGTTCCTGATCCCTGCTGGAAGTGCCCCCGGGGGGAGGCTCTTGGCTGTGGCATCACCCTGTCCTGGGATTGACTTTCTTTGTGAAGTCTAATGAGCATTGATAGGAATTTTGTTTGGTTTTTATAAGAAGTCTTTTACACACGGATTTTTTTAGACTGTTTATAATCTCCTTGAAAAACTTGAAATAGGATTGTTCCCCCATCCCCCTCCCCATCCCCATCAGCAATAGTTCTTTTCCATTGTGTGCACATGCTGATTTGTTACTAAAAGGTTTCTTGCAAGTACTTAGTTGTTCTACAGAGTTGTTGTTTTTTTGGGGTGTGTGGTAGCATTGGGGACCACAGCAGGAATGACTCTGCAGACCAAGAATGGTCAAATTTGGGCCTCATTTTGTGTCCCCTCCTAGTTCCAGATGAGCAAGTTCCCTGTGTAGATTCTCTCTAGGCTGGCTGAACGCTGTTCCGAGCAGGCCCTGTACAGGTATTTGTGGATAAAGTGTTTGTTCTTGTGTCACTCTTGAGAGCATGGATGGATTATTGTACTCTAGGAAGGAGGTGGCAATGCTGCCCTCAGCATTGCTTCAGGTCTTCGAGGATGTGTAGTAGCTTGCATTGTTTTAAGGAGAAAAAAAAAAAAAAAAAAAAAAGGAAAAAAATAGAAAAAAAGGAAAAAAAAATAGAAAAAAAAAAGGAAAAAATATATCCAAAATTGACTTCTAGCCATAATGGGAGGGTTTTTTTCCCAAGGAAAATGGACAGAAATCTCTTACTTCTCAGTGTCCTTCACCTTGTTACTGAAGGCACAAGCAAGTGCTGATCAGCCCCAAGGCTTTCCGTGTTACTTTGAAGAGATCCCTGGTGAAGGTGAGGTCAGGACGTGGCTTTTCCTTTGGTTTTGGCCTTGGAATTAAAGGGCAAAAGAGAGGGTCAGGAGTATTTTCCCATTGTCTTGGTCTGCATCTGTATTAAGCCCTGAGGCTCTGATTACTCACGTTTACTAGTAAAAAACTAATGGAAAAAAACAAACAAAAAGGCTAGGAAAGCTGGGGTGCTGAAACACCAGCTGAGGAGTGTTGGGCACGGAGGGAAGGAGACTGGCTGGGCTGTGGTCAGGCTGAACCCATGGAAGTGCAATGATTTTTGGCCACCAAGTTGTATTTTTGAGCGTGGTGGCAGCATCAGAACGAGCCAAGCGATTGATGATGCAACAATCCAGAAGCAGTTTGGGGGTTTTGGGTGTTTTTTTTTTGTTTGTTTTGTGTTTTTATTTGGTGTTTTTTTCTTCTTTTTTCTTTTTTTTCTTTTTTTGTGTCAGATCTTGAGCTGTATCCGATGGCAAGAGAGGTTTCAGCTTCCCCCACACCCCCATCTCCTGGGGAGCTCAGCCCCACTCAGGTTCCTCTGACACCCAGAACCTGCAGACCCAACCCCAGCTCTGCCCTTGGGGGGGGGTCCCGGGGTGATCTCTGGGGCTGAAACTTCTCCCCACCCTCCTTGGTGTCACCTCGGGGGTGGTGGCAGCACCTCAGGGGACCATTGGGCACCTTCTCTGAGTGTTATTTCTCAACCCAGCCCAAGGGTTTTTTAGCCCAAGTGCTGCTGTCCCCAGGGGGGTTTGGGGAAGGAGGGGAAAGAGCCATCCAAAACTGACAAGATGAGTTTGCACTCCTAAAGAGAAATGTAAGTACTTCAAGCTTCTAGAGAATTTTAAATTGTATTTCTGCCTAGAGCCGAGGTATTAAATACCTTGTCACTTGAGGATTTTAAAAAGTTGTTGTTGTTGTTGGGGAATGAATTCTTCACTCAGCTGTAGGAAATTCAGCTGGCCCAAGACTAACTTCAAGATTTAAAAAAAAAAGAAAATTAAAAAAAAAAAATAAAAAATCATGTTTGTAATACGTTGCAGGATTGTTTGTCCTGAATTTTAAACTTTTTTTGTTAAAATTTGTGGAACTATGGAGGAATTTTCTAGAAAAAAAGTGAAATAAAGCAAGATGGAAAAGCAAAACTTCCCAGTGTTTGTTTGGTCTCTTGGTTTGCTCCTCCAGGGCCAGCACCCAACTTGCCTGTGTTGATGAAGAGGAAATTTCCTCTCAGGGCAAAGGGGGGGTGGGGAAAGGCTCTGCTGCCCGGTACCACCTTGGAGGTGTCAGTCGGTTCGGTTCAAGTGTCCCTGCTGCAGTGTTTGGGTTCCTGAGGAGCCGGGAAGGGGTGGGGAGAGCAGGGGTTGGGCTGGAGGGGGCATCGGAGGCTCCCAGAGCTCTGCAGAGGTTCAGAACCGGGACTGACTCCAGCTCGGGATGCTGCGGGGTTTGGATCCCCCCTGCTCTCCCCACTGCCCCCAGCACTGAGCTGAGCCTGAGCACAAAGCACTGAGACACAAACTGGGGTTTATTGAGGCATTTCCAGGTCAGGCAGTGAGAAGACAAATGCTCAGCAGGGGTTACAGGGCTGCCTTGCCCACCCTCTCCAACCCCACATCCCCCCTGGCCTCGAGGTGCCCAGTTCCAGGTCCTGCTGCTGGGGTTGGTGCTGAGCAGTGCTGGAGAGGCAGAGCCACCCTGACCTCCACCCAGTTATTAATTGTTAAATTATTAATAATGCTCCCTGCAGGGTTTCATGGTGCAGATGCCTTTCTCTGCAGCCAGCCACCCACCACCTCCTGCTGCTCCTTCTCTGGCTGCAGAAAACACTGCCCAGAACCCCCCAGAGCAGGGCTGGCTCACAAAGATTCAGACCCCTGATTCCAGCCCATCCTTCATTTGGTGGGGGGGGATCAACTGTTCCCCACGGGCAGCCTGGAATAAAAACCCCTAAGAAGAAATGCACAAGGTTTCCCAGGGATGGGTGCTTGCCCACAGCTCTGGAGAAGATCCCCGGGCTCAAGGGCCTTGGGTTGATCAGACCCTCAGAAGCACCAGGACCCTGTGTCCCAGCACCATCTCCTCCCTGGTGCTGGCCCAAAGCCTCAGCCCAGCCCTTCCAGCACCACAAGGACTGGAAAAGCCCTGACAGAGCTCCCAGACATCCTTAAAAATAATCCCTTTGTGGAAAACACTTTTCAGGACACAGGCAACACATCTACTACTTGAACAATACAATTTATGGCTTCATTCGAACTCAAAAAGGTAAAAGAGACTCAAAATATTGCACATACAAACATGAGGTTCCACATGCATGCTGAGGCAGCACGTGTGGTCACAGAGCATCCATCATCTTTGACAGAAGACACAATTTGTGGGTAAAGAGGTTTAAAATAACTCAGGTGGCAGCAGCATGTAATTAAATGTACACAATATAAAAAGAAATCTGCCCTTTTTTCCTCCTCAGCAGGAAAACTGCAGTTCCTGATTGGTTTACATTCAGCTCAGGAAAAGAAAACTTTGGTTAAACTGTGACGTGGAAGATGGATCCAAGGTAAACATTGCCCTGATAAAAATGGAAAGACAAAAAATAGGAAGGGGATATTTAGGAATCTCTCAGCATTGCAACACAGCCAGGAGAGCACACAGGGCACAAACACTCCACACGCTGCAGCAGGAAAGGGGCAGGGAAGGGGGGGGAAGGGCTGTGTGATGCCAGAGCCTCATTTATTCCCCAGGAACCCTCCTGGGGAGCCCAGGCAGCAGCAGCAGAACCAACCTCTGGGTTTGCTTCAGTCCATGAGGCCAAGCAGCCACACTACTGCTGGAGGGAGTTGGCTGGTGGGGTTGGTGCCTCCAGCTCTGAGTAGAACTGAGCAATTTGGTCTTTGTACTTGTGCACCACTGCTGGCCTCTTCAGCTTCATGGTTGGGCCTGGGGAAAAAACACAACAAAAGGATCTAATAGTGACCTGGAGACATGGATGGGGGCTGGAGTGGAGTAAGCCTAGAGGAGGATTCAGAATGCATGAGCAGAACAAATGGTGACTTCTCAATTTCTCTTTAGGATTAATCAACTCTCCCCCCTTCCTTCCCCTGTGACTGGAACCAGCACAACCCCCCTGCAAGGGACAATGCAGCACCAAGGGTAAGCACTGCCCAGATCTGGGAATTCATCCTGTCCTACCCAAAACTATGGCACAGAAAAGCCACAGTAAGGAAGAGCTGGGGGTGCTGCAGCTCCATGCACTGGGATCTGTTCAGAACCCAAGGAAGGGCTGAGGGGGGGATCACCAATACCCCACTCCCCACTCACCAAGCTCTCCACCAAAGAGAGAAAAGTCCTTCTCCAGGATAACCCATTTCTGGACTTTCTGTGCATTGGAGACAGCCCTCTCATTGACTGCTGAAATTCCCTTCTGGATAGCAGTGTAGACAGCCTTGTCTTTGCTGCTGATGATTTCAGAGACTTTCGTAGCCTTGCTGCCCACTTTCTGGCAGTATTCAACAGCTTCTGGAGTGAGATCATCTCCTGGCTCACCAGTTTCCATGTCTACTTTGCACTGCAAAACAATTCAGGTCAGGGAACCAAACACTCAACTCCTCTCACAGCCCTGGGAAGCCACCCCACCCACCCCCCTGCCCATTAATTGACCTTTTTCATGAGAGGAACCACAGCTTCAAAAGAGAACTCACTGAGGCCAAGTGCAGACAGAACCCCTCCAGCTCACCACGTGCTCCAGGAGCAGGCTGGGTACAGAGCTCCTCTTCCAAAGTCCTCCTGTGCTACCCTAAGGTCACCCCTTTTCTCTGGACTTTTTTTTCTGAGCCCTACTTGGCTTCTTGGCACCCCAGCATGACAGAATGGTGGAAGTCATCACCCCAGACAAGGGCAGCACCACCCCCCTCCTGGTTCAGATTCTCCTGCCCAAAGGTGAGGATGTTTGCACTCTCTGGCTACTGAGCAATAACCACTCTTGAGTATCCACCACCCTGCAGGGGCTCTGCACAGAACTCAGCACAGCTCCCCCAGATGCAGCACTGCTGAGTTTACAGCCAGTGGCTTCAAAGGAAAGCACCACCAGCTCCTCACTGTCCTGACTGCTCCAGGAGACACTGAAAACTGGCCAGAGAAGCAGAACTGTTTGGTTTTTTTCCACTCTCACTTCTAGGTCTTCTGTTTCTTTCTGCCCTCTGTGGTGCAGAAGTCAACAGTTGCCCTGAACAGCACAAGGACCTGATGGTCAAGTGGCAATGCTCATTTTTTGGAACAGTAACAACTACTGCTTGCAACAAGCCATAATCCACACCACCTCCTGGCTCTAGAAGACAAGTGAAAGGTCTTCTAACACGTGCAACAGTTATTTCCAAGTCATTCAGGCACACAAGTGGATTCCCACCCTCTTTCCCATTACCTTTAGAGTTAGGAGCATAGCAAGAAATTTTGCTTTGTCTCCAACCAACATTGCATTGCTGATGATGGGAACAGCATCTTTTACAGCATCCTCAATTGGAACAGGAGGAATGTTCTCACCTCCAGCAGTGATGATCAGCTCTGGAAAAGAATCAAATCTTGATTAAAACTTCAAGCTTCTCCCCCTTCCTTCACTGCCTGAAATGGCTTCATGGCACCTTTGTGTCTGTGGGATCAAACAACAAGTCTGTCTCCCAGCATCTGGAGAAGGCAGCAAACCAGGACCCCTGTCAGGTGAGGAGAGAAGCCTGAGGTGTGCACACAAAGGGCTCTGCAACAGCTCCAGGGGGGTTGGGAGGATGGGGTGCAGCCTAGGAGTGCCCCAGAACCCTGCCACAGTCACCTCAGACTCTAAGGCATGTGAGCTGGTACCCAAGCTGTTCAGGAACTGAAACAGAAGATGTGCTGAGGCAAAGCAGAGATTTTGAAGTTCAGCAGTGTGGTGCAGAGCAGAGTGGATCCTGCCTTTCTTGGCTGGCTTTTACAGAAGCCTAAAAGCAGCCCCTTGGCATGGCCATTTATTTCTTCTCAGCCACTGAAGTCTCACATGACACTGGATTAGTTTGGGGTTGGTCACAGTGGTGTCCCAAGAACTGCATTGCCCTTTTCCCAGCAGTGTTAAGCTGTTTTGACCAACAAAGACATGAAACTGGAGGCAACTGGACAGGTCTGGCACCACAGGACAAGCCACCAAAACATTACCTACTGCTGTTGCAATCAGGGGATTTCTTCCCTGCTCTGCAAACACACCATGGTTTCAGAGGTCACCCCTCTCCTCCCATGTCACATGCTCAGTGGCAGGACACACAGCAGCCACATTCACGTTGACAACTTCAGGAGCAGGGTGATATTCATGTTAAAACGTAGAACTGTCAGGGTCTGCAAGCAGTGTAAGGCTCAGTGTCACCTCAGGGCAGTGAAGTGAGGGGATGCTTTACCTTTAATCCTGCCAGTGATGTAGAGGAACCCATCTTTGTCGTGCTTGCCAAGGTCACCTGAGTGCAGCCATCCATCCTCATCAATTGCCTCTTTGGTTTTCTCTTCCATGTTGAGGTAGCCCATGAAGATGTGCCTTCCTGAGAAGCAGATCTCCCCAACACCATCTCCATCTGGCTTGTGAATTAACGTCCTGCAGCCTGTGATTTCCTTTCCACAGCTTAAAGAAAAGAGAAAGCCAACCCCCTGGCTTCTTATTTTGTAATTCAGTCACTGAGCAGCAGTGGGATGACAGCAGCACCCTCTCAAATTAAAGTGTTTGGACATATTTTTGATTGCACCTTCTTCAGACAGCAACTGATAAACTTAAAACTGTCTACTCATGTAAGGGGAACTAGAGAAGAATCTGTTATAGCAGAGAGCTCAGTGCTGACACACCTGGGGTTTTCCACCCATTGTTCTCAAACACTTGAGCTTTGCATTAGAAGATCATTGCCCTTGGCAGCAAACTTTGGCTGATGGTGGTGTTTGCTCTGCAGCCTGAACCCACAGGGACTGAACACAGCATTCAAACAGCACAGCCTGGCTGCATTTAGTCATTTGTCACTGAAGTGAACCGAGTTACTCATTCTCCCTTCTCCCCACCAACCCCTGGCTTCCTCCTCAGTTCCCAGAGAATCCAGACCAGGATAAATTTCAGTAACTTGGTTGTTGCCCTCCCCACAGCCAGATATTTACCTGGTAAGCTTGAACGCCTGAGGTAGGGAGATTGTGTGAGGCCCCGAGCTCTCACTCATGCCATAGAGCTCCAGCACGGGAATGTTCAGACTTAAAAAAAACTCCAGGGTCTCCCTGGTGATGGGAGCAGCCCCCGTGTAGCACCTGGTGCAGCGATCCAGCCCCAGGGCCCTGCGCACCCTCCTGTACACCAGGTGCCTGGCCAGGCGGAAATCCACCGGGACTTCCGAGCACCTGAGGGAGGGAAGAGGGACAAGGGCTCAGGCACCAAGCAGAACTTTGCCTCCTTCCCTAGAACCATCGAATCATCAAAGGTTTGGGTTGGAAAAAGCTTAAAGCTCATCCATTCCCACCCCCTGCCATGGGCAGGGACACCTCCCACCAGCCCAGGGTGCTCCAAGCCCCATCCAACCTGGGCTGAGACACTGCCAGGGATGGGGCAGCCACAGCTTCTCTGGGCAACCTGGGGCTCAGCACCCTCACACCAAAGAATTTCTTCCTAATGTCCAACTTAAATCTCCCCTCTTCAAGTTTTAACCCATTTCCCTTGTCCTCTCCCTATCCCCCCGTGTCCAAAGCCCTCCCCCAGCTTTCTTGTTGCCCCTTCAGATATTGGAAGGTTGCTCTGAGCTCACCTGGGAGCCTCCTCTTCTCCAGGCTGAACAACCCCAATCCCTCAGCTTCCCAGGGAGGTGCTCAGCCCTCTGATATTTTAGTGGCTCTGCTCTGGACATGTTCAAGGAGCTCAATGTCCTTAGGCTGTGAACTCCAGAACTGGACACAGTACTCCAGGTGGGGTCTCACAAGAGCATCCTCCTCCTATTTTAGTTTACCCAGTTTAAAAAAAAACAACAAAAAACCAACTTACTTCCCCCCCAGTCCTTGCTGCTCACCCTCTGATCCAACCATGACATTTGGCTTTTACAGTCTATGAGTCTGGCCTGTTACAGGGGGTGTAATTCCTGAGCTGGTAGTAAAGTTTTCCTGATATTCAGAACATCCCTGAAGTTTGTAATTACCCATTCATCCGCTTCAGGTTTGTCTGCAGCCCAACTCCCTTGGCCCACGATGCCACTTTCCTTCTGAGTGTTGATGATTTTGCACCAATGGATTTCATTTTTTCTTCCATTTTTTCCCAGACACGAGGAACTCCCAAAAAAGCAGTCGGCCTCACTTCCCTCAGGGTGTCTCCCAAGGTGCCCTGAGCAAAAGCAGAATTGAGCACAGCTTTCAGAAGTGCTTCCCTACGGACTTCAGGTCAGCTTCACTAGGAGGAATTTTGAGGAATTTTGTCAGCTTTGAGGAACTGCTCATTTTCAACTGCAGTGCCACAAGCAAAGGAAGCCCAGGAGCATCCCAGTGCCAGGGGAGTCGTGAGAAGACAGTGAGGATCAGTGAGGATCAGTGCTTTCAGTGCCAAGAGAAATGTTTCCTTCTCAGGACCCAGACTGAATGGGGAAGGAATTTTGCAATGTGGACAGAGCAAATACAAAACCATTGCACAACCAAAGCTGTTGGGGTGGAGAGCTGGTGTCAGGTGAGACACCAAAAAGCTCCTGGTTGGGAAGTGCTTGGTCAGCTCATCCCAGCTTGATAGACAGACAGAGTCAAAAGGCAAAGGTCAGGGTGTCTCCATCCAGCAAAGCAACAAACCCTTCACAGGAGCAGTTGGTCAGTGGGCAAATAGGCAGAGTTAGCTCAGCTGACAGAACCATAAGTCAGCCATGACTGTTTCACAGCACCCAGCCCAGCTAAAGGCAGGGTTTTTACCTTTAAGGCATCTGGTTGAGCAAAGAACACCTGGACACCAAACGTCATCGCCGACCAAATATCCGACATCTGGGCAGCGATGTGGCTGAGGGGCAGGTAACTGACCACCAGCTCCTGCTTCTCCTTAGCATCTGTCAGCCTGATGAAACTCCCAGCTGCTGCTGCTGTCCATGTCAGCTGGAACAGGAACACACAGAAAACGAACTGATCACAACCTGCCAGTACTTATAAGGTGGCTACAAAGAAGTTGGAGACTCCCTGTTCATGAGGAGTTCCCTGGACAAGCCAAGGGGCAATGGGCACAAGTTGCTCCTGGGGAGATTCAGATTGGACACAAGAGGAAAATTGTTCCCTCTGAGGTCAGTCAGACCTTGGAATGGTCTCCCAGGGGAAGGGGTGGACTCCTCTGCTGTGGAAAGTTTTAAGTCTCAGCTCGATGGGGTGCTGAGACATCTCAGATACATAATATGAGAAGGGCTGGAGCAGATGATCCTGGAGGTCCCTTCCCTGAGCACCCAGCTCTACACCAGCTTAACATCAGCTTTTTCAGCTGATTTTTACCAGCCCTCAGCACCCACCTGAGGGCAGAGAAAAGGCCTTTGTACAACAAGACACTTACATTGTCATGGCTGAGCATGACTCCCTTTGGCTGCCCAGTTGTCCCCGAGGTGTAGATGAGTGTGCAGCACTGGTTGGGCTTCTGTGACTCAATGACTTCCTGGAGCTGAGCATCTGGAATGTCTTTGCCAAGATCCATGAACTGACTCCACTGCACAGAAAGGAGAAGTGCTGGATCACTTTGTAAGCTGTCACTCACACATGAAATTAAACCCTTTGCTACACGTGCAGAGAAGGAAACTGTTTCCTGTGTCCAGATCTCTGTCAGAATCTGGAAATATGCAGTGCCAGCCCCATAATGTTTCCTGGCTGCCACAAGAGGCTGGGCAAGAAGTAGAAAAGGAGGCAGATCCCCCCTGAGGAAGCTTACTGGCTTTGTAGCAACCCTGGGACAACTGCAGGACCCAAGGCTGGCTTGTGGAGGTCAGTGTGCTAATTACCCTGACTTATAACACGGATTATCCAGGTCTGAACAACAGCAGATGATAACCACTGCCTCAGCAAGGCAAGCAATCCCTAAAACTAACAGGAGCTCACATGACTGTCCCACGGGTGGTGGTGGTGGCTCCTTGCAAGACATTAGCTAACCACAGCCAGGATTTACAAGCCATAGAGATGCCCAGTACTTACAGAGTACAGATTTGGTCTTGTCTCTTTGAGCTCTTCCCCATACTGGATTATAGCTTTCAGATGAGGCAGTTTGTGCTGTACCTGTGTTAGAAAGGAGATTTGTGAGAAGGAGCAAATCCTGCCCATCCTAAGCAACCCACTACTGCAGGTGCTACAGCTAATTGTCATTTCAGTAAAGCCAAGAGAATCTCATCTGTGTTACTGAAGGAGCAAGGGAAGCCTGACTAGACCCAGCAATCATTTGGACTGGGACGTTGCCAGGGGAGGCTCAGTTGTTTGCTTTGGTTTCTCATACTTTAAGCTCAAGACTTTGAGAAGTGGTGGAAGCCCCACTTAACCTCTGGTGAGATTTAGCACTAGTGACAACTTGTAGTGAAATGAGGCAACCAGGTGCCACTAATTGCCAGGGAGTGAGCATGAGCTTGTGTTAAGCCCACCTGTGCCTGATTAGGGTGAGGCTTGAGTGGTACCTTTTATTGGCCCCCTGGTCCTGCTCATGTGCAGTGGGGGCCCACCCTAATTGGGCACAGGTGGGCTTGACACAAGCTCATGCTCACTCCCTGGCAATTAGTGGCACCTGGTTGCCTCATTTCACTACAAAAACTCACCTTGCTTGAGCAGGGAGCACAGTAAGAAAGCTCAAAGAGTTCATCTCTGCTTGCAGATCCAGGATTTCCCCTCAGGCATCACCCTCCCACAGCATTCCCCTCCTCCTCCCTTTCCCATCTATCACTGGGAAGCTGTAGCCCCCAACCATTTAAAAATATATATTTACTTCTAAGATTTTCTGCAGCTGTTTATGGTTTTCCACAACCACGATGTTGGCACTGCAGTTGTCTGCTACATAATGACAGGCCTCAGGAGAGTTTGTAGTGTAGATACCAACAGCAAACCCACTACAAAAGGAAAGGGGGAAAAAAATTAAACCAAAATAGAAAGGAAAACCACAGAATTAAAGTGGCTGGCAAAAGCCAGGCCATTTCAAACTTTAACAAAGGAAAAACTTTTTGGGAAGGATATCCCATAAAAAAACCAGCAGAAAGTATAGGGCTTAATTCCAAGAGCAAAGGTTTTTTTCTGGCCCATGGGGAATGTCAGAAGGGTGCGAGGGAGCAAAATGCCTCAGGTGGCAGGAAGCCATCAAAATCCAGTGGCTCTGGCATTTCCCATCATGTTTTTAATCCAAGTGTGAGCAAGCAGCCTTTTGTATTAACCTACTGCTCTATCTGATTTTGAGAAAAGCACCTGGCTAAATAATTTTTTTTTTTAAATTGTCCCATTAAATCATAATGAAGTCAAGAGAGTTTATATTCTAGCTATCTTAATTAAATCCAAATATTAGCAGTTGGTTTGGTTTTGGTTTTTCATGGTTTATTTCATGTTTTTGTTAATCAAAGCCTGCTTCTCACATGGATACTGATACTGCTGTCTGAATGCTAAAGCAAGAGGCATGTCAAGAGACAGTGCTCACTCTTACCCTGCCAGGATAGCTCCAATGTCAGCAATAAACCACTCTGCAGAGTTAAATCCCAAGATGCAGACTCCATGGAAACGCTCCAGGCCCAGCTGTAAACAAGAGATGAGGTTACAGCAACCTTGTTTTCTCTTTGAAGAATGCTTGGAGTTAATTTACACCTTTCTGCTGTGAGCACAATGTCAAGGGGAAGGTTCATGCTATTCTATATGGGAATGAAGGCTGAAAAACTTCCAGACCTAACGGGGAACCAGTTAGGTTTCATGTCAGAACCTGTCCTGCTGGGCAGTAGGCAGGAAAAAAAAAAGGATTTGCTTTGGTCTGCACTCCAGCTCTCCAATATTAATGGTGTAAAACTGCCCTCCAGATAGTGACCAGTTCCCACTACTGAGACAAGTAGTAATTAAGTTCAGGTTAGAGGTGTCAGATATTAATAACAACATGAGCAATAAGCTCCAGTAACAGCCAGAGACACTTTGCTGTGAAATTCCAGCTGGTGAAGTCCCATTCTTTAAAGCACCTTCAGTCATCCTCTGGTTTTCTCCCAGAGTGGAGTACATCAACTGGAAGATCCCTCCATAGGAGTAAAACCAGAATGGCCTTAACTAATCAAGAAAAACCCTTGGTAATGATAACAGTAAGTATACAAAATGTTGGCTTCTCTCTCTGAGGGTCTGAACTCCCAGAAAACCCAGCCAAAAGGCTCAGCCAGTTTGGACATTTAAACCTGATTCATAAGTCTCCCTTCAAGTTCTTTCTAAGAAAGATTTAAATTCACACACCTCCTGAGGGACAGGTTTGCTACATACCTCAAACACCTGGCTCTAAATGTTTCCCTATCTACTTGTTGTTTTTCAGTTGAATGTGGAAGCAACTGGCAAGAAATTCAAACCAAACCAGTGCAGTAGTTACCAAGCTGCTTGTGGCACAGTCAGGTATTTCCCTGTCAACTCTAAGGCTCCCCTACACTCAAAGAATGTGCAAGTTTAAGATATAGTTGACTACAGCCACTTCAGAGGTTAAACTGAACCTGAGGGGGAATCCAACACAAGCTTACCTTCAGAAAGCTTTTTGCTGCTTTCCAGCACTCCTTGTAGTACATCTTATATGTCAGTTTTATCCACTGCCCCCCCTTTTTGGATGCAAGGGCATAATAATCACCATATTTGCTGGCAGCCTCCTGGAACAGTTGGTGAACAGTTTTTGGTGCCTCACTGCCTATGCCCTGTTCATCCATCCTCAGCCTGACTTCTCCATCACACCGTGTTGTCCACACCCTGGAGGCAGGAGGTGAGGATGCTGCTTTGAAAGAAAAGTGTTCAGCACCTTGTATTTAGAAACTGATTGCTGCCCTAACAGAAACATAAATACAGAAACCAAACACATGAAAGCAAATGCTGGTACAATCCCTCCCACTCCCCTTTTTTGACCTTGGATTATTGGCATGTTTGCCACACCCAGGATTAACAGATGAAGACTCTACAACACTTCCAAAATTTTCTTAAACCTTTCTTGTTTGCATCCTGCTTTTCTGCCTGAAAGCTCTTGTACTGGGAAGGTGGCAGCTGTGTGCAACAATCATATTGTTGCTTTTCTGGTTTTTTTTCTTTAAGGATGTCTGGAGGAGCACATTATTACCTACTAGAGAAGTGGCACGACCTACTGTGAAGCATACCCATGCTTTAAAGTCCCACGTTCAGTAGGCTTCTGGACAGACCATTCCATAATATGAGTTTTTAATTCCATTGCTACAGAGTTAGATAAATCTGTCTTTCATTTCAGCAATCATTTTATGCACATCAGTCACTAAAAATTCTTTGCTCTCACCTGTGAAACCAAGCATGTCTGTCTGACATCCTCCTGCCTTAGTGTCTTCAACTCTCCCAATGCCATTGACCCCATCAGTCCTGCAAGGCAAAAGCAATTGGCCCTGGGTTTTAGGCTTTATCATGCTGGCTGAAGAACCCCCTGGGTACACTTGCTCCATCACTTCATGACATTAGTCCTTGGGTGACAAAATGACTCCTGATGCAAGTGCCTATGAATTTCATTGGCCTGCATGGTTATGGCAACAAAAATGGGCCCCTCCTGGAGAGTGTGTGGGCTTTGCCTGCACTGCTTTTAGCAGGTGTGCTGTCCTCATTGTAGCTGTCACTTCAGAGGAGCTGCAGGAGGATCCATAAACACAGCATCCAGAAACCAGCCAGGATTTCATACCAGAGCTCTGTTCCAGGTGTCTGGAGCAGTCTGCAGCAGAGAGGAGGAGTGGGGCAGGAAGGGGCACACAGATCTGGTGCTTATCTCCTGCTGCTAACCTGAGTCTGATGGAGGCAAGGTCCCAGCAGCCACTCTCCTATAGCACTGTCCCCTGGACTGACCCACCAAGCTTTCCTGCAGCCAGCAGATCCCACTGAGATCTCCAGGAAATCCCTTTGACAGGAAATCTTCCTCTTAGGTATTCCTGACATAGTCAGTGCACTGAGCTCCCACCAGGAGTTTCTGCAGAAATGGAAACAGGATCATTCCCTGCTCACTCCTCACCAGGAACCTGCCCTGCAGCACCAACTGAAACTTCATAGAATGGTTTGGGTTTGAAGGGACTTGAAAAGATCAAAATTTACCCCCTTCAGCCTTGCATGATCTGCTGAGATGCCACCTGCCTGTTTGTAGAACAGTGTTCTTCTAACCACTCTTTCCAGGACAGACCTTCTCACAGCCATAAGTGATGAGGATAAGGAATAATCAAGTCACATATCCCACTTCAGACCACGAGGTGGAAGCCAGGCCCTGTAAGGTTCAGTCTTTCAGTCCCTCTGCTCTGCTCCCTACAAGGACATCCCACTCTACAACTTACAGGGAGATGCTGCTTGCTCCCCTGCCCTGGGCAATACCCTACTTAGAACACCAGCATAGCACATTTAATGCATACTGCCCCAAGCTCCATCCTCTGCGTGGTACCTATGGACAGCAAATTTCATTCTGCTCCTCTTGTTTTGGGTGCTGAGATTGGAGATTCAGCTTTCAGACTGCAAAGGTAGTAACAAATGTTTGACATTTCATCCCCCCCAAAATTGATCTGAATAAACATCATCAAATACAAACTGCATCCAATATATATATATATACACACAGAAAATACAATCTTAAATTAGACAAACCTAGCTGAAGAGCTGAGCAGTACATCATCCAGTGACACCTCACAGTTCCCTTGAGGATCTGAATTAAAACAAGCCGTGGGGACTGGTTCTGCAAGAGCCATGCGTGCATCTGACTCACACAGCATCGTCCCTGTAAAAACAGGTTTTAAAGATTAAAAGACAACCAAACACTACAGGAAAACCAGCTGCCGTTGCTGTAGCTATCCCACCAAAAGGGACATGACTCCAGACTGCTGCATTTCCATGAAATGCTCTCAGTTCTCACCGAGGACACAGCGCTCTCTGCCTCCCGCTCGGTTCCTTTCCAAAGCCCCATCAGCAGGAGCTGGTAGGGCCATTCCCTCATCCGAAAAGGCTCATCACAACTACAGCTTTGACAGAGCACCGCCGAGCCCAGCGATTTCAATCTTACACCCCCTTCGCCCTTCCAAAGTCCCCGCTCGGCTCTCAGACCCAACCCCATCCCCGCAGTTTCTGGGTCCAGCCTTACACCGCATCTCCTTGGTGCAGCCTCTCCTCCCGCAGCCACTCCGGACCGGCACCGAGGACGAGGTGGAACAGCTTTTATTTTTAAACTAGCGCCCAGGAGGCTGATCCGAAGCATCTTATGTCATGTGCTGCCTGCCTCGCAATTGGAAGCAGCTCCTCACCCCACACCACCGCCTCTTAAGGAGGCTCTGGCTCCATGCCTGGCTCACCGGGGTTTTGGGGTCCTTCTCGGGGGACACACCGGAGATTTCACCTGTTCTGGTGAAAATCGGTGCTTTTGCATTGTGGTTGGTGGCTCCTGCGTGGCTCTGGGGACTTTCGTCATTTTCAGGAGGGCTGAAAGCCACCACGCGGGTTCTATTTAAGGTTTTACATTCGTCAGGAGCCTTTGATGCTCACGCCTTGAGCTGTAATCGTTTTGGGGAAATTCCTAACAGCTTGGAATGAATCTCATTAGCCTTATCATAGAATCATAGAATCATAGAATCATAGAATCCTAGGGGTTGGAAGGGACCTCGAAAGATCATCTAGTCCAACCCCCCCTGCCAGAGCAGGGCCACCTAGAGTACATCGCGCAGGAACGTGTCCAAGCGGGTTTTGAATGTCTCCAGTGAAGGAGACTCCACAACCTCCCTGGGCAGCCTGTTCCAGGGCTCTGTCACTCTTACAGTAAAAAAATTTTTTCGAATATTCAACTTGAACCTCCTATGCTCCAATTTACACCCATTACCCCTTGTCCTATCACTGGTAATCACTGAGAAAAGCCTAACTCCATCTCCCTGACACTCGCTCCTTACATATTTGAAAACATTAATGAGGTCACCCCTCAGTCTCCTTTTCTCCAAACTAAAGAGACCCAGCTCCCTCAGCCTTTCCTCATAAGGGAGATGTTCCACTCCCTTAATCATCTTCGTAGCTCTGCGCTGGACTCTTTCAAGCACTTCCCTGTCCTTCTTGAACTGAGGGGCCCAGAACTGGACACAATACTCCAGGTGCGGCCTCACTAATGCAGAATAGAGGGGGAGGAGAACCTCTCTTGACCTACTAACCACACCCTTCCTAATGCACCCCAGGATGCCATTGGCCTTCTTGGCCACAAGGGCACATTGCTGGCTCATGGTCATCCTCTTGTCTACCAGGACCCCCAGGTCTCTTTCACCTACACTGCTCTCCAGCAGGTCAGCCCCCAACCTATACTGGGACATCTTGTTGTTCTTCCCCAAATGCAAAACTCTACACTTCCCCTTGTTGAATTTCATCATGTTTCTCTCTGCCCAACTCTCTAGCCTGTCTAAGTCTCTCTGAATGGCAGCACGGCCTTCCGGTGTGTCAGCCACTCCTCCCAGCTTAGTGTCATCAGCAAACTTGCTGAGGGTACATTCTATACCCTCATCCAAGTCGTTGATGAAGATATTGAACAACACCGGTCCCAGTACCGACCCCTGAGGGACTTGATCTTTTCAGAGGTGGATTTTAGCATCCTGTTTCTGGGGCTGCGTTTAGACAGACGCAATTTGAAGCAGGTGACGTGAGGAGACCGTGGGGCTGAATGACGGCAGAGGCAGGGAAAGCAAAGAGAGAACCCTTTGAATGAATCCGCCACAGCCGAGCTGCTCCCCGGCCCCGCACCCAGCCCCGCAGGCAGAGCTGCCCCCAGCCCTCCTTTCCTTTCCTTTCCTTTCCTTTCCTTTCCTTTCCTTTCCTTTCCTTTCCTTTCCTTTCCTTTCCTTTCCTTTCCTTTCCTTTCCTTTCCTTTCCTTTCCTTTCCTTTCCTTTCCTTTCCTTTCCTTTCCTTCTCTCTCCTCTCCTTCCCTTTCCCTTCCTTCTCTTTCCTTTCCCTTCCCTTCCCCTTCCTTCTCTTTCCTTTCCCTTCCCTTCCCTTTTCCCTTTTCCTTTCCTCCCTCTTCTTCCTCACCCACACCAGGACACATGGCTGCTCACCCCATGCTCAGCTACAGCCTCCGATCCCCAACCCCAGGAAAAAAAAAAAGAGTTGAATTCACAACCAGCTGAGAAAATGTCTCCAAAACCCCCATCTCTGAAGCTCTGGGATAATTCACAGGTGTCACCCCCCCACCCAGTCCTAGGCTCAAACACCTGAGCAATTGGTGGTTTGGTTTTGTTTTGCTTTTTACAGCTGTGAGAGAAGGGGCTTTGCCTCCACAGAGCAGGAGCAGCCACCCAGAGCTTTGGGTTCATTTCCCTCCCCAGCCTGGAGGAACTCAAACCCACCTTTGGAAGAGCACAGTGCCAGACCCCAAACTGCAGAGTACCTGCTGGAGGGGCCACCACTACAGCCCCAGACACAAGGTGAGGAAGGAGGAAGGTGCCCTGGAAGCTGCCATCAGGCCTGACCCCCTTTCCCAGAGCCATCCCCACCTTCCTCCCCAGCACCCCACAACAAGGAGTTGTCCCCTGCATCCCCCAAGGAAGCTTTTCTCTCTGCACTAATTACTGCCTTTCTCTGACCATCTGGTCTTTAATGCAGCAAGAAAGTGGGGGAGGAAAAGGAAAGGGGGGAGGAAAAGGAAAGGGGGGAGGAAAAGGAAAGGGGGGAGGAAAAGGAAAGGGGGAGGAAAAGGAAAGGGGGGAGGAAAAGGAAAGGGGGGAGGAAAAGGAAAGGGGGGAGGAAAAGGAAAGGGGGGAGGAAAAGGAAAGGGGGGAGGAAAAGGAAAGGGGGGAGGAAAAGGAAAGGGGGGAGGAAAAGGAAAGGGGGGAGGAAAAGGAAAGGGGGGAGGAAAAGGAAAGGGGGGAGGAAAAGGAAAGGGGGGAGGAAAAGGAAAGGGGGGAGGAAAAGGAAAGGGGGGAGGAAAAGGAAAGGGGGGAGGAAAAGGAAAGGGGGGAGGAAAAGGAAAGGGGGAGGAAAAGGAAAGGGGGGAGGAAAAGGAAAGGGGGGAGGTGTCCTCACACCATCCATCCCACAGCACAGCCCATCAGAGGCTGGTTGGGAATGTGTCAGGCAAAGAAAAGCAGCAGCCACATCTCCCAGGTGAGCATTTTGGGATGGTGGGCTGAGGGTTTGGGCCTCACCTTGAGTCAGGCAAGAGAAAAAAAAAAGCTTCACAGCAGAGACCACAACTGCATCCTGCACCCTGCTGTGCATCTGCTCCTCACCAAGACCCCAACAACAAGGTCTGCTGCTGCTGGGTGCTTGGTTCCCACGTGTGGGCAAAACCAGGAATGGCACCAAGATGAAGGACATGATGCTGAATGACTTGAAAACCCAGGGAGAGATGGAGCAGGACATCACTGTCACCATCACATCCAGTGGGATGTGTCAAGGAGAACCTAAGTGTTCACACCACATGGCCCTGGAGAGCAGCAGAACTTCTGTACCAAGAAACAGAAAGCTGAGGTGCAGCCTGGCTGTGCAAGCCACCTCCTGAGGCCACAGGAATCCCATCAGCCACACCTTTTATGTTACAAATCCAGGCTGGAAACAAAACTTCGATAAGATACAGACTCTGACTGGCTGTGCTAAGCCCTGCAGTGAGCCCCCTCCTTCTCCTGTGCTGTCACACACAGCTGCACTGCACACCCCAGAGCCAGGATTCATCCTGGGGGGAAAGGGGACCACAAGTAACCCCCTCCTGACCCACACCACTTCCAGAGGAGGCACCAAAGATGCTTCAGGAACACGAAGAACACACCCCCACACAAACCTGCTGAAAGGACCCTGCCTTTTAATTAAAACCTGTGTGACAACTCCAGTCATTTACATACAAAGCATCTTGAGGGAGCAGCTGTGTCCTAAGAAGAACCAGAAGCTGGTGAATGATTTCATCAAAACCACTGCAGAGCTTCACTGACAAAACAAAAGCAGTTTGGGCTCCCTGCAAACTCATGACAGGCAACGGGACAGGAGTGAAGGTTTTTCACAACAGACTCTGGACACACCTGCACTGGAAGCACACACCGAGCTTCAGAACTATCAGTTCTAATTCAGATTATTGCCTGTGTTCACCAGACAGCTCAACATTCTCCAGCACAGCCCACTTGGCTTCCTGTTGCTGGTTTCATAGCCTTTTACTGGTAATGAAACTCTTTCTGATCTGGTGCAATCTTCACTGTGCAGCTCAGCTTTAGCAGCTTGCCACATGATCACACTGCCTTTCCACAGTCCCACCAAAAGTGAAACTTGGATTTTTTTTCTGCTCATTTTCTTTAGAGATTTATTAAGTGAGGAAACAGACGTTGAGCAAGCCACTCTTCCTCTTTTAGATAAATTCCTTTTTATGTATATATATATAAATGTTATGATAATATCTTTTGAAGCACTCAGGGTTTTCTCCTGGGCAGAGATCATGGATTGGGGTAGGGCTGTGCTGGGAAATTATCTGATGCCCAACTGATGCAGGAGCAGAGAGAACATGAGGAAAAACAGCTTCACTGTAAGGATGACACCACATCAAACATCTTGAATGAATGGCACAACTTCAGGCAGATACTGTCCCCACCACAGGCTCTTCAGAGCTGAACTCTGGCTGAACAAAGCTGCTCAACAACCATCAGATCCAGGGCTTGCCCACCCCATGAGCTGACACTGTGGGACTCAGCACCACGCAGCCCATTGCACAACTCCTTATTCTGAATTCTACGTAGATTGCTTCTGCAGGACACCCAAGATACTTCAGGTGAATTCCCCAGCGCTGTGACTCACCAGGAGCCTAAGTTTCTCTTTCCAACCCTGCTATTTGCTCTATGCCATCAGCACTCACCTGCCTGCGGGTGGGCAACCCACTCGTGCAGAGGTTTTTAGAGACACACCACCCATGCTTCTGCCACCTTCTCCCACCCAAGACTTTACCTCCACTCCTAACTCACGGTACCAGAGCATCCCTGAATGCCCAGGTCACCGCCGGTACCGGTGCCCACGGGGAGTGGACAGGATCCCGCCCAGCCCCCCCCCACGCAGCTCCCCTGACACAAGCAGACCCTGGGTTTATTTAACCACAAACTCCGAGTACTCTGACGCTGCGGGCCAGACCGCCCCGCTCCTCACTGGGACACCGGGAGGAGCCATCTCCAAAACTGCGGGAAAGTTGAATCCCGCAGGAAAAACCCTGAAACCCCCCGAGATGGAGACGCTACGACGCGGGTCCAACACCCACCCCAGCACCCCCCTCGGGACACGCAGCGCCTCAGGGGCACACGGGATGGGCAGGGACGGAGCGGGGACCGCGGGGCTGCAACCCCAGCACCCCCTGAGCCCCCCGCACCCCCTGAGCCCCTTCAGCCCCCGCACCCCCTGCCCAGAGTTGCGCGCGGGGGAGGCGGGGCGGGGCCACGCACGCGCCGTTACCTCAGGAGCCGGGGCGCGCGGACACCCCCCACGCGGCGCGGGAGCGGCTGGCGCGCGCCGCCGGGCGGGAGCCTTTAGAGGGCGCGCGGCGCGGAGGCGAGGGGCGGGGCCGGGGCTCGAGACACCCGCGCGGCCGCGCCATTGGTGGAGGCGGCGGTCGGAAGGCGGCGAGGCCACGCCCACCCCCCCTACGGGGTTACCCACGGGCAGCGCCCCCCCGCCCCGTCTCAGGCACTGAGGGGAAAACCGCGACCCCCGGGCACCCCTCAGAGTCCCCCACCCGGGTTCCCCTCAGCCCCACCCGGGCACCACGGACCCCTCGAGCTTCCCTCAACTCCCTCCCCACCTCCCGAGCACCCCGAGCGCCCCTTAGCCCTCCCCAACCCGCGTTTCCCTCAGCCCCACGCGGGCATCACGGACCCCTCGAGCTTCCCTCAACCCCCTCCCCACTTCCTGAGCACCACGGACCCCCAGGTTCCCCTCAGCCCCTCCCGGGTTCCGCTCAGCCCCTCCTGGGCTTCCCTCAGCCCTACCCGGGCACCACAGACCACTGAGTGCCCCTCGGCCCCGCGGGCTGAAGCGGGTGGGGCCGGGCCGGTGCCCCTGAGGCGATGGAACAGAGCGGGGGGCACCTGGCAGGCACCCCGAAACCGGGGAGCTGCGGAAACTGTTCAGCAGGTGAGGGCTGAGGTGTTTCTGTCTGCAGGGCACTGCTGCTCCCCGGCCTGCCCTGCCCTGCCCAGGAGAGAAGGAAGAGAGAGGAGAAGGGGTCACCCGTGGGGGGGGGGGGTGGTGTTGCAGTTATCTCTTTTTAACTCTCTTTAATGTCTCTGTTAATCGAGGGCACCCTCAGTCAGTCTGCAGGTGTTGGGTTGATCTGCCCCAAGGTGTAAAGGCTCTGGTGAGAGACCTGAGAGCCTGGATGTGTGGGGGCTGAGGCCAATTGTAGGAGAGTCAGCAAAGCCAAGGAAGTGCCAGAGCCTGCACTTGGGTCGCAACAACCCCCAGAGATGCTTCAGGTTTGGGGCAGAGCTGCTGGAAAGTGCCCAGAGGAAAAGGCCCTGGGGGTGTTGGTCAACAGTGGCTGAATATGAGGCAGAGTGTGCCCAGGTGGCCAAGAGGCCACCAGCGTCCTGGCTGGAATCAGCCCTGGGGTGGGCAGCAGGAACAGGGCAGGGATCATCCCCCTGTGCTGGGCACTGCTGAGGCTGCACCCCCAATCCTGGGCTCAGTTCTGGGACCCTGAGGACAAGAAGGACATTAAGGGGCTGGAGAGTGTCCAGAGAAGGGAATGGAGGTGGGGAAGGGTCTGGAGCAGAAGTCTGCCCAGGAGCAGCTGAGGGCCCTGGGGGTGTTGATCCTGGAGCAGAGGAGGCTGAGGGGAGACCTTGTGGCTCTCTGCAACCCCCTGAGAGGAGGTTGGAGCCAGGGGGGGTCGGGCTCTGCTCCCAGGGAACAAGGGATGGGACAAGAGGAACTTTTGGCACAACTCAAGTTGTGCCAGGGGAGGTTTAGGTTGGAGCTGGGGAAGAATTTCTCCCTGGAAAGGGTTGTCAGGGCCTGGCCCAGGCTGCCCAGGGCTGGGCTGGAGTCCCCATCATCCCTGGAGGGGTTTCAGAGCCCTGGAGATGTGGGGATGAGGGACATGGGGTGGTGGTGGCCTTGGCAGTGCTGACCTGATGGTTGGACTTGATGATTTGAAAGGTCTTTTCCAAAGTATTATTATTATTATACCAAAAGTATTTCTTTGATTCTATGATAGTGCTCCCAGCTCATGTTTTCTGAACAGTACAAGAAAAAAAAAAAGGGGCAGGTCTGTGCTGTGTTAAAGGCACAAACATCAGGTAGTCCTGATGATGGGGGCTGCAGGCACCCCATTAACAGGTCTGGGACAGAACCTGTGGCCTGGTGCCAGCTCCACCATCTTGTGCCTCCACTGTGTCTTGCTTGTTTATACTGAAGTGCAGTGGCACTTTAAAAACTGTATTTATTTTAAAGGCTGTGGGCAGGTAGGTCATCTAAGTGTTCTCAGTTGTCTCTAGCCAATAAAGTTGTAGAAAAGCCAGAATGTTGTTTATCCTGTGAGCAGAACAGCTGTATCCATCAAATGAATTATTGATGCTATTTTGCTGGAGCAGACCAAGAATTCCTAAATATTGCCAGGTTGTTTTCTCTCCAAATTCTTCTCCTCCACCACCCAGAGCTATTCCCCACTCACACAGGGTGGGGAGGGTTTACACCATTTAGTTGAGCAAACCTGAGGAATATGTCATAAGAAAACCTCCTGCCAGAAAGTCAGGGCTGCAGCTGGAGCAGCAGCAGGTCCAGAGGACAGAATAGTGCCCAGGAGATTGCTGCAGTAAAAAAGCAGAGTGAGCACCAAGTCAGCTGCAGGAAACCTGCACTTTGTCCTCTCCAGGCACCTGGGGGTTTTGTTTTGATGGCTCTTTGCCCCCTTTAGCAGCCTGAGCCCTCTCTCGTAGCTCCACTGCCCTCTGCTCCCCATCCCAGACACCTCATTTGCTTCTCTCTGTGGCCCATCCAGATCCTTTGTGTGGCTCCAGTTTGATTCAATGTTGTTTTGGTTTGTTTTGGTTTTTGCTTTTTTTCTTTGATGAAGAGCAGGGATACAAACAGCACTGGAGTGTTGGTGAGAGGTGTAAACCTCCCAGCCTGCCAACCCTCTCACTCCAGTCGTGCCTGGGTTGTTAGCCAGTAGCTGCTGTGCTGACAAGGGGCAAAGAATCCTCAGTGACCCAAGGAAAGCTCCCATGGCAGAGCCCAAAGGTTAATGCAGGGGCAGGAGTCACCACTGCTATTTTTTGCTATTTTTGGCAGTGCCCTGAGCCAACAAATGACCTCAGGCAAGCTGCTTGCTTTGTGCTCCCAGTGTCCTTGTCTCCCAAACAAGGCTTAGGTTGCACCACTCCAGGGGTAGGTGCCACGGTGTTTGCAGAACCCCAGCAGGTTCTGGGACCAAAGAGGACAAGATGAGAGCAAAGAGAAGTGCAGGTGGTCCTCAGGCAAGTCCTCCATGGGGAGGAGAGGACCTGTTCCCACTGCCTGAGGGGGGTCAGCTCGTGTCTTGGTGTAATGACAATAACTTTATATTGATATAATATATATTTATATTGATATAATATATTTATATTGATTGGTGGCTGCAGGCCCAGCCCTTTATAAATAAACACAGGGCTGTTAAGCTGGAGCTAGAAAAAGCACCCAAGTGACTGCACCCTTTGTCAGGTATTTACTAGCAATTAATGACCTCAGGTTGCACCAGGTGAGGTTTAGATTGGATATTAGGAAAAGTTTCTTTACTGAAAGAGTGGTCAAGTGTTGGAACAGGCTGCCCAGGGAAAGGATGGAGTCACCATCCCTGGAGGTGTTCAAAACCCATGTGTGGCACCTTGGGTTGGCTGGGGGTGTTGGGTTGGCAGCTGGACTTGATGATCTTAGAGGTCTTTTCCAATTTGAATGATTCTTAGAGTGGAGTCCCAGGTTTCTCACTTTCTCACCAGGCACCAAGAGCAGGGTGTGCCAAGGAGCTCCAGGAAACATGAACACAGCACTGAACCACTCACCTGGGGTGAATTTTAGCACAGCTGGCCAGGCCAGGAAAAGCTGGGAAGGCTTTTCAGGTGTCACTTTTTCCAATCACTGCCTCCCAGGAAAATTGCAACCAGATTAGTTGTATATCCTGACATGATGTGGGGGAAAAATAATTTTTAAAAATGTTAAATCCATGTCTTAGTCCTGCATCTGTTGGCTGTGTGGAGGAGAGAGAAGTACAGTAGTATCTACTGTCTGTGGAAATGTTTTCAGTCTCTGGGACTTCAGAGGGACTAAAAGCCAATTTCTCATCCGATGCCAATCAGCACAGCTCTGCAGCAGGAGCTGTGTTGGACTCAATCTTAACACTCTTTTTCCAGCCTAAATGATTCCCTGATGCCTTCATGTTTCTCCTTTGACATTTGCAGGTATTTAACACGCTGCAGCAGAAGACTTAACTTGGAGGAAGATGCCATGGAGAGGTGTCCCTCATGAGACAAGAGCAGTGGGGTAAGTGCCTTGACAAGGCCCAGGATAAATGCAGATTTGGGTTATGGTACTTTGGGGTTGTGCATGTCAGATCACCCAGAGGCCACACTGCTTCCTGACAGGGGGGGTTTTGTCAGTGAGGTGCAGGTTGGCTGCTGCTGAGTGCTGGGTTCTTCCCCTTGGCCACAGGTTTCCTGTGACCCACAGAATGTCACCCATCTGGTGAAACAGAAGAAATTCCATTTGCAAGTTCTTTCCTACTTCAAGCAAAGAATCATCTCTTCATGTAGCTGTAGACACCTCTTTATTCAACTGGGCATACAGAAATAATGGAAATAAATTTCTTTTATTCCCCATGTGGAACATTCACCCACTTAAATGACCCAAACCAGCTTATACAACATTGCACTTTCATCACCCTTCACCTCCAGCCCTGGCACTGCATCTGAAGCTATTCTGGGCCAGCATTCCCCTGATCATGCTCACAAATTTCCAGCTCCAGAGTCACTGGTAGCAAGTCACTCAACTCCAGATGTTGTCACCCCTCAGGACATTGACATGAAAGATAAAGGGGTGGAGGGGGGAGGCAATGGAGAATCCCAGCAGTTTCCACATGAAGCTCAACAAGAGGAGAACTGAATGCACTGAGAAAATGTGCTGCTAAACACGTGGTAACAAGAAAGGGAGGCAGAAAGAAGAGGCTGTTGATAGCCCAGTCCTTTCTAAACTCAGCCAGGTTGTGTTTTCCTTCCCACCAAGGACTTGGAACATTTTTCTGTCATGTGAAAGGGCCTACAGCACATAGGTGTAAGTCTCTCTGGGAGAAAAAAACCCCAAAACCAACACAACAAAGCAAAACCCAAAAAAGCCAGACACACACCAGGAAAAAACACACCCAGAGACTAAAGTCCCACAGCAAATTAAGTTCTAGATTCATATCTAACTCAGCTATCACAAATCAACATCACTCCACTGGAAGCCAAGCAAGCTTCAGCAGAACACACCAGCTGATAACTCTCCTTTATCTGCCTCTGTAATACCAACACTTCTGCTCTTTTGTTCTCAGAAATAAAACTGGAGCAAAGAGTATTTTCCATTTCTGTCACAGGCACAAAGGTATTTTTATATTTATAATGCACATTAAGACCTGCACACTGCTGGGTTTTGAAACAATGCAGCATGGGCAAAGGCTGTCCATTGTTTTACACAACATGCCAAGTAGAGCATCTGGCAAATGCACTTTCAAAGCATGAAAAGCAGTGGAGAATGAGAATTTCTAGCCTATCTAGTAGTTTTAGTTTGATGCTAGATATCATCACTCTCTGGAGGTCTTGCCTCTATTCTCTGAACTTCAAATCTAAAACCAAACTGGAATTCCACTTTTGGAATGGAACATGATGGGAAGCCATTTGCTCCAAAGTCAGATTCCTGCAGAAGTTACATGCAGAAAGTTGTTCCCAGCAGCTCAGGAAAGAACCCAATTGCATCTTAATAATTTCAATAAACAAACAGAGTTACATCTTTTCTCTTGCTGTTGAAGGAGGAGGACAGAGGGATTGCTCCCAAGGCAAGGGACTTTGTGTCAATGGTGTCACAATGTGTACAGGGCAGGTCCAGCCCAAAGCAGAAGGCTGTGCCCTGCCTGTCCCCCTCATTTAATCTGTGTTGAAACCAAGAAATGTGTAACCAGAGTTAGAGACAGGGACACGTTTGTCACCACTTGAGTGGGCAGAGTTCAGGGAGATTCTGTGCTGGGGGGCAGCTCAAGCAGAGAGGGTGCTGAGGGTGCTTGGCTGTGGTTGGAGTGTGGTGCAAGAGTTCAGCCCCTGCAATCCAGTTTGAAATGTTAATAATCTGCAGGGCTACCTAATATTTTCCTGGGGATTTTAAACATGAAATCACTGAAGTAACAAACTTACAGAACTTACAAATACTCGTGGTCAGGCTTGTGTTGAACCTCCCCAAACAAGTTGAACCCTTCTGTTTAATACTGACATTCCAAGCTTCCATAGGACTCCAACTTTTTGTCCCAGTCCAGGACAGAAGAAGTGACCTGACATTCACAAGATGGGCAGGTAGAAAATGGTTGTCTACCCGGGGTTTGTTTTTTTCTTTTTTCTTTTTTTTTTTTTATTTTGATTTGCAGAATAATTCCACCTCAGCACTCGTGCTGTTCCCTTGGCACTGCTGGGCAGGTGATGGCTTTTGGCAGACAGCTGGAAAGGAAAGGTGAGGACAGACCTGGCAGTTCACTACAGCCCCTCCACCAAAGCCTTAAAGCCTCAGCCACACTTCCCTGAATTACAGCTGCAGCTGTTTGCTGTGATCCCTCTTCCAGCAGGCACAGACCCCCAGCAGCTCCTCTCACCTCCCTGGGTGCAGAGGAGGTGTCTGAAGGAGCAGATCCCATCACTGCCAGGACCCCCAGATGAGTGAAGGTCTCATCCCCAGCCACTAACCCATGCCTGCTGATCATCAGCCCTGGAGACTTGCTGGTACAAAAAGGTCTGCTAAATTCTTGCAGGCAAAAGCAACTGCTACAGTTGGCCACAACAACCCCAAGCAGTGCTACAGGCTGGGCACAGAGTGGTTGGAGAAAAGCCAGGCAGAAAGGGAGCTGGGAGTCTGGATTGCCAGGAAGCTGAACATGAGTCAACAGTGTGCCCAAGTGGCCAAGAAGGCCAATGGCATCCTGGGCTGGCTCAGGAACAGCATGGCCAGCAGGTCCAGGGAAGGGATTCTGCCCCTGTGCTCAGCCCTGGTGAGGCCACAGCTTGAGTCCTGTGTCCAGTTCTGGGCCCCTCAGCTCAGGAAGGAGATTGAGGTGCTGGAACAGCGATTGTTCGGACTGCTCGGACTTCGCTGAATGAGGTCCGAGAAGTCCGAACGGTCGGGACTGGCAAACAAATGCAAAGAGTGACCACTGAAAACTTTGGCTGGCCCGAACCCTGCCATGGAACCCTACCCAGAGCACCACCAACAGTCAGCCTACGGGTTTGCGTTTTACCACAAACCTTGAACCTAGCAGCCCGAAGCGCTTCAGGTTGGTCACTTCATCCTAGGGCTTCATGTTGGTCATGTTCTAATCCTTATCTCAAATCAGATCAGAATAAAAGACTGTCAAGTCCTGGAGTTAAAAGGCATGTGACAACCTCCCCTCTATACCTTTTGGTCTCAAACCAAGAGATGAGCTACAAAACTGTAAATTTACAAGTAGTTTTTTTTAACAGTAAGTTGTTTAAAAGTGAGGTTCTTTTCACTTTCATCCAGGTTTACAATTAATTTCACCCTTCTAAGCTTTTCTCTGCAGCCAGCAGAGCATAAAACAATTCAACAAACAAAACAAATCAGGAAAAATAAATTTCACACTACCACCTTATTCCAAGAGCTTAAGTTTCAACAAAAAATCCCTATTGCCATGGGTGCATGAGTTGCTAACACTGCAGAAAGATTAAAAAAGAGGAACTAGCATATACCTAGAACCATTTGGGTTCATCAACAGTGACTTCTCCCAAAGCTTCCGTGATGGAAACCCAAGGCAGTGTGATGCTGCCATCCTGTCACCCTGCTCTGTCCTCTCCTCATGCACAGCTCCCACTGCCCTGGAGAGACACCAGTGATGAGAACAGACTCTGGCCCACTGTCCATTAGAGATGCTTCATTTGCAGCTAGGGAAAACTTCTCCTTAGCAAAGATTTTTGCTCAGAAGCCCATAGCCAGTCCTCCCCAGTTCCTCTTCCCTGGCTCTGGATCCTTTCCCTCCTGAGCAGCTCTGCCTGGAGCTCCAACTCCCTGTTGCCACTCTTCTACCGACATCTGGTGGCAGCTGCCTCACGAAGCAAAGATATTTCTTCCAACGTAGCCCAAACCCTGGCCACATCCTGTCCTGTCCTGCCCTCCAGAACCTGCCCTCGGCCTCCAGGCTGAACTTTGGGCCCGGCGAGGACCGTGGGGTGGGGGAAGGCTCGGAGGGCCAGGCCAGGCCTGGAGGATGAGGCCTTCCATCGATAGCAAGGATATATGGGCAGGCCATGCGAGTTTGGGGTGAGCCCCTCACCTTGCCCCTCATCGGGAAGAGCCAAATTCCCATCAGCGCTGTCCCCTCTTCTCTGAGGGGATCACCCCGAAACGCAGCCCAGCATGGCCCGGGGACACCCACCTCAGCCGCTTTCTGAGGTGAGGGGGCTTCTGGAAGCACTAATGACTCATTAACACTGATTACTTGGGATCCCGCCTGGCGTTTCTCAGTGGTTGGGGTAGGTTTGGTTGGAGGCAGCCGTGAGGTGAGATGAACACGGGGACAGGAGCGCCGCGGGTGGAATGATGAGCCGGCGGCCCCAGGAGCCGAGCAGCGCGGGTTTCCGTAGTGTAGCGGTTATCACGTTCGCCTCACACGCGAAAGGTCCCCGGTTCGATCCCGGGCGGAAACACCATCTTTTCCAACTCTATTTTTTGTTTTGTTTTCGTTTGTATTTTTCGCACTTTTTTTTTTTTTTTTTTTTTTTTGGTTTTGTTGTTGTTTTTTTTTCGTGTGGTTTTTTTTTTTTTCTTTTTTTTCTCCCTTTTTTTTTTTTTCCCCCCCGCCGGCCCCAAGCCCCATCGCTCCCCTCCTGCAATCCAAGAGAGAAATCCCAGCACCTTGTGGTCCCTCTGCGCCTGCCGAGCTATCGCCGGGCTTTGGGGAGGATCGCACGGAGCCAGGAGGGGCGCTTAGGCGTGCAGGTTTTGGAATCGCTGTGGGCGAGCAGGAAATGATTTAAAAAAAAAATACACGAATGCTTGTATACATTATAAAAACTGACAAAAGCCACAGTTGCGTTGGCCGGGAATCGAACCCGGGTCAACTGCTTGGAAGGCAGCTATGCTAACCACTATACCACCAACGCTCGCTGTACGGGGCTTTCCCGGCCTCCCTCAGCAAGCTCAAAGCCTGGAGTCAACCATTCCCCAGACCGCAGGGGAAGCCGCACCCCCACTGCCCCACGGCGGTAATCAGGGACTCTCCCCGCAGGTGATGCAGAATAGTCTCTTCCTGGTTGTTTTTTTTTTGTTTTTTTCCTTTTATTTTTATAACCTTTTTCCGCCTCAGAAATTCTCTCTGTACCCTCCCATCACTCGGACGAATGGTTCCGTCCTGTCGCAGCTATCCTCCCCCTTTCCCACGCAGTGGTTCCTCCCAGGTGCCGCTCCCCCCCCCCCCCCCCCCTCTGCCCTCTCAACGCCTTGGTACATTCCGCCTCCCTCTGCGCGCTCCCGCCATCCCGCCCTCAGCGCGCGTTCCCGCCATTTCCGCCACCGGGTGAAAGTTCTCGCTGTGGCTGCCGCCGCCCCCCCCCCCCCCCCCCTCCCTTTTCCCTTCCCTTCCCTCTCTCTCCCCCCCTCACCCGTTTCCGGGGCTGCCCCAGTGTCCGGGACATGGAGCGGGAGTGACGGAGCCGCCACCTCCCTCCCGCAGAGGAGCCGCCCCTCAGGGGGAGGTCGCCGCGCCCCGGGGTGAGTGAGGAGGGGAGGGGGTTTCCCTGCGACCGGAGAGGTGAAAGGCGGAGGGGGGGGGTTCTGCCCCCTTTACACCCCCCCTGCTGCATGCAGGGCCTGACCGGGGGCCCACCCTGGAGCAGGAGCATTCGCCCCCCTTCCCTGGGCCGCTTTCCCCCCTCATCTGGGCTGGGGAGGGGGGGGGGCTTCGTTACGGGTGGGTATTTGCCCCCCCACGCACACACTTCTGTCCCCCGCGGGGTGTGGGGTGCGGTCACCCCATGTCCTGAGGAAGGGGTTTGATCTCCCCCCGGTTGTGCTCTGAGGGAGCTGCTGTTCGTGTTCCCGGGGCGGGACACCTTGTCCTGCCATGGAGGGGGCTGTTTGCTCCCCCCCCCCAGCAGTCTGTGCTCTACCCGGGGGGATGAGAAGCTTCTGGCTCCTCTTTTTCTGGGTTTTTTTTTTCCTTTTACACAGGTAAAGAGCCGCCCCAGCAGTGGGGGGACACACACAGAGGGTGCTCCCTACCCTGGAGGCAGGAGGTGGCCAGGCAAGGACCCTCAGCTGCTGGTGGCCTTCCCCAAAACTCCATCCTCCTGTAAAGAACCCCCCAGTGCTTTATTCCAACGTCTGTTGGGTTTTCTTTTTTGGAGGAGAAGGTCTCAAAGCTGTCGGCTGTGACAGAGGCACCATTGTAAGGGCTTCTCTAGGTGACTTGTGTGGCTTTGGCTCTTCCTGAAGGCACCCACAGCCCCTCGGGGTCTTGCTGACAAATACTGATCCCAATTCACCGTCTCCTCCTGTCTGTTTTGTTCAGTTTCTTCTCCTCTGGGTTCAGCATCATTGCTCCTTTGCTCTGGGAGCTGTGGCAAGGATGAGGATGAGGATGAGGTGTGCTTCAGTCATTAAAATCACAGAATGAGCTGAGGTTGGAAGTCACCTCGGGAAGTCTCTGATCCAACCAACCCTCTGCTCAATGCTCTGGGACCAGACCAGGTTACTCAGCATTCCTGAGCATTGCTCCTGTTGCCCTTCATCCAAAAAAAAAAAAAAATTGCACTTAAATTACTGGATGCTGCTAATTCCTCCCTCTCTGCTCTCCCCTGAGCTTCAGAAACTTCACTGCTGGAGCTTCTTTGTCTTTCCTCATCCTCTGTGAGCACAGTTTTGGGGGGAGAAATGGCTGTTTGAGCAGATCCGGGGCGCTGGGCAGGAGATGGTGGCAGGTCTGGGGTGTGTCTGTGATTCAGAGCTCTTCTGAAGAGGAGACAAAGATCTTTGTGCTTCATGTGCTGGGACAGAGAGGGTGACAGTGAAGGCAGCACCTTCGTGGGGGGAGCCAGGGTTCATCCTTGGCACTGGGCTGAGGAGCAGGGGAGCAGCTCTGGTGTGGAAGGCAGGTGTGGGTTTTATGTCCCAAGTGGGACTGCTGTCTGGTGCCTCCTCGTGCCCTTTGTTTGACTCTTGTACACATCAGGCCTCTGCTTTCTCAATTCTTCATACCTGGTACTTGAAAGAATTTCAGGATTTGGGGAGAGGAGTGAAAGGAAGGGTCAGTGCTGAGGATTCTTGGGTTTTAAGAATTATTTTTTTTTTTTAGCAGAGAAGGAGGCAGGCTGCAGAGTTCACCGTGTGCCATTGTTCAGGGACAGATAAATCAGATTTATCTGGGCTGCTGATATCCACCATGTGCTGGTGAAACTGATTGGGAACTGGTGCAAACCAAGGATTTTCTTTGTACCTCCGTGCTCAGTTGGGAGTGTTGACCTACAGAGGGTGCTTTGACACAGCCTCATTCCTGCGAGGGGCAAACTGTAGTTGTATGAAATTTGGAAAAAAAAAAAAAAATTTGCTTTTTTTCCTCTTCCTTCCCAGTTTCCTGTCCTGCCCAGCTTGCTGAGTAGTTAATGCAGAAGATAAAGAGGGTTCGTCTGGAAAAAGAGACTGCAGGAAGTTGGAGAAGGTATGTGTCCTGTGCCTTTACTGACCTTCTGGTTGTGTGGCACAGAGCAGTAAAGCACCTCTGGGAATGAATGAAGAACTCCAGTCCTGCCCGGGGAACTCTGTGCCAGGATCTGTGGGTCAGGAAGTGACTCAGGAGGATAACTTGTCCCTCTCACTTCCAACTCCAAGCTTTCAATTTTTCCTTTCTCCCCCATGTTGATCTCCTGCCTCTGCTTCCTTCTTGTCTTCCCTGAAGGAGGGCTGGGTGGATGTGGATATCTGACCCATCTAACCTGCCCAGGATGGAGAAAGCATGGAAAATACCTCCCAGGGGTAGCTGTGTGTTCTGGGGAGTGGGGTTAGCAGACCTTCTTCATCACCTGAGTTGGTTCCTCAGTGTGAGGACAGCCTTGGCAGTGAGTGTGAGTCCCACGTCTGCTCTCTTGATGCCCAATGTTCCAGACCACCTGGGACTAAGATGGTTAAAATCACTGTCCTGGCCCAGCTCACCTTTGAATAACTTCATCCCAAAACTCCCCCTGCAGCTTTGGTTAGATAAGTTACACCTTATCTATGTTTACTACCTGTTCAGTGTTGCCAAATTCTTGTTAGGTTTTGGCCAAGAGACGTCTCTAGCCATGGACAAAGCAATCAGGTTTTCATTTTACTTTGTATCAAGTCAGGACCTGAGTTCTGCCAGGCTCCATAGTGAGCTAAGCTCTGACAGTGGTATTTCCCAACATTTCACCTCATTTTGTTTATCCCTTCCCCCACTTTAACCTACTTTGCTTATCCCAGTCCTCTGTTCTGCTCCAGTGTCAGCATCACCAGGATGAGAGTGGTGCCAGACTAAAAGTTGGGCTTTCCAGTTCCCTGGGGAATCACAAAATGATGGTGATGGCATTTGGAAGGGGCTGCAGCCCCCACTTCAGTTTTGGCCAGTTTCCAATATGACATTTTGGGGCTATTTTGAGCCTTTTAAGGTGCTTCTTTGCTTCTTGAGGAGTCAAGCTGGCTGAGGAAGATGATTTCACCAGCTGGGTGAGAGGAAATGAAGGTGCAGGAACCTTGAGCCACAGCCAGATTATTTTAATTAACTGACTTGACCTGCAGTGGGATTGTCTGGAGAGAGCTGTACCCAGCTGATGGGGTTTTGTGGTCTTCCTGTCACCTCTTTCTGACAGGCAATGCTGCTGCCTGAAGATGAGATTTTAGGCTCTGGATCCAGGCAGTAGAGACCAGAGATGCACTCACAGCCTTACAGCATCCCATCGTGTTCTCTTTTGTGGTTTCACTTGGGTTTCCTGCCTGGCTTTGATTGGAAAATACTTCTTTTTAAAAATTTATTTTCAAGCTGTGGATTTACTGCTGGGCAGTAGGTACCAGATTTATTTCAGGAGCTTGTTTTCTTGATTTATTTTTCACACATTTTGTACAATTTAGGGACTTGGTGATTTGAAGATTTATATTTACAGCCCTCCTTACCATATGCCTGTAGTTTTAAGAGGTCCAGCTGTACTTTGGTTGAGGTTTTCTCATCTCCTGCAGAAATTGTGTAAGATGTCAAGCCAGGTGACAACTTCCTTTTGGAGAGTTAGTTAGGTGCAAGCTGGTAATCCTCAAGGAACACTTGGGATTCTCCTGAAAAATCCTGCTGGCAGAAAATGGGCAGAGACAAAGTTTTTTTTCTTGTGCTGATATAAATAACTATCCTTTCCCCTGATTCCTTCTGCTGGGAAAAGAGCTTCTTGTGCATCTCACCAAGTCCTGAAGTCTTCCAAGATTTGGTTCATATGTAAATCTTGCTTAATCCTTCACCTCAGAAGCTGCTCTCCTGTCAGACTGCAGGTCACTGTCCCAAATGACAGGGAGCATGCAGGGAACATCTGATTTGAAAATGTAAATCTTGGGGCTGCTGAGGACGTGGCCTTTTTTGGTGTAATCCTTTGTCAGTGTTTCCCCTTTCTTGATGGGTCAAAGGCAGCAATTCCATCTCCTCAGAGCAAACTTCTCCATCTTTATTATCAGTAAACTGAAGTTGTTCCAAAATTCCTGGTGACATTTTTCCAGATACCCACAAAACAACTAAAATGTCCTAGTGGAGGGAACTCCAGCTTCTAGAATGGGGTGACAGGAACTGGTTTCCCTAGTCCCATTCCTGCTTTGCAATAGATTACATCACTGACCTTGGGCAAGTCTGGAAGTCCACCTCTCCTCAAATTAACATCTGCTGTAGCTGCATGTGGAGGTGGATTTTGTAGACTCTCATTCAGTAACTGCTTGGAAAGGGATAAGGAATGCCTGCCATGTTTTGTGGGACACAACCAGGGGCTGTCTTTTTTTTCCTTTTTTTTTTTTTTTTTTTCCTGTTCCCAAAGACATTTGCACTGTTTTCCTCCTGTTGTGGCATCTCTCCCACTTCATTCCTGGCTGCAGTAGCTCTTCAGGTAAGTGAGGTGCAGTGCTTGAGTTTAAACCTCTCTCTTTAAGTGATGAAAACTCTTTCCTGGAGGGCAGGAAGGGGACTTTGCTTTTGTGGTCTTCCAGGACAGAAGTTTATCTGCCTTTATGATAGGTCATAGCTTTGATGACTTATCCATCACAATTCCTGGGGCCAAGCTGATTGTTTTCTGCCCCAGAATCAGCTGCTTGTATTTCCTTTCACAGTTTAGTTCTAGACTTTTGAGAGTGATTTTTCTGAGCTTTGTGTCTGCATTTACAGGACTGGATACAGGATGGGAGATGGACTTTTCCTTTCAATATGTCCAGAGTCTTAGGATCTGGAGTTTAAGGAGTGCCTGTTCTCTCAAGCTTACTACATCCTTAGAGCTTCCTCTAACCAACAAAATGCTTGATTCTTTTATAGCTTAATTCTCTCCCTCAACTCCTCCCTCAGTTTTTTATCCAGTTCTGAAGGGGAAGAGAGGATGACTGCAGTGGACACGCTGTCGGACAGTTCCGAAGTGGTCGAGATGGAGGATGTGCCTTCCCAATTCCAGGTGCAAAAGCATTCTTGGGATGGGCTGCGTGACATTATTCACAGCAGCAGGAAGTATTCAGGCATGATAGTGAACAAAGCTCCCCATGATTTCCAGTTTGTCCGGAAAACAGAGGAATCCAGCCCCCACTCTCATCGTCTCTATTACCTGGGTAAGCGACCTGCCAGACACCAGTGGGAATGGGTCACTGGAGAGCTTCCAAACTAAACAGGAGAGGGAAAAGATGGGAGGAATCTCAGTTTGTGGGATGGGAGAAGCTGAGATTAAGTGATGGTGCTCCAGGTTGGCATCCTCAGTCTGCAGCAAAGGTTGTAGATGAGCAGAGAGCTCTCCAGTCCATTGCCTTTTGCTCAGTGACACAGGGAAGTGTTGGCCAGGAAGTCCTCCCTGGTGACAGAGGCCAGGAAGAGGGATGCTCCTCAGACTCAGGACTGCTCCTCAGACTCAGGACTGCTCCTCAGACTCAGGACTGCTTCTCAGACTCAGGACTTCCTGATGCCTCTGTAGGATTTACTTGACTGACTTTCCAAGGAACTGGCTGTCAGGAATTGTTGCAAGTTGATTCTATGACTCTATCATATGATTCTAAGTTCCAGGTGTTAATGGCAAGGGGAGTGGTGGTGTCTCCCTGCTTTATTAAGTACCTCACAGGTAGAATGCTTTTAAGGGCAGGGAAAAAAAAAACCCAAAACATTCAGTGGGAATGAACTATTGATGGGATTTTCAGGGACATCTCCTCTTTACAGCAGGCTGGAGGGACAGCAGAATGCTGGGCTGTACAGGTCCCTCATTACAGCCACAGTGTAATTAGTGACAGAGTGGTTTGATTTTAGTAACTGGATAATTTTGTGGTTGGTAACATGGGAAGCTCTATAGACTATAAAGAGTTTGTTGTGCTCTGGGGCATGAGCTGATTGTTCCTGGGCCAGTAAAGAAACTGCATGATGTGCAACTCCATACAGTGACTGCTGCTTCCCTGAAGTGACCCTGCTTTTTTTTTCTTTTTTCTGCTTGCTTTTTTGTTGTGTTTTTTTTTTTTTTTGAGTTGCTGAGTGTAGGTCACTGGAGGACATAGGATGCTGGATTTGAGGAACTGATTTGTTGTGTCATGAAGCAGCAGCCATGTGCCAGTGACTTGATTTGTTATAGTTCCTTCACACATTTTTATGACACAAGTGCTACAAGAAAGGGCAGTATCCACAATTAGAATGTTTTTTCTTGTTGAGACTTGCTTTAAAGGTGAATGGATTTCAAGGGCAAGTTGACTTTGATACAGTTTTTGATGTAGATGACTAAAGAACTAAAAGCCTAAGTGGCTAATTTAAAAACAAAACAAAACAAACATTCTTGTATGAACTGACAACCAGACCAGCTACTGACTGGTTGGTGCTCTTTGTGGGTGTGACTGCTGCAGAACCAGGCAAGGAGACACATAAAGGTCTTCTCAGTGTTTTCTCTCTTTAAGGAAATGTACAGGGTGGTTGGTGAGCAGACTGATCCATCATTTGAGCTCAGTAATCCCAGGTAATCCCAGAGTGCCTCTTCCCAGCATTCCCAACAAAGAGGAAAGGCTGATTCTTCCTTTTGCCATCATGAGCACCTTTGGAGTTGCTGTTAAATGCACAGAGCCCAGTTCAGCAGTTCCTAAGTGGTTAACATCAGCATCCTATTCCTGTCCCACTGTAACACTTAACATTAAATAACATTTTCAGGTCTTTCTGTGAATGCTGTTAGTGACTCTATGCCCAGGAGTAAGATGAAGAATTCTGGAGGGCTTTGCTGCAGAAGTTGAATGTCATGAACAAAGTTGAATGTCTTTTGGGAAGGAAGACAATATTTTTGGTTGTAGAAAGTGCTGATCTAACAAGGAGAAAAGAGGTCCACATCACAGCTACATGAGGGTCAAGTGTGTGTATAAATAGTCATTTGTTCCTGTCTGCAGTTTTGTTTCTGTTTGGACATCTAAAATCATTCCTGGGCTGTCCCCATAGAATATTCTGTTGTATCATAGCAGATGCTGCTTATATTAAACACCACATGCTCAGCACTTTGGTGTTTCTGCATCTCAGAGGATTATATGCTCACATATTGCTTTCCTTGCCTGAGCACTTATTAATATTTCAGTTTTAATTTGAAGTGCCTGTACTGCTGAGTTAACCAGCTCAGAAATCTCTCTGTTCTGCCCAGAACATGTGCAGAGCAGACAATTATCAGGGCACTGTGTGAAATTCTGATCCAGGGAGTCTCTGCAGCATACATAGAGGTCAAGTTCACAGTCTTGGATTTTGCTGAAACTGCCAAAAATCACGTGTTAGGATATTATTTCTTTTTTTCACGGTTGTTTTGGAAACTGGATGAAGGCCAAGAGCTTATTTGATAACCACAGTCACAGGCTTCTGTAAAATGACAAGGTCTGCTGGCTGGCTGTACTGGTTCACACCTCAGTGGGCTCTCTGGAGCTTCTAAGCTTTTTCTCCTCCTCACTCAGGCTCCTGCCCTGTCCTGGCTGAGCCCCTGCAGCCAAACTTCTGGCTGAGCACAGTGGAGACTCATGTTGAGTCACCCACTCAGGGAGTGGCTTCTTCAGTCTGGCTCCAGGGTGTGGGTTGAGCAGTCCACAGAGAGGAAAGTTGGACGTGACCAGGTTTGAAGGGGTTGGTTAATGTAAAATCTTGTTTTATGGAAGTTTCTAAAGAAATAAATCCTTCAATTTAAACAAGTTGGGTGTCGTGCTGGGATCAATGAGTAAAAACTCCTGTACAGCCCTAACTCCTCTTACCAGAATTATGGGTTTTTTTAATTTGCTCTTGCTCCTCTTTGGCCTGGCTAACTAATCTGAAATAGGATGCTGCTTTTTGTTCTCCTCACAGGAATGCCATATGGCAGCCGAGAGAATTCCCTCCTTTACTCAGAGATTCCCAAAAAGGTACGGAAAGAGGCTTTGCTACTCTTGTCATGGAAACAGATGCTGGATCACTTTCAGGTAAGCTGAAACGTGGAGAGCCAGGGTTGGGAAGCTTTGTCACTAACAGGATTGGTGAAGAAGGGAGTGGAGGGTGTTGGGTCTTTTTTCCCTGCTAAAAAGATAGCTTGTGGAAAAGAATTTAGCTGTCTTGACCCCATTTGGATTGCCAGTCCTCTTCAGGGTAATTCAAGATCCCTGGAAGAGCCTTTGGTTGCAGTGTCTGACATGGAAACTGTTTGTGGAAGCTGTAGATAAGGTCATTAAGTTAATTGGTTACATCTGATTTGCATAAGCAGAGCAAGTGCAGCTGTCCTGGGTTGCTGCTGAAGTGCCAGCTGCAGAATTGATCAATTCCCAATTGGTCCCTTGGCTGCAGAGGGAACTTTGGGGCACGTGGTTGTTTTATTCCTCCTGGCCCAGCCCTGTAGCTTGGGGTACAGTGGTTATGGACCTGCAGGTAAAGCTGCTGACTGGTTTTGTCTGGTAGATTGTGTTTTGGGCACTCACAGCCCATCTGGTGCCACACTGTGTCCTGTGGAAGTTTCTCTCCTTGCAGATATTTTCAGATTTTCCTTTCCTTCCATACTAGGCAACCCCTCACCATGGGATGTATTCCAGAGAAGAGGAACTCCTGAGGGAGCGCAAGCGACTTGGTGTCTTTGGAATAACATCTTATGATTTCCACAGTGAGAGTGGCCTGTTCCTCTTCCAGGCCAGCAACAGCCTCTTCCATTGTAGAGATGGGGGCAAGAATGGTTTCATGGTGAGTCTGCAAGTGATTTCATCAATATCACCTGGAACAGGCTTCATGGTTTTGTTGGGAGATGTGTTTGGTTATGGTCTCGTGTCCCTCAGGGCTGTGGTTGCTCACATTTCATGGGCTGCACTGTGGTTTAAGCCTTTAAATATAAAGCTGATTTGGTGTCTGTTGCTGCTGTAGGTGTCTCCAATGAAGCCTCTGGAGATCAAGACTCAGTGCTCAGGGCCACGAATGGATCCCAAGATCTGCCCTGCTGACCCTGCCTTCTTTTCCTTCATTAATAACAATGATCTGTGGGTAGCAAACATTGAGACAGGAGAGGAGAAGAGGATGACACACTGCCACAAGGGTAACTGCTGCTTCTTACCAGACTCAAAAGGAGATTCCTTCTGACAGGTGTGGGTGGAAGGGCTCATGCCATGTTTCTTCAAAAGAAGGACATTAAAAACATTAAAAAAAGAAAAATTCTTCTTTTTTGGATCAGCTTTTCCCAAGGAGATGTAAATGCAGTCTCTTCTTTGTTCCTTTCTAGGCTTATCCAATGTTCTTGATGACCCCAAGTCTGCTGGTGTAGCCACTTTTGTCATTCAGGAGGAGTTTGATCGTTTCACAGGCTACTGGTGGTGTCCCACAGCCTCTACAGAAGGTCAGTCCCTGCTCTGCTCATCAAGTCCTGACACTGTACCTGCAGCTGACCCCTGCAATCCATGCCATTTCGAGCCAAGTTTTCCTTTTGGCCTGGGTTTTGGTGTTTCTGGGGGGGCCACCTAAAGGAACAAAAGACTCAGGGGTTATAACTGTGCTCTGAGGTGGTCAGGAGGAGCTGTGGCTGTACAGGAGACGCAGACAGCATCAGAGCTCCTGCCACACTGCTCGGGGAGAGTCAGAAACTGCTGGGGAAAAAAGCCCTGTAGCAAACACACTTGCTGTGCCTGTCCTAGGTTCAGAGGATTTAAAAACACTGCGGATCTTGTATGAGGAAGTGGATGAGTCAGAAGTGGAGATAATTCATGTTCCTTCACCTGCCTTGGAGGAGAGAAAAACAGACTCGTATCGGTACCCCAGGACAGGTAAGTGAAATACCACAGGGCTGCTAATGCAGCTCTTGACTCCTGCTGGCAGCAGCAGTGGAATTTGTGCTGTAAAATTTCCATGATTAATCTGGGCACTTACTAGGATGAAGAAGCTGGTTGGATATGCTGAGGCCTAATTGAGTCTCTGAGCTCAAAATGTACCAAGAGAAGGGGGATGGGATTTGAAGTTCAGCTAAATGAAAGGGTTGTTGAGAAAACTGAATGTATCTGATGGAATGTTGTGGAATACAGTTTGAATCCCATCTTTCCTCTCCCTCTTGAGGATATGCACAGCCAATTAGGCAAGGGAAAACCAAACTTTCCCCTTTCCCAGAATGATTCTGGTCATTACTGTGGTCTTTGCTCACATCCATATATATATTCACACCTGGCCATTTTAGCAGGACCAGGCTCAGTTCATCTCTAGAAGCTGTACTGTGTGTAACCATGGAGTGTTCCAGTTGGTCATCTTGGTATTCTTTCAATCCTTCTCTGCAGGTAGCAAAAACCCCAAGATAACATTAAAACTGGCAGAATTTAAAACAGACAGCAAGGGGAAGGTAAGTGATAACAACTCAGAGTGGGATATTGCACAAGATGGTTGATTGCTGCTGAAGCTTCCTGGAATTAAGACAAGGTCACTAAGAAATCCTGTAATGTTAGCCTTCTTCACCCTCTTGGAGCACCTGGTTGTAGAATGTGTTTTTCTCAGAAACAGAAAAACTTTTAATTTAAAAGTGTTGTGGTGACAAAGCACTGGGAGGGGGAGAGTCAGGGTTAACCTGGTGGTGCCACAGTGTCAGTCATAGGAGCAGGAGGGTTGAAGCCCAACCTAATCCTGGGCTCCAGTCCCTGACTCTCTCCTTTTCTGTGGCTGAATGCCAAAATCATTTTGCTTTGAAGCTTGTTTCTCCCTTCCTGCCAGTTGTAGAAAGGCTTCTCCTGGCTTGACCCTTGCTGATGCCAACAATTAAACTTCCTTAGTCTCCCATTCCACTGATTTTCTGTAGGAGGGAGGTGGGGAGGTCTGGTGGCACTCTGATTTTGATGTTGGACCTTCCTTTTGCTGCAGATTGTGTGTGCTCAGGACAAGGAGCTGGTGCAGCCATTTGCTGCATTGTTTCCCACGGTGGAGTACATTGCCCGTGCTGGATGGACCCGAGATGGCAAATAGTATGGAATTTTTTCTTCCAAACTAAAGCTTCCAAGGGTTTCCCTGGCTGAACTTTTGCTTTGTGTTGTAGTCATGACCTGGTTTTAAAGCCAAAAATGGCACATCAGCATTTGGTTTCTTCTGTGCTGTATCATCCTAAAACTGATGAATTGGAGACCAGTGTGACAAGCTGTGGGGTTTAAGTCACAACTACAAAGTTAGGTGACATGGATCTGTTAAGCTGGGAGCTGTAGGGAATTAATTTGAGTTGCAGGTGTTTAACACAAGTACAATATGCTTCCTGCTGGAAATGAAATGTACCAGAGGCAATTCTGTCGTTATTCATTGCTCCAGCTTGTGATCAATGCTAAATATATCATGGAAAAATGGGCAGTTTGTGTGTGCAAGGGCAAAGATGTGACCAGTGTGCTCCTGGTGCTCCAAATGTGAGACTCAGTCTTGCTTGAAGAGTTACAGAATTCACACCAATCTGATTGGTTTGAAATTCTAAAGCTCTCAGGTTGTTTTTTTTTCCCCCTCAAAAGCTTGCTTGGCTGTTAACTAGTTTCTGGCCAGATCAAGTTAAGGTGACTTATCTGTCTTTGAAGATTGCATTCTGTAACTCCTCATTAATTTTCTGCTCTGGAAGCTAAATTCATCCATCCAGCTTTACAGAAGGTAATCCCATTGGTGTCATTCTTGTGTTCTGCACCAGAGCTTATCTAAATGTGCTGAAGAGATCAGTTCACCAAATCCACAGTCCCCGGGATGTTGGGGGAAGAAGTGGCTCTTTTTGAAAGTCTCTTTTAATGCTGAAAGTTCCCTTGATGCACTTTCAAGCCTTGGGGTGGCCACGCTAAGCAGCAGTGCCTTGCCAGCTGTCATGCTGAGGGGCCTGCAGTGCAGCACCACTTCAAATGTCTCCCCTCAGACAGGAACAAAGCTGAGACTGAAGCAGCTCCTTCACTTGGCAGTTGTCTCAGGTCTGTGCCTTTCCCTGCTAGTGCAGCCTGCAGTGAGGAACCTCCAAATGGATGATGTGAAGAGTGATCTCTTTAGCTCCTTAGCAGCTTGCCAGAAAACAAATCTTGCTGCCTGATAAGAGAGGGGCTGTCCAAGGCAGAGTTCCATTCTGGAGAAAGGGTTGTGCTAACAGTGCTCCCTTGGAAGAAGCACCCTGGCAAATCTGTCAGACATCTTGTCTGAACAATAACCCTGTGAAGCACCAAGGCTGTCTGGTGATAGGTGTTTGTTGGCAAAGCTTCCAGGAGGTTAGAAAGCAGCAGTGATGAGAAGAGCTTTGTGTTCAGATGCCTAAATCCTTTCTGCCAGTGAGGGTGGGGGGGAGAAGGTTGCATGTCCTGAGTGTTAGGAAGGGACATTTATTTTGTGGTACTGACATTCACCTCCAACTTCTTCCCCCAGTGCCTGGGCTATGTTCCTAGACAGACCTCAGCAGCGGCTGCAGTTAATCCTTTTGCCTCCAGCACTCTTTATTCCAGTCCCAGAAAATGAGGAGCAGCGTGCTGAATTTGCCAAAACTGTGCCAGAAAATGTCCAGCCATTTGTGATCTATGAAGAAACCACTGATGTGTGGATAAATGTAAGAGGCTCGGGGGAGGGAGGAGAACACAGCCTTGCCTCTTCCTCCCCTACAGTTCACCATTTTCATGTTGGCTGTGTGTCTGGTTTAGTCTGTCTGGTTTAGTCCACGTTACAGCATTTGGCTGCTCAGTAGTGCTAGATTTGGTGTTAATTCAGGGGTTGTGATAAAGACATGAGAAGGATTCTCATGCAGAGATGAGGATCCTGCCATCTCCTTGCAGCTGGAGCTGCTCATTTAATTCTTGCTGCCGTTCCTGATGAACCCAGGCACTTGGCACACTGATGCTTTTGGGTGTAATGCTGCTGTTCTTCTGGGGGATACTTTCTCACAAGGCTTCTTGAGGCACGAGCAACCCTAAGCTCTGAAATGTGTTGTACTTACCCTGGGTGGGTAATGGGCATAGGGGATGGGACAATTTCAGCCTTTAAGATTAATATCTTGGCAGTGGAGTGACAAAGGGGCCTGGAGGTCACACTGGGGTGTCCCTAAGGTGGTGGAATAGCAAGCCCTGGTGGGACTCACATAGCTGAGATGTCTGGCTCAGAGGCCAAACTGGGACTGGTTTCAGTGGCAGCCAGGGACAGTGCATGGTCTTCCTCATGGGCCCAGAGTTTCTCTGTGGTAACAGGAAAGTAGAGAATGGCTTTACCCATGTGGGTGCTATCAGAGGTATTTCTCCTCCTTCCCTTTGAAAGCCCAGTAGTTCAGCACTGACTCCTTGGCTGTGTCTCTCCTGTCTGAATACAAACCCACTCACTGGTCCTTTCCCTCGTGTGCCAGGTTCATGATATCTTCTATCCTTTCATCCAACCTGAGGGAGAGGAGGAAGAACTCTGCTTTATCCGAGCCAACGAATGCAAAACAGGTTTCTGTCACCTGTACAGGGTGACAGCAGTCCTGAAGCAAGGCAGCCATGACTGGGTGCAGCCATATGTCCACAGTGAGGGTAAGAGCATCGATGGTTCAGCTTTGGGACCTCCCTCATCTTGTCTTTTGGGGAAGATGGTGACTTTTCTTCTCCTGTTTTCTTCTAGATGATTTCAAATGTCCTATCAAAGAGGAGATTGCCCTGACTGGTGGGGAGTGGGAGGTGTTGGCGAGGCACGGATCAAAGGTAGGGGTTATTTTTATCTTCTCTTGCAGTATTACAGCTCTGCATTGTCTGCCCACAGTCCTGGCCTACGCCCTCTGTTACACCTGGGACCAGCTAGAACTACTTAAGCTTCATTTTGTTTCTCCTTTTATTGCTGCCTCTGCTTTCCCCAGAAGTGCTGTAGGCCAGGGCGCATCGAACTGATTGCCTTTTTAATCAGACTTCAGATTGCTCCTTAGGTAAATCCCACGAGTGAATCAGGCCATAAAAAAGGACACAAGGCTGAGTTTCAAGAGCAACAAAGAACTATTTGGTGGAGAAACTTGGGATTCCTACCTCTGCTGAGGTGTTTTAACCCCTGTGGGCACTGGAGAATTGGAAATATGTCCTTGTGCTTAGAGTGAACTCTTGGGCTCCAGCTGATCCCTCAGTAGAGCCTTTAGGAAGAAGGCAGCTGGGGAGTATAAAGCAATTTAGAATATGGAGGATCTGGATCTGTTATTGGTTGCAGAACAGCCAGAAATGAATTTTTATTAATCTTGTAGAAACCACGTTCCATTTTTGCTTCAGGAATTAACTTGGAGTTTGATCTTTAATGTTCCCAAGTGGTTTCTGTCAAAATAAAGACCTTGTCTGTTCATTTCCAATTAATCTGGATTTTTCACTTCTTGCTTTTTAAAAGCCCTCCAGCTCTGTGCATTTGGGTTCTGCTGCTTTTCCTCAATCTGCAATTAACCTGCTGTCCCTCCTCATGTGGATTCTCACTGTACATGCTGTTGATTTTGGCCACAGCTCTTCCCTGGATGTCTTATGGCTAAAATTGTGTTAGCAGCAATTATTTTGATGCATTTGTTGCTCCACAGGGCTCTGCCTGCTTTTCCTGGCCAATTGAGTTGGATTTTTTTTTTTTTTTCCCTTTGCTGTCCACAGTGGTCTTCAAACCATGTCTAAGCTAGAAATAGCATTTGGGCTTCAGCTTTTGGAAACTGGAAGGTGGAAAACAGTTTCTGCTGCTGAATCAATGCAGTATTTAAGAGCTGGAGTCTCTTCTTGGCTGGTCAGGTGGTTTTTAGAAGCAGCTTTATCTGGACATCAAACCACATTAAAATATGTTTTTAAAGTTTCATACTGTTGGAGCTATTAGACTGATTCTTCCATGGACAGGAATTCATTGCCATGCTTGCTATACCTATAGCCTTCCAGTCCAGCCATTCCTAGGGGAAGATGCTTTATGTAAATTCAGAATCTTCTTGGTTTCACCTGGGGAGGCACAGAGCCCAACTGTTTGTGCTCCTTAGTAAGCAAACACTTCGAGTCTCTCCAGAAAGCTGTGTGACTATTTCTCATTACTTGGACTTTATGAGGTTCTCCCTAAGTCCTGTGGGTGTGTTCTCCAACCTGTCATGTTCCCAGGCATTGTGGTTGATCCCTTAGCAGTCTGTCATGGTCTGTTTGTGTTTTAAGCTGGAGCCAGGCTGAACTGTAGTTGTCATCCTTCTGTCACTGCTCTTCTCCACCTAGATTTGGGTCAATGAGGCTGCCAAGCTGGTGTACTTCCAAGGCACCAAGGACACCCCCTTGGAGCACCACCTCTACGTAGTCAGCTATGAATCTCCTGGAGAAATTGTAAGACTCACCACTCCAGGCTTCTCCCACAGCTGTTCCATGAGCCAGGTTTGTTGTTTCTCAGATACAAGATGCCCCTTGTGTCCAGACTGACAGATTCTATCCAGGCATGGTAATGAATCATGACCCAGTAAGGGGGCTTGGGGCCTTCTTTGCCTTGCTTGCTTGAGATCTGGAAGGTTTTGCCCAAGAACTGCATGGAAAAAATTGGGTCAGTCTTTTATTCAGTGGTGCCCAAGAACAGGACAAGAGGTGATGGGCACAAACTTGAATGTAGGAAGTTCCATCTAAACATGACCTACTTACTCCCAAGTAGCTACCAGTAAGACAAGAGGCCATGGGCTTAAGCTCTGCCCGGGGAGGTTTAGGTTGGTTATTAGGAAGAAATTCTTTACAGAGAGGGTGCTGAGGCATTGGAATGGGCTGCCCAGGGAGGGGGTGGATTCTCCATCCCTGGAGGTTTTTAAGAAAAGGCTGAATGTGGCACTGAGTGCCATGGGCTGGGAGCCATGGGGGGAGTGGATCAAGGGTTGGATTTGGTGATTTCAGGGGTCCTTTCCAACCCGAATTACTTTGTGATTCTCTAAGGAGGAACTTCTTTACTGTGAGGGTGGCAGAGCACTGGAACAGACTGCCCAGACAGGTCTGGAGTCTCCATCTCTGGAGATATTCCAAACCCACCTGGATGCTATCCTCTGCAACCTGCTCTGGGTGACCCTGCCCTGGCAGGGGATTGGATTAGGTGATCTCCAGAAGTCCCTTCCAAGCTGTGACATCTGGGGATTCTGTGAGGAGACTGGATGTAGGAAATGAAAGATCTGATTCCCCTAATTCTTCTTTCTCCCATCTGTAGAACTTTGACATGTTCATCAGCCACTACAGCAGTGTGAGCACTCCTCCTTGCGTGCACGTCTACAAGCTCAGTGGCTCTGATGATGACCCTCTCCACAAGCAGCCCAAGTTTTGGGCCAGCATGATGGAGGCAGCCAGTAAGTCCCACAGAACATGCCAGTGCCAGGTTGTGTCTGGGATAATCTTCTAATGGGAGCCAAAGGGGGCAGAGAGGAGAAATAACCTAAGTGACTTCAGTCTAAGAGAAAAGGACTTGGGAAGGGGGGGGGAAATGTCTTTAGGGGGCAGGAACTGATGTAGAGGCTTTTTAAGATGTTCCTGCTTCCTGCTGTGAGTGGCAGCAGTGCTCCTGAAGAGGGGCAAGTATCTTGGATGAAGTGGCTACTTCAGTGCAAGGCTGTAGCTTTCAAGGATTTAGACACATCTGACAGCAGCACCTGAACCCTTCCTGTGAATGTTTTCTCCTTCCCTGTTCTTAACCTTTCACGTGTTGCTGTCTGTTTCCCAGTGTGAGGCTTCTCAGAGAGAAGGCTTGGTCCAGTTTGGTATGAAAAAATCCCTTCTTGGGGACAGGATGAGCTTGTTCAGGTGGGGCAGATCCTGCTCCAGGGACTGCATGGCTATTGTCTGAACTTCCTCCTGCAGGTTGTCCCCCAGATTACATCCCACCTGAGATCTTTCACTTCCACACTCAGTCAGATGTTGAGCTCTATGGAATGGTCTACAAACCTCATGATGTCCAGCCTGGGAAGAAGCATCCCACAGTGCTCTTTGTCTATGGAGGCCCTCAGGTAATAATCCAGATTAACTGCTGATGTCAGCCCTGGGACTGCTGCTCAGGGCAGAGCTCTGTAGCTCAGTCATGCATCAAGACTTAGACTCAGGCTCACAGTGAGCACTGGAGCTCTGTTCTGACCTCTGCTTCAAACCTCAGCTGACTTTTCCAGCATTTTGTCTGCTTTGCACTGCTCTGATAGCTCAGTGGCTGCTCTCCAGCTCAGGATCACACACAGTGTGACACAGGCATAGGAAGGCACGGAAAGGCAGCTGCTTGTCCCTGAAACTTCTCTTCCCTCCTCCTGCAGGTGCAGCTAGTGAATAATTCTTTCAAAGGAATCAAGTACCTACGGCTGAACACACTGGCATCCCTGGGCTATGCTGTAGTGGTGATTGATGGAAGGGGCTCTTGCCAACGAGGACTCAAATTTGAAGGGGCCCTGAAAAACCAGATGGTAACGTAGTGTGTTGCTGGCTCTGCTTCTTTGCTCTTTCTCAGGCTGCCTTGTGAGCTCTCCTCTTGTCTTTTCTGTTTGTTTGGGGTTTTTTTTTAGCTTTAGAAAGCCACTAAGTTAAACTTCCTTGTTGTCTTGCAGGGTCAGGTGGAGATAGAGGACCAGGTGGAAGGTTTACATTATGTAGCAGAAAAATACGGGTTCATCGACTTGAGCCGGGTCGCCATACACGGGTGGTCATATGGGGGGTTTCTGTCCCTCATGGGTCTGATCTGTAAACCCAATATCTTCAAGGTGAGTCTTGCCATGGGGCTGTCATCTTGGGACACTGAGCTTCTTCTGTAGCTTGTTGGTATCTGGAGTTGGCTTTTTTGCTCAATGTTTCTGATGGATGGGTGAAAATGTCCTGGCTGGTTGTGCCTGTCTGAGGTTTGGGGCTGTTCCAATGGAGGACTTGGCCTGACATCCACTGAGAGAACTGATTCCTAATCCCCTTCCCAAATCCCAACACCATTTCTGGATTTTCCACAAGTCCTCCTTGAAAAGGGGAAGCTTAAGTTTTTAGAGGGTTTGCTGTAGAAGAATTCTGTTGTGAGAGACACAACAGTCCAGAGCCTGGTTTGGTTTTTTTTTTCCTGCCTCTTCAGGAAGGAAGGGAAAGACTCAAACTCTTCAGCATGTGCCCATTGGACTTGATCTCTCAAGGTCCCTTCCAACCCCTGACATTCTGTGATTCTGTGCTAATTGAGGTTATCTCCTGCCACCTCTGTGTTTGACAGATTGCTATAGCAGGTGCTCCTGTCACAGTCTGGATGGCCTATGACACCGGGTACACCGAGCGGTACATGGATATCCCAGAGAACAACCAGCAGGGTTATGAGGCTGGTTCTGTGGCATTACATGTGGAAAAGCTTCCCAATGAGTGAGTACCCTGAGACTGAGTGATCTGCTGAAAACCTGCTCCCACATCCTGCTTGGTGCCACTGGTTCCACCCATGGTGAATCCCAAAGGACTGGGTGGATTCTGATCCCGTTCCATTTGGATCTGGGGTCGCTGCCTTCTGCAGCAAGTTGGGGCATTGTACCCCCACCCCCTTTGCCAGGGAGGGGTCCAGGACCACATCTGTGGCCTTTCTGGCTTAGTTTTGTCTTGCCAACAGGCAGAGCTTGCCCCACTGCAGAGCTTTTTGTGGGGTTTCTTATCCTATCTCTCATCCCACCTGCAGGCCAAATCGTTTGTTGATCCTCCATGGCTTTTTGGATGAAAATGTGCACTTTTTTCACACCAACTTCCTGGTATCACAGCTAATCCGGGCTGGAAAACCTTACCAGCTGCAGGTAGGAGGCATCAGAGTGAAGTGGGAAGGTCTCTTAAATCTGGAAACAGTCTTCTGCCATGTGTTCCGAGGGTGGGAGAAGGTGGAGGCAGATGCTCCCACGTCTTGTTGTGATGACAGCAAATGCCTGGGTTTTGTGACACCAGGAGGTGGCACTGTGGCTGCTCCACTGCTGGCAGATGTGGCCCTGGATCTGAGAGCATTTGCAATCAGGGCTTCTGCCCTGAGGCCTGGAACTTTCTGTCTCTGAAGTGTTGCTGTCTCACTTGGCTGGTGGCAGCAGAGGTGGCAGAGAGGACTTGTAGAGCACACCAACGTGATGAGAGGTGGGGACTGGTGCACTCAGACCTTCCCTGGCACCTCCTTGTCCTGGTGGCCTCTGGGTTGAGGGAAAAGGGGTGACATGTGAGAGGTTTCTCTGTGCTGAAGGAGCTGCTCCTGGCTGACTGCCCTGTCTCTGCTTCTACCCAGATCTACCCCAACGAGAGACACAGTATTCGGTGCCCTGAGTCAGGAGAGCACTACGAAATCACACTGCTGCACTTTCTACAGGAATACCTCTGAGAGCACAAACCTCTGCAAACTGGACACTGACAGCTCGCCTTCCCCCTCCCGTGCCCTGCCACTGCCACCTCCCTCCACAGCCATCTCACCCAGAGCACACACGTGGCTGAGTGCCCACCCCTGGGCTGGGTCTTTCTCCCCAACCCCCAAGAGCAGGGGAGAGGCTGGAGGGCACCTTCCCTTTTGGACAGTGCCACCTTCTTTCACTTTCCACGTTGGAGTCTGCCCCTGCTCGGCTGCTCGTCCCATTCCTCTCCTCCAGCCTGGCTGATAATGCTTTTTTTTTTTTTTGCTGCTACTCCCTCTCTCCTGGGAATCAATGGACAGTGGTCTGTCTCCCGAGGCTGAGGTTTGTGTCCATCTCTTCTTCCCCCTCCGTCCTTTTTCCCCCTTCTGCTGCACCTCTGCAGTTCCCTTCCTCTTACCTGCAAGAACTCAGTGCCTGTGTTAGAAATGGAAGAGCCGAATCAGCAAGCTGCCTTAAGCCAGGAGTAGGAGGGGAGAGAGAACTACTACCTATTGGTAAGCCCTGGGGGAGCTGATCCATTGCTGCTGCTGCTGCTGCTGTTGTGTCCTGGCCCTGCTGCTGAGACAACGTGGAGCCCTGGGATATGAAGAGAGCTCTCCAGAAGCATGCAACACCAGTCTTTTTTTCTATTTTCCAGTTGAATTTTGCAGAGCAGATGGAGGAAGTGGCTGGGGTCGCTCACAAAGCCCTCTGATACCTTTCTCTAATGGCTGCTCACAAGGGGAGCTGTGCCAACAGGTAGCATGGCAGCTGAAGCAGCTGGCTACACCCAGAGATCATCCCTCCAAGAGACCACACAGCAGCGTTTTGGGGTTTTTTTTGCAACACAAGGTGGATGATATTTATGCAAAGCCTCCCCCTTCCTCCGTTTTCTCTGTGCTGCCTCCTGATCCCACCTCCTCCTCCTCCCTCCACACCCTGAGCTTTCAGATGTGCACTGAAATTGGCTGTGCTTCAGTTCTCTGCGGGTCAGTGACTGTTCCCCTTGCCCGTTTACTCAGCAAATGCTCTCTTCTTCTCGTTTTTATTTACCTGGTCAACAGGAACTGCAGTTCTGGGGAGGGGGGGGGGGGGATTGAGCAATCACACCTCAGGGGAGCACATACCCCCTCCCTCAAGCCAAGGGTTCTGCCAGGGGCAAAAAGGAAAAACAAAACAAAAAAAAACCCCCCCCACACACACACAAAAAAAAACAAAACAACAAAAAAAAACCCAACCAAACCCCACCCAAATGAACCACGTTGACTTGCCCTGGAGTATTTTAAGTGCGTATTATGAAAAGAAAATATTTTTATGGATTCTTATTCTTTTATAATTATGAGTGTAAGATGTAGCGACTCATTAAAAATATTGGAAAGAGAGAATGGCTGCCTGGTGGTTGTGCTGGGGGTGTAGAGGGCTGGGGAGGAAATGGCAGCTGGCTCTGTGTGTGTGTGTGTGTGTGTGGGGAAAGCACTGTGCTCTCTTTGGTTGCTCTGCTGAGCAGTGGAGAGAATATTAAATCCCTGATGTTCCTTGGGGGAAGCAGGATCCAAGCAATTGAAGATGTGATGTGGGGAGCTGGGAATCCTGGCCCGTGTCCTTGGCTCTGCCATTGAGGCTCTGTGTGACCTTGAGCAAGGCAGAGACACTCGTGTTGGGGAGCACCAGCGTGGAGGTCAGGACCTTGCCCAGCACCCCAACATCCCAGGGGGGTGCAGCTACTCCCAGCCTACCCCAGGACACAGGGAACTGCTTTGCTTTTCTGTGCCAGAGCTGGGCCTGCCCGTGCTCATCCCCCTCTGCAGTGGGAAGCTGACAAAACCTGGCCTTGCTCTTTCCCTTCCTGTAGCAGAGTCAGGCATTAATTAAACTCTAATTAAATGGGCTGAGGATGCAAAGCATCTCCCAGCTGGAGCACTTTGGTTTCTGAACATGGCTGGGAGTTTGTTGCCCCCTTCTCTTCCCCATGCCCAAATAATTGTTGGCCTGACTGTTGGAGTTGTGGTTTTAGCTCTTAACTGCACACCCCATGGAGTAACTTCTGGGGCAGGTTTTGAGGTTGGGGTAGGGGGGTGGAAGGGGATGTCAGGGAGGAAGTTGCACATCTTTGAAGTTCACTTGAGAGCAACCTGCAGGCAGAAAAGTTGCTCCCCTTCTTTGCCTTCTTTAGAGCCAGGTGGGTGCCAGTGGATGGTAAGAAGCTTTATTTTGCAGAGTTTGTTTCATTTCAGTCTTAATTTAAACTGCTTTTTCCTGTCCCAAAAGAGCAAGTGTTTCTTAAAATGTCTGCAGTGCCCTCTTCAAATGTTCTCATCTTGAGGAGTTTACAGATCTGACAGCTTCTTTTGATTCCCCCGAGTTTGCTTCTGGAGCTGTTGGGATTATTAGAGCCCATTAAAAAAAAAACAAAACAGGGGGGGCAAGGGGGAGCTGGTTTTTTCCTTGTGGGGACTGAGAATCCTGACAGACATTAACTGGGAAATCACCACAATCCCAAACTTTTCCATATGCAGCAGCCTTTGCTGGGGATTGAAATACAAATGATGTGGGAGGCCCCCACCCAGCTGTCCTGTGGGAAAGGTGATGGGAGTGTGGGGCAGGGTGCAGCTGGCTTCAAGGAATCTCTTGGAGAAAGGATTTGCAGCTGGAGCATGGAGTTAATTTCCTGAGCTGGGTGATAAGGGATGGAGGAAGCAGTGGGTGCTGGGGAAACCAGGCAAAAATGGCTTTTCTTCCTCAAGAATTGGGATTAAGCTTGAGAGCAGCTTGGGAGGCATTTCTCCCATGAAAACCCAACGTGCAAGGCTTTATTTTTAGGTGGAGGGGGAACAGATGTTCTTGCTTGACTTTTATTTTTAAAACAAAAAACACCGCTCGAGCTGCAGAAAAATGCTCAGCAAAGCCACTGCTCACCCTGAAAGATGCTGGGATGGAAAACTTCCCCAAAATGTGGGGAATAAAAGTGAGAGGGTGAAACCCCTGTGATGGGTGAGGAGGGGTGGCTCAGGCATTGGATCCCAGTCCCCCCTTCCCTGTGCCAGCACCCCCAGAGCAGCTGAAGCTGCTCAGAAGTTCCGTGGTCCATCAGAGGCAGGGGGTGAGGAAGACAAATGGTTGTGATGGGAGAGGAGAAAGAGGAAGGGAGGGGGGGCTGTAAATTGAAAGAAAGGGTGTAAACTGATATTGGAAAATCCTCCCAGAGGGATGTTTGGTGAAGCTTGTACACAGGGGGTGACCCCCTGGGGCTGGGGCCGATGCAAGGCTTTGGTCACTGCTGGGGAGCTGCTCTGCTTCCCCCCCTCTGCAGAAAAACCTCTGATCTCTGGTTCCAGCTTGAGCTCCTTGCTCAGAGCAGGTTTCCTGCTGGCTTTCAAAGGAAAACAGCTTCATCTTGACCCAGTGGCTGCAGCTCTTGGGCTCTTCTGCTTTGCCCCAAGTATTGAAGCTGCTCTGGGCTGGAGCTCAGAGGCTGAGTTGTCTCCAGTTGTCTCCAACCTTGCTCCAGAGAGGTCCAGACAGGGTCGTGCCTTCCCTGCTCATTCTTTTGCTCAGGGTTTGATCCTGTTGGGTGCTGAGCCACCTGAGCAGGGGTTGTGCTCCTTGTTTGGGTGCAGGGATGCTGCTGAGGGAAGGGGAAACAGAGGGACAGGCTGGTGGCAGAGGAAACCAGGAGGGGGTTGCAAATGAAAAATGGGGAGAGGCCGTAGGGAGCGAGGAGAACCCAAACCTCCTTCAGCTGTCCAGGCTCTGCTCTGCTTTTCCCTGAAGCTCCTTGTTCCTCTCCTAAAAAGCACAGCTAAATGCCACCCTAAAGCTCCTCTCAGTCCACCAGCCTGGCCACACAAAAGCTGATCCAGCCACAGGAGCCATCATCTCCCTCAGCCTCCTGCCTGGGCCACTCTGTGTTTCTCTGCCTCTAATTCAGGCTTGGAAAGGCTCCTCCAGCTCCCAGCCCGTGGTGCTCAGCCTGGGGACATCCCTGACCCTTCTCTTGCTGTCCTTCCAGCCTGGTGCCATGACCCTGCTGGGGCTGCTGCTGGCCCTGCTGGGCTGCACCATGGCTCTGGATCCTGCCCTGGAGGAGGTCTGGGAAAGGTGGAAAAGTCTCCACTCCAAGGAGTACCCAGAGGTAGGTCCTGCTGGGGCTGGCTCTGGGGAGCCTCACCCACCCCATCCCCTGTCCCCTGGGACATTTCTGATTCTGCCCCATGGCAGGAGGTCGAGGCCATCCGCAGGGAGGTCTGGGAGAAGAACCTGAGGAGAATCCATCAGCACAACCAGGAGGAGTCACAGGGACAGCACAGCTTCCGCCTGGCCATGAACCACCATGGGGACCTGGTACCTGCCCAGCACCTTCCCCATGGACCCTCCCTGCACCCAGGGGCTCCAAAACCCCCACAGGGCTTGATCTGGGGATCAGAGATCTCTTGATGCACCCAGGGCTTGATTTGGGAACCTCTTGATGCAGCCAGGGCTTGAGCTAGGGACTAGGTACCCCTAAACCACTCTTCTGGGGGCTGCAGGTGCTCCTGGGCCCTGCTGGGGGTTGTGTGGCTGGTGGGGAGTCACGGTGCTGGCCAAGCACTGGTGACACCACATGAGTTTGCCCTTGGTGACCTGCAGACAGATGAGGAGTTCAACCAGCTCCTGAATGGCTGCATCCCAGCTTGGCAGGAGAAGCCAAAGTTGCTCTTCCAGGAATCAGGGGCCCTGAAGACCCCGGCAGAGGTGGACTGGAGGGCAAAGGGCTCCGTGACACCCGTGAAGGACCAGGTGAGCACAGAGCAGGAGGTCTGTGGGGGCTTTGTGATGGAAAGAGGTAGCAACATCCTCCCAAGCACCAACAAAAATCCTCTGGGCTGTGGCAGAGCAGCTCCCGTGGTTCTGACCACTGCAGTTCTGCAGCTGAGAAGCTGGAGAGCAGCACTGGGGAGGGGGGAGGTCACAGCATTCCTGCTCAGGGGGTTTGGGTGCCCTGCTGTGACCCCCCCATCTTACCCAGGGGCACTGTGGGTCATGCTGGGCGTTCAGTGCCACGGGGGCCCTGGAGGGCCAGGTCTTCAAGAGGACAGGGAAGCTGGTGGTGCTGAGTGAGCAGAACCTCATCGACTGCTCCCGAAAGCTGGGCAACCACGGCTGCCAGGGGGGCTACATGACCCTCGCCTTCCAGTACGTGCGTGACAACGGGGGCTTGAACTCAGAGCACGTCTACCCCTACGTGGCCACGGTGAGGGACAGCAGTGACCCTGGGGACACAGCAGAGAGGTGGCCGGTGGGGTCCCAGTGCCACCATCACCTTCTCCCTTCTTTCAGGACACCTCTGGCTGCCGATACAACCCCCAGGACAAGGCAGCCAACTGCTCAGACATCTGGCTGGTGGCCCGGGGCAGTGAGGCAGCACTGGAGCAGGCAGTGGCAGTTGTGGGTCCCGTGTCTGTGGCAGTGGATGCCAGCAGCTTCCACTTCCACTTCTACAAGTCTGGTACTGTCTTGATCTTAACCTGGGTGGTGAAACTGAGGCAGGGCTCCCTGGCTGGATGTGGACTGAGGGGAAATAGGAGCCACCACCTAATGGCTTTTACTTGGAGAGGATGTGAGCAGAGCTGGTCCGTGGCTCAGCTCAGCTCTCCTTTTCCCAGGAATCTTCAGCAGTGTGCTCTGCAGCCAGAGGGTGAACCACGGGATGCTGGCTGTGGGCTACGGCGTGAGCCAGGAGCAGGGGCACAACATCAGCTACTGGATCTTAAAGAACAGGCAAGGGCTGAGGCTCTCCCCACAAACCCCCTGTGCAGGAGGACACCCCCTGTCCCATGGGGGGCTTCCCTGGGTGGGAATGCGTGTCCGTGGGAACACGGATGTCCTCATTGTCCATCTCTTCCTGCAGCTGGTCAGAGGTGTGGGGTGAGCAGGGCTACATCCGCCTGCTGAAGGGCTCCAACAACCAGTGTGGGGTGGCCAACCAGGCCAGCTTCCCCCTCCTGTGAGCCAGGACTTTCCTCTCACTCTCCTTCCCTGGCTGCAGATCCAGGGCTGTTTTCCTTCTGGAAAGGAGCTTTTGTTTGTGTGTGGTGAGAAGCAATTAAAAATGGCACAGCTAATTGTCCTGCACCTGCAAGTGGTGGCTTAGGCAGGGTTTGGTGACAGAGGCACAGACAGTGGGAAAGGCAAAGCTTCCTCTGGTTCAGCACAGAATCATCCAGGTTGGAAAGGACCTCAGAGATCATCAAGTCCAACCCTTGATCCACTCCTGCTGCAGTTCCCAGCCCATGGCACTCAGTGCCACATCCAGGCTCTTTGGAAAGATCTCCAGACACGGAGAATCCACTACTTCCCTGGGCAGCCCATTCCAATGCCTGATCACCCTCTCCAGAAAGAAATTCTTTCTCATCTCCAACCTAAACCTCCCCTGGCACAACTTGAGACCCTGCCCTCTTGTCTTGCTGAGAGTTGCCTGGGAAAAGAGCCCAACCCCCCCCTGGCTCCAACCTCCTTTCAGGGAGTTGGAGAGAGTGATGAGGTCTCCCCTGAGCCTCCTCTTCTCTGTTTCTCCATGCCTGTACCCCCAGTCTAGCCCTCTCTTTGCCCTCCTGCAGCCCCTTTTCCTTCCAGCTGGATCCCAAAGGCCAGGGATTCACCCAGGGATTCACCCAGGGATTCACCCAGGGATGGATTTTCAGGCTTTGCCGGATGTGTCGGGGCTGAGCCACCATCCCTGTCCCTGCCCACCCAGCTCCTCACAAACGGTGCTCACAGATCCTGTGGGAAAAGCCAGAGAACGAACCTTCCCCCTCATCCAGCTTTTTATTTCCCCTCCCAGCCCTGGATGAATCCTGGGGACTTCTCACATCAGGGACACATGGCCTGCTGGCAGCAGGGGCTCCCTAGAATGTCGCATGGCTGCCCCACATCCCTTGTGAGAGCACCCGCATGGCAAAGCGTGTCCCCAGGGGTTGTCTCCGTGTCCCCTTGTCCCCCACCCCAGGGGCTCCGCACCCCTGTGTCCCTCTGTCCCCTCACGGGTTAACCCGCCCGGGCCTTTTGCCCACACTCAAGATGGCCGCCGGGGCACTCCCTGAGCGGCCGTTGCCCGTTTTGACCCCTCCCGCCCGCCGTAGCTGGGGCTTCCTTTCCAAGATGGCGGCGCCCTGCAGGAGGAGCGGCGGCGGGGGGCTCTGGGCCGCGCTGGTTCCCGCTGCCGTGCTCTGCCTGGCGGCCCGGGCGGCGGAACAACCGGGCACGGCCCACTTCGACGTGCGGCCCGGCGGGGAGGTTCACTCCTTCTCCCGCAGCCTGGTGAGAGGCGAGGAGGGGAGCGGGTGAGGAGAGGGTACGCGCCTCTCGCTGATTGGCTCCGGGGCACGTCACTCCCGCCTCCCGACACGGTGATTGGCTGAGAGCCAGAGAGGGGAGGTGGGACGAGCTGGGGAGAGGGGGTACGGGTCTGTTGCTAGGGGGCTGGTTGCTAGGGACGGGGAAAGGGGGGGCCCGAGGGGGGGACTCAAGGAGGAGGGGGTGTCCCAAGGAAGGGGGTCCCTAAGGAGAAGGGGGACCCCAAAGTGGGTCTCCAAAAGCCCAAGAGATCCCCAAGGAGAGAGGAAGACTCCAAGGGGAAGAGGGTGTCCCAAGGAAGGGGGTCCATAAGGAGAAGGGGGACCCCAAAATGGGTCTCCAAAAGCCCAAGAGATCCCCAAGGAGAGAGGAAGACTCCAAGGGGAAGGGGGTCCCCAAAAAGGAGTCTTCAAAGGAAGGGGGTTCTGAAAGAGAAACCCCAGGGAGAAGGGGATCCCCAAGGGGGCGATCTCCAAAGGATGGGAGGGAAGGAGACCCCAAAGAGAACAGGGTCCCCACAGAGGAGTCTCCAGAGGAGGGGGAGCCCTCAAGGAGGGAGGGAGCTCCCAAGACGATGGCAATCCCCAAGGACAAGGGGTCTCCAAGAGGGGTTTCCAAAGGGAGAATGTACCCCAAGGAGAGAGAGGGCTGGCCAGAGGGAAGGGGTCTTGAGGAAGGAGCATCCTTGTGGGACTCATGAAAGGAAAGGGCCCCTATGGGGAGGGGGCTGTGGGTCCCTGGGCCCCCCAGAACACGAATCTCCACCCCAGCACCACGGGGTCATGCTGAGCCCCCAGAGGTTCCTGGCTCTGTGCTCCAGTGGATGTGGTGCCTGCTCCTCCTCCTCAGTCACTCCTGGAGTGGAACTGCTGAGGACTGCAGCCCTGGTTATCCTCCCAGAGCTCGTGTCAGCACTGAGAAGGGGTTGATGGTGAGCAAAGAGAAGGTCTTGCTCAAGTGAGGCTGCTTATTGTCCTCTTCTCTTCTTCCAGGGGGATTACAGCTGCACCTTCACTTACTCAGCTCAGGGAGGAACGAACGAGGTGAGCTGGGCAAATCTTCAAGTGTGTTTTCCTTTACGCTGGGTCTCTAGAGCTGCACATTCTAAGGAGGTGTTTGAGGGCTGTTTGGCTCGTGATGAGCTGACTCCAGGAGCTGTGAGGAAGCCTGATTGCCCAATCTGCAGCCTTTGGATGTTTGCAAAAGTCACTTGTTGGAGTGGTTTCCTGAACGGAAGCGTCTGTCGGGTGTCGCAATGATGGTTTGTGAGGCCATGACATCTGACAGGCTCAACACATCCCTGGGGATGAGGGAGAAGAGGGAGTGACATTGTCATACCCCAGCAGGGAGGAAGAGCCTTGTAGGAGTAAATCCTGGGTTCCTGAAGGCTTTTGCAGCTTGTGTTGCTGCTGCAGTTAAGTTCTGTGTGGTTACACACTTTGTACTTTCTTATCTGCAAGTCCTGGGTAGAGTCAGGTCCTTGGAGTGTAAAGGGGAAGGAGGCTTGAACTCTCTTGTAGCATTACTAACAGCTTATGGAGAGAAGGGAGCAACCAGGCCCCAAGTTTTGTGCACCATGGAGTTAAAGGGGACATCTGTTGTTTTAGAGGGGTTGAATCTTGCCTGCCTTGGGAGGGGAGGTGGCTGTCCTCAGGGGTGAGCAGGAAGGCTCTTACCCACGTTAACTGTTTGGTCCTTTCCCCTCTGCAGCAATGGGAGATGAACATAGGAGTCAGTGAAGACGACCTGCTCTTCTCCTGCTCTGTCTGGAGGTGTGTGCCTTAACCCCAAAGTCTCTGGGGCAAAAGGAACAACGAGGGAGGTGGGGTCTGGGCCAGAGACCTTTCCTCCTGGCTGGTTTTGCCTCACTCTTCCTCTGGGTGGGCTCTTTAGCCCAGTGGTGGTTGATAAATACGTCCCCCCCTCTCCATGGCATGATGGAGCTGGGAATCCTCAGCTTGTCTGCACCTCCACCCTCTCTGCTGATGTCAAAGATTCTCCTTTCTTCTTTCAGGCCCCAAGGGAAGTCTTATCTCTTCTTCACACAGTTTAAAGCTGAAGTGAAAGGAGCCAAGATTGAGCATGCCATGGCTTATGTAAGTCCCAGCTGATCTCTTGGAAGCAGGTGTGTGGGAGGCTGCTATAAAACATGAGCTGGAGATGGAAAACATTTATTAGACATCTGTGCAATAGAATGTTCTTCATCACATCCCTAATTAGGGAGAGGTGGCAGGCAGGAGAGGCCACAGGTAGGCTCTGCTGCTCCGTGTCATTTCTGGTCCCTCGGTGCTGCTGGTGGCTTTGCCAGTGGTGTTGTCTCCAAAAGAGAGGGGAAGTCTTGGTTTGCCTCACCAAATTGCATGTGACAAAGTAAATAAAACCTCTGCTGGTGCTTGTGCCTGGTTTGTCCTTCTGTTTCCTCCAGGCCTCAGGGCTGAGGCTTCCAGTCACCCGGGTGACACCAGTTAGAGGTTTAATAGGAAATGGGAAACAAACCAGAGATTTTCCTTCGGGTTCCTGACATGGGTTGAATTATTTCACTCCACATTATCCCAATACAAGTTTATTCTTCAAAATGGGGCTGCTGTTTGTTTGCTTTTAAAGAGCTTCCTGGATGGTTTCAACTGCTTAACCCTCCACCTTTCCCATTTCAGTCTCAAGCTGCAGCGGGCGGACAAAGCGACGTCCCCTTAAAACAGGAGGAGTTTGAAGTGACTGAAACAACAGGTCAGTGACCAAGAGAGCAACATGAAGAGAGGGGCTGGAGTGAGAGACAGGCCTGGCTGCCTGCTGGGAGATGAGGATTTTGAAGCTTAATGCAGAAAGAGGTGGCAATGGGCAGGAGGATGGCATTGTGTTACAGAGGGCAGCAGGATTCTGTGGGTCTCGTTCCAGTGTTAAATTAACATGAGGGAAGAACATCAGGAGGAAGTGAAATGCCCAATTTGCTGGGTCTGCTCATCCTGGAAAGAACCCAGCAGGGCTGTTTTGTTCATGTCTTAACCATCTGTTTTTCCTCTCCTTGTTTTTTTCTCTTACTAGTCTCTCACAGGGAAGGCAAGTTCCGTTTTGAACTGTCCAAACTCATGATTGTAGCAAAAACTCCCCATGATGAGCTGTGACCCTGAGGCCAGTGCTTGGCCAGAAGAGCATGGCAGATAAAGAGGATTACTTTTTAACTGCAGGGTTTGTTTTTTGGGGGGTTGTTTTTTTAATTATTTTTTTTTTGTTCGGTTTGGGTTTTTTGGGGGGTGGTTGGCCAAACCTTTTTTGTTTTCCATATTGAAATGTGCTAGGGTCCAACCCAAGTGGGGCTTGGAGGTGTTAAAGACAGATGCATTCTGTCTTGTGTCAGAGTAACAATGTGCTTTGCAGCTGGAAACCTCCTCCAAGGCTCCTGAGCTGCAGCCAACCTTTCTGCTGCCTGCTTTCTGCTTGGTTGAGCTGCTGAATAGGGCAAAGCTCCCTGTCCAACGGGGGCTCCTTATCTCCCTGCCTAGGCAGAGTAATGCAGAAAGATAAGTGGCTGGATTGAAGCACATTTTGCTAAAGTTAACTCTGTAGTCTCTGGAGGAAGGAGGGGATTGCTGTCTCTAAAAGCATGACAGGAGGAAATAATGAAATGGGATGTGAGGGGGAAGGAAGGGATGGAGTTGGCCAGAGCTCTCTGACTTCTTGTTGAGTGTGGCTGCTGAAGGCCATCCCTGGGGAAGGTGTTGTGGGCTGGTTGGGATCACCTGGCACAGGGCAGGCAGAGCTGCTTATTCTGACACAACCCAGGAATCAATCCAAGCACCACTTGCATGCCTCAGTACAACTGCAGGACTATTTTCTACGTTACAGAAGTGGGGTTTGTTTGTTTGGTTTTTTTTTTTCTTTCTTATCTAGAGTAATACCAGTGAGGGAATGTGGAATTCCATTCCTGTGTAAATACAAATAAAGAAATAAAGCATCATGCTCTTGCCTGAGTCTGCTCTGCTCTGTGATTCCTGCCCTCTCCAACTGGATCCCCAGTGAGTGGCTCAACCTTTGCTGTTTGCTTGGCCCTGAGATGCCACAGGGGAGGCTGTGGAGGGTTTACAGGGGTTCTGCCCACCTGAGAGGAGTCACAGTGTGTGAGAACAAGGCTCAGCTCTAAGTTTGCATCACCCAGCACTATCAGGATGGGTGCTTTGCCCAGAGGTGATGCCTGTGGTCCTTGGTAGCTGCTTTCCCCATTTTCTTTGGCAGTCTGGAGGTGCTTTGCACTGGGGATTTGACAGACTCTCTTTTCCAGGCTCTTCCTAGGTGCTGCTTTCTCTCCTGTGCAGCTCCTCCAGGATCTGCAGAATCACAGAACTGTTCTGGATGGAAAAGCCCTTTCAGGTCACCCAGTCCAACCATTAACTCAACTTATACTGAGCCCAGGGCTAAGCCCTGTTCCTCAGCACCACATCTACGTGGCTTGGAAACACCTCCAGGCATGGGGATTCAACCACCTCTGGGCAGCCTCAGCTGGTGTTTTAATGACCCTTAGTGAAGAATTTTCTTCTAATATCCCATCTGGACCTTTTCTGGGTCAACTTGAGGCCATTTCCTCTTGTTGTGTCCCCAGTGTGCTCCTACCTGAGCTCCAAGCTGTGCTTAGGGCTCTGGTGTTGCTGAGCTTTGGTGTTGCTGGGCTCTGGCTTTGCTCCCTGTTTAACCAGTGGCTTGGAGGGAACCAGACCCATTTCCCTGGCCTGAACCAGGTTTGGGCTAAGAAACCCAGGCCATAAAATGGTTCTTCTGGTAGAGAGTGTGCTCCCAAGGGCTTCCATGCTCATCTCACCACCAACCACCTTTGTACCAACCCCATGGAGCACCCAAGCCAAACAGGTGAGTTTATTTAAATAACTCATCATCAGGGCTACAGAGTTTGATAAAAAATAACAACCATAACTCAGTGGAGGACACGTAGGAAATCCTGGGGAGAGCTTGGGACAACCACCAAGGAGGGTGTTGGGGCCATCAGAGTGGTACCATCATGGGGGGTAGTTGGGTCTTGGATTAAGGGGTGTATGTGGGGTGCAGGGACAGAGCAGGACCCCCCAGCTCCCTCCCAGCCCTGAGGTGCAGCTGGTCACCCAGGCAAGGTGGGACCCATCTCCTCATCCAGGAGGCCAAAGCCCACACTAGCCTGGAAGGTGCAGAAGCACCTTCCTACCCTGGGCAGCACAAACCTGGAGCATGATTTGCTCCCAGTATGTCACGGAGCTGCTGGAAGACAAACATGGAGCTCCACAACCCTCTGGTCACAGGATCTCCCAAGAATTCATCCAAGCAACCACCCACCCACTCACCCAGAGATACCTCAGAGGTGTTACCACCACAAATCTTTGGTCTGGTTTTCCCCCAGGAGGGTGGAAGTTCAAGGTGAGGAGTCCAGTTCCTTGGACTCTGAGCTAAGAGCACTTGGGTGAGCAAAGGAAACCAAACTGAACAGCAGAAGCCCAGGATCACCTGGGAAGGACTCCAGCCCAGCACAGGCTGCAAACCCTGGGCAAGGGTTAGACAAAGTCAAGAAGTTCAGTCTTTTGTAAAAACAAGATTAAAAATGGGTCAGCATGTTAGAGAAGAGGACATCAAGCCCGGTGATGGTCCAACCAGACAACCAGCTGGTCCTCAGGCTCACAGAAGGCAGAGTCCAGCAGCTCCTGCCAATGGCCCATCCTGGCCAACCTCATATGTTGTTCTCCTCCAGCATCTTGTTAACCCCTTCACAGATCCTCTTCAGGTGGGTGCAGTAGGGCTCGGAGGGCCCGTAGAGAGCCGAGAGGAACTCGTAGTCCCCGAAGTGATTGAAGACGTGGTTGATGCGGGAGTGGGATTTGGCAGTCAGGTGGCCATTGACTGCCTGGTGCAGCAGGTCCCGGCACTCCATCACCACCCCTGACATGACCCTACGGTCAAAGGTGAAGTCAATCTGGTGGAAGCTGACGGCTGTCATGGCCAAGGTGTGCACCTTCTTGCGGAACCGCTCCATCACCAGCAGCTCCTCGGGGCTGAACTGCCCGTTGCGGTAGAGCACGCCCAACTTCATGACAATCTTGATGAGGTTCTTGATGATCTTCTGGGCCTCTTTGCGGTTGTGGGTGTACTCCTTGGTGGCCCGGTAGAGCTCATCCAAGATCTCGCTGCTGGTGTCATCGATGAAGACGTTGGCTATGGTCTTGGTGGCCATCTTGCTCAAGAGCTTCTTCTGGGCCTGCAGGGCCAGATTCTTGGTGCTGAAGGTGTCCATCTCTGCAGGGGGAAGAAACACACACACACAGGTCACTCCATACCCCGGAACAGTCCCCAACCTCCTCTCCTCCCCACCAGGCCTTTTGGGAGAAGAAAGATCATCTCTGCCAGTGACAAGACCAAGAGGAGTTCCCGGGTGCCAGGGCAGGTAAAAGCCCAGCTCGCAGCCCAGGTTTTGTTGGTGGGATGAGTTCCAGGGTGTTCCCACCTTCCTTCCCATCACTGGGAAGTCTTGGAGGTGCTCCAGGTCTCCCTACCTGTAGATGGCCCATGACCCTCCATCCCCGTCTCCCTCCTGTGACCGGTGCCGCCCTCCTCCCTCTGCAGGAAGAGCTCTTGCCCCATCGTTTGAACATTTCTTCCTCCTTCAAACCTGACTCACTTCCTGCAGGGTGAGCTGGGGACAACCCAGGTGATGGCTGAGTCACCCAGGGCAGCCAAACACGCTGCCTGACAGCCCGGTGTGTGCCTAGTTCTGGGACCCTGAGTTCAGGAAGGAGATTGAGGTGCTGGAGCAGGTCCAGAGAAGAGCAAGGAGGCTGTGAAGGGATCCAGCAGAATTGCTGTGAGGAAGGAAGGGCTGAGGGAGCTGGGGGTGTTGAGGCTGGAGAAGAGGAGGCTCAGGGGAGACCTCATCACTCTCTGCAACTCCCTGAAAGGAGGTTGGAGCCAGGGGGGGGTTGGGCTCTTTTCCCAGGCAGATATCAGTAAGACAAGAGGCCATGGGCTGAAGCTCTGCCAGGGGAGGGTTAGGTTTGATATTGGGAAAAAAATCTTTACAGAGAGGGTGATCAGACACTGGGATGGGCTGCCCAGGGAGAGGGTGGATTCCCCATCCCTGGAGGTTTTTAAGAAGAGGCTGAATGTGGCACTGAGTGCCATGGGCTGGGAACCACGGGGGGAGTGGATCAAGGGTTGGAGTTGATGATCTCTGGGGTCCTTTCCAACCTGGATGATTTGGTGATTCTATGGTGCCCGCTGAAACCAGAGCAGCAGCCACACCTACCAGCATGGAATCCCTTGTCCTGCCCATCCAGGGACACCTGGATGTTGTCACAGCTTGGACTTGTCACCATCTCAGCTTCCTCCGGCAGCATCACACCAGCCATGCCAGCTCCCCAAGCCCGAGGGTGACCGAGGCTCCATCAGGGTGTGAATGAAGTGAGCAGCACTGGAGCTGCTGACACCACACAAGCTGCTGCATGTGGCGTTATTTACAGCCCTCCCAGCAAACACAGAGGTTTGGGAGCATTCCCTGCCACGGGAAAACATTGATTTTTGCCAGCAGGAGCTTGGAGCTGCGGCGCTTGCGCTTAATAAGGCAAAAATGGCAAAGCAGAGGCTGCTCCTGAAGAGCTGCCAGGAGGGTTTGGGCACGTTTTACAGAGCAGGAGATGCTGCTGGAGCCAGAGCTGAGCCTGGAGAGTGGGGCAGGAGGGGCAGAGGCAGCGTGGCTCCTTCTTCCCTCCTTTGGCTGTACCAGGGACCTGCTCTGCCTGCAGCCAGCAGGCTCTTGCTGGAGGAACAGGGCTTTTTCCTGGAATTCCCGGTGGTTACAGGGTGGCCTGGGCTCCCTGCCCCGAGCAGTACCCAGACAAATGGGAATTCCCAGGCCTGAGCTCTGTGTTGGGTGAACACAGCCAGAAAATAAGAGCAAACTCCACCTCCAGAGCCCCCCAAAATCAAAAGCAACATCTCGTGCGAGCTGCCCTGGTCCCTAATTAGCAGCTGTAATCAAGGATCCAACCCTCTGCTCACATCACCTGGCTGCCCTGCAGCCCTCTCCTGCAGGGGATTGGGGAGATGAGCATCACTCACAGAGGGAAACTGAGGCACAAAACAGTATAGAGGGGGATGGACCCCCCAAAGCATGACCTGCTGCTTCTCCAGCACCCATGGGCTGGTTTGAGGACTCACCTCCCGGCACCCTCCTCACCGTGTTCTGTCCCACCAGACCCTGCTGACTCAGCATCCAAGCCAGATTTCACCGGGATGAGCCGTTTTCCTGCCGGGAAGGGCCCCGTGACCCCATTGTTCACCCAGGGGCTGCTATTGGGGTGCGGAACGGACGAGCTGTGCCCCGAAGAGCAAACTCGAGACCGAAATAAACCACCCCATTTCCTTCCTGTTGCTGAAGTTTCCAGCCCTGCTCAGAGCTTTTTTTTATTTTTTTTTTTCTTCCCCCCCCCCTTCTTCTTTTAATGAAAACGCCCTCAAAAAACAACTTCTGCCACCAAAACTGAGCACACGGGTGGTTGCTTGCACTGAGCCCCTCCCTGCTCCGGAAGAATGGGCTGGGGCTGTCAAAGCTGTATTTTGGGGGGGGTTTCCCACCCATTCTGGAGGTTTTTTAGGGGGTTTTGCAACCCTGAGCAGTGATGTGAGGGTTCAGCTGAAGGCTGGGACATCTTGTTCCTCCCTGCAGAGTGGGAACCCACCAGGATCCCATCCAACCTTAACCCCCATCCCATGGCAACCCTCTGTCACACATCACCATGGTGGGTGCACACCACAGCAGAGCCTGACTCTTGTTAAAAAGCATCAATGAATGATCCCACTGAAGGGGAACACAAGTCCACACCATCCTACCAGCACCCAGGGCCAACAGCAGGGACACAAAGGGACCAAATCCAGCAGCAAGGCCATCCCAAGGCTGTTTCTACCTGTCCCAAAAATCCCTCTTCCTCGACCATTCCAACCACCAAGCACCCACCAGCAGCTCCAAGTTCTTGCTCCTCCCCAAGCTCCCCCCCCCAGCTCCTTTGGCAGCGGGCTGAATATTTCATGCAGGAAAGCAAAAGCTCTTCAATAATTGATGGAGCAGTCGCAGGAAGGGCTCTGATGAGCCCAGCTGAGAGCAGAGGTGCCTCTTCCTCCTCTTCTTCCTCACCAGGGCCATATTAATTTGTGGGTGCCTGCTATGAGCTTCCTCTCAGAATCATCATGCCTCCCCCTTCTCCTCCCCCCCACCCACAGTTTCACACTGAAGATCGCCCCATTTTCTTCCTAACTGGGTTTTCCTAACCCAGCTTACCCTGCATCCTTGGCCAAATGCCATCAGGGGGAGGTGGTGGATGGGATCCCACAGCTCCTCTCTCCACTCCCTGGCATCACTTTCCACCAGCTCCAACCCCCATTAATTAATTACACTCCACCTCCTCACTTGATTACACCAGATGGGTCGGAGCGCCGGGGTGGCACGGGGATGTAACCAGAGAGCCTGTCCTCTGTCACCAGCCTGTCCCCCACCACCCATGAGCCTTCCAGCTTCTAGACCCCATTTTACCAGAGCTGGGTCAGCAGAGGAGGAGGAAGGAGCCACTCTGCCTTTTGCAGTCGTTGTCCCTCACTTGTTGCCATGGGTGCAAACAGCACCCAGAGCCAGCAGGTCCAGCGCCTGTGCGTGCCGAGCAGGGTGAGGCCAGAGAGGAAGCCACTGAGCAAACACCTCGCCCGAGGAAAAACCCATTTCTTGGCAAGGATGGCAACAATCCACCATGGCAGCTCCTCGCAGCTGGGTACGAGGCTGGAGCAAGAAGCAGGGATGCTGCAGGGAGTTCTGGCATCACCACGAGGGGCATCTTGGCTCTTTCCTCCAGCCACGCTGCCAAGAGCTTGGCCACATCACCAGCAACCTCCCCACCAGCCTGGGCACCAGGAGCTGAACTCCTCCATCCCATAACTACAGTGTCATAGAATCATGGAATGGTTTGGGTTGGAAGGGACCTTAAAGATCAACCAGTTCTAACACCCCTGCATGGGCAGGGACACCTCCCACCAGCCCAGGTTGCTCCAAACCCCATCTAACCTGGCTTTCAACACTGCCAGGGATGGGGCAGCCACAGCTTCCTTGGGCAACCTGTTCCAGTGTCTCACCACCCTCAAATTAAAGAATTTCTTCCTAATGTCTAACCTAATAACCTCCTTCCCCACATATTCACAGCCCTGGCACGGGCACCTGTGGGAAGGAGGAGAAGGTTTTTTTGTTGTTGGGTTGTTTTTCTTTAAATGGTTTCTCCTTTTCACCAAACCCCATGGCCTGGGAAGGCAGATCTGCCCCGGCAGCTCCACAACGTGTCTGTGCAAGGAGCCAGGCAGCCAAGTCAAGGGGGGCTCTGGTGATGCCAACCCCCAGGTGTGGGTGGGGAATCCCACCTGAACTTCCTGGTTACCAGTACAGCATGGGAACGGGGTGCTGGGATCCTGAGGTGTGCTGGGAGCTGACCCTGGGGGGTCCAGCACCAAGGGGACCCCCTGGAACGTGGGACTGGGGAGCTGAGCTGGTGTGGTACCAGGGAAGGCCCCTGGGATTCCTGTGCCCTGGGGGGGCAGACAGCTGCAGGACAGAGTTGGGGTATTTTCTGGGGATGAGGAAGAGGAGGAGGAAGTGGAGGTTATTTTGGAGCATCTGTCTCGCCTTCCATTTCCTCCTTTTCTTTATCAAGCTGCTCTCTCCAGCACCAACTTCCCTTCTCCTTCGCTGGCAGCAGACGGAGACTCGGGAGACTCATGGGGAAGTGGAAAAGAGAGGATGGCTGGGGGAGGGTGTGTGTGTGTGTGTGTGTGTGTGCAGAAATAAGAGGCCAAACCACTGTCTGTCTGTCCATCCATCCGTCTGTCCCACTGTGGGGGCCTGGGTACATCACATGCTTCCTGCTCCACGGATCTGCCAGGACAAAGCTGCTCCGGGAAGGGAGAAGAAAAACTCCGTGGGACAATTGGGATCCAGTGCTGGGCTTGGGGTGGGTAAAGAATATTTCCATCCCAAATCCATCCGGATAAAGCTTTGGTTGGTTGGGGGAAGAGGGGAAGTTTTACATCCAACTCTGTCGCTCCAGGCAGGATCCAGCCTTGCCGCAGGGATTCGTTTCTCTGGGAATGGAGGAATTTCATCCCCGGGAGGGGCAGTGCCACGGAAGGATGGGGGGACAGGAACGAAGCCAAACGCTGCCCTGGGGCCCCTTCTCCCAGCTCCCATTAGCCGTCACCCACTGTCCCCAGCACCTTCCCAGCCCCTCTCGGATTTTCCACTGGATCTGGGGGAAAAACACCTTTTCCCCGTGTTTTACCCGCCTGGGGAAACTGAGGCACGGCCACGGCTTCCCGGGACCAGCCCCGGGCTCTGCCCACTCAGCAGCTCCCACCCCTCGGGGCTCCCCCAGAATCCCGTTACTCCCGCCCCGGGTAAGCCGTGGGCAGGGCGGGGCCGTCGGTGTGCGGTGACACCGGAGACGACCGGGGCGATGCCCTGGGGAGGTGCGATCACCTCCAGGGACGGGAAGCTTCGCCCCGCTGAGAGAAGAAAGAAGCACGAACCGGGCCGGTACCGATCACTCCCACCCCTACGGACCGGAAGAAACAGGGGTACCGAGAAGAAACCGGAGAGAACCGGAGGGGGCCCGATCCCGGCAGCGCTACACCGGCGGACAGCAGAGCCCGGCCAGCCCTTACCTGCTGCCTGCCTCGGGGGAGCGCGGGACTGGGACTGCTCCGGTGCCCCCGACGGGACGGGGCGGGGCGGAACGGGAACGGGGCAGAGCGGAACGGGAACGGAGCGGGGGGGAACGGGGCAGGGGGAGTTGGGGGGGGCTGGGTTCCCCCGGAGCCTCTCCCTGCCCGCTGCCCGGTGCCCGCTGCCCGGTGCCGGTCCGGGCCTCCCGCCCGCGGCTGCGGCCAAGTCCCGGTCGGGGCCGGGAGCGGCGGTGGAGGGGGCGGGGCCTGAGGCGGTGCCAGCCAATGGCGGCGCGGGGCTTGCTACGAAGCAGCCAATGGGAACGCGCGGCGGGGGTCTCGCGGAGGTGGGGAGGGGGCGGTCCCGGTACCGCGGCCCGGGGGGGGGCACCGGGAGGGGGTTCCGAAGGGGGCGGGAAGGGGGCGGTCCCGGTACCGCGGGCCAGGGGTGGTCAAAGGACGGGGGAGGCGGTCCAGGTACACGACCCGGGGGTGGGCACTGAGCCCAAAGGGGGTGGGCCCGGTATCACGACCCGGGGGAGTGGTCCCGATCCCGTGTCCCGGTGGTGGACAGCGGGGCGGGCTGGACTCGGGACCGCCCTGTGGCCATACGGAGCTACTTGCGTGTTGGGGCCCCGGGTGGGTGACGGGGTCCCGAGTGGGTGACAATGTCCCGTGTTGGGTGCCGGCCGGGGGGCGCTCAGAGCTGAGGAGGGGTCCCGCAGACCCGGCCCAGCGTGGGCAGCACCGGAGGTCCCGCAGAGTCCTCCTTCTTGGGGGGCCTGGGTGCGCTGTGGGGATGTGACACCCGTGGGAAGGGGGGGACAGCGTGGCGGTCCACGGGACGCCTGCCTCGGTGCCAGCCCCTCCGCCCCGTCATGAGCCCCCCGAGTCGGGAGCAGCCTCAGGGAGGAGTCTTGGGGTCGGGGGGCAGCACCGGGGGGGTTATGGCTCTGTGCCGGGGACCCCACGGTCTCGCCGAGGTTTGTCCCCCTCATCCCCGAGCACCCCTGGAGGACCACTGAGCATCATCATTCCTCCCCCTTCCTCCTCCTCCCCTTGCCCTCCGACTCGGTGGGCAGGAGCCACCGCGGAGGATCCTGATTCTGAAAGGTGACATTAATCAGATTAAGGATGGGATTTACACCAGATTAAAATTCGGATTAACCAGATCCTTACCTTAAATCTTGGTCTCATGCAAAGGCTGGGAAATGAAACCTATTCCCTCCACCCCCACCAGATCCTGTCCAACCTCCTCCAGCCCTGCTGTTCCCCTTCCTTACCGAGATCCCTGACAACCTCGGGACACCCCCCTGGCTCCATAGGGACCCCATTGCCCCCCACTCCAGCCACCTCGCAGGATTTTCTCCCAGCCCCACACTGTGCCCCTCACAGAGCAGCTGTTGCCCCTCTCTCTCCCAAACACTTGTGGTGACAACTTGCCCGGCATAAATCACCATCCCGGGCTCATCTGTTCCTGGTGGCCACTTGCCATCATGGGAAACAAGCCATCACCTGGAAAATGTGTGGAATGGGAGACGGGGGTGAGGGAAACAGCCCCGGGGGTGGGCAGTGAGTGGAGCTGGGGAAGTGGTGGCTCCACACTGGTCGGGCTGTCCCACCTTGGGGACACGCTGGTGGAACATCGTGGACATCGGGTGGTGAGCTGAGCGTGATCCTCCTCGGCCCTGGGGGCTTCGTGTAGAGCTGGGGCTGCTGAGCTCAGGGTGGGACAGCGTGCAGACCCACGCCAAGCCGTGCCGTGCCACGCCAAACCCTGTACCCAGGGCCCCGGGCACGCTCGGGCTGCCCCAGCCGGGACAAAAGCAAATGTAGGTTAAGCACAAAAAGCTCCGCACCGGGAGCTCAGCTGCACCGGGAGGATGTCAGGGAAACCCTTCCCCCCCCCCCCCAGCTGCAATTAGCTAATTGCTTCGTATTCCCGCAGAGGGGCCCGGGGAGATGCATAAGAGCTCCCGCTCCCTCCCTGCGCTAAAGCCACTCCCGGAGACATCGTCCCATCCCCGTTTGTCCCCACGCTCGGCTGCAGCCCCAGGGGGAATTGGGGCTGGTGGGAGGGGAAGCACCCCCTGACCCCCCCAAACCCACTGCTGTCACCTGCTGGGGACAGTGCTCTCCCTTAGTGCTGGTCCAACTTTCCCCCCAGGTTTTGGGGGTGCCCTTATGCACCCCAAGGGCTGGGGAGCCTTCATGGCCAAGTTGTCCTCAGGTCGTCGAGTGACTCTGGGAATCTGTGACATCATCGTGAGCCTGTGTGACAAATGACGTCATCAAGAGAGGGCAGCGAAAAGGGGACGGGCAGTGACCCAGGGGCCGTTCAGGGTAGGGAGGAGGAGGAGGAGGATGCTGGAGTGACGTCTCCAACTTGAGGTCCTTGAACTTGTCCTTGTTCTGGTGACATATCGACTATCAATTCTTAATCAAGTGGGTCATTAATTAGCAGAAGAAGCTGGCTGCTCAAAGCTTCTCTTTCCTCAGCCAAACTTGGAGCTGGGTTTTTCTTTTCGAGTTTCACCCTAAAACTGGTGGGTGTCACCATGGGATTCACCCCAGCCAACTGCCTCCCTGCTTTCATCTGGGCCACCTGGGTAGAGGTGACATCTGTGTCCCCAGTGCCACACCTATCCCTAGGTGGGGAGGGGGGGGTCTGTGCCATGGAGGGTACAGGACATTGGGGATCATCCCCCAATGTCACCCCCAGTTGAGCAGCTTGAGCCTCGTGCCCCCTGTCCCCAGCCCAGCCTGAGGGGGCTGTGGATCTGCCTCCTTGCAGCCAAACCCAGGGCACCCACCCCGCTCCCTCTCATGCTCCAAAACCCACCAGGTGGGCTTCAGCACCCCAGCACCCACTGAATGGGCTTTGGCACAGCACCCCAACACCACGGAGCCACCCCCGGGGGTGGTTTTGCAGCCAGGGGTTTGGAAGGTGCAGACAGGGTGCTGGGTGCTGCAAACACAGAAGATGGTGGAACAGCTCCAGAGTGGGCTTCAGGCTCTTTTCCTCCCCTCTCCCCAAGAACAGCTCTGAGCAGGGGATTGGGAAGAACCCTGGGTGCAGGGGGGGTTGTGTGTGACAATGAACCCAGCTGTGGTGCTCAGCCACGGGGATGGGGATTAAAGGGAGTTAAAACAGTTGTTGGCCTCACACTGCAGTGCTTTATTCTTGCTCTAATCCCTGAGCACTCTCTGTCCTGCCTGCACCCCCTGCCCAGCACCCACTCACCCACCCCCCAGTGTGATCTGAGCCCCCCACCCTGAGCATCGCTGATCCTGGGTCCCGTCCTGCCCCAGCACCAGTACCCAGCAGGACTGTACTGAACCAGTTCCCAGCCCCCCGGGCAGGCAGAGGTGTATTAGCAGGCAGCTTTGATGAATTATTTCTCAGGCAGGTGACCTCATTCATTCGGATTGATTTTTCTCCCTGTCACTCCAATTCCAGTCTGCTCCTGCAACCAGCAGGCAGGCAGCACGGCGGGGACAGAGGGGACTGACTGGGACCTATGGGGACAGCTCTGCTCCTGGTGCCAGCTGAGGGCCCTTTGCCAGCTTAGGAATTATTATTATTATTATTATTATTATTATTATTATTATTATTACAATAAAATAACTATAAGCACATGCTTATAATATGAATATATGATCATCATACAAATAAATAATACACTTATATATTATCACTACTATTAGTATTACTTTTCATATTACTATTGACACCATTTCCCTGCCTTGCCTGCTGCAGACTCACCTGTGGGTGCCCAGGCTGCTGCCAGCAGATGGGTGACCCAAAGCCACCCTGGGGTGGGCTACACCCTCTGAGGGTAATCCCCAGGTTGGGGGGTAGGGAGTGGCCATGGGCTGCAAGGGCACCAGCACGTTGAAACTGGAGGTAAATGGTGGTGTATTTACATTTGTATTGATGTTTATTTTTATACTGATGTTTATGTTTATACTCAAGGGGAAATGTTCTTCTGGGTGTTCAATCGGATGCTCGAGATTATGAAAAATATATATTGGAAAATTGTATCCATAAGTCCATGTGTGTGTGCATGTGTACACCACCCCATCCCATCACCCCCCATCCCACCACCCCCATTCCATCACCCACCAACCCATCATCCCCATCCCATCACCTTCAACCACACCATCCCATCACCCCCCATCCCCATCATCCCCATCGCATCACCCCCCATCCCATCACCCTCCATCCATCACCCCCATCCCATCACTTCCCATCCCATCACCCCCCAACCCATCATCCCCAACCCATCACCCCTATCCCACCACCCCCACCCCATCATTCTCACCCCCACCCATCACCGATCCCATAAGGAACTTGCCGTCACCCAACCTCTCCCCCATGGCCGGGGGTGCCCAGGTCGGGGTGCTCAGCGAGCCGGCGGGGTGACAGCCCTGCGCTATTGTCCCCTGACAATGGGCAGCGCCCGGCCCAGCTCCCAGAGAGCGCTATTAGCCCAAAGATTTGCTTCCCGTCTCCAGGGTGACCGGGTTGCCAGCGCTCACCCACATTCCTCTTTTGATCATTTTCTTCTTGATCTTCAGCGCGATGGTTCCTGCGCTCCTCTCCATCTCCCTCGCCCGGCGGGGATGCGGGAGCCGGTGGCAACCACGGGATGCGGGAGTGGGGATGGTGCGGTGGGGGGGAAGGTTTAGGGGGGGGATGAAGAAAGGGTTGGGGCTGATGGAGGCAAAAGATAGAGGATGAAGGAAGGAAAGGGATTCGGGGGATGGAGATGAAGGATAAAAGAGGATAAAAGAAGGGGTGGGGGAAATGGAGATGGGGATGAGGGATGAAGGGATGGGGATGAGGGTGAGGGAAGGACTGGGGGTGATGGAGCTCCTCCTTGCCAGGGCCAATGGGCAGCACAGGGGGTACCTCCCTCCCCTGGAACAGGCTTGGTGGGCAAGCAGCTGCCTTTTGCTGCAGCTCCCATTTTTCCCCCATTTTGTCCCTTTCCATCCTGCCCCAACTATGGAGGCTGCAAATCAGGAGACACAGCTCTGATCCTGCCCTTTCAGGGACAGATCAGCCAGCTGCAGACTCCAGCACCTGATTCAGACCCCGTGGCCAGAACCACTGTCTCCCCTTGACCACCATCATCTCCCCATGACCACAACCCTCTCCCCATGACCACAACCCTCTCCCCATGGCCACAACCATCTCCCCGTGGCCACCATCATCTCCCCATGGCCACCATCATCTCCCCATGGCCACAACCCTCTCCCCATGACCACAACCCTCTCCCCATGGCCACAGCCACCATCTCTGCACATTCAGGTAGGACAGTTCAGTGATCACAGATGGGACAGATGTTGGTGGGACCACATTCCCTCCATCCCTCCAGGACAGAGATAACCAGCTTGGCATCACAGAAGCTCTGGAGAGGATTGATCCAGCTTCTCCCACTCCTTCTCCCACTCCTACACACCCCTCCTGGAACAGCTTCTTCCCAGCCCAGGGAGCCAAGAGGAGCTGCTGGCAGCCTGGGCTTTTCTTCATCCCTCCCAAAACTCACCTGGGTCCAACACCAGCTCTGAGGGGAGGGAAATGGATCTGGGAAATTTCCTCCAGAAAAAGAGGAATTTTGGAGCCACTTGGGATGAGTTCCAACATCTCCAGGGATGTGGCAGTGGCAGGGGAGGGACTGTCAGCACTGAGTGATTTCCAAGCAGCCTTTTAAGAAAAACAAAGCAAAAACCTCACCAGAAAATGCTATTTTTGATCACTTGGGCAACAGTGAGTGGTTTGGAAGCGGTGGCTGCTGTGAACCCAAAATGGACCCAAATCTAAAGGGATGGGGAAGGAAAACAGCCTGGCCCAGATCCTCCTGCTCCCCAGCCCCTGGAGCAGGAGCTGGGTGGGGTGGGCAGTGGTCCCAGGATGGGGAGGACCTCACTGCCTTAGAAACTTCAGTGGTGGCCTAACTGTGAGCTCTGGAGGTGTTGTCATGGATCAGGAGGGACATGACTGAAGGATCAGGAAGGGCCAGAGGGAATCAGGAGGCTCCTTTATTGGTGGGTCAGGAGGCAGGAGAGACATTGCTCTGTGTGACCAGGAGGGAGATGGCTGGAGAACCTGTGAGGGACTTCACTTCAGGACCATTAGGGACTTTGTTGGAGTACCAGGACAGACATCATCCCAAGGAGGGACCATTAGGGGCAAGATTTCAACTCCAGGAGCAACGCTGTTACATGGAGCTGTGAGCTCCATCATGAGAGCTGGGTGGCACCAGGAGGGACAATGTCACCAGGAGGAAGCCCCTGGGGACACAGCAGCCACGGGGAAGTGGGGGTGGGTGGTGGGACAGGCTGTGGCCGTGGCCAGCAGAGATGTGTTTGCCTGCAGCCTGCTGCTCACTGGTGATTAAGTTGCTTCCCTTCATTATGGTCCCTTGGGGAGGTGTTAAACAGCTGCTGATGAAGAGTGATGGATCTGAAGTGGTGTCTTCGGAGTCTTTACATCATTGGATTTCGGGAAAAACCACCCAGGTGCCAGGAGCTACAGGATGGAGCAGAAGCACTCAGTTCCCATGGGGTGAGGTTTTTGCTGGGGGGGCAGGTGGGTGCTGGGGAAGGTTGGGGGGGGGAGGCTTGGAGGTGATGAAGAGCCTGGAAATGTCCTGGGGAGGAGAACATGGATCCAGAAAGGCTGAGAAGGAGGAAGAGATGGGGGAAATGATGGGAAGGGGAAAGGGATGGGATGGGGGAAATGATAGGAAGGGAGAAGAGATGGAAAGGGGGAAATGATGAGAAGGGGAAGTGATGGGAAGGGGAAGTGATGGGAAGGGAAGGAGAAGCCCAGCAATAACTCCCCATGAAAATTCATGAAACCAGTTAAAGAGCAGAAAGCATGGGGAGGGCCCAGCTGCTGGGGACAAAGCCAGAGAAGGAGATGGTGGTGCCAGACCCTTCTGTCTGCAAATGTGGGGGTTCCCCACTGCTAGTCAGCCAGGCTCCATTTTGGGGGGCACAGTAACCAAGGGGATGGCTGGAAGCATCAAACCTCCACCTCCCAGCACATCCCCTGCCTCAAGACCACCCCATCCCCTGGCAGGAGACCCCCCAAGCCCCCTCCCCACCCACCGCGGTGATTTGCATCTTAGAGCTCTTTTATTTTCCCATATATTTTTACCCACAGCCCCCCCCCCAGCATGCAACCCTCTCCCAGCTGCCTGGGATGGGTTTTACCAAGCCCCACCACTTTTCCCTCCCTGGAATTAGTATCGTTTCTGCAGGCAAATGGCAGTCGGGAGTGGAAGTGGCTTTTCCTTAATTAAAACAATTAATTAGGGCCGGATGGGGCGGAGAGAGAGAGGGAAGAGAAAGCATCTTCCCTATAGAAACACCTCCGGAGTCCCCAGGGTGGTGCCAGGGCTGGGTGGTTCTCTGGGGTGACGTGTCACCCTTTGGGGTGCCCACCTTAGGGTGCTGCCTTCCTCCCCTCCCCCAGTGCTCAGCATCCTGGGGTGCCCCTTAGACCCTGATCTCAGCTCCGGGGTCCTGCAGACAGGCTGCTTGTCCCCAGATGTCACTGTCCCAGTGGAGGCCAGGCTGGAGCATCCCAGTGATGCCACCACCCCCCTCCTCCTTCCCGGGCTCGGGGGTATAAATATCTGCGTGTTACTTAGCGACTAATTGCACAGAGCTACAGCCGGGGGGGGGGGTGGAGCCCCTAATGAGGAGCTGGAATCACAAGCTGCTAATTACCTTGGGGGCTGGCTGTCCCCTCCACTTCCCACAGTGTCCCCTGTGGCATCCTCTAGAGCTGGGACAGCCCCCAAGGGCTTTGGGAGCCGGGGGGGGGGGGGGTAAAGCCAAGGGGTTTCCCAGCTGGATGCCCTCCTGGAAGGTAGGTGCCCTCCAGCACCCCCATCCCGGGATACTCCTTGTTCCCCCATGTAACTTTGGGGGTGACCATTTGTTTTAAGGACCCTGGGGGTGCTCCTGGTTCCACCACATCCCTTTGGGATGAATCTTTGGTTCCCCCTCTCCCCCAACCAGGACCCGCGGCCTTTCCCTCAATCCCAGAAGCTCCAAACCCCTCGATTCCCAGCAGCTCCCCCCAGGATGAGGCTGAACCTCCCTAACCTCCAGCTGAACCCCCCCCCATATCCTGCGGCTGCCTTTCCCTGAAACAGGGAATTCAGGGGCCCCAGGAGCATCCCTCCAGGCTCAGCATCTCCCAGAAGGGGGTGGGGGTGGAGAGCTTTTTCTTTCCAGGCTTTGGGCACGGGGTGGGCTGTTGGAAAGCAGATCCCGGGTAAATATCTCCAGCGGGTGCGTGCAGGGCTGCTGCCTTCACAGGATTTACAGCTTCAAAGCCTTAGCCTCAAAGCCTGCAAATATCTTTTCATCATTTCAGCCGCGGTCTAATTACCCGCCTGGCCGCCGGCGCTGGTTGCTTCTTCTCCCAGGTACAGCCTCCCTTTAATAGCAAGGATTTAGGATTTACATTTTTTCTTTTTTTTTCTTTTTTTCTTTTTTTTTTTTTTTTTTTCCAGTTCCTGTTTCCTGCTTCGGGCTTGGCGGGTGCACCCCAAAACCTGAGCATCCCCCTGAACTGCCTGCACCCGGTGTCCCTGCTCTCAGCTGTGCTGAGTTCTTAATTAAAAGCCAGGTATTGTTCTCCGCTTCATCTTGGGTGTAATTAGAGCGTGAGGATGCCGGGAAGCAGCAGTGCTTAATGCTCGCCCGAGGGGGATGAAGGGAACCGGAGCCATCCCGGGCCAAACAGAACCATCATGGGGCAACAGGAGCCAACCCAGGCCAACAGAAGCCATCCTGGGCCAAGCAGAGCTGTCCCGGGCCAAGCAGAGCTGTCCTGGGCTAACCAGGGCCATCCCAGCCCAACCAGTACATCCCAGTGCTCCTGGGATGCTCCTGGTCCCACCGCAGATGGTCCCAGGTCCACTGGAGAGTTCGAGGGGTTCCTGCGGGCACCGGGCAGGAGCAGGGGGAGGGATGTGGAGTCCCGGAGCCTCCACTTTGGTGATTTCCAGTGAGCACCCGGCCTGATGAGTTGGGGGGGGTGTTAATTACCCCCTCAGGCTTGAGGAGAGGTGGCAGCTCCCTCTCCCCTCCCTCCAGCCCCGGCCCAGGGAGGTGTTGGTGACACCGGGGTCAGTGCCAGCTGTGCCACCACCCCGTTTTTTTTTTTTTCCCGAGGGGGTTTCTCCTTCCCTGTGCCGCCGGGAGGATAATTTACGGTTCGGTATCAACTCTGCTGATCTTGGAGCTGTTCCAGCCTCCTCTTCCCTTTCCCCGCGCCGGTTTTGTTTCCTTTTTTTTTTTTTTTTTTTTTCCCTCGAAAGCTGACTTCCCAGGATGGGAATCCACCTCCTCCCCAGCCCACCAGCTCCCCCCAGCACTATCCCCAGCCCTGCCACTCCTCGGGGACCCGGCTCCAGTTTGGGGATGAACTGGGCTGGGACAGGGCTCAGCAAGGTTCTGGCACTGCCTCAGCTGGGTCCTGCTCCAGGTTCTGGATGTTCCCTTGCTCCAATCACCTGGGCAGAGGAGGCACCGTCCCAACCCTCTGGACCCCACTGGGGACACGCACCCCAAAACCCCGCGATGTTTAAGGTGCCAAATTGCATTTTAATGCTAAATCCCTCTCTGGAATGGGCTGAGGGACCCAGCAGGGGACACTCGGTGACAGGCTGGAGGACACGACCCCGGTGGCATCAGCAGGCTCTGATTTTGGGGTGATTTTGGTAGATTTTTTTTTTTGGGGGGGTGGGGGAGGGCGGGTGGTGATGGTGGGTTCCTGATGTCTGTGTCCTCAGGGAGCTGATTGCGGCTGGAAAACAAGAAGCCCGGGGTGAAGGGGGAGAGGAGCTGCCCCAGAGGCCACGGGGATGGGCGCTGGGTGGGTGACAGTGCCTGAGGGTCCGGTGACAGCCACTGGACGGGAAGGGTTAAGTCTGGCAGCTGTAGGCAGAGCTCTGGCAGCGGGATTAGCCACCTCCCCCCCCCGTGCAGGCAATTCCCTGCCTTGTCCATCGATCCCTGCGAGGTGTTAAGAGAAGCTGGAGCATCGATCCCAGCAAAGCCCCGGGTGTCCAAAGGCTTCCCCAGGATCCAGCTGGGAGGAGGGGTCTGGAAACCAAAACTGGGGAAAATATTCCCATTGGAATGAAGCCCACAGGGAGGGGCTGGATCCCCCTCCCTCGGCACAGACACTCCTTTGGGGACAAAGCCATCGCAGCCTTGGGGACACTTTTGGGACATGCTCGTCCATGGGAAAGGCCACCAAAACCTGCCAGCACCCGCGGCGTGCCGGCTTGGCATGTCCCCAGCGGCTGGAGCAAGGCCCGGGAGCTGGTGGTGACAAATGGGGACATTAAACAAGCCCCGAGTCGCTGCCATGGCACCCAGGGGAGGGGGGGAATTATTCCTGTCTCCTGGGCTGGGAAGGACCAGAGCATCCCCTGGAGTGGTGGTGGTGGCACCGGGGGTGGAAAGAAACCGGGAGGGGTATAAAGAAAATTCCATTTTCCTGAGGAAAAAAAAAAAAAAAAAAAAAAAAGAAAAAAAAAAAAAAAAAGGAAAGAGCTAAAGACAAAAGGAGCCGTTTACCAACCAGCTGGCAGCCCGGGGAAAATTGCTATCAAGGGAAAAAAAAATCGCGGATTAAGGAAAGAGAAGAGCTGACCTTAACTCCAGTCCTTGGGCAGGGGAGGGGAGGCAGGATTTTCACATTTAATTGGGGTTTTTTTTAACCATTTCGGGTGGGTTGGTTGCTGCGCTTCAAAGATGAGAGTGCAGCTTTTTTTTTTTTTTTTTTTTTTGGCTATTAATAGCATTAAAAAAAAAAAAAGAGGTTGGGTTCTCTTTTTTTTTTTTTTTGGTGTTTGTTTTTTTTTAAAGCAGCTTCTTGGACATTGATTGTCCTGGAATTTAGGGAATTTGGTCAGATATCCCCTTTCATGGCCCCTGCTCTCTGGGTTTTATCCTTGGGGAGACACCAGAGCTTCAGGATTGGGTTAAAAGCTGGAAAAAAAAATTATGGGAAGAGGGGAAATAACTGAGGCCCAGGAGTGGCAGCAAGGGGACACGGAGGGGTGAAACGGGGGGGGGATTTTGGGGGAGTTATCACCCTGTCACCATGGTACCACCCCAGCAGGTCATCCCCCAGCTCCAACAGCCTTTGCTTTGCTCCTCTTCCTTGGCAGGGTACAGAATCCCAAAGGATTTTCTCATCCTGGGGAGGAAGGGGGGAAATTAGGGAGGAGTGAGGAGGGGTGAGCCCTCTCCCCAGGAAAAGGGGAGCGTTGCAAAGCTTCCCAGCAGGGAACTGAGGAGAGGGGCCACCTCTTTGAGCCCCTCTGGCATCACTTTGTGGATGGAGGGAGGAGAACAAAAAATCTCCAGTTTGGAGATGGGGAAAAGCTTGGGAAAAGTCATTGTCTGGGGGGAGGAATGGAAGAGGAGAGAGATGAGGGGAGGGTAAAATATCCCCAGGTCCCAGGGGGGTTGTGGGGACAATCTGAGAGGGCCATGGGTTGGGAAGGAACAGCTGGATTAGGAGAGACTGGGGCTCCTGGAGCACATCTGGATGGGGGAACCCTGGGTGAGAGCAGTTGGTGGGGGGCATGGGGGACAACAGCTGGATGGGAGCAGGTGGGAAGGGGACACATCTGGATGGGTGGCAATTGGAACAGCTGGAACGGGGTCATGGGAAGGGACACATCTGGATGGGGGTGGCCACGGGCAGGTGATGCTCATGGGGAGGACACAGGGCTGTCCCCGTTGTCCCTGGTCCCTACGGGAGTCAGGGAGGTTCAGTTCCTTCCTGGACACCCCCAGAGGGTTTTTGTCTTTCCAGACAAACTTGATGAACTTCCCACTCGTCTCCAGGAGCAGCAGGGTGGCAGGAACGAGGTCATTAAAGCAGAAAGAAAAATGCATTAGAAATATTCAACTGCTCAGTCTAGCCTGAAATGTGCTTAAATCAGCCCGGAGTAAACAATGAGAAGGGATTAATGGCAATTAGTTTTCATTAGGAAAGGTGGTATCACCCTCCCCTGCTCCTCACAGGCTGCTCCCTACCTCGGTGGGGGATCCCGGGATCATCCGGCCGGATCCAGGCTCTGGCAGGTGGGTTCCAACCTCCTGCCTGAGCTCCGGGGCTGTGGGAAACCACTTGATCTCCATGCAGAGCTGAGGGGCAGGTGGCAGCTGGAGCTTCCAAAGGGAACCTGCAGATCCGGAGGATGCAAAACCCCAGGCAGCAGCAGCGAGGAAGTAGGATGAGGTTTTGTGGCCTGGTGATTGTGGTTTGGGGCCGTGCTCAGCCCCAGGGTAAAGCTTGACCTCGGGGTGATGTTCAGTGTTGGGGTGAGACTTTGGCCTTGGGGTGATGTTTGGTTCTGCTCAGTGTTGGGGGGATTGTTTGCCCTAGGGTGAGGTTTGGCCTCGGGGTGATGCTCAGGTGATGCCCCAAAGTGAAGAGGTTCTGGGGTGATGCTTGGTGTGGGGGGGATTCCCAGCCCCGGGGTGATGCTCATCCACAAATTGATGCTTGGCCCCAGGGTGATGCCCACCCATGGGGAGATGTCCATCTATAGGGTGATGTCCACCCATGGGGTGATGTCCATCCATGGGGTGATGTCCACCCATGGGGAGATGCCCACCCATAGGGTGCTGCCCATCCATGGGGTGATGTCCATCCATGGGGTGATGTCCCTCCATGGGGAGATGTCCACCCATGGGGTGATGTCCACCCATAGGGTGATGTCCATCCATGGGGTGATGTCCACCCATGGGGAGATGCCCACCCATAGGGTGCTGCCCATCCATGGGGTGATGTCCATCCATGGGTGATGTCCATCCATGGGGAGATGTCCATCCATGGGGTGATGTCCACCCATGGGGAGATGCCCACCCATAGGGTGCTGCCCATCCATGGGGTGATGTCCATCCATGGGGTGATGTCCACCCATGGGGTGATGTCCATCCATGGGGAAATGCTTGGCCACTCCCACCCACATCTCCAAACACCTCCCAGGCAGGAGGGCTGAGGAGAACCCCTGCTGCCTCCAGAATGGGGCAAATCTTGTCCTTTTTGGTGTTGCCCCTCTCTGGCACCAGGAGGAGCCATGCCCAGGATCTCACAACCTTCACCTTGGTGGCATCAGCCTACTGATGGGTTATGGAATAGCTGGGTTTGGAAATTTGGGGGGTTGGAAATTCTGGGGTTTTGGAATATAATAGGATTGGAATAGCTGAGTTTGAAATTTGGGGGGGTTGAATTTTGGGGGTCTGGAATTTTTGGCTCTGGGTTTGGAATATTTGGGTTTGGAATATTTGAGGGTTTTGGGTTTTCACAATTTTTAGATTTGGAATTTTGGGGGGGGAGTTGTGTAAATATTTCCAAATTTAGGATTTTGTGAGAACTTTGAAACGATTTCCAAACCCAGCTCCAATCTCCAGTTTCAGCTCAGCCCTGGCTGCGTGGGGGCTGTGGGTGCCAGGTGGGTGCCCTGATGGGTGCAGGGTCCCTCCCCCACACCCCCCACAGCACCCTCGTTAGCACCCAGATCCCGCTGGGTTCCTGGCTGGGCAAACAGAGCCGAGCTCTACGTTAAACATCGAATTATAAAATTAACAGATTGAAGCAGAGGCTGATTTGCATGTGCAAATTAACTTAATTACTGCTCTGCCTCCCCCAGCGCCACGGCCACGGCCAGCGGCAGGTGCTGGGACCCACTGGGGGGGGACACACTGGTGGCACCTGAGGAGGGTTTCTGTGGGGGGGTGCCCGGACACGTGTGGGCACACGTGGGGGGACATCCCCCACCTGTGGCTCAGTTTCCCCCTCCCAGCCCTGAGGCCCCGGGCCCCCTTCCCAGGGGCACAGGGCTGACCCCCACCCCACCCCCCCAGCTCCCATCACCGATCCAGGACTGGATGGGGGCAGTGGGGATGGCCCCACACCATTCCCAGTTTGCCCAGTTCATCCCATTAAGGGGCGCCGCTGGGCAGCACAAAACCTTCCCGCGGGCAAAGGCTCATTAGCAGCCCAGTAATTAGCGGGGGTTCAGCTGGCTGCTGGGGCTGGGGGGGTGGAACACGGGGGGAGCAGGGCTGGGGGGCCTGGCTGCCCCCCCCCCAGTCCCCAGGGAGTGCTGCAAGGGGTGTGCAGGGGTTGTCCCCCCAAAAATGGTGACAGCTCCGGGAGGGAGCACGGGGAGGAGAGAGGACCCCCAGACCGAGGGGATGTGAACCCCCACCCCAAATCGCTGTGCCCCCCCCCACCCCTGGGGATCACCTTCCCCCTGTCCCTTTGGGAACCAACCCTGCATCCTCCTGCTCCCCCCATCGAGGTGGCTGCTGGGGGGCATCATGGTGTGGGTGGGGGGCTCCTTGGCCTGGGGGTCCCTTGATCCAGAGGGGGGGTGTCTAAAAATAAGGCTGGGGGTGCTGTGAAAACTCCACTCCCCAAAATCAGCCTGGGGTGGGCTTAGGGGTGGGGGGGGGAGGGTGAGGCTGAACACGTGGGGACTGGCCTGGGAGTCACCATCCCTCCTGGACCCCTCCCCAAAAAGAAAAGGACCCCCACAAAGGTCAGATAAGCCCGGAATAAATCTCACTGCAGGGAACAGATCCCCTCCAGTGCCCCCCCTCACTTCACCCCCCCAGCCACATTTTTCCAGCTTCCTGGCCAAAATAATCCAACCCCGGGAGAATTCCCATCCTGGCTGCGGGGGAGGAGGGGGGGTGTGGGATATTCTTAGGGTGCCCTGGGATTTTGGGGTGTCGTGGGATATCATTAGGGTGTCGTGGGATATTATGAGGCTGCTGTGGGATTTCGGGGTGCACGCGGGGTATTATTAGGGTGTCGTGGGACATTATTAAGGTGCCGTGGATGTCGGGCCGTGAGATTGTGGAGTGCCGTGGGACTGAGGTGCTGTGGGAGTGTCAGGGTGCCCTGGGATGTTTTTAGGGTGCCCTGGGATTTTGGGGTGCCGAAGGATGCCGGCAGCATCCCGCACTCAACATCTGGGCCGTGCTGGGAGGAGGCAGAGGAATTAGGGAGGCATTAATTCCAAGAGGCGTTAATTGGTCTTAATTAGCCCCAGTTTGGCCAGTGGGAAGGGGTGGGGGTAGGTGTGTGAATAGGTCCCAGGGCTCAGCGGTGTCCCCGCTGTGTCCCCCCCCCTGGGGACGCTGACTCAGGCGCTGAGTCACAGCCGCGGTTTCCTTCCCTCTGGAGACCCCCCCCCTTCCGGCACCAGAAGCCCAGTGTGTCCCCCCCTTTCCGGGGGTGACTGTCCCCCTCCCCGCCCCGGGGACCGGCAGGGCCGGGAGGAAAGGCAGGAAGAGTGAATCAGTGGCAGAGAGAGCTGAGCCCGGGGCACAACTCAGCGCAGCGATGACACCGAGGCAGGTGGGAGAGAGGAGCCTGGGGGAGGGGGCACTGGCACCTGGTGTTGGGAGGGAGAGGGGGAAACTGAGGCAGAGGGAGGCAGGGATGCGCTTAGGAGCAAAGAGAGGGGGGCACTGCTGCGGGGGGGGTGCAATGCTGAGGTGGGGTGGGGGGGCTCTCCCTTGCTGGAAAAGAGGGAAACTGAGGCAGGGGACGGGGAGAGGGACAGTCCCTGTTGGAAAAGGGAGAAACTGAGGCAGAGGATGGGGGCAGGGTTGGTCCCAACCCCTCCTGGTGCCGGGGAAGGAAGGGGGGGGGATGCCTTTTAGTCGAGGGGGGGAGGAGCGATTCAGACTGGGGGGGGTCCATTCCCACCTCCCCTCCCCCTCCCCTCTGTTCTAGGGGGGGCGGGGGGGGGGAACCGAGGCCGGGCCGGAGCAGGGGCAAGGCGTGGGGTTCAGACCCTCGGGGAGCTGTTACCGGAGCAGCCCCCCGGTGTAGCCGCAGCCACCGGGCGGGCTCGGCCCCGGCCTCCCCCCACCTCCCCCAAACCCCCCCCGCACCGCCCCCGGCCCCGCCCCGCCCGGGCTCCGGTGCCCCGGCGCCTCCCGCCGCGGCGGCGCGGAGCGGAGCGGGGCCGGGCCGAGCCGCACTGCCGCCGGCCGCAGGTGCGCGGTGCCCCCGGACCCCTCCCCTGCCGGACCTCCCCTCACCCTCGGCACGGCGGAGGTAAGAGCACGGCCGGTACCCTGCCCCCCCCCCCCCCAACCCCCCGCCTCCCGCACCCCGGCGATGCGGTCCGGTCCCGTCTCCTCCCCTGCCCCCCGGTTTATTCCTCCCTTCCCCATCGGTTGCCCCCTCCCGGGGGGGGGTCGCGGTGTGGGGGGGGCGGGGATGGGAAGGAAAAGGGGGTGCCCCCCCCCAGCCCTCCCTCCTCCCGCCGGCTGCTGCATTGGGAAGCAGCGCTTTTGTTAGCGGCTGCGGGCGGAACCTTGAAGGGTCACGGGCTACAGGGACCCCCCACCCGCACCCCCATCCCGCACGCCTCTGCCGCCCCTCCCCATAACCTGCCCCCCCCTCACCCGAACCGCCCCCCCCTTCCCCCCCAGCACCTCCATCCTGCATCCCCATCACCACCCAGCAGTTCTTGGGGGGGGGGGCCGGTACCCCCATTCTGTCCCCACCCAGCCCCCTCCGGCACCCTGGGCACCCCCCTCCCCTTCCAAGCCCACCCCAGCGAGGCTTCCGGCACCCTCATCCTGCACCCCCAGCCCACCCCATCCTCCCGGAGATCCTCTCCGCGCCCTCATCCTGCATCCTAGCGTGTGCCCCCCGCCCCAGCACCCTGGTTCTCCCCCCCCCCCAGGTATTTACTTCATCCCCATCCCGCACCCCCGCCTCCTCCAGCCGCCGATTCCGCACCCCCTTCCCCACCCAGCACCCCAATTCCCCTTTCTCACCCTTGAGCCCCCCTCCCAGCACCTCAATCCTGCTGTCGCCCCCCCAATCCCTTCACCCAGCACCCAGTCCCACCCCCAATCCCCTCCCACGCCCCCATCCCACCCTGACACCCCCCCCCCCCCGCCCCAGCCCCGAGACACGGTGATGGGCACGAAGTGTGAGGGGTTCGGGGGCCTCCCTCGAGCTGGGGGGATGAAGATGGGGGGCACAGGGGTATCCTTGCTCCATCGGGCTCTGTTTTGTCGCCACCTTCTCTTCGGGAAGCAGTCAGAGCTTTTTTGTTGGGGGTGAGGGGGGCAGAGAAATGGGGGGGGGAATGGTTTGTGCCCCCTCCAGGCAGGCTGGACCGGGGATTGGTGGAAGGGCTGAAATGGGGGGGGGAAGGGGCCTGGCAAATACAGCCCCAAAAGGGCAGCGGGGAGCAGCAAGAGCACGGTGGGGAGGGGGGTTGGGGGGGAGATGTTAGAACCCCCCCCATATCACACCATAGAGCTTGGGGGGGGGCAGAGCCACAGAGGTTTGGGGGGGGCCCGACCGGGTACCAGGCTGAAGCTGTAACTTTTCCCCATGGTAGGGACCAGGGATGGAAGGGGGGGGACACCCGGCAGTAGTGGGGTCCCCCCCCCCGGTGGGATGAGGGGGCAGGAGCCCCCATCAGGACAGGGTAGAGGAGTCCTGTGCTGGCATCTGGGGGCCTGGGGGGGGCAGGCGGGCTGTCCCCCCCCTTTTAGTGCTCAGCACCATCTTGTCGTCTGTCAATTTGAGGGGGGGGGTAACCAAAATAATGCAGGGTGGGGGGTACTGAGCCTGACCCTAGTCCTGCCCTCACAGTGGTGTGCCATGGGCCCCCCCGGCCCCCCCAGGCCTGACCCCCAGTGCTCCCACATAACCCAGAGCAGTCGGGGGGCTGGGAGCCCCTCAAGCCCCAGCTGCTGCCTCCTCCCTGTGGGGTAGGGAGGGGGTGTGGAATGTTTGGGGGGGCTTAGCACCCCCCAGAAGAGCAGGGAGGTGTCACAGGATTGTGCCCTCGGCTTGGGGTGACCTTGGGTGAGAGCTGCCTTTTGCTCTGCCTCAGTTTCCCCTCCACCAAATGGGGCCATGAGCTTGAGGAGGGGGTGCAGAAGGGACCCCCTGCACCCCAATCCCTTTGGGTCCTGCACCTGGAATGCACTGGGGGGGGGGGGGGGGGGGTGTGGCTGAGCCCCCCCATGTCCTGCTGAGACCATGGGGAAGGGGTGTATTGGTTTGGGGGGGGGACACACACAGGACACACTTTATATATGTGTGTGTGTCCTGGGGGGATTTTATGGACAATTTAGGGCCTGGTGACTCTATAGGGCAGCTCGTGGCTGGCTGGGTGCAGGATCAGGCCCTAGGATGCAGGACCCTGTGTGTGTGTCACCTCGCCATGGGGTGGGGACTCTGTGTCCCCCGGGGGTGCAGGGGGCTGGATCCAGGCGGGTGCTGAGGCAGCGATGCAGCATCCCCGGGGTGACACGGGAATTGGGTCACTGCTGTCACCGGGACACGTGGCTGTGCGGGGAGGGTTTGTGCAGGGTGGGGGGGAGCTCGAAAGGGTCCTTGGAGGGGGGGGATTTGGGGTCTGAGGGTGCTGTGGGCAGCTCAGCACCCTCTGGTGTTTTGGTTGTGGGGCAGATGGCTCCTCTTGGGTCCTTTTGGGTCTTTCGGCTCCGTATGTCGTCCTCCCCCCCCCCTCAGTGTTTTTGCTGCCGTTTCCCAAAAATAAAGAGAAATCCCCAAATTCTACCCCACTCCCTGGGCAGCAGGAAAGTCCCTGGTGAACCGAGTGGCCGTGCACGTGTGTGCACACATGTGCAGGCGTGTGCACACGTGTGCTGGTGCGTGGCCGTGCTGCCCCCTCGGCTGCAGTGGGGTTACTGGAACTCCCAGGTGTTCCCTCAACTGGGAGGGTTTTTTTGGGGGGGCTCTGTATGAACCCCAAACCCTACCAGGAGCCCAAAGTCACCAGGCAGGGTGGGGACATCAGGCTGGTGTCCCTGTCCCCTTCATGTGCCACCCTGGCCCTCGCAGCCAGCATCCCTTGCACGTGCCATGGGATGGTTTGGCTCCCAGTAAAACCAGTGGATCCTGGGAGGGCTCCCAGTTAAACCAGTGGATTCTTGGAGGGCTATTCCCTCCCTCTGGGCCATCCTAGCACCTGGGGGGTTCAGCCTGGCTGCCGGGTCCGTGCTCTCCGGGTGCTGGCTGGGGCTGCAGCCCCTGCTGCAGTGCTGGACGCAGTTTGGATCCTGAGACAACCTCGAATATTTTTAATTAAAGCCGCCGGGTTTGGCCGCGATTGAATTTTCCAGCGGGTTTTGCTGCATCTCCCACACCGGGGCCCTTCCCCACCAATCTGTTTCCCGGTGTTGCCTTCGGGGAGGTTTTTTTTTTTGGTTTTTTTTTTTTTCCTCCTGGGATGTTTTTCCTTGGGTCAGGCCAGGGGGCTGTCACCGGGAGGCGGGGGATGGCTTGGTGGCTGTGGTGGCCTCTGGTGGGTGTTTGGTGACGGTGAGAAGAGAGAAGAAAACCAGGAGCGAGCCCTGGATGCTGAGGTTTGACACGGGTGCACTGGGATCTTCACCCCATTGTCACCAGCACCCCGGGTGCTGCATCCCAGGAGGGCTCCAGGTTCTCTTCTTCCCTTCCCTCCATCCTCAGGATGGTGCTGGATGGAGCCTGGTCCCCAAAGGGACCTCTCCAGAGGCAACCTGGTGGCCTTGGCGACCCCTTCCAGCTCATCCTCTGGGGACTTTGGGGCTTGGGTTGTGTCCCCCAGAAGGGGTGAGGGAGGTTTGGGTTCCCTTGGTGAAGAGGCAGAGCAGTTGCCTGGCACAGAGGAGCTCCCAGCGGGGCTGCCTCACGCTAACAGGATTTAACTCCCGGTTTAATTACAATTTTGTCAAATTTAAAAGAAAAAAGAGAGGGGGAAAAAAAAAAAAAAGCGGCTGTGTGTGTATGGGGGGCGGTGGGGGGGTGGAGGGGGGCGGAAGATCCCTCTCGTCTCTTTGTGCCGCTTCCCGGTTAAGTAAACAGCGGCTGGAGAAGCCACCGGTCCCCAGAGGGGGTCCCAGGGGACCCCAGCCCCGCTTGGTGGTCACATCTTGGTTCCATTTCGTCCCGGTTCCTCCTGCGCGGCAGCGATGTGCCGGGGTTAATCCCCGGCTCTTCTCGGTGTAATCCCGACCGCCGAGATAATCCCATCAAACCCGGCCGCGCCGAGCTCCGCCCGGGTGGAGCGGGGAGGGGACACGCGGTGGCCTGGGACAGCGGTGGCTTCGGGTGTGTCCTTCTCAGGGCGATGCCAAAACCTGCGGGGTGTTCGGGCATCACGTGGGGAAACTGAGGCATGGAGCTGGGGGTGGCTTAGCTGGGAACAAGGACAGGGAACGTAGGGCTGGAATTAACCCAGGAGTGGCACTGGCTGTGCCTTGTCCTTCGTGTCCCCTCTCCCAGGAGCTGGTGTGGCACAAGGTGAGGTCACATGCAGGGACACACACACACACGCACCTGCATTTGCATGTGGCACTGGTGGCCACACCAGTAGCCACACAGACATGGTGTCTGCATGCTTGCACACGTGTGGCAGGTGGTGCACATGCTGTGACACGGGTGACACACACCTGACCACACATGGCAGCTGGTGCACAGACACACTGGTGACACCAGCTGCACACAGCAACACCTGCACACGTGTGTGTGCCGTGGTGCACACACACCTGAACACACATGACACCCGGCACACGTGGGGAGCCACCCATGGCATGAGGACCCTCGTCACCTGTCCTGCTGTGGGCTTTGGGGTGTGGGTACGGGGGGGGCTGTGCCAGGCTGGTACTGGGGGCTTTGCAGGGGGACAGCATTGGGAACACCAACCTGCTGTCCAGGTGGCACTGAGCAGACAATGGCCCTTTGTTCCCTGCTGCTGCTGGTGTCCAGCATCCTGTATCCCATCCCAAATCCCATATTGCATCCTGCATCGCATGGCCAATCCCACCTCCCACATCCCATCCCATATCCCATATCCCATCCTGCATCCCATCTCCCATCCCGCATCCCATATCCCGTCCTGCATCCTGAAGCATCTCCTGCGTTCCACATCTGCTCCCACATCCCATCCCTTTACTCCATCCTGCATCCAGTCCTGTATCCCACATCTCCTGCCCCATCCCAACCCCCCCCTCAGCACCGTTCCGCTACAGCCCAGAGCACGGTCAGGGCCCAGGGTGTTCTGGGTGCTGTTGGCTCGTGGAAGTGGGGGTTTGGGTGTCACTCCTGGTGGCCATTGTGCGACCTGGCAGCTGGGATGGGGCTGGAGCCGGGTGGCAGCAGTGAGCCTTCAGCCTCACTGTGAGGATGGTGAGGAGGCCACAGGTGAAGATCTCTGGTGGCCCTGGCACCAGCAGCCACTTCCCAAGAGCCAGCATTGGCCAAGGGTCCTGTCCCCACAAGGGTCCCCATCCCTTGGTGTCCCCCAGGAGGTGGGGATGGAGACAGAGAGTCTGTGGAGAGGGTGCCCTGGGTGGGAGCCTTGGTGGCACCTCCCAGGCCACCATTGCCCAGCGGTTGTTGTGACAGTGGGAACAGTGACACCCACCACTTGCTCTTCTCTCTCTTTTCATCTTATTTAATGACCTCCAAGGGGTCAGAGGATGGAAAGGAGGATGGAAAACCCCATGAGAGGAGCAAGAGGCTGTTGGGTCCTGGATGGAGCAGAGCAGTGGGGGGGGGGGGGTCCCAACATGGAACTGAAACCCCTAACCCACAAATTCGAAGTTATTGAGGCTTCAGAACTGAGGGGGGGGGGAAAGCTGAGTGCTCTTGGCCTCCAGCACCTCCTCCAGGTTGGGTTTGTTGTTGTAGGGTTGTTTGCTGGGCTTTGGGGTTGTTTTGGGTTGCTTGTGAGCTGGGTGGGTGGGTGGGTGGCTCCCACCCAGTTAATGATGGGGCCCTGGTTTGTTATTGTAGGGTTGTTCCCAGGTGAGATTTTTTATTGTAGGGTCTCCTGTGTGGGATGGGGCTCAGCTGGGGGCTCCTGAGGGACAGGGGCTCCATAGGGACAGAACACCCTGGGGACAAGGGTTCCTGAGGATAGGGCACCCTGGAGATGGGACTCCCAGGAGATGAGGGCTCCAAGGGGACGTGGGGTTTATGGGGACAGGGACTCCATGGGAACAAGGGCCCCTGGGGATGGGAAATCCATGAAGACAGGTGCTCCATGGAGACAGAGCACCCTCGGGACACAGGTCCCTGGGGATGGGGCTCCCAGGAGACAAGGTCTCCAAGGGGATGTGAGGTCTACAGGGACAAGGCTTCTGTGGGGACAGGGCACCCTGATGTGCACAGGGGAGTTCAGCTCCAGGGGACCCCCCGGACTTTGGGTGGGGGTTCTTGGGGCCAGCAGCCAGGCTGGGAGTGGGAGCAGGGTGTTACCCTTTCTGAGGGGAAACTGAGGCACAATGTCAGGAGAGTGACTCAGAGTGTCCAGACCCGCTCGGTCTGGCAGGACCTGTCTGCAGTCACCCACAGCCAGGGTGTCCCCAGGGCCATGTAGGTGACAAAGGGGGTGTGAGGGCAAGGAGAGGGGACCCATTGAGGGTAAAGAGCCCCTGGGGTGACACAGGACAGCAGGGAGGATGAGGTGGGTGAGTGCCTTTGGGGACAAGGGGGATGTGTGACTCTGGGGACAAAGGGGATAATGGGGATAACTGTCTTAGGGGGACAAGGTAATGAGAGCCCTTGGGGACAAGGGGAGTGACAGTCTTGGAGGCAACAGGAGGGACATGGGGGGATTTGTGCCTGAAGGGACAAGGGTCTTGGGGGAACGAGCAGGACAGGAGGACCCATGTGGCCTTTGGGGACCGGGGACACGGTCTGTGAGTTGGTAGAGGGGGACAGCAGCCCGGGATGCCACCCCCGCTGTCCCCTCCTCGGGGTTTGTTTTGGCGCGACACCTCCTCGATAGGAAACCGTCCGAACTATGCAAATGATGCGTATTTAATATGCAAATTATCTTGCGGCTCTGGCCAGCCACCAGCCCTGGCACGGTGGAATGGATGTGCCGGGGTCACCCAGCACCCATGGGTGTCACCTGGAGGGTGCCAAAGGTACTGACAGCACCCAGGGGCTCTTGTTATCCCTGGGGCACCCACAGTGGGTGACGAAGCCACCCCGAGTGACTCCACGGCCAGTATCGGGGGGCAGGGGGTGGAACCCTGTTGGTGTTTGGGGTGTCCCTTGGGGTGGCCCAGACGGTTGGTGGGTGCTGGGGAGGGGACAGTGCTGGGGACAGTGCTGGGGACAGGGCCGGGAGCTATAAACGGCAGCTGTAAACGGAGCCGGTAACCAGAGCACGAGGTGGGGGGTGGGGGACATTTGAGCCACCAGCGAGGCCACGGAAGCGCCAAGGTAAATGGTGGGTGCTGGGATGTGTGTGTGTGTCCTGGCACCCTGGTGGCCCCCAGCCACATCTGTCACTCACACAGAGACCCCGCCAACGCTGGGGGTCCCCCCATTCTCTGGGCCCCCCACAGCTCTGGGGGGCTGCCTCTCCATCCCACCCCTCTGGGAGGTGCAAGGGGGAGACTGGGGGTGGACAGGGCCAGGCTGTGGTGCCAGGTGGCCGGGGTGACATTTGCTCCGTCCCCGCCGTGGGGACAGCTGCTTCCTGGCTCTGCCATCTGAACCGGCCCCGCAACGGAAACCCAGGGCGGGGGGGAGGGGGAAGAGGGCTGAGCCCCCCAACCCTGCCAGCAGCAACAGCTGGGGGGTCCCTATGGTAATTTTGGGTGGGGGGGGAACATACTGCTGGTGACCACCCAGACCCCCTCTGTGGCAATGAAGAGGGTGCCCCCCATGTGTCCCCAAAGCTTTGGGGACTGGGTGACAAATTTTGGTGCCCCCCCACTGTTGATCCCTCAATTTCCCGGGGTTGTGTGTCATCCCCCCCCTTTTCCCAGTGCTTTTCTCATGGAATCGTGGATCCCATGGGAATGAGCCCCCTTCGGGCATGTGTGATGGCCATTAAGGAGGAGGGGGGGACACGACATTGTCCCCACCGTGGTTTGGTGGGGAGGGGGCGTCTCACCGGGTAGGTTCGTGCCGGCATTTTCCCGTCGTACTTTGGGAGGGGACGCCGGGGTGTCCCATGGGTGCCCCCCACCCCCCACCCGGGGTCCCTGGCTGCGGTGACAGCTGCGGGAGGGGGGGACGAGGGGGGGCGGGGTGGTGGTGGCTCCGGTTACGGTGACATCAGCCCCTACCTTCCCACCTGGCGCGGGTGGGGGGCGTGGGGCCCCCCCTCCCCTGGAGGTCCCGGTGCAGAGGGAGGCGGGGGGGGGTTGGGGGGCTTACACGACAGCTGAGCCGCTTTCGGGACGCCGGAGCCCCCCAGCGCCGTCGGGGCATCCCCCCTACCTCCCCTGCAATGGGACCCAAGCGTCTGGGCCCCCTGCTCCGAGCGGTGGGGACAGTGGTGGCAGTGCCATAGAGCCAGCGGGGGAGAAGCCAGCGGAACTCAGGTGGGCAGAGCGGGGGTCGGGGATGGGGGGCAAGGAGCTGTGCCCCAATGCCATGGAAAAGGGCTCCCATACCCCGGGGGGGGGGGAGAATGGAGGCAGAGTCCCCCCCCGGCAGGCAGGGGAGGGAGGTAGCAACCCCCTCTGTGGGCTCTTAGGGATGCATGGGGATCGCTGCTGTCCCCGTGGAAATTATGCTGGGAGGGGGGGAGGGTGAAACAGGGGGGATGCTCCCTCCTTCCTCTTTGTCACCTTGGAGTCGGGAAGGTGCTGGAGGGGGGGACAGGGCGACTGCGTGTGTGTCCCCCAACCCCAAGCTTTACGTGCAAAGGATGAGGGCTGAGAGCTTTCAAATGGGGAAACTGAGGCAGGGAGCAGGGGGGCTGCAGCAGGGACAAGGACAAGGGACACGCCTGAGGCTGTTCAGCTGCTCCACCCAGGCTGAAGCCCCCCGCGCCCCCCTCAGACCACACGGAACTTCCCCGATGTGGCCACCCTGTCCCCACCCGCTGTCTCAGTTTCCCCACAGCCATGTTGGGGACCAACACCGTGAGCGTCCCCTCTCCTTTGCCGCCGTGAATGGGTCCCTGTTTGTCACCCCTGTCCCCCTCCCCGCCAGCCCCCTCCTCCCCGCCGCCTTTTCTTTCCCGGCACAATCGCTGTCATTTATGTCGCCGGAGGCTCCGGTTACCCAGCGCCCGCTCCCTGTCACCGCGCAGGCTGCGGGGGGAGGAGGTGCGGTGATACCGGACCCCCTGGCTTCACCCGAGGCTGTGACACGACCTCTCCGCCCCCCACCCCCCAAAATCCCGTGGGTGGATTCTCAGGTGGCTGATGCACACTGAACCCTTCCCTTCGGCTGCTTTTTTTTGGGGGGTGTCCCCCTCTTCTGGCACTTCCCCAACCGGTTTGTCACAGCACGGCATCAATTGTCCCCAGGGACTGTGACACCATGGGAATGGGGTTGAGTGTCCCCAAGGGCCATGACACTACTGGATGTCCCCAGGAGGTGTGACACCCTGGGGACGTTGTGGGATGTCCTTGGGGTCTGAGGGGATGGGATCAGTAGTTCCCAGGAGATGTGACACCGTGGGGACATTGTGGGATGGCCCTGTGGTCCCTGACACTGTGGGGAGGGGGTCACTTGTCCCCAGGGGCTGTGAAACTGTGGGGACAGAGTTGGGTATCAGTGGGGACATTGTGGGATGGCCCTGGGGTCCATGACACCGTGGGGACAGAATTGGATGTCCCTGGCATCCATGATACTTTGAGGGTGGTGTCAGTCACCCCCAGGGGTTGTGACACCAGGGTCAAGTCCTACTGGGGTCTTGTCCTACCCACTGACACAGCGGTGCCAGGGTCAGATGTCCCCAGAGACTGTGGCACTGGGGAGGGTACATGGTTGGGGACAGTGCTGGGTCTCACCCGGGGCCGGTGACACCGCAGAGGAGATGGGGACAAGTCTCCTCGCTGGCACCAGCCGGCAGTGTCCCCCGGCCCTGTGCAATGTCAACCCCCGGCTCCCCGCAGGGGATGCGGTGACAGAAGGGCGACACTTCGATCCCTCCCCGCTCCCCACGGAAATAAGAATCAATTAAACCTCTGCTAATTACCCGCTGCCCCACAGGGACGAGTAGCAGGACGGGGACAGTGGCATCAGGACCGTCCAGTGACAGGGCTGTCACTGCACCCCGCTGTGTCCCCGGGGATTTTTCCCCAACCATCCCATGGCTCCCCGCTGTCCCATGTCCCCAGCTCTGCCGTGCCACCCCCTCCCCCCCCTCCCCGAGATCTGGGGGTGATGAGGCACGAGTGGCAAACCCCAGTTTGGGCCCAGTAGCCGCCAGATGTGGAGCTGCTCAGGCGCTGGGGAGGGGTTGGCGGGGCGGGGGGGCGGGAGGAGGATTTGGGGGGGGGGGGGGGGGCCCCCCCCGGGGCCGCTTTCCAACATATTTTGGAATTCCTTCTGCCAGGGGAAGGACTCGCCGAGCCCAGCCCGGCCCCTCCCCGCTGGCACCAACCCAGCACCGCCGCCTCCAACACCCCCCCCCCAGGTCCCCCCCACCGGAACCCCCGGGTGATGGGTTTAGGTTTGGGTGCTCCAAGGTGTGGGGGGGAACCCAAGCGTCAGGGGGTGCTGCCCCTCACCCACCCCCGACTATCTCTTGCCCTTCTCCTCAGGTGCGGTGGGTGCCCCCCCGCCCCGGTGGCCACCATGGGGACACCCCCCCGTGTGTGTCCGCCCTTCGTCCTGCTGCTCCTGCTGGCGGCGGAGAGGACGGTCCGGGCCACCTTCCCCGAAGAGCCCGGCCCCATCGCGGTGGCCTCCGAGGACTGTGAGTGTCCCCTCCCGGGGGGGCGGGTTGGGGGGATCAGGGTCCTGTTCGGGTGCAAGGGGGTGGACACGGTCGGTATGGGGAGGGGATGGGGGGTTTGGGGGTGTTTTGGGGGGAAGGTGGGAGGGGGCACCCATGGGAAGGAGTTGGGGTGGAGGCAGGAGGGGGCACTTGGGGAGGGAGTTTGGGGGGGAAAGTGGGAGGGGACACCCATGATTAGGGTGGGTGAGGGTGGTTGTTGTGACTGGCTGGAGAAGCAGGGGTGGGTGGAGGTGCCTGGGCAGGGGGTGACCCCTCCATGTCCCCTCCAGACGTGAAGCACTACGCTGTGTTTGTGGGCCATGGGATGAGCCACCAAGCTGGTCCCGAGGGTGGGGGCACCCAGCGCCTCAACATCCAGCGCATCCTCAAGGTCAACAGGACCCTCTTCATCGGGGACAGGTCTGAACCCTTGCACCCCAAAACCTCCCCTCATGGGGAGTGGGCACCCAGCACCCTCTCCAACCCTCTTTGTTGGACAGGGGTAATGCCACTACCTTCCCTGGAGAACCCCAAAATCTGCCCTGGGGCACCCCAGGGTGAGTTGTCCCTGCCCCAGTGATGCTCGTCACCCACCCCAGCACCCAAAACCTTCCTGGGAGGGGTGGGTGGGAGGAAAAGCTTCACTGGGGGTGGGGGGGTACATCTCTGGGGTGCCCCCAACTTCACAGCCAGGGTGGTGACACCCATGTCCCCCTCCCCAGGGACAACGTTTACCGTGTGAGCCTGGAGCCCACGGGTGCTGGTGAGATGCGTTACCACCGGGTAAGTGGGGTGCTGAGGTGGGGTGGGGGGTGCTGGGGGTGGGGAGGGCTGAAGATGGGGGAGGGGGCTTCCGCTTCTCCCCAGCCCCACACTGGGTGTTTTTTTGTCCTCTCCCCAGAAGCTGACGTGGCGCTCAAACCAGCACGACATCAGCATCTCCGTGAGAAGGGAAACACGAGTTACAGACAAGGGGGGGTCTGCACCCTAGGGACCCCCGGGTGGGCACTGAGCCACGTCGCCGCCCTGTGTCACATGGAAAAAGCCACCCCTGAATCTCCACCCCCAGTGTCCACCTTCTCCTCCCTGCCAGCACCCACGTCTCCGTGATTTATTTGCCTCTGGGTAATTGGCTTGTCATTAATTAGTTCAGGCTGGCAGAGCAGGCACAGCCGAGTCCTGGCGATGCCATTTGGGGGTTGAAAAACAACCCCTTGGACATCAATGGGGACCCTGGGGGGGTAGTGTGGGGGTCAGGGTGCCCAGGGGGTGACCACCCACCCCCTCTGGCTGGTGCAGGCAGAGTGCCGGAACTTCATCAAGGTGCTGCTGGTGCGTAACGAGAGCCTGCTCTTTGTCTGTGGCACCCAACGCCTTCAACCCCGTCTGTGCCAACTACAGCGTGAGTCACCCCATCCCCTGGGACCCCACTGTCACCCCTAAGACCCTCTTCCCCATGGGGTCCAGGTGAACCCCTCTGCCCAGGTGGCATCATTGATGGTCCTGTCTTGCCCGTTCCAGATGACACCCTGGAGCCCATCGGGGACAACATCAGCGGCATGGCCCCGCTGTCCCTACGACCCCAAGCACGCCAACGTGGCCCCTCTTCACAGGTCAGTGGTGGCATCCCACTGGGTGCCCTGCCTGCTGTCCGCTTCCCACAGCTGGCTGATGTCCCTGTCCCACACAGGGGGGATGCTCTTCACCGCCACCGTGACGGATTTCCTGGCCATCGACGCCGTCATCTACCGCAGCCTGGGGGACAGCCCCACACTCCGCACTGTCAAACACGACTCCAAATGGTTCAAAGGTGCTTCCTCCGCCCTAGTGGTCACCACGGGCCACATGGGGCTTGTCCCCATCCCCTTTGACACCATCTGGGACATCTTTTACCCTGCCACTGTCCCCGCAGAGCCCTACTTCGTGCACGCGGTGGAATGGAGGAGCCACGTCTACTTCTTCTTCAGGGAAATCGCCATGGAGTTCAACTACCTGGAGAAGGTGGGCTACACCTCCACGGCTACACCTCCATAGCTACACCTCCACGGTGGTCTGAGACACGGTTATAGGGTTGGGTTCCAGGTGGTGATGGGTATCCACCCCACAGGTGGTGGTGTCACGTGTGGCCCGGGTCTGCAAGAACGATATGGGGGGCTCGCAGCGGGTGCTGGAGAAGCAGTGGACCTCCTTCCTCAAGGCCCGGCTCAACTGCTCCGTGCCGGGTGATTCCCACTTCTACTTTAACGTCATCCAAGCCGTGACGGACATCTTGGAGCTGGATGGGCGCCCTGTGGTGCTGGCTGTCTTCTCCACGCCTGCCAACAGGTCGGACCCTCTTGTGCCCCACTGAGACCTTCGGGGCTGGGACACTTCTACATGCTCCTAGGGGACATGGAGGACATGGGTTGAGGTTTCACCCCGTGCCCACGTCCCCTCAGCATCCCTGGATCAGCTGTCTGTGCCTTCGACATGACCCAAGTGGCCGCTGTCTTCGAGGGACGTTTCCGGGAGCAGAAATCACCTGAGTCCATCTGGACCCCTGTGCCTGAGGACATGGTGCCCAAGCCCCGGTCAGTGCAGCCTGCGGGACAGGGATGGGGACAGGGACAGGCAGGGCTGGTGCTCACAGGGAGAAGTGACAGGAGTGGGCATAGGGTCAAAGGCTGGGGGACACAGATGGGGCTGGGGTCAGCCAGGGTCAGCAGTGCCAGCAGGGATGGGAACAGTGACAGGGACAGTGAGATCCAGGCCCAGTGCCATCAGGGCTGGAGCCATCCAGGGCTGGTACCACCAGGGCTGGGAAGAAAGATAAGAACAGGGATGGGGACAGGAATGATGAGGAGTGGTACCTGCAGAGAGGGTGGTGGGGACAGGGCTGGTCACGGGAACAACACCAGCAGGGCTGGGGACATCCAGGGCTGGTACCAGCAGGGCTGGGGACAGGTGGGGCTGGGTGCAGGGGTCCCGGTGGCCATGGGGACACTGAGCCATGGTGTGGGTGCAGGCCAGGGTGCTGTGCGTCCCCGGGGATGCCCTACAACTCTTCCAGCACCTTCCCCGACGAGATCCTCAGCTTCGTCAAGACCCACCCCCTGATGGATGAGGCGGTGCCAGCCCTGGGCCACGTCCCCTGGATCCTCCGCACCATGAGCCGGTGAGTGTGGGTGGGACCACAGCAGGGAGCTGAGGTGTGCTAATGGGTGCTGAGGAGTGCTGGGGCTTCTGGGGGTGCTTGGGGTACTGGTGGGAGCAAAGGAGTGCTGGGAGTGCTGGAGGTGCTGGCTGGAGCTTCTCATGCCGTGCTGGCCACGTGCATCCTGTGCCAGGGGAGCTGATAAATCTCATCAGCGTTGCAGTCGAGATCGTCTCGTCCTAATTAAATCTGCCTTAATTGCTGCTTGGTGGGGAATTAATCAAGCGGCACTCGCTCGGGCCCCAGCATCCCCACTGGTGGGGAGTGTGTGGGGATGGGGACCTGGGAATGTGGGGATGTGGACAAGGACGTGATGCTGGGGACAGGGATGGGGACAAGGACATAGGGTTGGGAACATGAGGCTGGTGACAGTCATATGAGCATGGGGACACAGGATTGGGGTTGGGGACACAGGGCTGTGGACAGGCATGTGGGGCTGGGGACCAGCAGGGACCTGGGGGGAATCCGGGCTGGATCCTTAGTGGGATCTGGGACCACTCATTGGTGGGATCTGAGGTAGATCACGGGTGGGATCTGAGATGGGTCTGGCTGGGTCCTGGCCAGGATCTGGACCAGTTTCCATCTGGGATCTGCACTGCTCCTCACATTCCCTGAGGACTTTTCTCTCTGGGTCAGCCACAGCTTGTCCATCCTCCCCCAGGGGGTGTTCCAGCCCCCTTCCCTGCCTCAGTTTCCCCACCCCCTGAGCTCTTACATACCCCAGTGCCCTTCTCCATTCCCACCACTCAGGTACCAGCTCCGCAAGATCGTGGTGGACAATGCAGCGGGGCCATGGGGCAACCAGACCGTGGTCTTCCTGGGTTCCAGCACTGGCACAGTCCTCAAGTTCCTCATCCAGCCCAATGCCAGCTCCAGCCCCACGCCTGCCCCCCCTGGCAGCCAGAGCATCTTCCTGGAGGAGTTTGAGACTTACCAGCCTGGGAGGTGGGTGCTGGGAGGAAAGGAGGGGGGGTGGCAGGGTAGCCAGATGGGTGGGTGGGGGCCTGGGTGGGTAAGTGGTTGGATGGGTGGTTGGGTGGGATGGATATAAGGATGGTTGGATGGGTGGAATGGATATATGGATGGTTGGATGGGTGAGTGGGTGGTTGAGTGGTTGAATGGATGCTTGAGGGAGTGGTTGGATGGATGGTTGGGTGGCTGGAATGGAAGGAAGGAAGGAAGGAAGGAAGGAAGGAAGGAAGGAAGGAAGGAAGGAAGGAAGGAAGGAAGGAAGGAGGTGGATGAGATGTTTAGGGAAGGACTGATGGCTGCAAGGTGACTGAGGTGGCTGGGATGGATGGATGGATGGATGGATGGATGGATGGATGGATGGATGGATGGGTGGATCAGAGGGACACAAGGAGTGGGTGAGGTGCCCTCCTCTGTCCCAGCCTGCTCCGGGCCCAGCTCTGTTCCAGGCCAATAGGGCCCAGAGCCAGGGCCAGGCTGAGCTCTGCCCTGTCCCCAGGTGTGGCCGGGACACAGAGGACGAGCGGCGGCTCCTGGGGCTGGAGCTGGACAAGGCAGCGGGGTCCCTGCTGTTGGCCTTCCCCCCCTGCGTGGCCAGGGTGCCAGTGGCTCGTTGCCAGCAGCACTCAGCCTGCATGAAGTGAGTGTTGCCGGGCTCAGCCACCCTCCTGGGGGCAGGGGGGCTGTGAGGAGCAGGGAAGGGTTCCCTGCCCATCCCGGCAATTCGCCGGGATCCATCTGGGAAGGGCTTAGTATGGCCGGGAGCAATGCCAGGGGAAACTGAGGCATGGCACGGTGCCGGGGCAAGGTCCCTCCTGGGGGTGGGGTCTCCCCTAGGGGCTGGGGTGTTGTGTGTCCCCCATCTTGACATCTCTACTCCTGCCAGGAATTGCCTGGGGAGCCGGGATCCCTACTGTGGCTGGACACCCGAGGGCTCCTGTGTCTTCCTGGAGCCCAACCCCAGGTAATGCTGCCAGATCCTGGGGGGAGCATCGGCTCCCCAGCAGCTGAGACCCAGCAAACTCATCACTGCAGCAAGCTGGGAGCCCACTGCTGGGTATTGAGGACCACTGACCCCTCCCCAATTTCTCTCCCCCCCCTTCCCCAGGGTGGCCTTCGAGCAGGACATCACTGGTGGCAGCACATCCCACCTGGGCGAGTGTGAGGGTGAGCTTGGGATGGGCTCTGGGGACATGGCAGTGACACCACCAGCTCATAGAGTCACAGAATGGTTTGGGTTGGAAGGGACCTTGAAGATCCAGTCCCAACCCCTGGCAATGGGTGCTCCAAGCCCCATCCAACCTTCATCACTGCCAGGGATGGGGCAGCCACAGCTTCTGGGGGCAACCAAGGGGGTCAGCACCCTCACCCCAAAGAATTTCTTCCCAATATCTCCCCCTCTGCCAGTTTAAAGCCAAGCTCCATCCAAACTGGCCTTGAAAATTTCCAGGCTGGGGGTTCCCACCGTGGCCATGCCCTGACGTGTGTGTCTGTGTCTGTGTGTCTGTCTGTCTGTCTGTCTGTGTGTCTGTCTGTCTGTCTGTGTCTGCCTGTCTGTGTGTGTCTGTCTGTTTGTGTGTGTGTGTGTCTGTGTCTGTGTGCCTGTGTGTGTCTGTCTGTCTGTCCGTGTGTCTGTCTGTCCGTGTGTCTGTCTGTGTCTGTGTGTGTGTCTGTGTATCCCTCAGGGTTGGTGACCGAGAGCTTTGTGGACGAGCCGGACGGGTTGGTCTCAGTGAACCTCTTGGTGATCTCCTCGGTCGCTGCCTTCGTCATCGGCGCCGTCATCTCCGGCTTCAGTGTCTGTTGGTTCATCGGCCACCGGGACCGCAAGGAGCTGGCGAGGCGCAAGGACAAGGACACCATCCTGGGCCACGGCGAGGGGGTGGTGAGCGTCAGCCGGCTGGGCGAGCGGCGGGCACGGGGCCGCCAGCCCGGCACCTTGCTGGCCCCGCTGATGCCCAACGGTTGGCCCAAAGAGCTGGGGAAGGTGACCACCACCCATCACCACCACGACCTGGATTCGGGGGTCTTGCCCACCCCGGAGCAAACCCCTTTGCAACAAAAACGTTGTCCCGGTCCCCTCCAAAACTGCACTTGGGAACAAAGTCACAACATCATCAACGCTGCTTTGAGGGACCCCGGTGGCTCCGGCACCGCTGGTGGCACCGGACGGGTGCACCCGACGCGTGGCATCACCCCCCTCTCCTGCCACCCCATCTTGGTGGACCAGGAACTGGAAGCTGAACTCAGCGACTCTTCGGGGGACTGGGGAGGTCGGGACCCCCAAGAGGGTTCCCGTAGCCGACAGCACCCCCCACCCACCAGCACCCACCGCCCCCCCCGCAGCTCTTACGGTGACTTCACCGGGACCCCCCGCCCCAGCCCCGAACGCCGACGGGTGGTCTCGGCACCTGGCGGGGAAGGGGGGGGAGACTTTAACCAAGGGCCCCCCCCTTGGCACCCTGAACAACTGAACTTCAACGCCAACAACGGCACGGGCCGCCCCGGCGCCCACCTCAAGAGGAACCACACGTTCAATAGCGGCGAGGGGGTGGGGGTTTACGGGGGGCACAGTACCACCCCCCGGACCCCCACTACCACTGGGCCCCCCCCCCCGGGCACTGACGGACCTGCACCACCTCCTGCACTATGGTGTGGAGCGGACTCCCTCGGGAAAATAGGGTCCCACCTGGTGTCACCTCCCCCCCCCCCCATCTAAGGACACCCTGGGGTCCCCCCCAGCTCCTTGGGGATGGTGAGGGGATATGGGGGGAGATGTGGGGTGAGATGCTTGCATGGGTTGGGGGAGGGGACACACACAAACCTGAGAAGGTTTGGGTGTGTCGGGGGGGGCGTGGGGCAGTGCCCTGATGCTTTGCTCTCCCCGGGGGAGGGGAGATCCCATCCATCCCCTGCCACCCCCCCAGGCTGGACCCAGGGCCCACAGCCCCCTGGGGGGGATCGCTGGGGAGCAGCAAGACAGACACAGAGCAGGGCTGTGCCCCGCAGCCCCATCAGCTGCACCCAAGGTGTGGGGGGGCTTGTGGGTGCTGCAAGCACCCTAAGGACCCCCAGCTTCAGGGGGGAGGGTCCACTGGTTGCAGTGTCAGGACACAGTTGGGGTGCAGTGGGAGTGGGGAGGCCCCAAAATGTGTGTGTTACCTGGGGGTGGGGCACACTCACACCCCTCCGGGGTCACCCTCTGCCCAGTGCCAGCTGGGTGGGGGGGCTCATCCAACCCTGACCCCGGCAGCCCCCCCTGCCCTGCAAAGCACAGCAGGGTGGGGGGACACTGCTGGGGCTGGGAGGGGTCCCCAATCACCCCACTCTCTGCTGGCAAAGGGTGCCCTTGCGGTGCCACCCCTGCCCTGGGATGGGGGGGGGTGGCGGGTCCCCGGGGGGGGTGGCAGGTCCCCGGGGTGGGGTGGCAGGCTGTAAATAGGGTGGGGGTCTGCGGGTGCCCCTTCCCCCTGTGGCCATGCATGCGGCCGCCCGCGGTCTGTACCCCAATAAACACCCGTGTACCAGAGGCAAACCCCCCCCGGTCCCCCCTTTGTCACTGTCACAGACGGTGGGGAGGGGTCAGTCCACTGCTCCTCATCATCCCCCACGCGCTGTGCCTCAGTTTCCCCCCTGATGCTGTACAGCACCGTGTCCTGCCAGTGTTGTGGCACCCTGAGGGGGAGTGGTGAGGGTGGGAGGGGGTGGCAGTGCCGTGTCCCCCAGGAGGCAGGGGTGGCAGGGAATGGGGACATGGGGGGTGGGACACAGACACCAGCACCCTGTGCTTGCCCCGGATGCTGGCACCCTGCAAGCTGCCAGCGATTTCCCAACCTGCACGAGGGGCAAATCCCCCCCCCCCAAAACCCCCTGGGGTGACAGCCCCAGGAAGGTCCCCAAGGAGCTTCTCCGAAGGTGGGGGGAGAGCCGGGGGGGTCGGGGAGGGGGGACATGGGGGTGAGGACATTTCCCTGCCCAGGGGTGCAGAGCTGGCAGTGGGAGGGTGGTGACAACGGCTTGAACAACCCCTCAGTGACAGTGGCCACCACGATGCCACCAGGCTGGATCCTGCCACCAGTGCTGCTGCCATGGTGGTGCCATCACACACTTCATCCTGTTTGCCACCCTGGGAAGTGTCCCTTGCCTGTACCTGTTCCTGTCCAGGCCGGTGGGTTCCCCACCCTGCTGGTGATTGCCCAGCACCCTCTCCCACCCTATGGCACAGGGTGACACTGCTGTCCCCTGGTGTGGGGACACTCGGTAGGGAGATGCTTGGTGTGACAACAGCTGGGCACTGGGTCACTTGGTATGGGGCCATGGGGAGTGGGGACACTTGGCATGGGGACAGATGGCAAAGAGACAGGTTTGGTGTGGAGGTGTTGGGCACGGGGACACCTGGTGTTGGGTCACTTGGTGAGGGGACACCTGGCGAGGGAAGACCAGGATGGGGATACCTGGGGTGGGGACACCACGGGGAGGGACACGTGTCACAGAGCGGTGTCTCCAGCCCTGGTCCCCATCCGGGGTGTCCCCTCGGTGTTCCCGGGCCGTCCCGGGCAGGATCGGGCCCCCGTCCCCACGTGGCGGCCACCCGTGGCCCGTCCCTCCCTCCTGATTGGTGGGAACACGTCCCTCCCCTTCGCTGATTGGCTCCCCCCCAAGGATGAATCCAGCGCTGGGCGGGGACGCGGGGATCGCGACCGGGGAACGTGATCACGATCGAGGGGGGGTCGCGACAGACCCCCCACCACCTCCCGTAAGTACCGTCTGCGGGACTTGGCGGTGGTTGGAGGGTGGGAAGCGGGCGCGGGGTTGGGGACGTGCACCGGGGGTCCCTGGGTCCTCCTGGGGGGGGCTGCGGGGGCTGCTTGTGGGGCAGAGCCCACCCGGGCTGCTGAGAGCACTGCGGCTTCAGGCAGGGGCTGGAGGGGAGGGGGGTGTCCCAGATGTCCCACCCCTTCCGTGGTGGGTGCCCCCACGGAGCACCCGAGGGGACATCCCGGCGACCCCCGCAAGGGGGGACCTGCCCCCCCAGGACCTGCCTTTAGGGTCCCCTCCTCTAAAGCCTCCCCCCCCCCGGACTTGCCCAGGGCCCGGCAGGGGGGTAGCGGGGTGGGGACACTGCCCTGTCCCCGGCGGGGAGTGACGGGACACCCCAAGGGACACAGGCGGTGGTGGGGGGGTACTGCCGGGTGTCCCTCTCCCCGCGCTGTGTACTCGGGGCTACCCCGGCCGAGGGGACAGTGACGAGTGGCACGTCTGCACTGGAGAATTGCAAAAGGACCATCCAGCCCAGCCTCTGGCTGAGTCACCCCAAAACCTTCCCTGTCCCCAAACAGGGACCTAAGACGGGACAAGAAGACTCAGGCCCACCGCATCTCTCCATGGCAGGAGGTCAGCCCCAGCCCCCTCCCAGACCGCCCCAGGGACCTACCTGCAGCTGCCACTCACTCGTGTCATGAGCTGGTGGTTCTCAGCCCTCGGAGGGGTGGGGGGGGCTGTGGAGGAGGGTGCTCAGTTTCGGGAGGAAACTCATCCCCACCATCTGCTCCTCTCCTCGTTGGAGCTCCTTTGGGGGTCCACAGGGTGACACCCCCTGATCTACCTCCTCCCTCTGCAGCCTCCACTACCATGTCAGCCGAAAACACCGTCCTGGCAGATGATGGGCAGGAGCTGAAGGTAGGGGGAGTGCAAGGAGGGTGGGTGTGGGGCATCACGGGGGGACCCAGCTCACCATTCTCCCCCTCTGCACCCCAGCAGAATGTGGTGAGCCGGGTGGCCAACCTGGCCCTGGTGAGCTGTGCCTGCAGGGCAGTCTGCACTGCCTACACCTCCACCAAGCAGAGACACCCCTACGTCAGGACTGTCTGTGATGCTGCTGAAAAGGGGGTGAAGACCCTGACAGCAGTGGCTGTCAGTGGGGCGCAGCCCCTCCTCACCAAGCTGGAGCCCCAGAGTGAGTGGGGATGGGGTGGGAGGTGGGCAGCAGCACCCAGGAGGTTTGGGGTGCCCCAAAAGCTGTCCCCAGCAGAGCTCTGGTAAGGACAGAGCTGGGGTTGTGTCTCTGGTTTCTATCACCAAAAGGGATGTGTGTGGGAGGGGCTGGTGGATAGGGAGCAGCACCCCGTGAGTTCTGGGGTGCCCCCCAAAACTGCCCCAAGCAGAGCTTTTGTGAGGCAGCAGGATGTTAAACATATTTATTTTCCTATCTTATTTTCACCACCATCAAATCCACCTGCAAAGGATTGGAGGAGCAGCTGGTGGGAGGCAGCACCCTGTGAATTCTGGGGGACCCTCCAAACCAACCTGCCTGTAGGTGTTGCATGGCCCCAAGGTGTTAAACCCCATTTCTTGTCTCCTTCTCAGTTTCCACTGCCAACGAGTATGCCTGCAAAGGGCTGGATAAGCTGGAGGAGAAGCTGCCCATCCTGCAGCAGCCCCCCGAGAGGGTAATGCCTGCCCTGGGGGTCGGGGGGACACGGGTTTGGGGGACAGATATACACATCCATCCCTGGATGAGGTGCTGGGACAAACCCACCCCTTTGTTGTCCCCTGGCAGGTGGTGGCAGACACCAGGGAGCTGGTGTCCTCCACGGTGCGTGGGGCGGTGGGGCTGGTGTGGGGCAGCGTGGAAAGGACACGCTGGGTGCTCAGCAGCAGCATGGGCAGCGTGGTTGGGTCCAGCCTGGGCCGGCTGCTGGACACGGTGCTGGGCAGATCAAAGGAGGTGATGGAGCAGGACCTGCCCGAGGAGAGCGAGGAGCCGGGTGAGTGCCAAAAAGGCCCCAACAAACCCATCTCTCAAACTTGGGGTGTCAAAACCCCCCCTGTGCCCCCACTTAACCCCATCCCGTGGTGGTCTTCGGGTGCCCCTGCCGCGCTAAGCCACCACTGAGCCCCCTCTGGTGGTTGTGGCCACCACCAAGCCCCACGTGATGGTCACGGCCGGCGTGGCATGGCAGCAGGGACTGTCCCCAACGCCGGGGACGGTGACGCGGTGGTGGCTGAACTCTCACCTGGAAAGCAGACGGCAAACATAGCCCTGTGCCACCCCCCGCGGGTATTTATAGCGCGGCACGGGGCAGCGGTGGGCAGGGACATCCCCGTGTCACCCCGAGAGGTGACCCCAGAGGCCACCTGGCTTTTTGGTGGCACCTTCCTGTCAGCCGGTGGCCAAGCATCCCGCAGCCGGGCCCCCCGATGGTGGGGTGTGGAGCTCTGGGGTGGCTCATCCCGGTGTCACCTCCTGTCCCCGCAGCGGTGGCAGAGGTGGCAGTGGCTGAGCGGCAGGGACGGCGGCAGAGCTGCTTCGTGCGGGTGGGCGAGCTCTCGGCCCGGCTGCGGGACCGAGCCCTGCGGGGCTCCCTGGGCGAGCTGCGGCGGGCACGGCACAGCGCCCACCACCTCCTGTCCCAGCTCCGCCGCGTCTTCGAACTGGTAAGGATGTGGTGGGGACGGTGCCAGCCCCGGCTGCCCACCCTCCCCCTGGGGTGCTCCTCCCACCTTGGGCTGCCCCTTCCTACAGATCGAACAGGGGCGGCAAGATACAGACGGGCACGTCCAGAGCACCCGGCAGCATCTCCACAACATGTGGCTGGAGTGGAGCCAGCAGGATGGGCAAGATGCTGAACCCATGGAGGAGAGTGAGGTACAGGGTGCGGGTGCCATGGAGGACATCAAGCACAGGCTGAGGGCCCATGCTCTGGAAGGACAGTGTAGGGTGGGGGACACCAAGGTATGGGGTGAGGGACCATGGCTGTTGAGGACACCAAGGTATATAAGGTGGGGGAATCAAGTTGGTGGAGGACACCAAGGTATGGAGTGGGAGGCTGTGCCCATGATGGACAGCAAGGTGTGGGGTAGGGGGCCATGCTCATGGAGGACACCAAGGTGTGGGGCAGGGTGACATGCCTGTGGAGGACACCAAGGTGTGGGGTAGGGGGCCATGCTCATGGAGGACACCAAGGTGTGGGGGGCTGAGCCCTGCCATACCAGGGTCACACCGCACCCCAGAGCTGCTGCCGGTGCCCCGCAGGTGGAGGTGCGGACGCTGGCCATGGTGCGGGAGCTTCTCCACCAGCTCCACAGCACCTGCACCCGCTTGGCCACCGGTGCCCGGAGTCTCCCCAGCAGCGTGCAGGAGACAGCAGGACACATCCGTCATGGCGTGGAGGGTGTCCAGGCTTCCCTCTCCAGCGCCCGCTCCCTCCACGACCTGTCGGACCTGGTGCTGGCGCAGAGCCGGGAGACCGTGACGCGGGCGCAGCTGAGCGTGGAGGAGCTGCTGGAGTACGTGGGGCAGCACACGCCCCTGCCCTGGCTGGTGGGACCCTTCGCCCCCACCCTGGTAGAATACCCGGAGGATGTCCCGGTGGACATGGCCAAGTGGGAGGGTTGTGTCACCGTCGGGGGGACGCACCGGGTGCCCCCTCCCCCCCAGCTCTGCAGCCAACATTGAACCCTCCTTCTGGTGCCACCAAGCAATCTGGGGAGCACCCACAGCAGCCAAGCCCAGCCCCGTGGGGGATCAGGTGACAGTGGAGTCGGCGACCTGAGTGGGAGCCCTGTTGCCGCAGCTGGGGGTCGCGTTTGGGGATGGGATGGTGGCATGTGAAGGACAGGGAGTCTGTCCAGCCCCGCCCGCCCTGGGGCTCCCCACAGGGTCTACAGGCCCAGAGAATAAATACCAGGACCTTCTGTCCTGGGATCTCTTGTCTTGGTGTCTCCAAAATCATTAAAAGGGGAAAAAAACCCAACAAAACCCCAAACAACTTTTTAGTCCTTAAAATGCCTTCTAGTCACAGCAGTGGAGCCACCATGTCCGGGGGGCTCCTCACAAAACTCCACAGGGAAGGTTTTGCTGGTGAGGGGGGAACGGGTCAGAAGGTGCCGAGGGGTGCCCGGGGGGGCTGGACTGTGACCCGGGCCGTGTGGCACTGGACTTAGTCCTGGTTATCGCTACGGTGGGGCAGGGTCTGGGGGATCCCCGACACCAGCAGGGTGGCACCCACCCACTGCCCCCCACCCCGGGACTGGGACCGGTCTGACCTTCTGCACTGGGTCAGGTAAGGGGAACACGGGGAGCCCCGTGCTGTGGGGGGGTGAGTGCAGTACGGGGATTGAGGGGGAGGGGGATGCAGCCTGGCTTGGGGGAACTGGGCCTGGGGGCGTTGGGTCCATCCTGGTCCCCGGGTGGGGATTGATACTGGGGGGTCACTGTATCCCAATCTGGTGCCAGGGGGATTCTGGTGTGGGGGAGGGGGTTGTTACAGCCCGGTTCGGGGCGGAGAGGTCAGTGCAGTCTGGTCCGGGGGGTCTGGTTCCGGGGAGACCCTGGGGGCGGGTCTCGCATCCCGGGGGCTCTGTGCCACCCAGTCCCGAGGGATCCGGTCCTGGGAAGGTGGGGAGTGTCCCCGGGGGGGTCGGAACCGCCCGGTCCCGGGGGGTCAGTGCGTCACGGTGCTGGGGGATCGCGTCCTGGGGAGGGATGGGTCGGTGCCGCCAGGTCCCGGGGGATCCATTCCCGGGGCGGGGGGGATCTTGCTCTGGTGGAGGGGCTCGGCTCAGCTTGACCCGGGGGATCCCAGTTGAAGGGCATCACGGTACCGAAGAGTCCCAGTCCTGTTTCCAGCGAGGGTCAGTGCAGCCTGGCCTAGGGGGGTCCCAGTCCCAGGGTGGGGGGATGGTGCCTCAGCCGCTCCCCGCTCGTCGGTGCTCCCGGACCGCCCCGGGCCGGCCCCGGCGGGCGGGTCCTGGTCACATGCGCTTTGGGCCGGGCTCCGGGGCTATAAAACCCGTTGGGGAGGAAAGAGGGGCCAGCCCGGAGCTCAGCGTCCAGAATTCGTGGTGAGTTCGTTCCCGCTGTCCTTGGGGGCCCGGGTGGGAGCTGCCTCGCCCTAGGGAGAGGGCTTGGGGAGTAACTCGGGGTCCCCTTGCCCCAGGGCTGAGTGGGGAGCGGTATGGGAGGGTCTGACCCCATTCCCTGTGCCTCCCCCCCCGCAGCCCCGCCATGGCCACCAGCGATCCCGGGACGGCGCAGCCCAAAGCTGAGGAGCCACAGGTCAGTGGGGACACGGGGGGGCTTGGGGCGGAGGGGTCACGGCTTGAGGACAAGACTGTGTCATCCAACCCTTGGGTGGGCTTGGAGGGTCCTCAGAGTACCCCAAAGTCTCGTGACGGGGCGGGACTGGGGACAGAAAGAGCCCCCCCCATCCCCTGTGAGATTTGGGGACTCGGTTACTCCCCAAAACTTGACCCTGACGTTTTCGTGCTCCCTCCCCCCCTCTCCCCAGAGCATCGGGACGCGGGTGGCCAGCCTGCCCCTGGTCAGCTCAGCCTACGACATGGTCTCCACTGCCTACGCCTCCACCAAGCAGAGCCACCCCTACGTCAGGACTGTCTGTGATGCTGCTGAAAAGGGGGTGAAGACCCTGACAGCAGCGGCTGTCAGTGGGGCGCAGCCCCTCCTCACCAAGCTGGAGCCCCAGAGTGAGTGGGGATGGGGTGGGAGGTGGGCAGCAGCACCCAGGAGGTTTGGGGTGCCCCAAAAGTTGTCCCCAGCAGAGCTCTGGTAAGGACAGAGCTGGGGTTGTGTCTCTGGTTTCTATCACCAAAAGGGATGTGTGTGGGAGGGGCTGGTGGATAGGGAGCAGCACCCTGTGAGTTCTGGGGTGCCCCCCAAAACTGCCCCAAGCAGAGCTTTTGTGAGGCAGCAGGATGTTAAACACATTTATTTTCTTATCTTCTTTTCACCACCATCAAATCCACCTGCAAAGGATTGGAGGAGCAGCTGGTGGGAGGCAGCAACCCCTGAATTCTGGGGGACCCTCCAAACCAACCTGCCTGTAGGTGTTGCATGGCCCCAAGGTGTTAAACCCCATTTCTTGTCTCCTCCTCAGTTTCCACTGCCAACGAGTACGCCTGCAAAGGGCTGGATAAGCTGGAGGAGAAGCTGCCCATCCTGCAGCAGCCCCCTGCACAGGTAGTGTGGGGGGCTGGGGCTGGGGGGGTTGTCCCACCCCAAAGCATTGCTCAACAGGAGGTTCCCCTCCCCTTACAGCTTATCTCGGACACCAAGCAGCTGGTGACTTCCACGGTGACAGGGGCCAAGGATGTTCTGAGCAGCACCATGGCTGGGGCCAAGGACGTGGTGACCAGCAGGGTGACGGGGGTGATGGACATGACCAAAGGGGCCGTGCAGGGCAGCATGGAGCTGACCAAGTCAGCAGTGAGCAGCGGTGTCAGCACCGTCATGGGCTCCAGCATGGGCCAGATGGTGGCGAGTGGGATGAGCTCCATGCTGGATAAGTCAGAGGAGCTGGTGGACCATTACCTGCCCATGACGGATGAGGAGTTGGGTGAGGAGCTTGAGCTGAGCTCCTGGAGATGGCTCGTGGGCTTGGGGCGGGGGTGGTGGGCTCCTTGGAGAGGGATGGGTAGAGCCTGCCTAGGGTGATGCTGGCTCTACGTGGGGTTGGGGGTGGGGGGGCCACCTCAACAGCTCCTCTGCCTTGCAGCCAAGCTGGCCACGGCTGTGGAGGGCTTTGAACCCGAGCAGCAGAAGCAGCAGCAGAGCTACTTCGTGCGCCTGGGCTCGCTCTCAGCCAAGCTCCAGCACCGAGCCCTCCAGCACTCCCTGGGGAAGCTGCAGAGCGCCCGTCGCAGCAGCCAGGATGTCCTGACCCAGCTCCAGCGAACCCTCGACTTGGTAGGAGCCACCCCCATCTCCCCCCTTGTGCCACCCTGAGGCTCTGGCACAGCACCCACGCTTCTGCCACCTCTCCTGCCCAGGTGGAGCAACTCAAGCAGGGCGTGGACCAGAGGCTGCAGGGGGGGCAGGAGAAGCTGCAGCAGCTGTGGCTGGAGTGGAGCAAGAAGCAACCGAGTGGTAGCAAGGACCCGGTGCCACCAGAAGTAGGTGGAAAGGAGCAGAGGGGGTCCCCAGGGCCACCCGGTGTCCCCTGAGCTGCTCACTCACCCCCTCATCCCCCCTGCAGCAGGTGGAGTCGGGTGCCTTGGCCATGCTGCAGGGTTTGACACAGCAGCTCCAGAGCTCCTGCCAGCCCTTGGTCTGCAGCCTCCAGGGCCTCCCCGCCAGCATCCAGGAGAAAGCAGGACAGGTCCGGCAGAACGTGGAGGAGCTGAGGGCTGGCCTGGCCTCTGCTGCTTCCCTGCAGGAGGTGACAGGGGGGGTGCTGGCCCGAGCCCGTGTCCAGGTCACCCGAGCTCGGCAGCTGATGGATGAGCTGGTGGAACACGTGGCCCACAACACCCCCCTCACCTGGCTCGTGGGACCCTTCGCCCCCTCGGCTCAGTGCCTGGGGGATCAGGAGATGAAGTAGCATCTTCGGGGGTGGGGTGAGGGTGGGGCTTCCCCACCAGCACCTCCTTCCCCAAAGCTGTGCTAGGAGCATCTACTCCCCCCTGCCTGCCCCACCTTGCCCCTGACCTTAGTGCCTGCCCTAGGCCCAGCTCTGTCCCTTGTCCCCTGCCCCAGGGAGGTAGAGCAGAGTGCCTTCATCCCCCCAAGTGCCTATGGGGTTAACCTCCATGTCCCCTTATCCTTGGTGCCTTCAAGCTCCTGGTCTTGTAGGGCCAGGACTGCTGGTGAAGCAATAAACTCTGCTTACTTTTGCACTGGACTTGAGGCTTCTTCTGTGGGGATTTGGGGGAGCAGGGTGGCCACAGCTGTGTCCCACCCTAAGCAGGGGCCTGAGGGCAGCTGGTGGCAGGGGGGGGTGATGTCATAACACTCCCTGAGGTCACTGGGGCTTGGGGGTCTCCTGGGAGTCAGCAAAGGCCCTGGCACTGAGCAGCCCTGGACAGACAGTGCACCATGGTTGAGGGTGAGTGATTCCCTTGAATCCTGGGCCCCCCCTGATCTGGTTTCTACCCCTACTCCAGCCCAGTGAGAGCCTGGGGGGGACCAGGGGTGGGAGGTGAAGTGCATGGAGGTCCTGGGAGCAGGACCCCTCCCCCCCCACTCCAGGAATACAGAGCCCCCCATCCTGGGGGCTTCAACCCCCCCATGGCCAGGGGGGTGGCTTTGGGTCTCTATGGCGCCCACCTGCCCCCTGGGAGTCAGCACTGTCCCCCCTCTTTGCAGGCTCAGAACCCATGGATGAAGCTGCAGGTCCCCCCCCCCCAAATTGCACCAGGCTGTGTGGGAGGGATTGAGGCTGGGCTGGGGTCTCTGTCACAGCTCCCTCCTTCCCCTCAGCTCTTCCTTGCTGACCCCAGGACCTGAGCTGTGGCTCTGGTGCAGCAGTTGGACACCCACCAGCTCCTGCCCCAGCTCCAGCACATCCTCCATGTGGTGAGAGCCACCAGTTCCTTGTGCTGAGGTGGGAGAGGGACCCCCACCATCCCCTGAACCCCATGGCCATGCCCCAAGACCAGGGGCGACGGGCATCCAGGAGCCCATCACGGGAGCCCCGTAACACCCAGGCAAGGCCAGCCAAGCAGTGCAGGACACCCCGAAGAGCTGGAGGGACACTGGGACAGTGGCTGCAGGACAGCGTGGGGCAGCTGCTGGGCCGGGCTCAGAGAGCCTCCCACGGTGTGGCCAAACTCCGTGGGGTCTTCAGCCAATCCAGGACCTTACGGGAGCTGCTGGGGACCACGGTGACCCAAGGACGTGAGCTGCTGGCCCGGGCCTGGGAGGCATCGTTGATGTTCCTGCTCCAGCACCTGCTGTTGCCGTGGTTGGAGGATGCCATTGAGCTAGCTAGCATGTCACCCTGCTCCAGCCCCCCACATCCCAAAAACTAGAGGCAGGAAGGCCCCAAATTCAACCAGCACACTCCCTCCCCATCCCCATCTCACGTCCTTGGTGGCACCAACACGACGCTGCTCCAGTTCTCAATGTCTTGGGTTTTTTTTCTGTTCATCTGTGGCAAGTGGGGAGAGGGGGGGATGCAACATCCAAAGGGAATGAGGAGTTTTGAGGGGGGGTTACACAGACCTTGTACCCACCTTTAAATCCCACCCCCAGCCCCAGGGTGCTCCATCCACCTTCCCCAGGATCTAGGTTGTTCCCACATCTCTCCATGTGTCCCCAACCCAAGGACAAGGATGAGCACCTCCCTCCCTCCTCCTCTAGCCTCTCCTCCCTCTCCCCAGCAGTTGGGCAAGAGGCCTTTTTTTTTTCTTGAATACTTATTTTTAATGGCTTTTATTTGGATTTTGTTTACAAGCATGAAATCAGCCCTGGAAAAAACCCCAGAACCCTCTCCCTAGGGCAGAGTTACAGCAAGAGCAGCCACAAAAAGAAGGGATGAAGGGGTGGGGTTGGAGGCACAAAGAGGAGCCAAGGGCTGGTGAAGCTGGGAACATCTTTTATTGGTTTTTTTTTATTTTTAATTTTTTTTACACGTACAAAAAAAAAAAAAGCTTCTGATCTTTGCCAAAGAGCAGACAGACAGACAGACAAAAGATGCTGCCCAGCACCAGGCAGGATGCTGCCGAGCTTCAGTCCCTCCCTGGCCGAGATAGGAGAGAAAAAAAAAAAACAAGAAAAAAAAAATACACATTTTTGTTTTCACTCTGGTTTTGAACCCAAAAGCTGGAGGTGCCCCAGCTCTGCTGCCTCCCCTGGAGCAGAGGGACTCGGTTATAGCAGCTGCAGAGAGAAGATGGTGGTGGGGAAAGGGGGAGGCTTGGAGAAGCCCCCCAGCTGTGTCCAATCAAGCAGAAAGCAGCCTGGTTGGGCTGTCCCACTCCCCTCGGCAGGGACAGGGACACCCGTGGGTGCCCAGACCTGGCTGGCAGGGTGGACCAGAGGGAATGAGGAAGAGGGGGGGAAATGTAGGCTGGGAGCTGGTCCTGCCCTCCCCCTGTCACAGTCAGTGATGCCTCAAGAAACAGACACACGTGGGCTTGCTGGGTGGTTGGGTTTTTTTTGTTCTGTTTCATTTTTTTTTCATTAAAAAAACCAAGAACAACCCTTGATATTCATTCCACTGAGGTTAAAATCACAAGGAATTAGGTAGGGGGGTGGGGAGGTATGGAGGAACCAAACCAAACCAAACCAGAAACCAAAAATAAAACAAAATCAAAAACTAAAGAAAAAAACAGAACAAACCCAAACGAAATAAAAAAATAAAATGAGGGGACAAATACAGACAACCAGCACAGCCCAGCTGGTGTCTTGGCAGGGAGGGGGGCACAGGACAAGACCTAAGACATCAGCTACTGTGTGACTTAGTGAAGTGACTCGAGCAGGGGACAAGGTGTCTCCCTGCAGCCCCTCTGCCTTCTCCTCCTCTTCCTCAGGGTGGGAGCTGCTCCTTCAGCTCAGCTCTCCTCCACGTCCTCCACAGCCTCTGACTCCCCAGGAGCTCGGTCCCGCTCCAGTCCGGCTCGTTCAGCCTTGGGACAGTCCTGCACACTGCTGAGGGAGAGCACAGCCACCTCAGGGATGGGTCTCCAGCAGCTCAAGATCATTCCCAAGCTGGGAAAAGCCCAACACAACCCCACCAGAGCCCAAAACTCATCCCAGCTCAGAGGTGGATGGAATCCGGGGCTCCCAACTCTGCCCCTCACCCACTCACTTGTTGTGGGGCTCCTCAGTGGATGCCTCTGGTTCTCCTGGCCCTTGGGTTTTGTCCTCCTCCGTGCCCTCTGCTTTCTGGGAGAGGGATTCACCATTCACAGGACCTGACAACTCTAAAGAGAAGAGAGGCTCAGACAACAGGGGCCTTAGAGTGGACCTTGTCCATCCTGATCTGCGGGAGGATGGGCAGGACAAGGACCCACAGTCAAAGGTTGTCCCCAGCCAGGCAAGTGACACCCAACCTGGGACCCCAGCTCTACCCTGACCCTAACGGAGCCCCAATAACTCCATCCCTGAGCCTGGAGGCTGGCATCAGAGGGGATTTTCTGAATCAGCTCCTCCAGGGAGGCTCTTGCAGCATCACCAGGACGTCCCCTGGCTACGAGGCTGGAAGATCGAAGTCACCCGCTGCCTGCGCAAGAGCCCAAGCCAGTGGCCAAAGACATCTCTGTGTTCCTCCCACTCCCCCGTGCCTCAGGCCAGCTCAGGCTGGCAGCAAGAAGCTGATCTGGCCCAAAAATCACCCCAGAGGCACAGAGAGCCAGGGCGTGGGTGAGGTTTGCCCCCTGCTCCCACTGCCACCGCTGCTTTGTGCTTGGTCCCTTCCCACCCTTGGCACTTCAGCCAGTGAGGGGTGGGGGTTGTCACACAGGGCTCTGTCAGACCCTCTGCCACCAAGCCAAGAGCCAGCCCTGTGTCCCCAGTTCTCAGCTCAGTGCTGTGCCCCCCACAGTGCTGGGTCCCAGCAGGATACAGCATGTCCCCATCCACGTCCCTAGTCACCTGCAGAACAACCTGTGTCTCCCTGTCCACGTCCCCAGTGGGTCATGTCATGCCCCTGTGTGTGTCCCTGGTCCCCAGTGGGACATGCTGGGTCCCTATTCGTGTCTCCAGCAGGACATGCCATGCCCTGAGAAAAGCCCTGGCACAAGACAGAGCAGGGTGGTGCCCCTGGAGCGTTACCAGCATTCATCTCCTCTTCCCCCTTCTCATTCCGTGTCTCCCCTCCTGACAGCTTCTCCTGGCCTTTCTCCACCTCCCCTTTCTCCTTCTCGGGCCCGGTTTTGTTGGCTTTCTGGATGGCCTCCATCCTTGGTCCCAGGACACGTGACTTCAAGCGGGTGTAGACCTCAGCAGCTTTCTCCATCACGTCCTTGTTGGCTTTATAGCGACGGATCTGCCAGAGCAGGAGGGAGGAGGGGACACCCTTGGAGCTGGGGTGGCCCAAAGAGACTCCTGGATCCCTCCAGGCAGGAACTCAACCCTCTGCTCTACCTTTTTCAGTGTAGCCACCACGTCAGTGTGCTTCTGGAGGATGTGAGAGGTGACCTGGAGTGTGCCCAGCTCCTCCAGAGCGTTCAGACATCGCTTGATGTCCTGCAAGGATGGCACCAAGATCAGAACCTGTCTGGAAGTCCCTCTGTGAGGAGGGGGATAAACTGGGAGTCTGGAGGGTGTCTCCATTCACCAAACTTCTTTGGCCAAGCTCTGGATCCTGCCCTGAGGTTTTGCCCTCCACCCCAACCCCATTATAACCTGGTTCAGGTACTTTCAACCCAGGATGAGGACAGCCAGGGATGGGAAGGGGTGGGAAGGAGTCAGGTCCCTGTGGGTACCCAGGGCAGCACTGCATGGTCCCCAAAAGGACAAGGAGGCTAGGGCAGTGTGAGAACCCCCAGGATGGCAGCTGGGCAAGGTACAAGTGGTGGCCAGGCACCTCCCAGGCTCTGGAACACTCACTGGGTTATCAACCTTCAGGGCAAACTTGACCTCACTATGAAGTTTCTGAAGTTTCTCTTCCACTGTGGGCTCTGGAGCAACAAGAGAGACAGACAGGTCAAGGCATCAGGCCACTGGAGGAGAACACAGCACTACCCAGAGCCTGGGATCTCTCCCCCAGCAAGAATTTGGTTTCCCCTCCTCTTTTTCTAAGAGCAAACACAGCCCCAGGGGTGTCTCTGAAGAGGATGGGTTGGGATGGGTCAGGACTGGGAGGGGACAGATCATAGTTATGGAGTCCCAGACTGGTTGAGGTGTGAAAGGACCTAAAAATCATCCAGTCCCACCCCTGCCATGGGCAGGGACACCTCCCACAGCCCAGGGTGCTCCAAGCCCCATCCAACCTGGGGCCTTCAACACTGCCAGGGATGGAGCAGCCACAGCTTCTCTGGGCATCCTGGGCCAGGGGCTCAGCACCCTCACACCAAGGAATTTCTTTCTCATGCCCCCTCTGGTACTTCCAAGCCATCCCATCCCTCCAGGGCCTTGTCCCAAGTCCCTCCCCTGCTTTCCTGGAGCCCCTTCAGGCACTGAAAGGTGCTCTAAGGTCTCCCTGCAGCCTTCTTGTCTTCAGGCTGATCAACCCCAACTCTCTCAGCCTGTCCCCAGAACCACAAGGATCCTTCCTCTTTCTTGGGATGTGGAAGCCAACCCTGAATCCCTTCTCTTCCTCTCCTCCCCTCTGACATCCATCAGGGGCTCTCTCACCTTTTTTCTTTTCCATCCTCCTTTCAGGGATCAGGTCTGATTTCTTCCGGCCTCGTTCCACTTTCAGAGGTCTGTGGGAGGAAGGCAAGAGGTAAGATCATCCAGGTGGAACCCCTCTCTTGCCACTGGGCTAACAAGAATGCTGATGGAAGAGGCTGGCAAGTCTTCCTGGCCCACCCTACATGCTGCCATCCTCCCCCCCAGCTCCCAGGAGCCCCATGCTCCTGGGGACTGCAGTGGGGCAGAGCCCCAACTGACACCCCAAGGGTCTTTTCCTGGGAAGAGAACACCAGGGAAGCTCCAGCCCCTTCAGCTCTAGGAGGAACCAGCCTGCCACCCCCCCCCCTTCCATCCCCAGGAGGGTCAGCAGGGAGGGTGGGCTGTGTCCCCAGAGGGAGAAGGCACCAAGGAGGGGGGATGCTGACTTGTTCCGTGGCTTCTCCTCTGCTCGGCCTCTCTTCTCCTTCTGATTCAGTTTCCTTGACAACTCTGAGAGCTGCTTCTTTGCTGGCTTCTTTACCTTGGAGCAGAGAGAACAATGCAGGAAGAGGGCAGCACAGCCCTCCCCACTGTGGGGAAATGGGGCCATGCCCCCCCTGGGTGCCATCCAGCACCTATCCCACCACTGCTGCAGGTGGGTTTGGGTGCAGGGACATCCCCCCAGGGATCAAAAATGGCCCCAGGGTGTGCAGCTCAACAAGGAAATATCCTGGTAGCCAAAGGGGCCCACCCAGCCCCCAACACCTCAAAATTTTGGGGATAATTTCCCAGCCTCCCACCCCACTCTCTCTCACACGGCCCTCTGCCACCCTTCACTTCAGCCCAACCCAGCTGATGCCCACCCTAGCCTCAAGAGAAGGCTGAGGAGCAAATCCCATGACTTTGGTGGAGAGGAGAACACCGTGGAGAAGCTCCTACAGCTCCACAGAGTGTTCTGGGACTGTGGAATTGCTCCCATTTTTGAGGGATGGACACAGCCCTTCCCAGCCTTGTGTGGGCCACCCCAGGGAAACAGGAGAGCCAGACAGCAGGTCCCTGCCCCTCACTCCTGGAGGTTCCTACTGACCTGACTTGAGAGGACAACTTGGTTGTCTCCACATCTCTCCACTCACCTCTTTCTCCACCTCCAGTTCAGACTCCGAGGAGGACGGGGTTTTGGCCCGACCTTTCCTGCCCTTTTTGGGCACTTCATCCTCTGCACTGCTGTCTGAGTCCGAGTGCATCTCCTCGCCCTTCTCTGCTTTCTCCTTCCTCTTCTCCTTCTCCTCCTTCTCCTGCTCCCGGAGCCGACGGATCTCTTCCTCCTGCTCCCTCTTCCTCTTCTCCTCCAGCTCCCGCCGCCGTTCCTCATCCCTCCTCTTCCACTCGCTGATCCGATCCACGTCGCTGTCACTGTCACTGGGAAGGACAGAGCAGGCTCGGACCCCTCTGGGGAGAGGGAGGTGTGTGTGACACCTGAACCCCCCATCCCAGCCCCAGTGTCCCCAGCTGAGCTCACCTGTCACTGCTGGAGCTGCTGGGGACACGCTCGGGCTTCGGTTTCCTGCCACGGGGCTTGGGAGGAGGTTTCTCAGCTGCAAGACAACAGGGAGATGTTCAGCAGCAGCTCTGGTTGTCCCTCTGCTCAAACAGCCCCAGTTTGGGGTGAGGGTGGGGGCTAGTGGGCTGGAAGATGTCCTCAACAGAATCCCAGACTGGTCTGAGTGTGAAGGGACCTTAAAGCTCATCCAGTGCCCCCCCTGCCATGGGCAGGGACACCTTCCCCAGCCCAGGGTGCTCCAAGCCCCATCCAACCTTCAGCACTGCCAGGGATGGGGCAGCCACAGCTTCTGGGGGCAACCTGGGGCTCAGCACCCTCACACCAAAGAAGAAGCCCCCAACCCCATGTCCTCCCCAGTCCCTGAGGAAGCCAGGAGTGGTGGAAGAAGCTTCTTGGGTGTTACCTGGTTTCCTGCCCCGTGGAGCCTTCTTCACAGACACATCAGAGTCTGAATCCGAGTTGGAGTCAGATTTGGTCATGTCCACAGTTGTGTTTCCCATTTCTGAATCTGAATCCACTTTGGAGTCTGAGTCAGAGCCTGACTCCACCTTCTGTAGGCACAGAGTGGGGTGGGATAGGGGTTGGCAGTGGCTCAGAGGTGGCTCCCCAAACCAGCACCATGGGGAACAACAGGGTCATGGAGGCATCAGCAAGGTCCCTCCTAGAGCTGACCCCACCCCTGGCCCTTTCCACCAGCACAGACCCCAGACTCCTCCCCAGGTTCTCATCCTGCACCCCAGACTCAGGGGGTTTTTTACCTTCTTCTTCCTCCCCACTGCTGTCAGCCTCCGGGGAGCCCTGGCCACTGGCTTCTTCTCAGGAGTGAAGTCCTGGAGGAAAACAGAAATCAGAAGAAATGGGGAAGGGTCTCAGGATGGTTTCAGAACCAGCCAGGCTCCCTCAGGCCACTCTCCTCCCCAGAAAGGTGATGCTCTGCCCACCCTGCCAGCCTCCACACCACCAGTGTATTCCAAACCCCTTTCACCTGGTCACTGTTTTTTTCTGACTCAGAAGATGTTTCTGAGTTCTCCTCTTCTGTGAGTGAGGGGCTGCCCTGGTCCAGATCACTGGAGGACTTCCGAGGTCGTTTTGCCACTGGCATCTGATGTAGGAGAAGTGACAAGGTGAGAGCAGCTCAGTCCCCCTCCCTGGAAAGCCACCACTGCCTCTGCACCCAGAGGAGATCTGTGGCTCTGACTTCTCCTCCAGGCTGCAACCCACACCAGGACCCATCCCATCACCTCACAGACAACATGAGAGTTACAAGCCCCCCACCCATGCTCTGAACCCCCACTTCCCACCAGAGAATCCAGAGGGAGATGTTTTTTTTCACCACGTAGGGCCTGACATGCTGCACAGTGGATGAAAGCTACAGCTTGGTGCTGGACCCAAGGAACCAGCCAGCAGACCCCCCCCTCCCATCCCCACTGTGTGGCACCCTCTCAGCCCACACTCACTTTCATAGCCAGGGCTTTTCTTTTCAGCCCACTGTGGTTGCTGCCTCGATCTGAGTCCTCATCACTTTCCAGCTTCTCTGTGGTGACAGCAGCCATGGCTGTGTCCTCCTCGTCGTCCCCTGCCTCGCTTCCCCCCATTGGGTCATTCTCAGGAACGTCACTGTCAGAGGAGCTGGCAGGCTAAAGAGAGGGGGAAGGAGAGGAGAGCTGTGTTATGGCCCTGAGGGGCCTGGGGCACATCAAGGAGGGGGAGGAGAAGGGGCACAAAAGGGTGAGGAGCAATGGAGGGCAGCACTGAGCAAAGGTGTGGGTGAAGGAGCATGGGGCAGCCCCCCCCATGGCACAGGACCCTTCAGCACAATGCTGGGGCAGCGGGACAACCAGGACACTCAGTCTACACCCTTCTAATTGCCCTGCACCCCCTCACAACCCCCCCTGAGACCACCAGATCCCTCTGGATGCCCCAGTTGCCACCACCCTGCTCCCCTCTCCATCCCTGCTGAACACCCCCTGGAGAAGCCTAGACCTGAGAGCCCCTCCTGGGCCAGCAGACCCCAGCCCTCCTCTGCCCCAACGGCGCCAGACACACAGGGCTGGTGGCTTGGTCCATCCTCTCCTCCTCCAAGGTTTGGTCTCATCCTTCTCCCATGGACATCCCATGAGAAAGGTCCATGTACAGTGCCCAGCATGGCAGCCACCACTCTTCCCAGCTGAGATCTTCTGTGTCCTTCTCCCTCACTCCCACGTAGGAAAGGTCTCCTGGCTTCTCACCATAAGGTTCCTCACACAAGGACATGGTACCCAAGGTGTTTTCTAGAGCTGGGATTCTTCCAGCACTGAAGCCTTCCTGCTGGAAAACCTCTCCTCATTCTTGAATGTTCCTGGTACCTTCATTTAGGTCTCAAAGCCACGAGACCTCTTCTTCAGCCTCTTCTGCCTCTCCTGGCAGTCTGGCCACAAGATGCAGTTGGTGTTGGTTGGACCCTCAGCCTTGCTGGGGCCACTGGTGTCACCACAGTCCCTCAGTCACAGCAGGTCCCTCACCAACAGATCTCTCACCCCTGCTGGGAGCTCACGGTGGAGTCTCCTGACAAAACTGGAGCTGCCTCTCACCATCACCAACCTCCCACCCAACAAGCTGAAGTCCTTCTCCAGGTTTTCAAACACCTCTATGGTCTCACCTTACCCTACATCTGCAGCCTCGGGTCCGACCACCTCCTGCAGCTTCTCAAACCACATTCTCTCTCCTTCACCGACAGCAGCACAGCCAGGGGGGGCTCATTCCCTACCTCTAGACCACCTTCTCCTTGTAGCTCACCTTAAAAACCTTCCTCTGCCTCTTCAGACCAACTGCCTATGAAGCTGCCTGGGCCGCCTTCTCTGAAGATCACTACACAATAAATGGCATCACAGAGTTAGGGTGAGGAAACACCCAACGCGAGCGTTTGACAGGCAAGGGCTGTCTCCCAGGGGCAGTGGGACCCCAGAAATGGGTGAAGAAGAGGTGGTGGTGGTTGAGGGGGAACTGCCCAACGCTCCCCACGCAGGTCTGGGAGCTGGGGATGAGCAAGCCTTGCGTTCTCTCTCTGAGAACAAAACCCTCACGGATTTTTTGGGGCGAGCAGCACAAAGCAGTTCCACCCTGAAGATGGGGCAAAGGCATCTTCCTCCCGAGGAGGAGGAGGAGGGCTGAATCCCTCCGGAAAGGAGAGGGCAAGGGAAGAGAAGACACTGCAAACCCCAAGGAAGCTGATCTGCAAGCTGGAAGCATGAAGGCACCGCAGCAATGAGAAGCAGAAACAAAACGAAAAGGAGGAGAACGACTCGGAGGAAAGGAGCCGGAGGGGCCAGAAGCCCCCCCGCCACCGAGCCCCCCACTCACCGGAGGGGCACTGTAACTGGCGTGAGGGTTGTTCTGGATTTCCCACAGTCCCTCGTTGAATCCTTTCCTCTTGTTTGGTTTCCCGTATTTGTCTTTATATTTTTCGTAAGGAAAAAGATCTTTGGGGCCCAAGAAGGCGCTGGAGAGAAACAAAGCAGAGGTGAAGCCCCGGGGTGAGAGCAGTGGCAGCTCGTGGGGGGGAAGGGAAGCGGAGGCAGCGCTTACGTCTCGTGGGTGCCGAAGAAGAAGATGGGGTACTTGTTCGGGGGGGGGCTTCACGGCGCCGTCCGCGATGTCATCGATCTGAAAGGAAACCCAAAGCAGGAGGTGGTCAGAGAGGGAGCGGCTCCAACGCGTCCTCCGCCAGGTTCCTCAGCCCCGGCCGTGGCGGTGGCGGTGTCGGCCTCCCCCCCGCCAGGTTTTTGGAGGTTTTAAAAGCACAGCGAGGATAAAGCAAGGCACCGGGGGAGCCGCTGAGGCCTCAGGGCTCGGGGTGGGATCTCTACACGAGTTAACAGCAGGGATCCAGCGGGGATCGAGGTCCTTTTTCTCCACCGCCGGGACTCGACGCCCGGCCTCGTGCTCCTCCCCAGAGCTCCGCGGCATCGAGCCACCCTGGGTGGGTGGGAGAGGCCTGAGAAAAGCCCCTTCCAGCCCGGGCTGGGGGGGCGAGTGGTCCTGAGGGTCCTTCCTGGCTGGAGAGCAGCTGTAGGGAAAGCCCCCCCACTGCCAGCGTGGGGGTCACCCCGTCTTCTTCCCAGCTCCGTCTGCTGCGGGCGGTCGGGGCTGCGGGCAGAGCCTCAGGGTGCAGAGGGGGGAGGTCTTCGGGGTAGGGGGAGAACCCTCCCCAAAACACCACAAAGCAAGCAAGCAGCTAGAAAGCAGAAGGGGCTGCAGGAGCTGTCGGCACCAGGGATCTCCTGGAAGGCCCGAGTCCTCATGGTGGGGCAGCCAGGAGAAGAGGGTGGGGATGGCATCAGAGATGTCCTGGTGTGGTGTGGCACAAGCAGCGTCGTCTCCAGCACCTGGAGCCTCCCCAGTACCCAGAACCCCCCCGATACCTGGAACATCCCTGGTACCCAGAACCTCCTGGGTACCCACTGGCCTCGATCCCACACGGTTTCCACTTGCCTGACCCTCCTCCATCACAGCCCCCTCCCCAGCTGAGCCCCCTCAGCACCACATCTCCCACACCTCCGGGCACCACAACACTGGCACCTGCACCCCCAAATCTGCCCCGAGCAGCTGCAGACCCCCCACAAGCCTGGGGGGGGGTGTGTGTCCCCCTTGTGTCCCCCTTGTGTCCCCCTTGTGTCACACTTGTGTCCCCACCAGTGACACTGCCCTGCTCTGTCCCCTCCCTGCTGTGGGGGACAGAGGGTGAGGGACACCCAGGCTGGAGAAGGGAACTGGGGGGGGGGTCTGGTGGGGCAGGGTCCCACTGAGTAGCGGGAGGATGAGGATGAGGATGGGGATGAGGATGAGGATGAGGATGGGGATGAGGATGAGGATGGCCCCCTCCCCGTATTTCTCCCTCAGGGTGGGTGCCAGGCTGGGGCCCTCAGACTGGTGCAGGACCCCCTCCCAGTACAGAGGGACCCCCCCAGCATGGGGTGGGTGCCAACTCAATCCCTCACACACACTGGGACCAAACCCCTCTGGGTGCTGGTGTGGGACCCTCCCTCCCAGTGCAGGACCCCATCCCAGTACTGGGCAGTGCCTGGGGGGGCCTCCATCCCAGTGCTGAACTGGGATCCCCCATTCCCATCCAGGACATTCTATCCTTGTCATGGGTCCCCAGCCCAGTAGACACTGGAATGGGACCTCCTGTCCCAGTATATGTCCCAGGACAGATACTGGTCAGGGTACCCCATCCCAGAATGGGTCACCCCAGCCAGTACTGGGTCCCCCCCAGTACAGAACCTCTCATCCCAGTACAGGATGTTCCACACCAGTACCAGGTTCCCCTCCCGGGATCGGTGCTGTTCTGGGATCTCCATCCCAGCACTGGGACCCTCATGCCGGTACCCATCCCGTATCCCGGTACCGGTACCAAGTACCGGGTGCCTCATCCCGGCACAGGAGATGCCGGTACCAGGTCCCCATCCCGGTACGGACCTCCCCATCCCAGTACAAGTGCCGGTATGGGATCTCCATCATAGCACAGGGCATCCCATGCCGGTACCGCCTCCTCATCCCGGTTCGGGTACCGTTAGGGGATCCGCATCGCGGTACGGACGCCCTACAGCCGGTACCTGCCCCCATCCCACTGGGTACCGCAATGGGATCCCGAGTCCCCCATCCCACTACGGGATCTCCATCCCGGTACAGGACATCCCATCCCGGTTCTGGTCCCCATCCCGGTTCGGGTACCGTTAGAGAATCCCCATCCCGGTACAGGACACCGCATGCCGGTACCGCCTGCTCGGTACCTCGGTACAGGTACCATTACGGGATTCCCATCCCACTACAACCCCGTCATCCCGGGGCTGGGGGGGGGGGGAGGGATCAGCAGCCGGTCCGTTCCCCCACCCGGTACCACCCCCGCCATCCCGGTACCGATAGCTACCCCCATCCCGGCAACGGATCTCCGACCCGCCCCGGGGCTCCCGACCCGGCACATCCCCGCGGTCTCACCCGGGCCGGCCAGTGCGGGTAGCCCTTCATCTTGGCGAACACCAAGTCCCCGGGCTTGAAGCTGTGCGGCATGGCGGCCGCGGGCGGGGCAGCGGCGGAGGCCCAGGCCGCGGAGCACCGGGCCCGGCCCGCAGGATGTCCCACCCCCTCCCCGCGGCGGCGCTGCTTATTGGTTTGTACTGACGTCACTCAGGCGTTTAGTCCAATGGGAGGAAGGCGGGGGCACGGCGGGATAACGGGATTGGGCCGCGCCCCTTGAGGCGCCGAGGAGGGGGGCGGGGCCAGAGGGGGCTACGGGGAGGGAGAGGAGAGAGGGGAGAGGAGAGAGAGAGGGGGAAAGGGAGAGGGGAGAGGGAGAGGGGAGAGAGGGGGGAGAGGGGGAAAGGGAGAGGGGAGAGGGGATCCAAAGAGAGGGAGAGGGGATCCGGGGAGAGAGGATCTGGAAGGAGAGGGGAAAGGGGAGAGGGGAGAGAGAATCAGGAGAGAGGATCCGGAGAGAGGGAAAGAAAGAGAGAGGGAGAGACGGGGACAGGATCCGGGGAGAGGGAGAGGGGGAAAGGGAGAGGGAGAGGGGGAGAGGGAGAGGATCAAGAGAGAGGGAGAGGGGGAAAGGGAGGGGGAAAGAGAGAGGGGCAGAAGGAGAGAGAGGATCCGGAGAGAGGGAGAGGAGGAGAGGGGGAGAAAGAGAGAGGGGGAGAGGGAGAGGGGGACAGGATCCGGGGAGAGGATCCAGGGAGAGGGGGAAAGGGAGAGGGAAAGGGGAAAGGGAGAAGGAGAGGGGGAAGGGAAAGGGAGATAGAGGCGATATCTCTAGATAGAGGGAGAGCAGAGGGATAGAGGGAGAGAGGAGAGGGGGAAATGGAGAGGGGAAGAAAGAGAGAGGGAGAGAGGGGGACAGGATCCGGGGAGAGGGAGAGGGCATGGAGAGAGAGGGTTTCTAGGGTGGGGTGAAGGGTGTGGGCTATGGGGTCAGAGCTCTGGGGAGGGGACGGGCACCATGACCCTAAGGGTCTGCTCCTCCCTGACTCCACGGGCAGTGTCCCCCGTGTGGCCCCGGGGTGGCTGTGGGGTCAGGAGAGGAATTCCTGGGGGGCTCCAGGGGCCCCGGGTGGCTCCTCCGTGGGACCCTGCAGGTGACACCGGGTTTGGGGCTGTGCTGTACCCCAGCCCACGCCGTGTCCCAGCCTGTGCCATACCCCACGCTGTCACCCGGGCTGTGCATTATCTCGCTGATAACCTGGTGTGGATCCTGCAGCGTGTGGCTGGCGCTGGGACACCACAAACGTCCCCAACACGCGTCCTGGGGACCGTGTCCTCAGTGTCTCCTCTGCCATTGGCCGGGGAGGTTCTGGTGGTGTCTGGGTCAGGGCTCGGTGCTGGCTGGAGGTGGGTCCAGCCTCGACCCAGTTGTTCCTGGCTCTCGGTGTCCCCGCGTGGCACCAACAGGGCTGTGGGTGCAGCCCTAATGGCCGTGAGGTCCGTGGGCACAGGCTGAGGGGCTGTGAGGATGTGGGTGCAGCCTTGGGGTCCACAGAACTTCGTGGGGGGCCCACGGGTGCAGCCTGGGGGGCTGTGGGTGGCCGTGGGTGCACCCGTGGGCTCCGTGGGGACAGACACGGGAGGTCCCGGGCCCGCCCCCAGCCCTGGAGGACCCAGCGGAGGTCACAGAGTTGCGCAGCCCAGAGCGGCGCGGGGGGCGTGGCCACGGCTCTTCCGGGGGCGGAAGCGCGGGAGGGCGGGGGGGTTCCGTCCCGTCCGGTCCCTGCCGGTATCTCGGGTCCTGTCCCGGTCCGCACCGCCTCCCCCTCCCGTCCGTGCCGGTACCGCGGGTCCTGTCCCGCCGCCATGCGCAAGTTCTTCCAGGAGATTAAGGCCGACTTGAAATTCAAGACGGCGGGGCCCGGCCAGAGGCTCTCGGAGCCGTCCCGGTACGGGGAACCCTCCGGTAACGGGGCGGGGGAGGGGACGCAGGACGCTCTGGTCAGGGAGCGGGGCTGAACGGAGCCGGAGTCGCTCTGCCGGGCGGTCGGTACCGATGGGTCCGGTGCCACCCGGTATCGGGGCGGGGTTGCCCGGGACGTGGGGGGGGGGGGGCACGGGGGTACCGGGCCCGCTGTGACCGGGCACGGTGCGTGGCGGGCGGTACCTGAGCCCTCGCTCAGCGATGCTGGGCCGGTTCCCGGCTGCTTGTCCGGGGCACGGTGATCGCCGTTAACGCCTCCGCGGCAGGGCCGGGCCCCGGGCTGTCCTGTCCCGGTGGTGGCGGAGCCCCGACTCCTCCTTCACGTCCCAGGGTTCCCAAGGAGAAGCCGAAGGCTGAAGCGGCTCCCAAGCCCCGTCCGGGCCCGACGGACGAGGCTCAGATGGCGGCGGCGGCGGCGCTGGCCCGGCTGGAGCTGAAGGGCAAAGGCAGAACCGGTACCGGGCAGGACGGCGTCAGGAACCAGGGTAGGGGCTGCTCGGAGGGGACCCTCGGGGGTGGGAGGCACTTGGGTGCTGCTTTGGGGACCCCGTGGGGTGCAGGTGGCTTTGGGGGGTGACACTGAGCTGAGGTTGCTGCTGACAGAGCCAAAACCTTCTGGGATTTGCAGCTTCTCTGCCCTTTCCCCCCGGTTCTGGGTTTGTGTCTTGCAGTGAGGAAGGAGCTGATGGCCGAGGCAGCTGCCAGCGAGAAGGGGCTCTCCCTGGACACAGAGGTAGCAGAGGAACTGCTGAGTCCTCCTCCTGCCCTGCCCCGGGGGCTTTAAAACCAACCCCAAACCTTCCTGGGCTCAGCTGGGTGCCTGGTTCTGTCTCCCATAGGATCGTGGCTCCTCGGGTAAGGAAGGGGCAGCTGTTCCCTCTGTTTCAGGGGTCTACTTCATTTGTCCCTTGACTGGCGTGGTGGTAAGGAAAGATCAGAGGGAGAAACACCTCAGAGAAGCCATCCAGGAGGTAAGAGCCATGAGGGTGACCTGAGGGCTGGAGCAGCTCTGGGGCCAGGCTGAGGGAGTTGGGGGTGTTCAGGCTGGAGAAGGGGGAAAGGCTGCAATTCCTTAAACACTTTAATTATATTTAGCCCAATCTAAGTGGGGTTTTTGGGTTTTTTCCTCACTTCTCTTCCCCCTCCCAGGGAGGAACAAGAGTTAACTGGGTAGGGTTAAACCCCAACAGCCACCCCTGACCCATTTCTCTCCTTCTCCCCCAGTATTTCTCTGTAGATCCAGTGGCTGCCTCCATCATGGAGATCCAAACTTTCAACAGGGACAGGGAGAAAGTCCGAGTGGGTGTGGAGACCATGGCCAAGTAAGTGGGACTGGATGTGCCCAGGTGCTTCTCCTTCCCCTGCAAGGTTTTTCCAGGAGAAGTCTGAGGAAAACCAAACACTCAGATGAGCTGAGCTGCTCCTTAAGAAATGAGGTCAGCATCCTGGAGATGTCTGAGGAGTTGGCTCACTGCTTAAAGAGGAGGTCAGTCCTCCAGGAGGTTGGGTCACTCCTCCAGGAGGTTGGGTGACTCCTCCAGGCATTTTGGGAGCTGCTGGTTGAGATCTTTTCTCTGCCTTGAGCATGAAACACTGATGAATTTTATTTTCCTCGAGTTTTTCAGCCCTTTGAGCTGTGAGAAGTTCTGTGAGGTCTCTCAGCCTCTCCTTACACCTTGGGACAACGTGTCCTGAGGTGCTTTGATCCATGCAGTGTGTTCCTCTTTTTGCAGATACCTGGATAACATCTATCTCCATCCAGAGGAGGAGAAGTACAGGAAGATCAAACTGCAGAACAAAGTGTTTCAGGTGAGATCAGGGCTCCTGGAAGTGTTCTGTTGAGAAAAGTCCATGCCTGGAGCAGACTCCATTGGAATTCTCTCCTTTTCTTCCAGGAAAGGATAAGCTGCCTGGAAGGGATACACAGATTTTTCCAGGCTGTTGGGTTTGAGACAAAAATGCTGCCTGTTCCAGGACAAGGCAAGAAATCTCTTGTGTTACACTGAAGTCAGGAGCTGGAGGGGTGGTGGGACACTGAGGCAAGGCACCTGGGGTTGCTGAGTGAGCCCCAGAGCTGGCCCAGACCCAGCTGCTCCCTCTGCAGGTTCATTTTCTGCTGCCCCTCACCCTTTCAGTAACTCCCAGAAAGAACAAGAGACTCAACTCCTGCCCCTCTTGGTTGCAGAGACCCCAGAGGAGTTCTATGTGCTGAAGGAAGAAATGCTGCCCAGGCTGGAGGATCTCAGGCACTACAAGGAGCAGCTCCTGAGCTCAGAGCCCCTGAGAGCCCAGCTGGATAGACAGCTCTGCCTCTTCAAACCCTCCCCTGAAGCTGCTTCCTTTGAGCTGCCTGAGGACTTCTACAACCTGACTGCAGAGGAGATCAAAAGGGAGCAGCGGCTCCGGTGAGCTGGGAGCAGGAGAACTGGGATTGTGTGGCCAGTTCTGGGATCCCTGGGTCAGGAAGGGCAGGGAACTGCTGGAGAGGGGACAGCAATGGGTTCCAGTGCTGATGAGAGGACAAGGACATCTCTCCTGTGAGGAAAGGCTGAGGATGGAGCCTGGAGATGAAAAGACTGAGAGGGGATCTTATCAAGGCTTACAAATACCTCAAGTGGGTGTCAGGAAGATGGGGACAGTCACTGTCAGTGGTGCCCAGGGACAGGACAAGAGGTAACGGGCATGAACTTGGATGTAGAAAGTTTGAGGAGGAACTTCTTTACTTCTGAGGGGGGCAGAGCTCTGGAACAGGCTGCCCAGAGAAGTGCTGGAGTCTCCAGAGACATCCCAAGCACCATCCTGTGCCCCCTGCCCTGACAGGGGTTGGACTGGATGACCCCCAGAGGTCCCTTCCAACCTTTAACATCCTGTGATGAGAGCTCTTAGTGCCCAGAGGTCACACCAGAAGTCTTGTACCTCTCCTTCCTGCTAAAAATGGCTTTTTCTCTAAAGGACAGAAGCAGTGGAGAAGGCTGCAATGCTGAGGACAAGAGCCATGCGAGAGAAAGAGGAGCAAAGGGAGATGAGAAAATACAACTACACCCTGCTGCGAGTCCGCTTCCCTGATGGGTACATCCTCCAAGGTCAGGGGCTTTCTGGACCTTTTCTTTGCCCCAAAAGCTGCTGAGAATCCTTGGCTAGTGCAGGAGCTTGAATAACAAGTGTTATTGAATAACAAGTGTGCTAGGAGAAGAAAAGAGAAACAAAAACCAGAGTGGGGGAAGGCTTCTAAGAGCTCTTCCCATCTCTGAGCCCTCAGCCTGCCTTAGCTGGGGTGGCTGAGTGTTGAGTGGAGGATCTCTCTTTAACTTTTTAGTTAAAGTGTGCACTTCCCAGGCTCCTGAGAATGAGCTGTACTCATTAAGTCCCATTTATTACCCATTTATTATCCATTAGAGTAACCAGCATGAGGTGGCCTGTGTGGTGTCAGCCTGTACAACACTGTCAATCCTCTGATTTCTTTGCAGTGGAACTCTGGAAAAATCATTTCAGGCTTCCCCAGCTCTTTGTTACAGGCTGGCAGGGGCTTGGAAAGTCCTATTTTTCTTTGGGGATGCTGCTTTTATGCTTCTCAGCTGCATCAGGCTCTTTCTGGGGCACTGAACTGGTTCAGAAAGTCAGCATCAAGACTTGAGCCACACAGAACCACCTGCAAAAAGTTCAGTTTGGTAAATGCCAGAGAGCTGCTCAATCTCTGCCTCCTTTTTCTCATGGCAGGGACGTTTTATGCACGGGAAACAGTCTCTGTGCTTTACAGCTTTGTGAGGGAAGCTCTCAGAGATGACTGGCTGCCCTTTGAGCTGTTGGGACCTGGAGGGCTCAAACTGACTGATGAAAACTTGGCCTTCAATGAATGTGGGCTGGTGAGTTAAAAAAACACAGCTTATACCTTCCACAGGTGGCTTGAGGTTGTCAAGAGTCCTTTGCTGCTCTCAGGGGGTTCTGTCTTCTGCTCTCAGTGCTCTAAGTTGTACTCTGGCCCCTTTTTAAGCTTGAGCAAAGAGGAAACACTGGTGGAAGGCTCCTAGCTCAAGGCTGGGGGTCTGGGAGGATGGAATTGCTCCCCTCCTGTAGCAAACTCAGGCTGCTGTGGCTGCCAACAGCTCTGTCAGGGGCTCAGAATCCACACTGGGAAAATAAAGGGAAGGCAGGAACTGTGAGGTGAGCACAGCTCAGCCCACAGCTGCATCCCTGGAGGAGCTTCTTGCAGAAATCCAGTCTTAGATGAAATGCTCCAAGTTTTTCCAGGTCTGTGAACATCCCCAGCATGTTCTCAGGTCAAAGTTTAACATTGCTTTAGCTCAGTAACTTGACCTTTTCCATCCCAGGTGCCCTCAGCCCTCCTGACCCTTGCCTGGGATGCAGCAGTCATGGCAGACATCCAGGAGTCCAGAGAAGAGGAACCAGCAAGCCCCCTGAAACCACAACTTCTCTCCAGAGTCCAGACACTGTCATGAAATAAAGGGAATGAATTCAGGGCTGGTGGTTTTTAGACTGTTCCCCCATTTTCCCCTTAGAGACTCTTGGGGCTTCCAGCTCACTGAGCTCAGCAAGCACTTTGGTTTAGCTCTGCAGAGCAGGAGGTTCCATCCCACCCTCCCCGTGGTCACCTCCACACGGAGGCAGGACCTGCCCAGGGAGCTGTGTCCAGGACTGCTAAAAAACAGCTTCAGAACCCAAGTTCTGGCAGAGACTGCTTGAGCTGGGTTTCCAGGACCAGGGTGAAGCAGCAGCCTCCTCCCCAGGAGGGGGGATGAGGGGCTGGGGCAGGGCTAGTCCTAGGCTGGATTACCAAGGGATTGAGCCTGAGGAGCAGGCTGGGCTTAGAACTTAGCTTTACCTTTTGCTTCTGTGTGCACTGTAACTCCTATTGGAGAGAGAATCTATTTAGATAAAATGATGCTGAGTAAAATGAGTATTTAAAAGATTTGGGTCTGGTCAGAGTTCTTTGAATTCCACTGCTCCTACAGCTTCTGTTGCAGCCCCAGGTACAGGAGATCTCTCACTGTAACCAACCCCATCCCAAACCAGGAGAAACAAAGGGCAGGTTTTTTTTTCTCTTTTTCTTTTCCAGACATAAAGCCCTGCTCTTGCTGTCTGGAGCAAGTAGAGACCACAAACAGGATGAGAGAGAGAGCATAAATTCACATATAATTGTACATCATTTATACCCAAGGCTATGCTATACAACATATGAACAGTCATTCCCCCTGTGGCATCACAATAAACTTATTTCAAAGTCCCTCCAAGGAGTTTTAGAGATAACTTAGATACCTTCCATTACAAAGAAGTATCAAAAATTCCAATAATGCTTTATTAAGAACAGATTAATATGCAACTTGGTTCTGTTTTAAGCTAAAAACTATAACTAAAAATTTGAGCTTCCTCCTGGGCTGAAGCAGAACAAAGTGCTGTCCTCTCTTTACAAGAAATCTGGAGTACTTTCAGGTATCTTGTTCAAAGATACACAAAGGTTTAAAACTCTCTAAATTCATTCTACATACATACAGGAGAGTTAGTAGGTGGTGAAGTCTCAGAGGGTGTTAGCTGGGCTGACTCTGTCCTGCTCAACTCCTGCAGCTGCTTCAGTAGAATCTGCAAAGTAGAAAATGGTGTTGGTTTGGGGTTTTCTTGGCTTGTTTGTTTTTAGAAGTCTCTTAATAAGTTTGAATTTGCTATGTGCTTTGTCTGTCTCAGCTTGTCTGCCTGGATCTGGTTTTGATACTATTTAAAAAATAGTTTTAATATTGACTTAAATGTCACTCCATAATAAAAATCACTTCAACCATAAGAGGAGTCTTCATAAAGCTTTTCAGTGCTTTAGGCAGAACTGAACAAACAGAGCTGCACGTGTGTCAGCCTGAGGCAGGCTCAGCCCCTGCACAGCACCCCTGTCCTCAGCAGCAGAGGTCACAAACCTGCAGCACAAGCTTTCAGCTCACTGCAGTCTAACAAGCAAAAGCAGCTTGAGATGAAATCCAAAGCTTCTTGTCTGGCAGTTTGATTGTCTGTTAGGTAGCAGCAGCTGAGAGAGAAAGAACCCAGGCATGTCCACAATGGCTCAAACCCTGGAATGTCCAGGAATAGGCACAAGCTCTTCTCTAGTGAGGAGAGGAGCTCCCAACACAAGACCCCACTTCCCTGAGTTTGGGTTGTGGCAGCAGCACTGGGAAAGGGCTGAGAGGTTTCGAGAGCAGTTTGGAGGAGTGAATGCACCCTGTGTGGCTCCTGGGAAGGTTTTGGGCTGTAGGATCCAGGATGTCCCCTTAAAAACTCCTTGAGGGGAGAGGAGCTGCCCCACAGGCTCATCCCAGCCAGGCCAAAGGATCCCCTGCAGCAGTGGAGCTTTGGGACACAGATATGAGCAACTGCTTCAATTCCAGAGCAGAGTGTTGAGCAGAACCCTCACCTGCCAGAGAGCTGAGGGCTCAGGTGTTACCAGGAACCCTACAGTGAGCACCCAAGACTTCTCAAGAGGCAGCAAAGGGGAGTTGGGGTCCAGTCCCTGGCAGGACCAGCCCTCAGCACCATCCACCAGCAGTTTGTGTATCTGCTGCTGCTGACCCCAATGTTCTCTTTGCTTACCCAAAAAGAGGTGACCCTGGCAGCCCAGTCACAAGCACTTCATGCTCTTTAGTTGGAAGAATGGGCAAGAGACCACCATAAATAGCAAAGAAACATCTAGAATAAAGCATCAAAAGCAGAGAAATCCCTAGACTAAAGCATGTCAGAAGAGCACAGGGCTTGGTGACAAAGTGGCAGAAGACCTGCAGCAGTTTTACCCACACACTTCCCCCTGTCCTGCTCTCTTTTCCCACCTTTGCCTGGCTGTATATCCACAATCATGCAGTCATCATCTTCCTCATCTTCCTCAGTGTCTGCCTGGAACCCATCCATCTCCACAGCTTCAACCTGAAGGGAAACACAACCAGAAGGCAGCATTAGCAGCAGGGTGAAGGCACGGAGGTGCAGGGCTGGAGCTGGCACACTGGGGTGTGGATCCCTTGGGAATATTTGTAGGGAAGGAAACCAAAACAAAACAAAAAAAAGGCAAAACCAAAGAAAAAGCAAGCTCTGGCCTCTAAGAGCCAGGGATTTCTGCTGCAAGGCCTTGTCTGCAGCAGCAGGTACTGCAGGAAGCATGCCAAGCTCTTACCCCTCAGAAAGTCACTTCAAAACCCTGTGTGAAATCTGCCCTAGTTCTGTTGGGCTTTTTGGAGGGGAAAGCTCTCTCCTCCCCTCCCTGATTCTTTTGGATGCTTTCCTCCTTCTCCAAGGAGCCATGGAAAATGACTTTGGGTTGTCAAGGTTCTCTTGCTGACACCCAGCTTTGCCAATCAGCTTTTTGTGCTGGGAGGGGTGGCTGTGGCTCCTCTGGTGACCCAGTTTTCTGCCACGGGAGCAGCAACAAAACTGCTTGTTCTGAATTGAGAAAATGAGCACAAGGAGTGGTACAAACTGAGGCTGCCTGGTGCTCAGCAGCTCTGAGGCTTTCTGGGGTTTATTTTTCTTTCTTCCCCTCAACTCAAGAAGCTGTGGAATGCACAACTCAGGCCTAGAACCTCTGACAACTGAGATTTTAAACTGACATTTTTCAAAGCCACAGTTTTCAGGTTAAATATTTCCCTTCTCCCTCCAGGCAGCCACTGCCCGGAGAACACAGCTACCCACACCAGACCTGGCCTGAGCTGCTCAGCAGGGACAGAGAACCTTGGGGCTTTGACACCTCCCAGTTGTCCCCAGGTTGTCCCCAAGCTCCAGCCTCACCCCAAGGAAAGGATGGGATCCAATACCTGATTTAGATGTCAGGTATAAAAGGCTTTCAGGTCACCTTTGTTCTGAATTGCACAGGGACAGCTTTAGAGATGCTTCTGAGCTCTGAAGAATTCAGGCCAGTGATGTAATCCCACTAAAAGCTTTTGTGTTTTGCTGTTTCTCCTCAGCTATCTGGTTATAAACAGAATTTCCAGTGGGTGCCATGCAGAGATTTTTATCTTTGCCTTTTAAAGAAACAACCCAAGCAGATGGAGCTTGGGGGCTGAACAGCTTCTTCCAAGTCTCTGATCCCCATCAATCCTTCAACGAGGAGCTTTGGCAGTCAAAAAGCCATAGAAACCAAGACTAAAATGGGGAGGAAAAGCCTAAAAAGCCTCATCTGTGGCTTCTTTCCACACCCCCTTGTCTGGAGGGGATGAAGAATAAATCCAGTGCCAGAGCAAACCCTGTGCTACCTGCAGGCTTGGAGGCAAAGAGTTGCTGACACCAAACTTCAGGACCTAAAGCATTAGGAGAACATCACCTCCATCCCCCATCACACACTCACAGTCATCTTTTTGGGTGATTCAGCTCTTAATGCTGTTTGTGGTTCCCCTGAACAGCAGCAAACAGGAAAACCACAACAAAGTTCAGAGCTGGAGTAGCAACTACTCCAAATCCATCTCACTTTGCTCCCTGGGAATGATTGTATTTGAAACCAGCTCTAGAAAGCAGGCTAGAGAAATAAAGCTGGAGACTTCCCAGACTATTATGGGTTGAGTTTCAGCACTTTAGGAACCACATTTGATCAGTACACATCAAAGCAGCTCAGGCTTTACACCTGGTAGCCACACACACCTCTCAAAACCTGCCTACAAATTCTCTCCAGCTGTAAAATCAAGGCCAGAGACACCAAAACTATTCACAGCCTGGATGCAATCACTGCCCAACAGCAGAAAAATGGAACAGCAACATTTCAAATAGAACAGAAAACCCAAACTAGAGACACACAGGAGAAACCTGGCTCTTTAGAGTCACAGAATTTCACTCCTTTCCCCACAAAATGAATGGGGTTTTTTTGGTGAAGGACCCCAGTCACCTTGAGGCTGAGGAAATGGATTTGTTCAGCCTTGAGAAGGCTCAGTGTGGACCTTATTACCATGTTCCAGTGCTTAAAGGGGGGCTACAAAGAAGAGGGAGACTCCCTGGTTAGGAGTCCCATAGACAAGACAAGGGGCAATGGGCACAAGTTGCTCCTGGGGAGATGCTGATGGGACACAAAAGGAAAAAAATTCACTCTGAGGACACTGGAAGGGTGTCCCAGGGCAAGGGGTGGATTCTCCCCACTTTGAGGAGTTTTAAGACTCATCCTGAGGGGGTGCTGGGACATATAAAAAGGGAGCAAGTGAGGTCCCTTCCCAGCTGCCCCTGTGATTCTGTGACTCACCTGCTCAGCATCCCGAGGCCTCTTCATGAACTTGGTGATGGACATGCTCCCCGTGGCCTTCCTCTTCACTGCCACAGGGCTGGGCTGTGGCACTGCCACTCCTGCTAGGCTGCCCCCCTCCTCCTTCCCTGAAGAAGGGACTTGGGTGATGTAGTTCCACTGACAAGGGACAGGGAGATGCTCTTGCTCAAAACTCTTCAGCACCTCAGGGTGAACGTACCAGCACATCCTGTACTCGGGTCTCTTCTCGTAGACAGAGTTCTCAGAAATGATCCTTTTTAGCCTGGCCTTGGAAGGGACCCCACTCTCCTCTCCCACTGGTGTCTGGGGCCGGGAGGCCTGGGGGCTGGTAGGGCTCATGTCACTGCCCTCAGTGGCTGTGGTCACCTCACTGAACAGTCCTTGCCTGCAGCACTCCTGGAACTCCTGGATTATCACTTTGCTGCCGTTGACATTGCCGTGGAGCAGTGGGAGGAGCTGGCCCAGGACTGCAGGGAAGAAAGGTTTTGGGGGGGAGAAGTGGTGAAAGGGGGAGAAAAGCCAAGGCTGACATGACCTACTCATGGTCCAGAAGGAAGACAGAAAGGATGGGGTTAATTTTAGAGGTGAGTTTGTAACAGGAGCTGTGGGAAAGCCACCCCCACGAATAAAGACCCCCAAAGCAAAAGCTTCAACCCCTCCTCTAGGCTTTAAATGTGTTATTCACATCCTTAAACTAAAACATAAGAAGCTTCACCTCAATATGAAAAACTTCTTTACTGTGAGGATGAGGGAGCACTGGCACAAGGTGCCCAGAGAGGTCTCCTTCTCTGGAGACTTCCAAACCTGTGTGGGCTGCCCTGGGTGATCCTGCTGTGCAGGGGGTTGGGCTGGATGACCTCTAGAGGTGCCTTCTAACCCCTGACATTCTGTAATTCCATGATCCTTGTGTTACCCACACACAGGAAATACTCAGCATCAAAACCTGTTGCACAAACTAAACTAAAACTAAAGCTAAACTAAACTAAACTAAACTAAAGGATCCCCCCCAAGAATGAATGGGTCAGTGGGCTCAAGCACTGCCAGGGAGAGCTCTGGGTCTGCTAAAGTCCTGGTCTAGATTGTCTAAAGCAAGATGTTCAGGAGAGTATAACTAAAGCCACACCAGGTGCAATGCCAGAAAACTCCTTTCCAAGATCTCTCAGATTCCTTGGATTTCAGACATGTCATAAGGAGGTCAGTCTGCATCTGATGACACAGCCATCTGCTCTCTCTCCAAAGCAGGGTACAACAGCACATGAATACAACCAACAGAGCCTTACTTTGCTGATCTTTTGCTCTTTTTTTACTGCATTTCTGGATCTGCTGCTCTTCCTCTGTGACAGGCGAGTCCAGGATACAGGCTGAGAACTGCTGGAGAACCTTCAGGTCTGCACTGGTGCTGCTGTCACCCTCTGCACTCTCCCAGATGCAGCCAATCTTCACGGGCTGCAGGACGTGCAGCCTCTTCCCCTTGGCCATCAGCTCATCCCACTCCTTTGCTTTCAGCTTCTGACGAACCTTCTGGTTCTCTGGATCACACTCCTAAAGGCAGAGGAGACAAAGAATTCAGTACCATCCATTCCAGGGAAAACAAAAGCTTTTTCAATCCATTTTTAAAATTTTTATTATATTCCCTGAGCTCCAGAACCATTCGGATCTGAGGTGAGTTACACCCCTGCCAAGACTGCCTGATGGATTGATTGATTGATTGATTGATTGATTGATTGGAAACAAGAGGTTGAAAGCCAGTGACACCCAGCTCACTTACTTCTGTCACTCCTTCATCTTCAGATAGGTACCCATGGGGTACAAAAAATCCATCATCATCATCTTCATCCTCTCCTTCTTCTTCATCATCCTGAAAATAAATTTGGCTTGTTAGAAATCAAGTTCAAGTTGTTCAACAAGTGCAGTTGCTTCCAAAAGCTGGTGTCCAGCACAGGGAATCCTTACCCCTTCACTATGGGAGAGGCTTTCTCCAGGTTCCTCCTCCTCCCATTCTTCATCACTATCTACTTCATAGTCCAGGAGTTTCTAGAAGAAATGCCAACATTTCTGTAAATAACATGAGAACAGGACACCAGAACCCTGCTCAGGGTTTCAAAGCTCAGAAGCAAAAGGGGCTGTGGAAGAGAGGACCAGAAATCCCAGAGAACAGGAGAACTTGGACAACCACACATTCAGTTCAAGAGCATCAAGAACCCAACCAGGCTGCTGGTGAGGTGCTTACAGTGTCCTTTGACCATGGGTTCCTGGGATGGATCACTGAGGTTTTCTTGTTCCACGTGCCCCAGTAGGCAGGACGATGGTTCTCACAGAACTGCAGAAGTTTCATTCGACCAAATCTCCCCCTTTCAGGAACAGAATCTGGTTTGCAGTTATCCACTACCACCACATCACTGGGAAAAAGGAGAGACAGTCTTCAGGACTCACAGGACACTCCTCTGCTGCTCATCTTTAGAGAAAGCTTTAGTTCAGCCACAAACCAACCCAGAGCTTCACATCACTGGAACAGGCTCTCCCAATTCTCATGCAAGAATATGAGCTGCAAACAAGTCACCTCCCTCCTTACACCACCCCCATTCTGGCCATCAGGATGTTGGGTTTTTTTCAAAAACTATCAAAACCAAACACCACCAAGGACCAGCAGTGTTCAGGGCTGAAGGCAGCTGCCTGAAGCACACAATTTCCTCTGGAGAAGGATTTGAGAAGCATCCTATGGAATGAAGGAATTCTACATTTAGACATTAGGAAGAAATTCTTTGGTGTGAGGCTGCTGAGCCCCTGTCCAGAGAAGCTGTGGCTGCCCCATCCCTGGCTGTGCTGAAGGCCCCAGGTTGGATGGGGCTTGGAGCAGCCTGGGCTGGTGGGAGGTGTCCCTGCCCATGGCAGGGGTGGCACTGGGTGGTCTGTAAGGTCCTTTCCAAACCAGTCTGGGATTCTGACTCCACATCATAACCTACTGCTCACCATGGAAACAACTCCCATGCAAAACCCCAAGGAAGCTCCATCTTTCCACCACCTCCAATATCAGAGCAAGATGTCCTCAAACCCACTCTGCAATTTACACTTTATATAAATAAAAGATGTGAAGAACCCTCCCCAAGACACAGCTTCACCTGTTCACTATATCAGTGCTGTTCCTGACAAAAGTAGGGCCAGTTTTACGTGGTTTACGACACTTGAGGTCCCTCAAGAAAGAAATGTCACTGTTCTGAGCATGCAGGAGCTTATCCAGCTGCTCCAAGAAGTCTGGATCCAGGGCGATGCGGCAGAGAGGAGCTAAGACCATGTTCTCCTTGATTTCAAAAGGAGCAAACTTCCCACAAGAGCCAGCCAGAATCTGAAAGGTGAAGGAAGGGTTCATTAGGATCTGAATGCAGGAAAAGGTGCAGCACCCAACACACAACAAGCAAGGTGCTGAGGTCTGAATGAAGCTTGAGGTCAAGCCCTTCCTATCCGAGACTCCAGGAGGTTTTCTCAAGGCAGTTTGAGCTTTTACAGCAGCAGAAAACACAGCTGAGAGTTTTCCTTTTGAAATTAGGAAGGGAAACACACTAGTGCTTTGTCCACCTCAGAAGATCCAAGGGATGGATCAGAAGGAAACGAGTGTCTTGGCGAGAGGACAACTAATGGAGACCAAACAGCCACAGGAAGAACAATCCCTCACCTTTGGGGCTGGTGGAGTCTTTGGTTTCTGGAAGAACCTTGTAATTTCTGCTTTCTGTGCATTAATACGCTGAAACCAGAATGAAAATGCAAATTAGAAACACAAAGACAGGACAAGGCCTCATCATTCAAGGTCAGCTCGTGCATGACCCAACTTCAAAGTAAAGCTCAGTCATTTACCAGTTCCTGTAACTCAACAATTGTCTCCTCTCCTCCAGCTAAGTGGATTTGTGTCACTGCTCAGGCAAAGGATAAAAATTCACTCAGGGGCAATGAAAAAAACAAAAGCAGGAAAGACTTTGACAGGTAAAAAGCAAAGAAACCAACAAGGATGTGAAGAAGAGACAAGAGACCTGCATGAGGGGACTTGGGGAGCAGCAGCACCAGACTGGACTGGCTGCATCTCAAACAGGTGAGCTCACTCCAGGTGTCACCAAGGCAAGGGACACTGCAGGAGAACCTGACCCTGGGAACAGCCCAGCAGGGACCAGTGAGCCCATTAACATTTCACCTTAGCAGAAGAAAGGAGCCAAACTAGAAACAGCATCTATTTACCTTTTCCTCCTCTCTTAACCGTTTCTCCTCTTCTTTCTTTCTCTTCTCCTCAAGTTTTGCCCTTTAACAGAAAGTTGGGTTTAATTGGCACCAATCAGCAAGGGTTTATTGGAAGAGAGGAAGAAATGAGAAGGCCCAGACCTTGACCAAGAGCCCCTCATACTAGGCAAGAAGATAACCTGTTAATTCAGCCATCTGCTGGTTAAACTCTGTGTTCCTTCTAGAGCAAATATTGACCTGTTCTAGCCACAGAGCAGCCAGGCTGCTTCTCATTTCCCACAGTACCAGGGCAGGGTATTGACTGATGGGATTATCAAGCTATGGTCAATTTCCTTGCCAGGCAGAGCAGCAGTGACAACAAATTGCAAAACCACCAGCAGGACTGGGCATGAAAACTCAGTGGAACATAACAGCTCCTGTCAGCCACGTCACATCAGGAGCCCAGGTCAGGCTGCAAGCAAAATGGGCTGAGGACACACTTAAAAAGTGACAAAGTGACCTGTGCTACCTGACCTTCTGAAGGGACAGTGAAGGGGGGGTCATGGAATGGTGCTCACAGCCTCACATTATGTCCTGTGGAACAACCAAGCCACTTACTCCAGAGCTTCCTGCCTCTCCTTGCGTTTCTCCTCCTTCACCCTCAGCTTCTCAGCTTTTTCCTTTTCTTCTTTTTCTTTCTTTTCTCTCCTTTCTTTCTCTTTCAGCTCTTTCTCTTCTTCTTTCTTCTTCTTTGCCTCCTCCTTGGCTCTCTCTTTGGCAGCTTTTGCTTCCTCCTTCAGCCTCCCCTTCTCCTCCCTCTCTGCCTGCATCTTCTGCAGCTTGTCTGCACGCTCCTGATCCTGGGGCAGAAACAAACCAGTGAAGCCCCTTCCCTTTTTGCACCCAGCAAGAGCAACTGGAATTAAAAACAAAAAAACCCAAACCAACAGCTTGACTAAAACCAGGACTTCATTCTTGCAGCTGAGCTCCTAGGGGAGATTCTTCCTCAAACATGGTGACTTGGGTGCCTTGGCCAGCTGAGCCACCTCACACCAGGCTCTCCAAAAGCATTAATGGGGCTTTTCTCCTAACAAATGGAGCTGTTTCCACTTTCTAAGCATTAAAGGAGAACTTTGTGTTCTTTTTATCCATATCATCCCTGCCACCAACGTGGCATTATGGAAAACTACATGGGAATTCTTTAACAATCTATTTAAATATAAATCTTTATTTTAGTGTTTCAGGTTGTTTCCAAAATTATTTCTTTGGAAATGCACACCTGACCAGCTGAGCTTTCATGCTTATCAACCCAAGTATAAGTGAGAGGAGTGAATTTGTTCTGACTTTGCAATACAAACCCCTGTGGATTTGCTGATACAGTTTTCACTGTCTCAGGCAGTAACAAGTTCTTCAAACTCTGGCTTGAGCAGCTGCTCTGTAAGACCAGGAGCTCACAAAATACCCACTTGTGTTAATCAGAAAATGCCAGACAGCCCTTAAACCTATTAAAGGGGAAATGTGGGGACAATGAGGGGAAGACTACACTGGAAGCATTGCTGTTGGCAGCTTCTCCTCCCAAGGCAAGTGAAATTTTCCTTTCAGTTTCTCACTGGGTCTACTGACACATCAAAAAAAATGTGGAAAGTCTCCTAAGAAAAGTGACAAATTCAGCTTCCCCAGGATGTAGGCATCAGTGATTTCAGCAGGTCTGTGCTCAGGCACCCTTCTCCCCCCCCCCTTAACTGTGTATTTGCAGTTTTGTTTTATTTATTTCACATCTTTTCTTGGCAGTGCTGGGACTCACTGAACAGTGTCACAGCACACAAGTAACTGCAGAAGGCAACCAAGACACAAAATGGTGCCAGTGGTGGTGGTGGGGGGGAAGTAAAGCAGCAAGTTCAAAACTGCAATGCTGTCAGCACTGAGTCATGGGTAGGCTGGGAAGTGGTGTGAAATCAAGAGCCAGATTGGCAAGGCCTGGTTAATTTTTGGTGTGATAAAGCTTCCCTTCTCACTCCTCCCCCAGCTTTATTTTTAAGCTGGAAGAAAACAACAGCCTAGATTTCTAGCTGTGGAAAGACCCCCAGGAGCAGGCTGAAGCCCCTCCAGCTTATATAAAACCTCCACCAGGCCCTACCAACTTTATCAAGTAGATCCTAAGATCAAATTCCCAAGCACTCAGATTTCCAGGCAGCAAAACCCACTCGTGCACACCCACTGCTCAAGAACTCCACGTGGTCCATCAGCCTCCTCTGTATTCAGCATTTTATGGCTGGAAGAAGGGACAACAAAGCCACCACATGGCAGAGCTGTTGGGGAACAGTTTGCTAACAAGCTGCATTTGAGCAGAGATTTGGGAGCTGAAGTGTTTCCAGCAGAGCCATCCCACAGTTTCTTCTGCAAGCCAGAAGGAAATAAATGAAGAACAACCCCTACATTTGGTGGCTGGAAAGTGGGAAGGGTGAGAACAATGGAGCAGGAACTGACCCTAAATAGAAGGCTCTTGAAGAGTGCACTTGTGTCTGCTCCCCCACAGGCTGCACCTACCTGCTCAAGAAGGGGTTGATAAAGACAATCACAAAGGAAAAAAAAACCACCTCAAAACCCAAACCCTCTCCAAAGCATTTTGACAAGCAGTCAGCAACACTTCCAGGTTCCTAACCTTGGACCAAAGCACAGAGAAATGCAGTGCAGGCCACCCACACTTCATTCCCTATGCATTAAGGAGCTCTGGAACAAGCCAAATGCTTGAACTGCATGCATTAAGGGTCTTCCATATTCACCAGGGAGGGGGAAATCAGGGAGATGGAGCTGTAAGTAGCCTAAGATGGAAGGCAAGAAGGCTTTGGTGGGTGGGAAAGCACAGCAGGGTAAGTGGCTGTGTCAGGAAAGTGCCTTACTCTTTGCAACCGCAGCTTCTCCCTCTCAGCTGAACTTCTGGGACATTTCTGAGACACCTGGAATGACACAAGGATAAAGTTTAGGGATCCACAAGGCACTCCCAACTCTTCACCCCCCAAGAAAGCAGCATCTGAATTACACCAACCCTGCTCTGGCAGCTCCTTGGCTTCAGCACCTCCTGTGCTCCCCCTGCAGAGGGGATGGGAGCTCAGCTCATCCCCCCCTGAACACATCCAGAGCCTTCAGTTTACACCATGTGCTCCTCTTAGTTTTGCAGGAGCAGAACCCTCCTGTCTGCTGGGTTCTGAAGTATCATTTGCCAGCAGGAATCACGTGCAGAAAACCAAACAGGAGCTGCTGCAAATCAGGAGATGACAGCAGAGGACATTTCACTACAGCAAAGTTGCCCCCTTTGAGTTGGATCCTGTCTGGAGGGGTTTGCTTTGGTTTTGTTGGGTTTTGGGTTGTTTTTTTTTTGCATTCTCCCACTTATTTTTGCTGTGCTGTTTAGGGAGAGCTTTCTGAATACAAGGATTATTTACACGTTTTAATTACAGACATATTTTAACTAAGCAGCAGATCACTTCTGCTCTTCCACTGCTACCAGCACATCAACCCTACAGGTCACACCTCTCATTTCTCTTAGAGCTGTAATTATAGGGAGGGAAAAAAAGGTGTTTTCTCTTTAAGAAACTGTTCACAGACTGGTCAAAGGCTTAATTTGCTATTTCAGCACACCAGGGCCTGAATTCTTGGATCCTCTTCCTCCTGCCATTCCCAGCAGAAGGTGCCCCATGGAAACTCTGCAATGAACAGAGCAACAGCTTCACCAATCCTGTGCAAAGCTGCAGCAGGAGCTCCTACACTGATCTGACTCAAAATAAGGCTCCTTCCACCTGGGAGCTGGGGTTTAATCAGTGGTGTTTCCAGCTGGGAAAACAAAGATGCCAGGACAGGGAAGTTCAGGGGCCCAGGTACAGCAGGTGAGCTGCTCCAGCCTTGCCTCACACCACCAGAAACCAAGAACTTGTTCACAATATCATCTTACAGCAGGAGCAGCCCAGCTTTTTTTGGTTTGTTTGCTCTGTTGCACTGGAAATACTCCACGCCTGCTTGGATGTGCATGTTTGGTGTAGAGGTGCAGCATTTCCTGTGTTCACAGTGTAAAAATGGACCAGTTTCCTCGAAAAAAAGGTCACAGGGTGAGCTCCAAGCTCACTCCCCCAGCCCTCCTTCAGCCCAGCCAGGTTCTTCCTCACCTGGGAGACAACTTCTTCTGAACACCTGGTGGAACAGGGAGCAAACACCTTCCTGAAGAGGCTGAAGGGGGCCTGAGTAGTGAGGAGGTAACTCCTGAGCCACACATTCATTTCTCCACCTCTGGCAGCACAACCTGGCCTCACCCCTCAGCACCTTCCTCAGCCCAGCTGCAGGGGAGGCTCAGAACCTTCACAGGATGGAATCCCCCAGAGAAACCTCCACACTTCATCCCTCTGCTCAACTCTTCTCCCCAAACCACAGAATTGCCCTGGGGGGAAAAGCCCTTTAAGATCATCAAGTCCAACCACTGACCCAACTCTAACCCAGCTCTCTCAGCACCACAACCTGGAAACCCCCCCAGGCAGCCTGGGTCAGGGTTTAATGACCTGTGGAGTGAAGAAGTTCCATCCAATATCCCAATTAACCTCCCCTGGGGCAAGCTGAGGCCATTCTGCTTGAGGATGCTTGAGCTGCACAGAGGTCCCAGACACCACTGTCCTGAGAAGCTTCTCCTTTGATCCAGCACCAAAAGCCACCAGGTTTTGGTGTCTCCTGCTGGAGCAGAGGTTTTAAACTGGAACTAAAATCACCCTACAGAGCTGATTAACTCATTTGAAGGTGATTAAACAGATTTAATCCCTCCTGCACTTCAGCCTTTATTGCCCAACAGTCTCCCAGGAGTGCTGGGCATGTGGGGACTCCTCCCTGTGCCCATAACAAGCTCTGAGCACCCAGAGGGACAAGAAGCTCTCCCTCCACCCTCAGGTCCAGCCCTGCATTTCCACTGATGAGCTGGGGTTTCAACTGAAAGTGTTGGAAAACCTCAAAGCTGCAGAAATTGAGAGCTGGAAAAGGATCTGCTCTGCCTGGTACCAGGGCAAGGTCCTCTCCCAGTAATTACTGCATCATTGTTGTGGAACATCTCTTCAGGGATGTCCTCATCCCAGTCACCAACAGGCTGGGGCCAGGCCATGCACTTCATTAAAAAAAATGATACAAAATTAACTTGTAATGGACTTCAGAGTTAAATTCACAGGATGCAAAGAGACCAGCAGCTCCAAACCAAGCAAGATTTAAATCCTTCAGCTACAGGAGTGACAGGAAGATTCAAAGGAGCAACAACTCAGTGACATTAAGGAATCACCACCAACTTCCACACTCTTCTCACCACGTTTGTGAATATTCTGCAAGTGCAAGAACCCGTCCAGCTCCTCTGCAAGACACCAGAGTGGGGAAAAAAACCCAAAAAAGACCCTGACAAAAAAAACCAACCTTCCTGAAGGGCGTGGAGGCAGCTAAAGGACTGGTGTTCCCCTTGGGTCCAGCAGCAGACTGCACCTCAGGTGAGCTAAGAGAGCGAGAGCTGAGTGAGGAGTTGGTGAGTCCAGAGTCTCCTTCATGAGATGATTCCAGGGTCTCATTTTCTGAGGTGATGCTTCCATCCAGAGAAGCCACTGGAGGTGATTTTGCAGTCATAATGTCCTCCAGGAGGACCACGGGCATCTTCCCCTCAAAGATGACATCCTTCAGTTCACTCTGGCTTCCCTTGGGTCTCCCCTCATTGTCACTCTCTGTTAACTCAGAACAGGACTGGACCCCTCCTGCCCTACCTTGCCCTTCCCCTTCATCCTCTGCAGCTTCACAGGGCTCATCAGTCTCCATGGAATCCTCCCTTTGGCTACTGGGAGTGGAATTCAGGCAACTCAGCTGGTTTCTCTCTGTACCTAACGTGCCATTAGTCACAGCTAGGGATGAGGCTGCTTTTGAATCACTGTTCACAGGGGCTTCATCATCACTCAGTCTCTGGCTGGAGCCCTCTGTCAGGTCAATTATAATTACAGGTTCATTTGTGGCAGCTTTTGTGTTCTTCTCTATAAAATGGTCCAACGGGCCCTTCCCGTTGATCAGCTTGGGAGAAAAGTTCACATCAGAATCCAGCTGGCAGTCGTTCTCCAGGTTGTCCAGGGAGGCATCAAGGGAGGGATCTTCACCACCCTGTGAGCTCTTCACTTTTTTAACCTCAGAATCAGCCTCGTGTTTCTCCTTGGGCACAGGGTTCAAGCGTTTGAACGGCAGCCGAGCTGAAACAACAGTTCAGTGTTTTAGTCCCATTGTACAACTCCCCGTGGAGGGGGGGGAATCAGAGAGCAAGATACTTGATGAGCTCTGCAGCACAAGAACTGAACCAGGGCTGGCTGATGACTCCAAGAGCAACAGATCTCCCCTCAACAGGGTGCTGAAGTGGCACCGGTGACAGAAACTCCCTCCCCAGCCTTACCTTGGACGAGTTTCCGCGCAGGAGCAGCCGCTTTGTCTCTGCACTCCATGGCTGAGGGAAAAAGACGAGAAATAAACCCCCGTGACCCCTTCCCGCTGGAGCTCCCCTCTTCCCCGACACAGCCAAGGCCCCCGAGCTCACCTCAGGCCGTAACGCGAGCACGGCCAGACCGGACAAAAGGCCCGGACCAACCCCCCGGTACCCCCGGCCTGAGGGGAGCCTCGGCACCACCGGACACCCCCGCGTTGGGGATACCCCGAGTGTGAGGAGGGAGGCAGCGCTCCGTGCAGCTGCGGGGCTCAGGCCTGGCTCCGGGGCGGGACGGCAGCTCCGGGGCTTCCTTTGTTAGACGGGAGCAGGCCCCGCGCACCCCAACCTCCGCCGGAAACACCCCGAGCCCCAGCCCCGCCGCACCCCGCCGTTCGGACCTACCTGTCCCGTTCCCCCTCCTCCCGCCCCGACCCGGGGACAGCCGCCGCAGCTGCCGCCGCTCCTCCGGCGGCGGAGGCCGAACGGCCCGGAAAGGCCCCGCACGGCCCCGGTCCTGCCCGTTCCCTCCGGTCCCGCCCCGGTGGCGCCCGCTCGTATTTGGCGGGAGCCGGGGCGACCCGGCGCGTGCCCGCGCTGATAGGCGGAGCGGCCCCCACGTGACTCGGGGCTTTCCACCCGCCCCGCCCCTTTCCCGCCCGCAAGGTGGGCACCCGGCCGGGCCGCTGCCTTCCGATTGGCCGGTGAGACGGCTGCCGCTGATTGGCGGAGCCGGATGTCAGTCAGGCACGCTAAAGGCGCTGATTGGATAGCCGGGTGAAGGCCAGAGGGTGCAGTTGGGCTGCAGGCCTGCTGAGCCGAACCGGGACCGGGACGGCGGCGGAGCGGCTCCGGTGGGGGGGGGGAACCGGGAGGGTCTTTCCCCGTCACCGGGCACAGGGGCGGAGCCACCCGGATGAGGGAGCCGAGCCAGGACGCGAAATGGCGGCGGTGCCGTCAGCCAATGAGGAGCTGCCAGTGGAACGCACATGCGCAGAGGGGCCGCTCCGTGCCGCGGGGGCTGCTGGGAGTTGTAGTTCGAAGAGCTCCTGTTCCCTCCATTACGCTCCGGGAAGCACCGGGGGGTTCTGAGCCCGGCGTGCTCGGGCTCGGCTGGCACTGGGGCGGAGGACGGTACCGAATGGGTTTGCAGTTTACCAGAACCCTCAAACCTACCAGGCCTCGGCGGCCTCTCTGCACTGTTGCTCAGAGGGGCTCCCAAAACTCGGAACGGTCGGGACTGGCAACCAAACGCAAAGAGCACTGAGAACTCCCTCACAGGGAACCCACAGCACCAACACTGGGGCTGCTGCTTTGCTTTAGTTCTTAAAACCACAAACATTCGCCCCTTTGGTCACTCTCCCCTTTTTTCCAAGTTAAAAATAACTGATGACTCCAAATTCAACACAATTACACTTCATAACACACTTCAACTTGTCTGGCTTTTAGTTTTGCCATAACATTATTATCAACTCTTCAAGAACACGTAATAACATTGAATATTAATAAACTTTCCCCCTCACCTGCTCTTTGTAGTATTTTTTTTTTTCAGCCATCATCTGTTTTAGAAACACTGGAAATGTTCTGAGAGCTCATCCAGAAGCCAGGGCTTCACCCCAAGCACAGACTCAGCCCTTAAACCCAAAATGAGCAAATTCATAGATGACATTAAGCTGGATCAGCATCTCTTCAGCTTAAATGCTTCCTGCTCTTACAGCTGAACCAGCTGGTGGAGAAATAAACGAGAAAAGACACTGAACCCTCCTCACTCCAATGCAATCCACACAACAGATTCACTGCATCCCTTAAAACCTCATGGGCTGTCTCTTCCCTTTTAAGCCCACTCAGATGTATTACAGAAACACAAACCTAGTAGCTGAAAACTGATTTATTATTTTTGAAAAATGGAATGTTTCACTAACAGAAGCTTGAAGTGATGTTTGACCAAGAACACGTTTATTACAAAAGAAAGGAAACCAAACCAACAAACCCATGGAGTTGTTGTTTTTGTCTACACACAAGCTGGCTTTTTGTCATCACAAATTCAACGTGACCCTGGTTAATAAAACTCACCACCATTGTCATCTGGCATTAAAAAAAATAAAATATATATATATATATATATATATGAACATATATAGTGCTTTCAGTAACGCCGGGTGAATCTGGGCTCAGTTGCTCTGTTTGTCCTCTCCTGGCCTGCAAACACTCCTTGAATTCCACTACTCTGTGTCACCTGGCTCTGGTTTTCAACTTGTGTAAAGCCCCCGTGCCTAAAAAACCAAAAAAAAAACCAAATTGAAAATTGCTTGGGACAGTTAATAAAACTCTGACAAGGAGGAAAGAGGTTTGCTGCTTTTTTTTTTTTTCCTATTTGTCAATCTGTAGTTAAACAGAAGCTGAAAAATCCTGGTTTTGACACTGGGCACAGGAATTTCATCTTTCAGACAGGTCAGTGTTAGCACTCTTATCTTTAGGTGCCTGTCAAAACAGAAGGTAAACTGTTACAAGTTTAGGTGCCTGTCAAAACAGAAGCTAGTTAAGTTTGGGGTAAAAATCTGTTAATTGAGGATATGTTTGGTATATTTTAAAAGAGCAGAAAAAAATACTGATTGGAGAGACATATTTTGTATTTTCAAAGTGTTCACATCAGTCAACTATTATAAAAATAATCATAAGCACTTTGAGAAAGCTTCTTACCCTGACATCCCTCCTCGATTCATCACATGGCCTGGTCCTGACTGACCAGGCTTGCCTCTATCACCACCTGGTTTAGAAAAGAGAAAAAAAATAAGAAAAATAAATTAACAATTGTGTTTCCCTATTAAACAAAGCCACCTTGCTCCCAGAATTTCATTTGCTTTCTTAGTAATGCTATGAAAGCTCCACTGGAATTTAACTACTGCAAGAAGTTCAGCAGCAGTAATTCACAGGAATAAAAACCCACCACAATCACACTGGTAAGCAGCAAGTGTACCTTGCCATCTCTCCTGATCCCGTCCCATCATTCCTCCAGCCACATTTCCCTGCCATGAACGATCTTGATGCCCCTCTAACTTTCGACCATGATCTCCCCAGCCACGTCCATCTCTTAAAAAAATAAAAGAACATCTTCCAAGAGTGGCCCTTAAGCCGTTTATCAGCACTGGGTAAAGCCAAACACCACACCCCATGAGAGAAGTGTATTCAGTTGTTAAGCTGTAGCTATAGCCATCCAATCATTGCCATTAAAAAAAAATGTTCAAAGAGAAACAATAGGAAGCTTGCTGACCAGCATCTTTTGCACCACAAAACTCAGCTTTTTCTGGTCTACAGAGACAGAATTAGTATCAAAACATACTAAAAATGGAAAATCTCATTGCCTGCCATCCCTCTGTCTGGTACATTTCTGCAGAACTGCTTCAACTAGCTAATCTAAAGAGATATTGCTGTTATTTCAGATGAGTCTCACTTGCCCACCCCAACCACTGCAGAGATTCTGACATGATATCCTTAAAACCTGACCACTAGCAACCAGTAAGACTCTTGTAGCCATTACTACATCCAGTACAAAGCTGATTCTCACTCCTAGAAAACTTATTTACACAAGAACAATTATGATCTGAGCAGCACTTCTTTACCCACTGCCAACTTCCATTCTCCAGATGCATGGGGGAACTACCTGTGTGAACTCCTTGCTTCTCCATCTTGGATTCACACTTGTCAAAAACTGCTTCCACTCTCACTCTTTCAAAAAGCTTCAGTGAGCACTGCACAACCTCAAGAACCAACACATCACTTCCCTCATTTCTTGTGCACTAACCGAGTTTGGGGGGGCATCCCTCTACCTTCACCCATTCTTCTGTCAGACCCATAGCCACCCCAACTATCCCGGGAGTGACGATCGGGGCCACCGTGGCGTTCGTCTGGGTAATGCTGGAAGGCAAACAGAACAGAGTTATGCTAACAATCAATACAAGGTTTGGGGGTTTTTCTGGGTTTTTTGGTTTTGGCAGGGTGCTTTTTCTGTTTGGCAGTGTTTTTAAGGTTTACATTCTGGCTGCAGATTGTTTTAACACAGAATAACTGCCCACTTCCTACCTCTCACTTCAGAAATGAAAGGGTTTGGATACCATTGTGGTACTGGTTTTTACACCATTATGGTACTGGTTTTTACACCATTATGGTACTGGTTTTCACACCTGTCCTTTTACAGTCATCTGCCTTGCTCCATTATGACCTCCCATACTCAGAGGTTTCCCCCAGCCTCAATCCATGGCTGCTGCCCTAGTGAAAGGACAACATATTTACATCCCACACGTCAGTGTGCAAAATCAGCTGCTCCTTGAATAAATGCTCAGTTTAAACCCAGTGGTGGTTGCATTTAATGCCCAGGCAGCATGCAGACTGTGTTCTTTCCACTTTACAGTCAGTTTGGCTTTTTAACTGAAGCAGTGACTTGGGTCTAACCCACCTGACCATCTCGATCTGGTATTCCTCTTGAACCGTCTCTTCTAGAATAAAAAATACAAAGTTTCAGTTCCAGCACTTGGATGAAATAGTGCATGAAACTTATCTTCACTATGCTGGAGATGTGAATGCCAATGCTTGTTTAGTGGCAAGATATTCAATGAGTTCTTGTTTTCCTAGCATAGAAAAAAGATCAAACTAACATTTATTATTGTAGTATGAACAAGCAATCACTGGCAGGGTCAGGTCAAGGGAGAATACTGAGTGAAATACAAGTAAAGAAGAGAAGTATGGGCTTTTCTGCCAAAAATCCTGTGAGAGCAAAACAGAAACCACAACAGCACTATGCATAAAGTATTTTTGCATTCTGTGGAAGTAAGTATCTAGGCTAAGCATCTTTGCTAGGCTGCAAAGATGAAAGTAGGGAAAGTTCTAAAGCAAAAAGGAATGTCTAAATTATGGGCTAATAACAGAGATTGATAAACCAGGTTTCCATACACCTTGAGAGAAGCTGTAGGATCTCTGTTGGCATCACAATGGACTACAAGAGGATTCAGCTTAGAATCTTTGTGCAGTCTCTTTCTGTTACTTCCATAACCAACAGAAACAGCCTCACAAGCACGTATCAGATTTGGAATGAGAAATGCACGCAGGGCATTTGATTCCTTTTTCTTTTATGGCACCCTTCAGAGGAGACATGTGATTTCCATAAAGGTAGAGGAAGAAAAGCCATTGCCTTGCCAACCTGTCCAAGCAATGATCCTGGTATCTGCCACGATCCCTGTGGTCAAAGTCATGGAAGCGATCCTGGCGGCTGAACTCCGAGTGGTACCGCTCATCCATGGCCAGGCGCTTCGCCTCAGGCCAGTACAGCTCATCACGTCTGCACAGAAAGGCACAGTGAGTAACAACCTCAAAGTTACCTCAAAATAACCACACCTGTTTGTGCTCTCTTGATATCAGACCTCATTCAATCCAATTGTCCAAAAGAAATTATTTTTTTATTTGTAATTAACCCCCCCGTGTGTTAAGCAGGCATTGCATTTCAGTTCCAGAGAATCATGGAATCATCTGGGTTGGGAGGGACCTCAGAGATCATCAAGTCCAACCCTTGATCCACTCCTGCTGCAGTTCCCAGCCCATGGCACTCAGTGCCACATCCAGGCTCTTTGGAAAGATCTCCAGACACGGAGAATCCACTACTTCCCTGGGCAGCCCATTCCAATGCCTGATCACCCTCTCCAGAAAGAAATTCTTTCTCAGCTCCAACCTAAACCTCCCCTGGCACAACTTGAGACCCTGCCCTCTTGTCTTGCTGAGAGTTGCCTGGGAAAAGAGCCCAACCCCCCCCTGGCTCCAACCTCCTTTCAGGGAGTTGGAGAGAGTGATGAGGTCTCCCCTGAGCCTCCTCTTCTCCAGCCTCAACACCCCCAGCTCCCTCAGCCCTTCCTCACAGGAATTCTGCTGGATCCCTTCACAGCCTCCTTGCTCTTCTCTGGACCTGCTCCAGCACCTCAATCTCCTTCCTGAGCTGAGGGGCCCAGAACTGGACACAGGACTCAAGCTGTGGCCTCACCAGGGCTGAGCACAGGGAGCGGGGTACAGTAACACTACACAAACAGCTTCACCTCAGCACGTGCTGACTTGAGAATGAGCACCTGTAATTGCCAGCAATCCTGCTTTATGGTCAGTAAGAAGAGTTCCTATTGGTGACTCCTCTTTAGGAAATAAGCACTTTACAACTGCTCTAATAAAACTGCATACAGGTATTTGGGGATGACACCTCAAGATCAAAAGCAAAGCGTTCAAACCAAAAGCTAAGCAGCCTTTCAATTGCCATCTCTCATGACTACTTTTGCACGGGCTTTACTCACAATCTACGCAGGCTTTAGAACACTCTACGTGCAGCTGGATGTGGCTGCAGAGTCTGGGATCTCTCTTACCTGCCCTCAGGATCATAAGGCCTCCTCATGGCAGATCGCCGCTCTTGCTCGTAGCGCAGCTGCTCCTGCTGCCGACGCAGCTCTTCCCTCTCTCGTTGGATCCTTTCCTGTTCTCTTCTCCTTTCCTGCTCTATGTGCATCCTTTCTCTCTCCAGTCTCTCCCTCTCCAAACGTTCTCTGTCAAGACGCTGCCTCTGAAATTCCAGTCTTTCTCTCTCTCTCTGCAGCCTCTGTCTTTCATCCCGCTCGTGAATAGCCTGCAGTCGTTGTTCTCGTTCTCGCCTCTCTCTCTCTCTAATTGAAAAAGAGGTGTTTTGTTTTCAACTGAGAAGCTAAGGTTCTAAGCTTTATTGCTTCTTTATTTTGGGTGGAGTTTCTCGTATGTTCTTCCCACTAAATGGAAATGATCACAACTAAATGGAAGCTGCTTAATTTAGGGGAAAAAAAATGTCTGTACAGGTGAAAGAAGCAAAGGTGAGCATCCTGCTTTATTAGCAGGTTATCTACTCCAAGCCAGCTCTGAAAGAGCTTTAATAAAGCACAGACAACAGTCTGACAAACAAATAAGTACAAACTTGAAGTGATAACTGAAATCTGCTTGAGTGGAACACGAGATCTGAAAGCCCCTACAGAAGTTCTGACTCAACAAGTCTCCCAGAAAGCACAGGATAGAGAAGATTGATTTCAGCAGTAAAAATGTTAATCATTTGGAATTATGTGAGTTCTATCAACAGGCTGGTTTCAAATCAATGCTGGAGGATACACACAACACTACTTTGCAGCCTGATCAGAAATAAGGGAAGTTAAAACAAGTGCTGTGCAAGGGTCAGAGTGGCACTGGGACACTCACCGGCGTCTCTCCGTTTCCCTGATCTCTCGCTCCCTCTGTCTCTGCCGTTCCCGCTCTCTCTGTTCTTTGATTTTATCAAATGATAAAATATCTTGTTTTTCTTTGCTCTCAGATTTCCGGTCCTGGCTTTTTGTACTCTGAGTGAAACCAAAACAACAGGTTTGCTGAACACAGTGCTTTTTTAGCTCCCATGTGCCAGCCTAAGCAAAAGCAGACTGCTGTGCCTTCCTAGATGTAAATAATATTGGAATTCCATGGAAAAGCAGAAGGGGGAAAAAGGAGCCCAAATTTGGCTAGCACTTCTAAAGAGCTTAAATATAAATAAATACTAAAAGCAGATGACCTGACTTGCTCTGCTTTATAGGTCATTGGTCACCACATTCCATGCTCAGGAAAACACTTCTCTGTAACACCATTTTCCTCTGCAGCTGAGGCAGCAGAGACAAAAAGTATAAAGGAGAAGCATCAACATTTGCCTCTGCAGCATCATTAACACCCTCATGCTTTCTAAAAAGCAGCACAAGGGGAACTGTTCCCAACATACAAGTCAGAAAACCCTTTGACTAAATGCATATAAAGTTACCTCTGTACACAAGGCTTCTCCCAGCAGCTGTCCTTACCCTCTCTTTTGATGCAGATGTTTTCACACTAATCACTGGTTCTCCTTTAGATTTATCCATTACCACTGTCCTTTCAGTTCCCCGACTTGCTAGAAAATAAAATACATCTCAGAATAAATAACACAGGATGCATTAAAAAATTCTTGCAGGATTTAAAATTGCCAAGATACTAAGCAATAAAACCTTCCCATATAGAGGTTCAAATGGAAGAATACATTTATGATTTAAACAGTTTACCAAGCTTTGGCCAAGCTGGGAAGGAGGGCAGTAAAGTTACATCAAAGAATTTACCACAAAATTATGTTTTCTGGCAAGAAGGACAGTTCAGTTCATTTCATTCTTCTGTCTGCAAAATTCAGCCCTCTGCCACAGTATTAAAAGAAAACACAACCCCAAAAATCCCCAAACCAAAACCAACCAAGCAAACAAGATCACAACACAACTCACACAGAAGCACACACTGTGTCAGGTCTAAATCTGGTGACAGTTCTCTAAAATTCAGTTTCCCACGTTGAGGATTTAAAGCTTAGCAATTATTAAAACTTTGTTGCTAAGTTTCCAGCGTTCTAAGTTAGAAAACAATATTGCAAGCAATGTTCCAGTGGTTTTGCTGACCAGGAAAACCTCAGTAGTAGTAGGCACACTTCATGGCCTTTTTCCTGGATTATGAATCACATCTGGAAGAACACTGAGGTCTGCAGAAACTGAAGGCTTCTAATCAGCCTCCATTTTGAACATTTACACTTCTTCCATTTTTTACTTATCTGATAAAGGAATTTATTTGGATGCAAAGTAGAAGCTTTATTGCAGTGCTTAGAATTTTTGTACCTTTTTAAAATTTTTTTAAAAATCAGAATCCTTGAAAACATTCCTGAAATTCAGTCAGAATTACCTGATTTGCTAGTCCGAGATCTATCAGAGGATCCTGCCTTTTGCTCTTCTTTCTCTTTGCCTTCTTTTTCTGATTTCTTTGCATCATCTTTTCTGTCCATCTTCTCCTCCCTCTTAACACCAACAGATCTACAGGTAAAACTTAGCTTTAACTGAGAATCTAACAAAAAGTGCAGCATTACCACTCTAGTGAAGCCAACCATGTCATAAAAAAATAAACACCAACCAACCCACACAAAAAGCACAAAAACCTTCCCAAAATCCTCACTCCCAATACCTTCCATGTTGCTGTAATGAAGGCAATGCACACTTGTGTGCACAATAAAGATTAGTAAACAATAATAAGCTGAAGCTGACAAAAAAAAAAAGTGATAAACAACAGATAATCTTTCTGAAAGGAGATTTGGAGTGGTAGCAGTGCAGCCTCCTCTTCTGCATTTAAGTAAAGTTCATGCTTAGAACAGGGGGAAAAGAGCCCAGCCCAGCAGAGGTCAAGCTCTACCAGATGAGCTTTTCTACACAAATACCTTAAAAATCCAGTACAAGCAGGGCAGCCTGCCTCTGCTTTGCCAGATCTTTCAAAAAATGTTATGAGAGAACAAACAGTAGTAAAGTGAAATGCCTCTTTCAAGAGCAACAGACTGCTTGAAAAACAAATACTGAAGTATCACTTGCTAACCATGCAAAGAATCCATCAAAAGGACAGGAAATCTTTGGCAGTCAAAGAGCAGACCAAGCTAGAGCCATAGAATCACAGAATGGTTCAGGTTGGACCTTCAAAGATCACCTAGTTCCACTGCCCCTGAATGGAGAGGGACACCTCCCACTAAACCAGGGGGCTCAAAACCCCATCCAACCTGACCCTGAACACTTCCAGGGAGGGGGAATCCCCAACTTCCACAGGTAACCTGGGCCAGGGTCTCACCACCCTCACAGTAAAGATTTCTTCCTAATATCTCATCTAAATCCAACCTCTTACAATCTGAAATTCTTTCCCTTTCTTGTCCTACCACTATATGTCCCTGTAAGAAGTCCCTCTGCAGCCTTCCTGCAGCTAGATCAGAGGACACACATTGCTAATAAACATTTATCTAGAAATAAATATTGGCTATCTCCTGATATAACTGAGGAGTTTTGATAACTAAACTCCTAAGAGCTCTATTTCTGAAAGGAAGCCCAATTAAGATGCACTTACTGCTACAAAACACCAATTTCCATTTTTCAAGTCTTAGTCCTGTTTCAGACACAGTATAAAGCTGCAAATACAGATTTATTAATTTACTGTTTACTTTGGTCATGTGGCTGCATTTCAAATCAATGCCTTTTAAACACAGAAAAACAACAAAGAACACTTTACTTCTCAGATTTGGACTCTGCAGAATGATGCCTGTCTTTTTCCTTCCTTGTTTCACCTTCCTTTTTGTCCAAAGGCTTTTTTCCAGCTGGTTCATTTTTTGCCTAGAAATTCAGCAAGAAATATTTGTATAATAAAAGATATTAAAACTTGCAAGCTTGTATTTTCATGACACTGTCCTGGAACAGCTCCCCCCTCACCTTTTCCACAGAAATCATCTTTCCATGCAGCTCTGTCCTGTGGAGGTGATTAATACACTTAGTGGCTTCTTCAGACGTTGACATTGTAACAAAGCCATAACAGCGAGACCCAGGGCTGCGAGCATTTGTCACTACTTTTGCACCTACCACCTTGGGGGAAAAAAAATAAAATTATTCTGTGTTTGCAGACCTGTCACCAAATAATTATAACTGAAACACCTTTTGAGCAGCTCTGTTTACCAGCATCACACTGTAACACCTACCCAGACAACATTCTGTCATCATTCTCAGAACACAACACTGCTAAATTTGTTTGAGAGGCAGCAAAGATTTTAATTTTAATTTGATTTCTGTACCACTCATGTTCTAGAAGTCCCTCAGTAAAAACTACTTCAGAGAATATGATGTGGACAGTGTTTATGCCCAATTCAACAGCAACACCAATATAGCTGAAATAGGTCAAATTTAAGGTTATTATTCTGAAAAAAGTAAAAAACAAACATGAAATTCCATGACAGATAAATTTGGTTGTGGAGCAGACTGCTGTAAAGCTGCTGAAAGAGGTCATCAGAATAATCAGCTCAGAAAATTCATCTTCAGGTTGCTGAGCAGGTAACTTAAGGAAAACACAAATACATGGGGCAGGAGTGGGAGTATAATACAAATAATAACTTTATTAGATACAGTTTCAAAAGAACACTACAAAGTGCTTACCCCACCCAGTTATTCATTAGGAAAATTAAGAGTTCAATTAAAGTTCATTCTTTTAAAATGATAAAATAGTTCATTAAGGTACATATCCTCTACATACCTTTCCATACTTGCTGAAAAGATTCTTCAAGTCTGTAGCTCTAGTAGAGGATGAAAGTCCACTAACCCACAGGTTTCTGCCAGAACCACCACCTGCACGGCCTAAGGTACAAAAATAAAAGGCCATGCAACACTGAAAAAGAAATCAGCCCATAAAACCCACTGATTTTTTTCTTCACAGACCTCTTCAAATGCAATTTAATTTGTAGCTCTGCCAGCCAATCATAAAATCAAGACACACACTGCAGCCTGCAAAAATGAACTTCTGAGTTCCGTAATTAACGTGCATGTGATTAACCCTAATGAGTCTTCATATACTGATTGTCTTCCTGCACTTCCATCAGTTTTCTGAGAACTACAAAATATTAAGTATCAATTCACAGGAGCCTTTTTTAAAACTATCTTTGTCAGTTAATCAGGTTACAGAAGTTACATGAACTGAAATCACAGAATGCAGAATTCTTGCTTTGAAGGCTCATGTTGGATCTGTGTGGAGGGTTCCCTCCAGCCCCCACCAGAACTGCCACACAGAATATAGACCTACAGATTGAGTTATCTGTTGATGTTATCTGTCCCACAAAGCTGGTGGGACTGCAGTGTAACTATTGCAGTGAAGATATAAACATGCAAAGGGAATTAACAAGACAAATCCCACAAGCAACCCAGAAAAGGCAAGTCCAAGTTCTATCTTAGAGGTCTTTTCAAGCCATTACAAATCTGTGTCATTCTGTGATTCCACTCCCCCCTTGCAACACTTACTACAACTCACAATTAATGATTAGATTTGAGCCTGTAACATTATTTTCAAGTCATTTGTATAATCTTTTAGGAGACCATACCTTTCTCATCCTTTGAGACTGTCTTTGTATCTCTGTCCTCCTCAACAGGGCTAAAGACAAAACATGACATTATTCAACCAATCATATGCAAAAAGAACAAAAATTCTACACTGTGCACTAACATTGGATACCTACCAGTAAATTCTGAAATAAACACTATCTTTGCAAATTTACAGAAGAGTGACAGGACATAAGGGATTCGTACCCTTAAATGGACAATTCTGCTTTACAGATGACAGAAATAAGAGTAATTTAAGAAACCAACCTCTGAAGGTTGAGAAAGGAGAGAAATCAAAATCCTCTGCGTTTAGAAAGAAAAAAAAATATCTGCACATGGAGAACTAAACCAGACTCTAGGAATAGTTACAATTTCAGCAGCTCGGTTGCCAATTGAAGGAAACAGCTTATTCGCGTCACTTAACGACCAATGAAAAAAAGACAGCATCTGGGCTAGAACGGAGAAAAAACAAACCTCTTTTTCTGCTCAGCGCCCTCACTGCTTGAGGACTCTTTAGTAGCAGAGGATTCCTCAGAATTAGCTTTGTCTTCTGCTCTCTTGCCATCTTCTTTGCTAGCTTGGCCTTCGGGACCTGCGCCTTTGGCCGCTGTTTCCCCACTAGAGGCTTCCAGGCCTTGGGAGCGTTTGCTACTCTGATCACTGAGGGTCTCTACTCCTAAAGAGTCAGAGTCCGGGGTCTCTTCCTCTATTGTCTGTTCACTTCTCTCCCCTTTTGCTACAACTAAACGCTTCGCTTCCTTCCTTGCCATAGCTTGTGCTGATTTGCTGTCCAAATCTAAAGCCTCTTCCTCCACCTGAGCAGCAGCAAGAGCGTCCTCTTCCTCTGCTCGCCTCTTGCCTGGCACCAGGTTACTTGCTTCCTGTGCATGTGGTCTCTCCGCTTCGGAAGTGTCTTCGTTAAGTAGTTCAGATTTACAAGTTTCCCCCAAAATGTCGAGTATTTTCTCATTTTCTACGGATTTAACAGGAATAGAATGGCACAAGGTTTAATCACCAGGGAAATACAGCAATCACAAACGTGGAACTGGCATGGCTGCCACACTAACACCCAGAGAACTTCTAAGCTACACAGAGATTGGAAAACCCTAGTGTACACATTGTGAAAAGGACTGCCCTACCTCCTGTCTGACAAACTACCAAACCAGCCCTCAAATGTTAACAGGGAAGAAAAACGCCCCCACAGATTTAACAAAAACCTTCTGGCTGATCCTTGATATTCTTCAGGAAATTGTTCAGGTCTGGTTCTTCTCTAGTTAGCTTCCAGAGTCCAAGATGCTTAACTGAACGTATCAAGGGTTCAATTTCCAAATTTCTGGGATATTCTTTTAGTAGAGTCCAACAGGAGCACTGATGTTGCATCTTCTGATGTTGTACAAGTGTGTTTGCAGTCCAGAAAGTGAATAGGACACGTAGAGCATTCCTTTGATGGCAGTGTCTTTTTTCTTCTCAAGTCCAGGCTCTTCTTTAATTTCTGCTCTGTACCAAAGCTTTGGATTCCCTGTGCTCTTTTATTTCTATTCACAGAACTACAGTGTGGTGTGATATCACAAGATCTGTTTTCAGAACCCTTACTCCTCTAAGGCTCAGTCATTAACTCCACTCTAGCTAACAGTTCTATGGAAGTATTTAATCAGAATCAATGTATGTTTTCAAGAAGTGATTATTCACAGATCTGGTGATATGACTGGGTTTCCAATCTCTATGACCCTGCATGACCTGGATTGTTCACCATAATAATGTATGCCACAGTAATGCATTTTTAAAAAAATAATAAAAAAAAGCAACCAGGGGAAAAAAAAAAAAAGTTAAATGAAGAACAAAACTGTTTCAATGCTCAGGACTTTTTAAGTTTAAAAAAAAAAAAAAAAAAAAAAAAAGAAAGAAAAAAATGAGGAAAAAAAACAGCAACAAAAGCACAGTACCTGGCTCCAAAGGTAACTCTTGAAGTTCCTGCAGTGAATAAGACATAAAAAGAAGAAATATGACTACTTGGTAAGAAGTCAGTATGTTTTTCTGAATGACACCTCCCACTGGAGAGAGTTTAGAGAAAGAGTTACTATGATTCAGACTATTGCAACTTTGAAAATGTTGAATCTTAAATAGTTTTCTCACAGAAAGGTTTAAAGTAACTTTTTTATGTCTTCAAGTTTTACAAAACGTGTAAAAAATATTTCTCAAATGCAAATAAATCATCAAAGCTTTTTTGTGTTTGAAGTTGTGTTATGAAGTCTGATTTCTGAAAAGAAAATCAACAGAAACACCAGCTTCACCTGGAGCAACAAGTGTCCTTACCCTGCCCTGAGGGATCTGCAAACTTTCAGCTTTGTTTTTCCACATGGCACATCCAGACTTTTGACAGAAGTTCAATTTAACACAAGGCAACTGAGCTGCTCAATACAACAGTACCAGTTGTGAAACATTCCAGCCTGATCTATACATTACACACATGACCTGATAATGTATCTTGTTAATTTAATTAAATTAGAAAGACATTTGCATTGTCAGAATGCATACTAAATGTGCATGCACTGTTTCAGCAGTTTATATGGCATGTATCATGCCTTTAGTTTGTAAAGAAAAACCAGTTATCATTTACCTTGATTATGGTTAAAGCAGGTGAAGAAGCATCTAAACTGTTTCCAACATCTTCAACCTCTACCTTTAAAAAGTAAATAAGGTAAATGGAAATTATCTATAAAAGAATTGTATTATGAATGAAACCTTAATGAAAAATTAAGATTTTCATTAACAACTCAGGAAATCTATCTACCATCCAAACCAACCAATGACCTCCAAGCTTCTTCCCAGCTGCCATCAACTGAATAAGGTTTCTTACTACCTCCCAAGTATGTTGGCCATCCCAAAAATCTTTTTAAGGATAGGGATTCCAAGAGCAAACTTTCTCTTATTCTTTCTCTCTTCTTTACAACAAGATAAGAGTTAAAAAGCCAATGGGACTTGATAACTGTCAAGTTTTACTGATAAAGGAAGAGCACATGAGCTGGCCTCAACTCCATGGAAAAGCCAAGGTGATAATAAACAACTGAGTGACTGTGAGACCCTCTCTGAGCAGGAAAAGAATTTCAGAATAGTTCCCAGAGCATTCTGTTCAGCTGAAGTGCAGTAAATGTAGCTGCAGTATTTGTGTGCCTCCTATGTCTTCCTAAGCAAAGGAAATATGTGAAAATGGGAATGTAAACATAAGGTGAAGCAAAGAGTTCAAAGTATGATTAAAATGAGTGCTTTGTGGATTGCTATTAATTTGGACAGTCGTATGTACAAACAACACCTAAGTGTTTTTAAATCAATAACTTCCACAAATAGGTAAAAGAAAAAAAAGCCATGAGCATGAGAAATGGTAGATGCCCAAATTGATTCAAATACTCTTTAGCTACTGTTTTGCCATTTAAATTAAAAAAAGAAATAAGTAATTTTAAAAAATAAATTAAAAAGGAACAATAATCTGATGCCACACACATAAGAGATGCATACCATCACTATTGGTATTTCTCTTGATTCTTCTTTAATTTCTGAAAATTGTGGGGATGTCTCCAAGTGACCTACAGCACATTCTGTAGGCTGATCTGGAAGTTCTTTCATTTCTGCATCAGCATTTTCTTTACTATCAGACAGTGAGTCAAGATTATTATCAGCAATGTAATCCTCTCCACAGTCTACAGCACTGCCATTATCTATTTCAGCTTCATCTAACACACTAATATCCATCATGTCAATATCCTGCAAGTTATCCAAACTTGCTTCAATATCCTCCTGTAAAAAGAAAAAAAGTATATATAATAGTCATTGTAACTTGAAAACAATGCTATCTATCATTACTTTGCTTCAAACACTTCTTCTCATACCTGTCCATCTCCTGAATCCTCTTCCAGGCCATTATCTTCCGCTCCCTCTTCATCAGCTTTACGTCCTAAATGTTAGGATCAAAGGTAACAGGATGTATCCTTCAAATTCAATTGTTTCAGAGTTGGCAATCCATCCACTTATCTTTGTTTCCCTTATTTTCCTCAACTGAATATTCATATACCACCCCAGCTGAATAACTGATCAAAATGCTTGAGTCAAAGGAGTGTCACAAGTTCAAGAAGCACTGCTGTGCACTCCCCAAATCTGGCTCAGCTTAAGGCTCCAGTAATTTATTATTTCAATCTTTCATTTCTTGAAAAAAGGAGAAAAAAAATAAAGAACAACCCAACAAAAAACAATGGAAACAGTGGGGCAAAAAAGCTTCCATGTAAGCATTACTGCAGTGTTCCATTTACCAGTCAGACATATCCAATAAGAAATGACATTACTGGAAACATCATGCTCGTTTCAGCACCCAACAGCAGCTCCTCAAACTCAAGAGGAGCTGTTTACCATTTTATGAGATAATATTATATCATCAGGTGAGATTCTATTTCATATTAAAAGTTTTTAGGAAAGTCAGGGGGAAAGACAGGGTGGAGAGCCTCTCTAACTGCCCTGTACCTTTGCTGTTTCTTTTTGGAGTTTTCTTCGTATTATCTGAAACCACTGGAATTTCATCAGGATTACCCCCTTCCTCCTCAATAGCCTAATAGGGAGAAAATATAGAGACAAATATCAAGACAAGTATAAAAATTAGATGTGTGCATTTCTGCCGAGTTTAAGAGCTGGACACCAGATGCAGAAAGATACCGAGAACCCAGTGCTGCTAATTCTAAGGCAGCAACTTGGATGTGTGAACCAAAGACAAAAAGCAGATCAAAGCCAGAAGCACAGAGTTAACAGCAACAGATTAGTGTAAAGTTTCTGTAAAGCAGCCAGTAGTACAATCTACAGGGCAAAATAGGTCAATCCCACATTTGCAACAGTGCCGAGATAGCCAGGGTGTTGTGTCGGATTAAGAATATCGGCTCTGGGAGAGAGCAAACATCAGCTCAAAGGCGGTCGGCATGCTAGCAACATCCCAAACACTCTCATGAGGATACAGTGTTCATGCCAGTTAAAAAAAAAACATATCAGTACGCAGCAAAAAGCCTGGCAGACATTACACAGAACTGTTAATTCCGGAGCTCAATGCCCAGCGATGCGTGAGGCTGGAACCCGCAGACCCACAGGCTGGGTGAAACCCGAGGGGTGGTCGCTACGCAGACTCGTACACACCCCCTCCCGCACCTCACTACAAGAGCCCCGCGGTCTCAGGGGGGAGCGGGGCCGGCAGAGAGCGGCATGAATCCCGGCAGGGTCCACCGAAACCCCCGCAGCCAGGAGCTTCCCCCCCCCCGCAGCCCCGCTCCCCCCGCTCCACAGCCGTTTGGCGCCATTTTCCTCAGCCGTGCCCGGTTTAGGGTTAAGGTCACGCAGGCGCCGGGTGCATCTCTCCCTCAGGCAGGCAGCCTGGGCACGCCGCCTCCCTGCTCACCTTCCTCAGCCGCTCCATCAGGACGCTCTTGTTTCCACTGCTGTCTAAATTGCGGCGCTTGAGTTCGGCCCGCAAGTCTATCACGCGTAGCTCGCTCAGCCGCCGCCGGTTGTCAGATTCCAAACCGGAGATTCCCGATCCGCCCAGAGCCGCGGATTCTCCCTGCCCGGCCGCTGACTGACTTTCCGCCATAGGGGCCGTTGTTTCGGTTTGGCGGGCGGGGGAGCGAGGCGCGAGAAAAACAACGGCGGAAAACCGGCGGCGGCACAAAATGGTGGCAAAACCCCGAGACGCACTGAGCAGGAAGGGGGAGGGAAGGAGAGCAACCGCAACCCGCACGCGCGCTGACCCCACCGGCGCCTCCCCCCCCACACCCCACCCCCGCCTTGGCGCAAACCGCTGCGGGTGCGCACGCGCACCGGAGCACTCGCCACCCCACGCGGGAACGTGGCCCCGCACTCCGCTTCGTCCCGCGGGCGCATGCGCGGGAGTTGCGGAGCGGCCCCCGAGGCGCCTCCCGCGCAGGGCTTGTCAGTGAAGTTTATTTATTTATTTTTTTCCAGGCCCCGCCTTCCCCCTCCCCTTCGCTGCCCTTCTCTCCGAGCCTGCGCGCAGCGCGCTTCTTCCCCCTCCCCTCAGCGCTTCTTGGCCTCCCCACCATTTTGTGCCGTGATCGCAAGGTTAGCTGCTTAATTGTGCCGCGTTCTGCCCCGCGCTCGGGCTTGAGGCGGAATATCGAAGGGGCCTTGATGGCGGAGAGTCAATCGGCGGCCGGGCTGGGGGACTTCACATCCCTTGGTGGGGCCGTGGCTCTCGGCTTAGAACCCGAAACGCGCCGGCTGAGCGAGCTGCGAGTCATCGACCTGCGGGCCGAGCTCAAACGCCGCAACCTCGACAGCGGCGGCAACAAGAGCGTCTTGATGGAGCGGCTGAGGAAGGTGAGGCGCAAACCGGCGGCCGGAGGGGCGGGGGAGGTGTCATCCGGGTCCTTTGTCCCCGGCCCCACAGAGCCTGGCGCATGCGCGCTGCGAGCCTCGCACGGAGTCCCGAGGTGCTGCGCAGCCGGGCCGGGAGCCGAGGGCGAGCGGAGCTGAGGGCGAGCGGAGCTGAGGGCGAGCGGTGCCGTCTCCGCTGCTGCCCGGGGCCCGCGCCGTGTCCTGTAGCACCGCTCCAACCCTCTCCGTTCCTTGCGCGGCTGCGGAGCCGTTGGTGTTGCGGGGACACCCAGTAGTCCACCCGTTGCGCTGCTTCTTGTCACCGCCGGCGTCTGATCTTGCCGCCCGCACCTCAGTTTCTTCGGAGTGAGTTCTGCTCTGATTCACTGCCCGGGTTTTCCCCGGCACCGTCCCTTTCTTTGTGTCCCTTCTCTTGTTTTCTTTGTACGTGCTTTTCCACCTCTTTCGTGTGTTTTTACGGATTTCCGTGAGGCCAGGACAGCAGAGTCAGTCCTGACCCGTGTATGGGTTCTGCTAGCCCTGCACGTTAGGGAGAAAGTAAGCTCAGGGGCTTGAGTTCTGTGGCATTCTCACGACTCTGGGCTTTATACAGTTAAAGTGCTTATCTGCTGAATGGGGAGTCTTGTTTACAAATAAGGGGAACTTTGCTCCTTAATCATAGCTGGGTTTGGCTGTAGAGTGCTTACAAAGAGTTACTGCTCAGTGTTCCTGCTGCCTGGTACAGCTGCATGGCTGTGTAACCCCAGCTAAGGTGAGACACCAATGTTTCCATCTGACAGATCCTTAAAAAGGCTGTTGTGGTTTAACCATAGCAGGCAGCCAAGCACCACATGGTTGCTCACTTGCTTTCCTCCCACCAGCAGGATGTGCAGGAGAATTGTAAGAGAAAACTCATGTATTGAGATAAAGACAGTTAAGTAATTTTTAAAAATGGAAGGGCAGAGAGAAACGAGAGGAGGAAAAAGAAAAAAAAAACAAAACCCACTGAATAAAAGCTGGTGATGTAAAAGAAAATAATTGCTCACTGTCAGCCTGTTGATGCCAGGTTAGTTTGAATGCCCACCATGACGTTATCTGGTCTAGAAGATCCCTCTCATCAGCTGTTCTGGCTCTGTTTCCTCCCTGCTTGTGCACCCCCAGCTTGTCTGCTCACTGATGGAGCAGTGTGAAAAAGAGAAGAGGCCTTGGCACTGTGTAAGCACTGTTCAGCAGTAACTAAAACATCTCTATTACCAACACTGCTCACAGCACAAAGCCAGAATTTAGCCCTGTACTGGCTACTAGGAAGAAATCTAAATCTATCCTATCTAAAATCAGTACAAATGCACCCCAGCAAGAAATGTAATAAATGTCCTTGTGCTGTCTCTGATAGGCCATTGAAGATGAAGGAGGAGATCCTGATGAAATTCCTGTGGCCTCAGAACTGACCAGCAAGAGAATGCCAAAAAGAACAAGCAAAGGTAGGGAGTCTACACAAATAAAAAATAACAAGCCATTGGTTTTGGATATCCATGCAAGTTTGCTGCTGACAGACATGCCAAACCAGGATCTGTGTGCCCAAGAGCAAAGGCATTCATTTTCAGTAGTTAATTAGTTCAATTGTAAGAGGAAGGATTTTTTTTAACAATGGTAGGATACTTCTTCTAAAGAACACCTTTCCAGAGAGCATTTTCTTGTCCATAACACTGGAGTGTTGTGGAATGAGAGGAGTGCAGCTGCTTTAAAATGTAGCTCTGCTATTTCTAGTTCATGCTCATGCCATTTGCTTGCATCAAGGGGCAAGTCCTGGTCAATTATATCCAAACAGATCTGGAGTTCTGAATCAGTCTTAACAGTTATTTGTTGAAACAATCTCAGTGTTGAATAGATAACTCAGCAAAGAATAGACATGTTATGAAATGTAGTGCTACAGCTCACTTAAGTGCTGCTATTCTTAGGAAGAAAACCAGAAGATGAAGGTGTTGAAGACAATGGTCTAGAAGAAAACTCCAGAGATGGGCAGGTAAATGAAATCTTGATTTCTGTTCCTAAGAACGTGCATCATTTAACCCACAATAAATACAGGTTTACTCTTTTTCTTTCTGTAGGAGGATATTGAAACAAGTCTGGATACCCTGCAGGATATTGACATGATGGATATCAGTGTGTTAGATGAGGCTGAAATAGATAATGGCAGTGCTGTAGACTGTGGAGAAGATTATAGTCCTGATAATAACATTCTTGATTCTCTGTCTGATAACAAAGACAACATGGAAGCAGAAATGAAAGAACTTCCAGACCAGCTAACAGAAAATGAGGTGAGTAGAGGTCTTTGTAGTTTTTCAGAAGGTAATTAAGAAGTATATAGGCACATTAAAGAATGATTTCAGTGCAGCAGGTTACATGACATGAATGTGATGTTCTGTTCTGCAGTAACACCTCTCATGTCCTACTCTTCAAGGGGTAAATGTTTCAGGAACTATCAGAGGCTTGAAATATTCAGTGTTAAGGTCTCAGCCTTTGCTACCTTGCAGTAACAGCTTTGTTTGCTGTGAATAAAACAAATTTATTAGTGTCCTTATTCCTATTTATGTGTTTAACTGTATATATGCATATACCAAACCATCTAGGCATTACATCTATGGAGAGAGAGGAGTTTTCAGCTCACAAATAATTTGAAAGTCTTTTCTGCAGAAATAATGCTCTGGTTTAAAGAGTTTATGCTCTGGTTTAAAGAGTTTATGCTCTGGTTTAAAGAGTTTATGCTCTGGTTTAAAGAGTTTATGTTCTGGTTTAAAGAGTTCAGGGTCTGGTTTAAAGAGTTCATGTACTACAGGTGTTTCATATAGATGAATAAACCAACATCACCTTAAAATTAAAATAAAAGGTAACTGGAGAAAAACAAGTTTTGTAAGAAATGTTACCATTCCTTTTTTACTTTTTTTAGGAAGATTATGATGAAATTGAAAACAATTTAGATGCCACTTCTTCTGATTTAATTGAAATGAAGGTAAATTGAAACTGTAGCTGTTATTTCAGACTGTTATGGGTAGTGTTCACTCTGCACTCCTACTACAAAAAAGAAAACATGATCATAATGGGAAATTGTACCAGAATCCAAGACATAATGTGATCTTGCTCAGGATAGAGCAAGAATATGGGAATACTCTGCTTTTTCCCTGCATTTCCATTGGCTCTCAAGACTTCCTCCACCTCTGTGGCAAGTAAAAAAGGTCTTGTACTGTTGATTTCTTCCTTGTCCTGCTGAATATATCAAGTAGTAGCTGGGAATGGTTTTCACTCTGGAGTTAACGTGGTACAAAAATATATTTTATTGGTCTCTTTAACATTCCAAGTTAGATGTGAGAACACAACTGGGGATGATACTTAAATTTTGATTTAATGTGCCAGAAAATTATATAACGTAAAATATAACATGTTCTGTTTCAGTGGATAGTGAAAAACGGTGCTAATTGTGGTATATTTATTTGTGTAGTTTTCACTCTTGACATTTGGGGGTTGCTATTTAAATACATTTAAAAAATGTATTCTATAAAATCCTTATTCTGTGTTTATTTTCCCAAACAGAACATGGAGAAGCTACACTTGGAGCCAGGTACTGTTAAAGAAAAACATATTCGTTTTCAACTAATACTTTTTAAACCATTAACTATAAAAAAAAACCAAGCAAAAACCAATAATTTGCATTATTTTTATGATGGACAATCCAGATCATGCAGGGTCATAGAGATTGGAAACCCAATCATATCCCCAGATCTGTGAAGTGATGCTTGTCATCTTTGAAAATGAAATGGTTTAAAAACCTGTTAAACTCCATAAGAGGATTTAGAGAAGTTAATCACAGCTTAAAAGCTAAAGATTCTACTTGTAAACAGATCTTGTGATATCCCACACACCTTACTCTGTTACTAAGTAGAGAGCAGTGAAAGCAGTAAAAAGATATTGTAGGGCATTAAAATGTAAAGATTAGTTACTGGATACAGAAGAAAGAAGAGAGTTTCTTCATGGAAATTTCATACAGATACTTTTCACTTTCTGGACTGCAAACACACTCATGCACCATCAGAAGATGCCCAGTTCTCATGTTGGACTCTCTGCTAAAAGAATTTCACAGAAATTTAAAAATTGAACCCTCAGTGCCTTGATACGTTCAGTTAAGCATCTTGGACTCTGGAAGCTAACTAGAGAAGAACCAGACCTGAACAATTTCCTGAAGAATATCAAGGATCAGCCAGAAGGTTTTTGTTAAATCTGTGGGGGCGTTTTTCTTCCCTGTTAACATTTGAGGGCTGGTTTGGTAGTTTGTCAGACAGGAGGTAGGGCAGTCCTTTTCACAATGTGTACACTAGGGTTTTCCAATCTCTGTGTAGCTTAGAAGTTCTCTGGGTGTTAGTGTGGCAGCCATGCCAGTTCCACGTTTGTGATTGCTGTATTTCCCTGGTGATTAAACCTTGTGCCATTCTATTCCTGTTAAATCCGTAGAAAATGAGAAAATACTCGACATTTTGGGGGAAACTTGTAAATCTGAACTACTTAACGAAGACACTTCCGAAGCGGAGAGACCACATGCACAGGAAGCAAGTAACCTGGTGCCAGGCAAGAGGCGAGCAGAGGAAGAGGACGCTCTTGCTGCTGCTCAGGTGGAGGAAGAGGCTTTAGATTTGGACAGCAAATCAGCACAAGCTATGGCAAGGAAGGAAGCGAAGCGTTTAGTTGTAGCAAAAGGGGAGAGAAGTGAACAGACAATAGAGGAAGAGACCCCGGACTCTGACTCTTTAGGAGTAGAGACCCTCAGTGATCAGAGTAGCAAACGCTCCCAAGGCCTGGAAGCCTCTAGTGGGGAAACAGCGGCCAAAGGCGCAGGTCCCGAAGGCCAAGCTAGCAAAGAAGATGGCAAGAGAGCAGAAGACAAAGCTAATTCTGAGGAATCCTCTGCTACTAAAGAGTCCTCAAGCAGTGAGGGCGCTGAGCAGAAAAAGAGGTTTGTTTTTTCTCCGTTCTAGCCCAGATGCTGTCTTTTTTTCATTGGTCGTTAAGTGACGCGAATAAGCTGTTTCCTTCAATTGGCAACCGAGCTGCTGAAATTGTAACTATTCCTAGAGTCTGGTTTAGTTCTCCATGTGCAGATATTTTTTTTTCTTTCTAAACGCAGAGGATTTTGATTTCTCTCCTTTCTCAACCTTCAGAGGTTGGTTTCTTAAATTACTCTTATTTAGAAACGTGTTCCTAATGTCAGTCTGTTTAAGAATCTGACTTCATTACTTCTTGTCAGATTTCTTAAATGGATACACAAAGGTGTGTTTTCATTTGCAACACATTTTCTGGTAGGTATTTAATTTTAGCATTTTTCAGAATTGAAATTAGTTGCTTTTCTTTCTGACTTGAATAATATGGTGTTTTGTCTTTAGCCCTGTTGAGGAGGACAGAGATACAAAGATAATCTCAAAGGATGAGAAAGGTATGGTTTCTTTTGTTCAAAAATACAACTTTTAATGGTTGCTTGGCATAACTGATTCTGTCGTGCCTAGGGTATTTTATTGGTAAAATATCCATGGAGTTGCTAGATACCATAAATTATCCACCTCCTTCTATTTATGCCAAAAAATCTTAATATTGTCTTCAAGTTAGGTGGATGTTAGGAGGTCTTTGTTCACAGAGATCCCAGCTGGGGTGCAAATATGCATTATAAGCTGGATGGTAATTTCTTGACAAACATTAAATGACAGTAACAGTGAGCAACAGTTTCAGGTGCTTGCACCTTCTTTCTTCATCCATTTAATACCTAAGACTGCTGAGTCTTGGCAGCTCTCTCCTGTCTGACCTGGGACGAAAGAATAACTATTACCCTTGAATATTTAGCACTGGAAACATGGAAGTTCCAGCAACTCCTATAATAGTAAAAAAAATATTTATGGCATCTGTCTACCAATTGGACAGGAAGAGTTTGTTTGGTTTTAATTGGGTTTTACAACACAGACTAAAATCAGCTCCTTTTTCCAAGATCCAGGGCTGTACCTGTCTGTGCAGGCTACTGGATCTCCCCATCAGGTCCATGAGGGTCAGCTTTTGCTTACAGTCTGTGATCTTGTGTGTATTTCACAAGATTTAAAGAAGTGTTTTGTGCATGTTGGCATTTACCCCAGCACCTCAGTGTCTTTTTTTGTGGACTGGGAAATCTCTTCTTGAAGTTTGCATTCCAAACAAGTTTGCATTCAGGAGCTTGGGTGTCTGATAACAACCACAGACCTGCATACTTTCCCTCAAAGGATGTGCTCTGTCACAGAACATTTGTTTAAATCATTTTCTGGCTTAGTAAACAGCACTAAGGAGAGGCAGCTACTTTATTATCCTCTCTCTCTGATGCAGAGTAAAGTGGTTAAGCCAGAGGCAAGATACAGATCTTTATACAAGTCAGTTCTGAGTCATGAATTGTTATTTCCACACCTGTATGAAAGGGTTTTATTTAGGACAAGGAGTTTTCCATGTTCCATCTGTTTGTTATGATACCTGTATTAACAAGAGCATAGAAAAACAGATTTATGAGCTTACAAGTCTGGTGGACTCAGCAATCTGCATACATCTAAAATGTCTCCAGTGCTGAGGGTTGGCCCCAGGGCCTGTGTTGGTAAAGATTTTAAGTCCCTGTCTTTTGTCTTGAAAGTGCAAGAGCAGGAGTGCACTTTAAGTCTTCTGAGAAAGCAAAACTGGAGTCATTAAGACTGATCAAAGCTTTTTCAAAAAGGATTTTAGGATAGTTTAAATATTTTAAAAATAAGTAAAATAGAAGAAGGTGCCACCAGGTTAAGGAAATCCAGGTCTTTCCTGACTCCTGTAACTGAAGTCACAGACTTGATGCCCCAACTGGGCAGAAATAAGGAGAGCTGTCTTCTTGCTGTTTTTTTTATGGTGAATGTCTGGCTTTAAAAGTTGATCTGCACCCCATCATCATTTCTGTAAGGAGATGAGGAGGTCAAGCTGTGAGTGTACCTGGGTGCTAAGGCAGCTCCCTGCACAGCTTCTGTACCATTTCCTGTAAGTCCAAATTTACAGGGATCTGTCAAGGCACATTTGGAGGAGAGATGGCCTGATCCAGTGTCTGATTTTAGTGATATTACACATTGCTGTTGCATGGATCAAAGTTTGCAGCTTCATCTTCAAATTCATGGACTTGTAACACTGCTTGCCTTCAAAACTATGAATCACAGGGAGAGAATGTTATGAGTTGTGTTTCATTTGTTAGGTGATGCCAAAAACAATGTGGAACTGCTCCTTTTTAACTCAGTAGTTGTTGAAATAATTAGGATTTGGGGTATGTTTTGGTTTTGTTTGTTTTCCTAATCAGGTCGCAGTGGTAGCAGTTCTGGTAGAAACTTCTGGGTGAGTGGCCTGGCTTCCACCACTAGAGCTACAGATCTGAAGAATCTGTTCAGCAAATATGGGAAGGTAAGGATGCTCCTGGGTTGGATTTTTTCTTATGAAACTCTGTTAATAAGATTTCTTAAGATCCAGTCACTGAAAATACCAATGAAATAATGAAGTATTGAAAATACTGTGGAATATCAAGGAAAAAATGGCAGAAGTTGATGCTGAGTGACTGGGGTTTTAGTCTGATGCTCACTTCCAAAGAAATCTAACATTCCATTTATGAACATTCCATTTAATGTCCTTTATTTCACAGAGGCAATGACTCTCTAGATGTATTTCTGTCTCCAGTATCTTCAACCACTGGAAATTCACAGCCAGTTGTTGAATAGAAACTTCCTTAGAACTAAGTAAAATGTGGGAAACGTTGAAACATTAATCCTTGAGGAATATCTTCAGAACTGGCTTGGCCCCTGACATTTTATTTACAGAATTGCTTTAGAAATCATGTTTTCAGGTCGTTTTGGGGAGCCTTTTTGTTCAGCTGGGGAGGAGCCTGTGCAGCAATTATTATTAATGACAGAAAAATGGCAAATTAAGTCTGTCAGTTGAGAAATGGAAACAGCAAGTTCAGGATACTGGTGTCAGAGAGAGCAGTAAGGATTTCTGTCAGAACTTTCAAGCCTCTTTACAAATGACAGTCAGCAGATTGTAGTAAAAGAAAATCATCTGTGTGAGCAGTCTGCCACTGCATGTTTCATTCAGGCAAATACTCCAGAAATATTTTATGTGGGCTTTTCAAGTTACACTTTTGTAGGAAGCTTCCTGTTTCTTAAAGAAGATAACACTGTGGTTCTGCATCTTAGAATATTTTTTCAAGGGGAGATGGGACTTAGCACTTCATCTAGCATTAGCATGGTGGTAGAAATTGGCTTACAATTTTTTATTAGGTTTTTACTCCTTTATACTTCAGTCAAATTATGGTCTTAATGTAAAGTTAGTCACTTTTTTTTCCTCCTTTTTTTCCTATTTTTTTTCTTTTTTTTTTTTTTCCAATGGGCTTTCTTCAGAACAAGGTTCAGTCTTTGGCTCCCCTGTCCTGATTCAGCTCTTGCAGTGTTGCATAAATGCCTCCAAGAAATGCTCCTTTTGTATTTATTAATACAAATTAACAAACAGAAGTTTCCTGAATGAGAATGGAGAGGAATAAACCAGCAGAAATGGAGCCTGTGATTCTTGCTGTTAAATGGGGGGCACTTCTTGCTCTGAGTGTAATTCTGCTTTGTTTTGGAAAGGTGGTGGGTGCAAAAGTGGTCACCAATGCTCGGAGTCCTGGTGCTCGGTGTTATGGTTTTGTCACAATGTCTACAGCTGAGGAGGCAACCAAATGTATCACTCACCTCCACAAAACAGAGCTCCACGGGAAGATAATTTCTGTAGAAAAAGTGAGTACAGATCTTCAGAGATAACCCCAGTACCATGAGATTGTAGAAATGATGGAGGCCACATTCCTGTCTGATGATGTGCAAAAAAAATAAATTTCAGGCAAAAAATGAACCTGCTGGGAAGAAGTCAAGTGAAAAAAAAGAGAATGAAGCAAAGAAAGAAACAGCCTGTGAGAGGTAATGCTCTAAACATTCTCTGGGGAAAGATGTTTTGCTGTTCTTCAGCCTGTATTATTGGGAAAACCAGAGTTACAGTAAGAATTTTTGTGGCTAAAACTCCAAAAGAGCAAGAGGTGAATTTCCCAGTGTCAGGGTTTAACACTGGCCCCACGATTAAACCAAGTAACAGAGACTCTAAACTCTCTCTCCTTGATAAAGAAAGGAGAGAGAATAAGGGAGAGAGAGACTGATGGGTTGGAAACTAAACTGCACAACTGTAATGAAACAGTAATGATAAATAGGAAAAATTACTAAATCTATACAAATATCCAGGAAAATGGAAACCACATTCCTCCTCCCTTTTCCCCCAATATCTCTCACGTCACCACCGAGGCTGCAGGGCAGCCCTGGGAAAGTCCAGGCTGGAATCCTGGGGTCAGGAGCAGTTGGGAACTGGAGGCAGGAACACACAGATATGGGCTGGGATGGATCAGGAACACAGGCAGAGGAAGGGATGGAATCCTTCCAGGATGCCGAGTGAAGGAAGGGAAGCAGGAAATCAATGGCTTGACCCTCGTGATCCCTCAAATTTATACTGAGTATGAGGTGTATGGGATGGAATCCTCTGTTTGGTCAGTTCTGGCATCTATCTTGTCTGTTCCTCCCCAAAGGAGGCTGCAGGTGGGACCTCTTTACTCCTTCTGGAGGGTAAAAGTTTTCCTCAGAGCTGAGCAGTGTCCTTGGCTCTGCACTCCAGTCTCTAGCAGTAACTATAAACATCAAGTGTTATCAGTCCTAGAAGCACACACTGTCTGAGAAACTTGTTGTTAATTCCAGCAAGTGCAACTACTTAAAGAGACTCAGTTAAAAGCAAAAGTACAAGACAGAAAATCACCTTTATCCTGGCCCAAACCAGGACACCCAGCTTCTTCAAGACATGGTTCTTCTTGTGTTCAGTGCCTGGCTTTGGATGTTCCTGTTGCATGCTTTAAGGCAGGCATTGCAAAGTTGCATTTGTAAGAATACCTTTAAATTTAGTTCTATTTGGGGTTAGACTGTGGTGCTTTCATAAGTCTCCAGGAAAGGCCATTTGAGAATTTTGATCAATATGTCTCTGTTTCTTTGTAAAATTGTCCTCTCATTGGAACAGGGATTTCTCAGGTGGTTGGGGTCACAAACAGTGGCCCAGCATCATATTTCTAGCACACATTCCTCCTCAGCACTGTGCTTTTCCTCTCTTTCATTACTGAAAGCAGCTGAAAAAGACACTACAGGAGTCAATAAGACTCCCAGATTGTTCTTTCCTTTAATTACCTTCTTGGGGTAATTAAATGCTGTTTGCTGAGAAATTTTTGTCTTAATTTCACCCAGTTGCTTGGCAGCTGTGAAGGGGCAATGGGAACCATTCTCCTCATCTTGTATAAAAAACTCTGTGGACATGAAGCATGTGGCCATGGGAATTCTTTCCTTTTGCCTCCAGCTGAGGTATCAGAATCACAGCCAAGTTTTTATGACAAGAGTTTTTATTCTGTGGTGTAGGAAGTTGTAGAAGGAAATACTTGGATATCTGTTTGCCTGTCTTATCACAATTCCAGTTCACTAATGTGTTGCTAGCATTCTTCTTTAATTTTCTTTTCTCTTACACTGTATTAGTCTGATCTGTATCAATATCTGTTTAACAACAGACCTGGCAGTGTTAAAAGAGATGAGAAATCTGACCAAAAAGATGAGCCTAAAAAGACAGATGACAAAGATGAAAAGGAAAAAAAAGATAAAGATGAACTGAAGTCTGGTTCGTCAGATCAACCTAAGACTGCTAAGTCAGGTAATACAGCTATTCTTTTTATCTCTTTTTTTTCTCAGAGTTAAAGATATGGTGAAGCATGAATAGTTAATTGTAGGTAGTTCTTTCTAAATAAATGGCAATATTTTAGAATTATTTCTCAGTCTTAGTTGAAAATGTGGAGTATATAAAGATGAGAAGGAGGAGAGTATTGGACATTTTGTCATTCCTCAACAGAAGCACTTAGGTGCTATTTCTGAAGAGGATTAGATGCCCATTTTCACATTTTAGAGAATATAACTTCTGGCATAGCAAGGAGTGGTACAGGTTATGGAGTTGGTTGGGTTTTTTCATCTCTTTTCCCCTGACCCTCTGATTGATTTAGGAAATAAAGGATCAGAGAGAACAGTGGTAATGGATAAATCCAAAGGAGAACCTGTTATTAGTGTGAAAACATCAACTGCATCAAAAGACAGAGTAAGTAGTATTGTTCTGCATGGGAAACATGATGTTCCACTTCTCCTTAGAAAACAAGCACTGAACAAGACCTTGTCTTTCTCATCATAGTATTCAAAGTCTGCATAGTGTTTAAAATAAGCTACATGGCTGTCTTCCCTGTCTGTCCAAATAATGTGGATTTAAGTCTTAATTAGTAAAATGCTTTTCAAACTATTGAAACCATCCTGAGAAATGAAATCCTGCTAAAAAAAGGTGGGAAGGGAAGCACTGCTGTGTCTGGAATGGTAAAAAAAAACCCCAGTGGTGTTTTCAGTAATGCACAGGACCAAACTTGGGGCCATGAGGTGAATTAATGGGAATGGAGCTGCTCTGACTGTTGTTGGTGATTGCTGTCCTTATAAATGTTCTCTGCTGAGTTTCTCTACTTCAATATTAAATACAGAGCATTAAGAGCCAGGATCGGAAGTCAGAGAGCAGAGAGAGACAAAGCATTGTGCCCTTTGACAAGATCAAAGCACAGAGAAAAATGAGGGAGGCAGAGCAGCGGCGGTAAGAACAACGGTGACATCACCTGAGTTGTGTTGGTTTATTTTCATTAAAATGCCCAAGAGATAAGGAAGGGGTTGGTTTGGGTTTTGGTTGTAATTTGTTGGGGGTTTATGTCATAAATCTGTGGGATTGGGAAAGCTCCAATTATTGACTTAATTAATAGGAAGCTTGAAATTGTGTTTGTGGAAAAAATACACAGGGTTTTTCTTTGTGTTCTTTGTCCATCTTACAGATTTGGTAGTTTAAATTGATTTAAGTATTTCACTCTCCTTAGATGGTAAAAACCATAATCCTTAGAGGTGAAATCATAATTCTAAACTTGCCACACTGGACAATACAGGGAAAGATCAGGAGAAAAGTTGTGATTCTCAGAAGACTTTGTCTTTCTCATCATAGTATTCAAAGTCTCCATAGTGTTTGAAACAAACCAAGGTTAATATTTTTGTATTTAAATACATTGTGCTGGGAGGTATTTTTTTACAGCAACCCTTCAAAGTTTCCACATTGTATCTTTTAAATTACCTAAATCAGGTATTTAAGTGATTTTTGGTGGGGGGTTTGTCTGTTTTCATGTTGTTTGATACAGGATAAAGGTGGTAATAGCCATCCTTCAGATTCCTTGCTAAAACTGACTTGAATTCCACATTAAATCATTTCTACACATTACAAAGCTTTATTACTTACCCAAAGTAAGCTGAAGAGGAGGAAATGCTTCCATCATTCTTACTGGAGAGGACAGAGTTTCTCTCAGGTAGATTCCTGATCCTCAGTGGAGCTGTAACATTCAGTGTACCATCCTGGCATCTTCAGAGTTGGACATTTTCTTAGAGTAGAAGGAATGAGCTTGAGGTATTTTGACTCAAATCCTTCTGACCATACAGGATCATTTTGCCTGTGGGTTTTGTAGAATTAACACAATGAGTGAATAAGTAGAAGCAGTTCATGTGTACACTGAGTGTCTCCTCGCTGTGCCCACCCTCCCACAGCCAGGTACAATTTCAAGCAAGTTTGCAGTGACTTGTTTTTAATTTTTAATACTTCTTTTTGAAAACTTTCTGAAGCATCAGATCCATAACCTGGTTCCTGTTCAAACAGCACACGTGAGCGTCGGGAGAGACAGCAGCACCTACAGACCATTCGTGAACGAGAGGAGAGAGAGAGGCTGGAGATTGCTCGTGAGAGACTGGAAATTGAAAGGCAGCGTCTGGAACGAGAACGGATGGAAAGGGAGAGGCTGGAAAGGGAGAGGATGCACATAGAGCATGAGAGGAGGAGAGAACAAGACCGCATCCAGCGGGAACGGGAAGAGCTGCGACGGCAGCACGAGCAGCTGCGCTACGAGCAGGAGCGTCGCTCTGCCATGAGGAGACCCTACGACATAGATGGGAGGTAATGCCAGCAAGTAACCTTCCTGAGAGGTTCTGTCTCCTAAACTTGTGCTGTAAAAAGCTGTCTGGATGCTCATTAGCAAGACAAGAGGGCAGGGTCTCAAGTTGTGCCAGGGGAGGTTTAGGTTGGAGATGAGAAAGAATTTCTTTCTGGAGAGGGTGATCAGGCATTGGAATGGGCTGCCCAGGGAAGTAGTGGATTCTCCGTGTCTGGAGATCTTTCCAAAGAGCCTGGATGTGGCACTGAGTGCCATGGGCTGGGAACTGCAGCAGGAGTGGATCAAGGGTTGGACTTGATGATCTCTGAGGTCCCTTCCAACCCAGCCCATTCTATGATTAATCAGCACTTGTTGATGCATCAAGACGATTGTGTATTAAAGTCCAATCAAACAGTGCTGTCTGAGGTTTTGTCAGCTCCTTTTTGAACAGTTTGGATGAAGGGACCAATAACAAAAGTCAATATTTTGACTAAAATGAATGTGTTGTTACCTTCAGGAGAGATGATCCCTATTGGCCAGAGGCAAAACGAATGGCAATGAATGACAGGTACCACTCAGACTTCAGTCGCCAGGATCGCTTCCACGACTTCGATCACAGGGATCGTGGCAGATACCAAGACCACTCAATAGACAGGTTGGTGCCTGCCCTCCACACTCTTACCTGAAATCAAACAAAAAATGTATTTAATAGCACATTTTGCTGCCTTTGCTTTCTCTTTGATTTCCACCCCTCTCAATCCCCCCCTTATTTTTTCTTTTGAGTGTGCCTTAGTGATGCTGGGCTTGTTCTTACCTATACCTCATCTATACCTCATCTATACCTCATCTATACCTCATCTATACCTCATCTATACCTCATCTATACCTCATCTATACCTCATCTATTACCTCATCTATTACCTTATCATTACCTCATCTATTACCTCATCTATTACCTTATCATTACCTCATCTATTACCTCATCTATTACCTCATCTATTACCTCATCTTTACCTCATCTTTACCTCATCTTTACCTCATCTTTACCTCATCTTTACCTCATCTATACCTCATCTATACCTCATCTATACCTCATCTTTACCTCATCTATACCTCATCTATACCTCATCTATACCTCATCTTTACCTCATCTTTACCTCATCTTTACCTCATCTTTACCTCATCTTTACCTCATCTTTACCTCATCTTTACCTCATCTTTACCTCATCTTTACCTCATCTTTACCTCATCTTTACCTCATCTTTACCTCATCTTTACCTCATCTTTACCTCATCTTTACCTCATCTTTACCTCATCTTTACCTCATCTTTACCTCAGCTATACCTCAGCTATACCTCAGCTATACCTCAGCTATACCTCAGCTATACCTCAGCTATACCTTATGCTTTATACCTTTTTATGACTGAGGTTTCCAGGAATACAAAATGTGTCACAGTTTCCATGCCTTACAGATGTTTTTGCCTTTTGTGGATAATGTTGGTACTCTATGAATAAACAGATTTTTTCCTGTGTTGAGAAGAAGATGGGGTTTTGTACACTGCTGTGTGTTTTACTGCCACAGTCTGATTTGAATTGTCTGTTTGTAGGAGAGATGGATCAAGGACAATGATGGGAGATCGGGATGGACAAGTGAGTTGCTTTTTATAAAGTTTCAGAAACATCTTAACTTCCTACACCTGTTTTTCTGCAGTGTGTGTCAGATTAAATTTCATTAGTTAAGCATTAAATGGTGTCCCCCACAATATGTATCAACAACCAGATCATCTTGTTTTCTTTAATAGTAGGATGAAATCTAGCTCCATTTTTTTATTATTAATATAAAAGTTCTGTACAGTTATTCTGACACAAATCAAACAAAAATCTAAACTGTGTCAAAGGAGTAGAGGGAGCAGACAGACACAGGCAAGGACAATGACAGGACAAGTCAGTGCACACAAACTGAAAGACATGAAATTCCATATGAAGAAAAATCAAAATCACCTTTGGGTTTTTTGTTTGTTGTGCTGCTGGGGTTTTTTTTCCTACGCTGTCAAGTTTCCATCAAAACCTGATGGGAGACTTCTGGACAGCCTGCCCTGACTGACCTTGGGACTAAATAATCTCAGGTCCCTTTCATCTTAAATTATTCTGAGGTAGAATAAGTGGAGCTGAGTAACTTGAAAACATGAAGGGCTGTTCTGGGCAGTCCTGTCAGAGTTCTTTGCTCTCAGCATTATCCAGATGAACGCCACGGGGGACCCGACCGGCACTCCCGGGACTCTCGGGAAAACTGGGGGAGTTATGGATCTGACAGAAGAATGAGTGAAAGCAGAGGGATGCCCCCCCAGTCACGGTCAGTGTGCTTAACTGAAAGTCAGTTCTCTTCTCTATCTAAGGGATATTTCCATTTATAAAAGTGGGATGTAGTTTTTGGAAGCACAGTGGGTTTTTTTCCACCTTTCACCCCTGAATCTGTTCTCTGCTGGACTACAAATGGAGTGGCTCTGTCAGCCTGCCTTGTGCATCAAAACTTGCATATTGGCATCTCACTTATTTGTTTTTATAATTCCACACCTTTTTTTTCAATTAATTTTACCTCACGTTACTGTCTGAGCTTGATATTTTCAGGGTAGTAATTCTTTCCCCCTTTGTTGTTGTTGGAAGCAGTCCTGTCAGCCTTTTAAAAAGAAAATAAGTTACTAAAATGCTTACAGATAAAGGGTTTGTGGGGACATGTTTTGGGTTTTTGTGTGGTGGCTTTTTTTAATGACTCCTATGAGTAAGCCAGCTTCCAGAAAACACCAGAAATAAATCAACTGGTTAAAACAACAAACTAGGACATTAAAGTAACATAAACCAGATCAAGAAAATCTGCTTTTCTTATTTGTCATGTCAGACAGAAGGCTCATTATACAAGATCTGTGCATATCTTGGGAAAGCATTTAAGTTTGTGGTTTTAGTGGTTTTACTTGAGTCCAGTTCTTGTGCTGTGGGTGACGTGGGGAGGTGTGAATTTCACACTTTGCAGGGATGGACGTGACTGGGGAGATCACGGTCGGAAGTTTGAAGGACATCAAGATCGTTCCTGGCAGAGCAGTGTGGATGGAGGAATGATGGGCAGGGATCATGAGAGATGGCAAGGTATGCTGGCACAACAGCCCTGGGGTTGTGATGTGTAAAGTGGGAGTAAAACTCTGACTGTGGATATAAAGGATGCATTTGAACTGTTGTAGGTGGAGGTAGAGGTAGACCTGGCCATGTGATGCATCGTGGAGGCATGTCAGGGTAAGAAGATTAAATTCCCCTTTAAAGATAAAGAAATATTTTGTGGGGACAACTGTTCTCTGATTTGTTATTTATATGTCAAGGAATAATAAAATATCCCCGTGGTTATTATGTAGTGCATCTACAAATCCCACACCTCCTGTTTGTCAGCCTGACTGCTGGAGTCACAACAAAATTAATGTCTGAATCACTTTCCAGGCGTGGAGGTTTCATGCAAGGTGGCAACCAAAGTCAGATGATGCATGGAGGGGGAATGCAAGGAGAAGGATTTGCTGGGCAGGAGAGAGCAAACAGACCCAATGATCCTCGTTTCAGCCGTCGCTACTGAATGTGTTTTAATTTTTAATGCAAGATGGCAACTGAGCTGAATCCATTCCCCAGGGTTACCATTAATGGTAACTTATGGGCTACTGTAAGCATAACTTTTTTTTTTTTTTTTTAAGCTGCTGCCATATTATGTCACTCAGTCCAATGTGAACACATTTGTTTTGTAATGTGTTGTTCATATCCCATTTAAAATGTTTGTTAATGAAGCATTCCATTTTCCATAAATAAAAAACCAGTTTCCAGTTAATTGTTTTGTTTCAGCAGTCCCTGGAAAACTAATTTATTCAGCTGGATGTCAAACCATATAACTTCCTTTCACAGATGAAGTATCAGAATGCTTTACAGGTGACCCTTGCCATGGCACACAGCTCCCAGAAAAAAGCTGGAATATTGTGTCACTACAGACAGGTCAAAATTCACTAGGATACACCAGCATGAGACAATGTTAGATTTCAGGTATCAGAGTTTGGACACCCTGCCACTGCAAAACTGAGTGAGGATCCTGTAGGGCAAGTCAAGTGGTGAAGAATTTCCTTCATCTTGTCTCGTGTTGGGAGATACTGTGCAAAATAATACTCTTCACTCTGAAAAAGGCAACTTACTGAGTTGCCAGTACAGCTTCTCTAAGAGGAAATGCAGAGGTCCTTGAGAAAGTAATGACTTCAAGTGCAAGTCAAAATAATTTTCACTTAGCCTGCTGATAGATGAGGGGACTCCAAAGCCTCCAGTTGCAGGCCAGTGATTTTTAGCAATCCATCATTTCCTTGGAGAAGCAGATCAGAAACAGCCACTGGCTGTGCCTTGGCTCTAGTTCAAAAATGTGTTGAGAATGAACATGGTCAGGGTTGGTGCAGATGCCTTGTCACCCTGGGATACCCAAATTCTAATTTGTCTTTGTGCAGTCATCTCTTGAGCAGCTTGGACTTAGCATTACCCAAACAGAAAGCATTTGGGATGCCAAGTGGGAAAAATCCTGTTTTCATTAGTAGCATCACTGGGTTTTCCTGTCTTAGAATCACAGAATTGGCTGGGTTGGAAGGGACCTCAGAGATCATCAAGTCCAACCCTTGATCCACTCCTGCTGCAGTTCCCAGCCCATGGCACTCAGTGCCACATCCAGGCTCTTTGGAAAGATCTCCAGACACGGAGAATCCACTCCTTCCCTGGGCAGCCCATTCCAATGCCTGATCACCCTCTCCAGAAAGAAATTCTTTCTCATCTCCAACCTAAACCTCCCCTGGCACAACTTGAGACCCTGCCCTCTTGTCTTGCTGAGAGTTGCCTGGGAAAAGAGCCCAACCCCCCCCTGGCTCCAACCTCCTTTCAGGGAGTTGCAGAGAGTGATGAGGTCTCCCCTGAGCCTCCTCTTCTCCAGCCTCAACACCCCCAGCTCCCTCAGCCCTTCCTCACAGGAATTCTGCTGGATCCCTTCACAGCCTCCTTGCTCTTCTCTGGACCTGCTCCAGCACCTCAATCTCCTTCCTGAGCTGAGGGGCCCAGAACTGGACACAGGACTCAAGCTGTGGCCTCACCAGGGCTGAGCACAGGGGCAGAGACTTCTTCAGAGACTTTTTTTTCTCAGTTGCCTGGAGATAACTTTTTTCCATCTATTTCCTACATGCCTGCATTATTATGGCAAGTGAAACTATTTGTGTCTCTTTTTATTGGGGTTAACAATTCCCACACTGGAAAGGGATCCCTGTGGACACACCATCGAAATCCTAAAGACACTGCTTTAGGAGCTGCCTGAGGCTGTCCTCATCAGCCCCAGTACAAAACTTTGTTTTAATGATTGAAGCTGAGGCCCAGAAGGACTTGAATCTTTTGTTTAAGAACCCAAACTAGGAATGCAGACAATTTCCTACTAATTCTGTGAGTCTGCCTGGAACCCCCAGAATCTTTTTAATGCTTTTAATCTTGATGTGCACCTCTGACAGAGCCAACTAAAAGAGCAGTGATCACCCCAGAGCTATTGGGGTTTGTATTTATATATATATTTATATTATATATCACTGCCCATTAAGCTTAAGGACAAGGGGATCACTCCACACAACCAATGCCTGTCCCTGTTATTGTACCTGGATTTCTCTGCAGGGCTGGCAGGGAAACCTGAAGCTCCAGCACCTCTGACTTCCCCATCTGTAGCTTTCTGGAGAGCCTCCTTCCCTGTCCTCAGCAGGCAGGCAGCATCCCAAAACATTTTGGAATTCTTCCCTCCAGCCTGGGCAGGTTTTATTTACAGCACCAAACAGTCACTTCGAAGCATCAGGAACATTGTCATCTCCTGGTCTACTATTTAAGGAGTTTGGGGAAGTCAGAGTCGTGCCTGTGACCCAGCCCATTGCACCAACAATTTACAGGATTTGATACCAAAGCAGTAATAGTTTATCATCTGAACAACAATTATTCTAACAAAAGAACCTTTTTGACCACTATGAGAGGAGGAAGAACAAAATCCAAATGAACTGGAGCCTCTTACCTCATTCTGATGTTCACTGCATCTGAAAACCATTTGACTTCAGAACAAACGCTTTTTTCCCCGTTTTTTAAAGTGCATTTCCCTCTTAATTCCACTAGATGGTCCCAGTGACCACACGTGTTCCTGTGGCACCTGATCCACCAAACCTTGAAACCTGGTCAGTGGCAATCAATCATCTCTGCAGCCTTAATTAAACCCAGAAATGATTGGAGAAATTCTGGTTTTGGGGTTGTGTTTTTATTTGGCCTGGCTTGGTCTTTGACTGGTGCAGAGATAACTATGGGCTAAAACAAACAAAAAAAAAACCTAAAAAAATCACCCAGCTAAACTGCTGCCTTCTATTCCCCAATTTCAAATCTACTCAGGATAGAGAAAATGTGGCCCAGTTTTAGCAGAACCTCAGAATGTCCACTGCTGGTGTAAGCAGGCAGCACCTCTTTGGTTAATTAGTGTAATCACCTGCTGTAACAGGCACTCAGTAAAACATAAACACTCTCATGTGTGAGTTACCTTGGCTTTACTGAGGGGAACTCCTGTCTGACCAACCCAGCTGCCTCTGCTGAGGCTGCAGCCAGGTGGAGGATGATGGCAGAGCAGTGCACAGAGTTTATCTTCATTTCAGGAGGGCATTTCACAACATCTCCCACAGCATCCTTGGAGCTAAACTGAGGATGATGAGGCAGGGAGGTGGGTGAGGAGCTGGGTGAAAGACAGAAGGCAGAGAGCTGCAGTCAGTGGGATGGAATTTAGGTGGAAATCTGTTTCCAGTGGGGTCCCTCCAGGGTCAGTACTGGGACCAGAACTATTCAGTGTAGTTGCCCCTGCTCTGCCTGAACATTCAAGCTAATTGTGTTTGCAGAAAAGACTTGGATGTCAGCATGGAGACAGGAGATGCTGCTTTTGTTACTACCAGTGGTTTGCAAGGTAAAAATAAAATGCTGCTCTGGGAAATGAAGTCCATTTTACCAATTTTTCAGTCTATTTTACCAAAGAGCAGTGAAGGGGCAGCCTGTGGCAGACCAAGCTTCCCATGCAGATTTTCTCTAGTGGGAGAGAGGGGAGGCCTGTCCCAGTGCATCCTCAGCTGAGCTGTTTGGTATGCAAGTTGTGCTGCTTTTCAAAGTCTGCCTTGCAGCCTGAGCTGCAGCAACTCATTACAGAGGAGCTGTAAAATGGCAGAGAGCTCCTAGAGCTGGAGCTGATGATGTACTGGAGCTGCCAGCATGCCCAGAAGCCACTCTGCTGAAAAGCAGCCCCTGTCTGCTCAGCAAAGGGATCTGATTAGCACCCTGACTTTCCTACAATTATTCCTACAGGTCACAAACCAGACTTGACAAAACATTCAACTTCAATACAGCAATTGCATGAAAGGATCCCACTGAATGTCCATCTTGTCATCAGGATGGAAGAAGAGATGGACAGATGTGGTGGGGCAGATGAAGAAGTCCTTCCCACTCAGTGTTCTCTCTTTTAGAGGCAGGTGCATAAAGAGGGGGTTGGAACAGGGTGTATGGAGTGCAATTCCTCATCAGGTGATAAATTCCCAGTGTCCAGGGCTCCCAGGGTTACTGAGCTGCACCTTCCACTGGGCCATTAGGTTTCAGAGCCAGTGACAAGTGCATCCTCCAAGAACTGGGCTTTTTAGAAGCTCCTTAGCCAAATCCTCTGGAATTTCTTGCCATAAGTTTCATCACATAACTATTAAAAATCTAAATCCTTGCCTCCAAATAACCTACTGTGGAGCTGAGGATTCTGCTGGTCACTGGCTGTGCATTCCAGAGCATACTCTGAGCAGTTGCTGGAGAAGTTACAGTTCAGCAGTGCTGTGATTCTGCTGTTCAAGCTTGGGTGGTAGGAACAATGGCAATGCCCAGCAGCCAAACAGACTGGAGGGCTGTGCTAGAAGCTTCCTAGGACTTGCTGGTTTTGCACAACAGACTTATAAACTCCTTTCTATTCCATAATGTCATCAACAAGTATTTAAATTAGTGTTGCCCACCTAGAAGCAGCTTTCACATCAATGATCTCCACTGAAGCTAGCTTGAAGACAAGTGCTTTGACTCTGAACAGCATCTCTTACCATTACATTTAAGTTTTTAGATTTTTTTTTAACTTCTGTTGGCTTGTTTTGAATGAGATGACATTGAACTTCAAGATGAATTCAGCTGCAGAACAGCAAGCTTGGCAGCCAGCACTTCATTTCAGCTGCTCCATGATCTCTACTGGAGTCAACCATCACTAATCAGGACAGGAAGCAATTATTGCAGCCTCTGTGGTAAAACCAACCCAAATACAAATGGAAGTTCCAAAGTCTTTTATTGTAGCCCTTGCATAGCTGAGCTGCCCTCTAGAGGGATGGACTATGCATGACCCCAAAGACACCACTGGAGGGAGAGAATCCTGAACCCTGGAGAACATGTTCATTTGACAAGATCCTTCACATACTTCCAGCCTTCCACAGTGTATTCACAGGCCCTGGTAGGAGCTACAGACAAGGCAGACATGACTGTCTGCACTCCTGCAAGAAAGCAGAGAAGAATTATCCCAAGAAGAACAACATTCAAGGCAAATTTCCTTATGTTATCCCAGCATTGTAGATCTCAGCACAGAGAGAAAAATCCAGTCCTGCCTCCAAAGCTGTCAGACACACTGAGGCCTGGCTGATCCCTGGGGCAGCTTTGCTGTCTCAGCAGCATTTGTGAAACAGAGAAATTCCAGGTTCCTGACTGCTCTAAGGGACAGACAATCACAAGACTGAAATGAAGAACTCAGCCCAGTTCCATTTGATTTCTGGCCTTGCCACAGACTCCATGATGCTGGCCATGTGTTCTGGGATCAGCTGGGATGGAGGAAATTTTCAGAAGAAGCTGGGAAGGGTCACAGCCAGGACAGCTGATCTCAGGATATAAAATGCAGGAGCTGGTTTGGGGAGAAGGGATCACAGCTTAGGAACGTGCTGGGCACTGGGTTCCAGGTGGTGAGCAACTGCACTGTGCCATCTCTGGCTTTGTGCATTCTCTTATTGGTGTTATTGCTATAAGGATTATTGTTATTAATATTTCTTCTCTCCTTGTGCTCTCCAATTATCTCTGTTCTTACTGAACCCACAAGTTTTACCTTTTTTGCCAATTCTCCTCCCCATCCTGCTGGGGACTGGCTGGATGGTGCTGTGTTGTTGGCTGGGCTTCAACCACAACACATCCCACTCTTTGTGGGCCTTGTTTCCCCACAGTTGCATCAAGACTTTTTGTTGCATATAGCATAAAAGCTATAAATTATCTTACTAGGTATCTGTAATATGATTTGGCCTTCAAAGAAGATCTCTACAAGTCTGGGAATAATCACACCTTCTGAAAAGTCAGAGGCTAAGTTCAGAAATCAACTCTTCAATCTTTAACCAAAGCTTCACCTTCCTTAAGAAGTCAGCATTTATTTTTATGCAGAGCAGTTTCTCTGACTGCTGCCAGAGCTGATGAACTCACTGGTGCATAAACTGTTTATCATGAGGGCCAGAGGTGTCCCCAGACACTGCACTGAAACATTAAATCCCAGATCCTGTAACAGCAGAGGCACAGCACAAGCAGGCAGTAAGCTCTGTGGGTACCAGAAACACCAGCTCCTCTGGTTGGAAAAAGCAGACAGGTTGATGGGCACACCACTTCCTCCTCATTTCACAGTTGGAACAACAAGAAATTAAGTCCAAAATTAAGTCCAAAGTCACTCAGTGGTAAAACATGGAGCAGAACAGACTTCCTGAAGTCCAAGTACCAATGCTTCTCCCCCCCAGACTACAAGATTAATGAACTCCTTCTCAATTCAATTTAGGAGGACAGGACAGAAATAAAACTGGTATCAGCTACATCACTCTTGGGCCCTTGCTCTTTCCATAGCTTGGTGACAAGTTATTTTACCTTTATTCCAGGAATCAGAAGGGGAAAAGTCAAATTTTGGAGTGGGTGGGAGCTAGAAAGAGAGAGACAAAACATCAGCACTTGAGGGATTTCACTGGTAACAGGATTCACATCACCTTAGAGAAGCCTCCTGACCTCTGACAGGCAGGTCCTTGCTTTCTGTAAACCTCAAAAGAGATCAGACACAAGATCTGAAGTCTGGACTTTGTTCTTTCCCCCAGTCCAAAGTAAGGGCAAGAGGTAATACTTATTATTTGCATGCTCCTGACAAAAAGCATCTCCACAGCTGCTGCCTTACAGTTATCTAGGAGCTTCCAAGAGTCTCTAATATAAGAAAAGCTCTTCAAGCTTTCAGCAGAGCCTTCTCCTCTTGTGAGGGTTTAAAAGATTAAGAACTGAATTAAGAATTACTCAAAGAGAAGGGTAAACTGACAAACTGTTAGCAGCTTGAGAAACTGAACACAGAAACCTTTAATCTGTATTTGTAACACATGTGTGACCTTCCAAAGAAAGTCAGGGACACCACTGCATGGTGAAATGTCTCCCAGGGAATCCCTGCAACCCCCTCCTTGACCCTGCACAGCCTGCTTGCCCCTTCTGCCTTGAAATAACTTCTGTGAGCCAAGTCCATCCCTTAAATTCAAACCTTTATCCTCTTTCCATTTCAATCCTCTTCAAAACACCCTCATTATGAAATAGAGCTTCAACAGCAAAACTCCTGCCAGAATCACCAGTGTCTCACTCCATGCTCTTTGCTCTTCATTCCAACAATGGTTTTGTTTTGCTGGCACAATCCTTACCTCCCAGCCCAGGTAATCTGTCCACTCCTGGATAACTGGGGGCAGAGCTGCCTGAGCTTTGCTGAGGGCTTCAGCTGCTTGTGTGCCACTGCCCAGAAGGCCCTGATCATATGCCACATACACAGCCCCTCCAGCCAGGCCTCCTTTGATGACAAATCTGAAAGAAGCAGAAGGAGTAAAAAGTTCAGTTCACATCAGGACTGTGACTCCTGAGGCATCTCTCTGGGCAGGCAGTGACCACCCACTGATGGAGAAACCTGAGGGTCACATTTACTCCACTGGAATGTCTCACTGCAGATAAAAAGCAGCAGGAAAACATCTTTTTACCTTCTTGCCTTTTTCCGAGTCAAACTAAACCCTGTCAGCCCCTTGAAGCCACAGCCATTCACATTCTATCAGTGGCAGTTTTTAAGAAAAGAAATGAGAAAATGTCAAACAGCTGAGTGTGCCTCACTTCTAAAGCCTGATAATCACTGGCATATTCACTTTATAAAAAGAACTGAAGGATTCTGCAGTGGGTAAGACATCCATGCAAATGAATGTGGCTCTGGCTGTCTTGTTCATAAGTAATTTGATCATTCTGACAGACATCAATGTTCTGTTTAGCTCATTACAGCCCAGTTAACACCTTCCCAGGCTTTGAAACTTTCACAGCAGACTGCACAGTGTGGAAACACTGGTTTCACAGCTATGGTGACAACTGCAAAGTGGAAAACAGGAAGAGAATATCTGACCCTTTATTTACAGGTAAGAGATTTGGGGAGATTACCTTTTCCAAATTCAAAGACAGAGAGTTCTTTCCCTTCCTAAAAAAAAAACCCAAACCACAAAGCTACAGCACACCCAGGGAGGAAAAAAAACCATCAACTGACCAACAACTTGCCAGCAGTACTGCAGTGATTGGACATATCAGAGATAGAGACAGAGAAAAGGGAGAACAATTAAATCCGTGTACTGACAAACATTTTGGGTAAAATTATTCCTCAAAAGCATCCCTCCACACCTCGCAACAAACCCCTGAGGGTGTCATTCCCCCGATTTGATTAGGCCACCAGAAAGCCGCCAGACTTCTGCCGCACATTTGCGGACAAAGCAGCTGTGGGACGGAGGCCAAAGCCCGTCCAGGGACAGAGGAGGCCAAGGGCGCGACGGCAAAAGGGGCAGGGGCAGGACTGAGGAGGGCGGGGAAGGCCGAGGAGCCGACCGGAGCCCGGGGAAACAGGTCCGGAAGAGCCAGGGGAGCCCCCGCGTTGGGTGTGGGTGAGCGGCATGCGGGGAAGGGCTGAGGCCGGGGCAGAGGAACGCGGAACTCACTTGAGGAGCGGGAAGAGCCGGGCGGCCATGGCTGCGCCCCGGGACCTCTGGTACCGGTCACGTGACCTGCGCTCTTCCCGCCCCCGCCGCGCAGCCTCCCCGGCGGTTGCCGTGGCAACGCGGCCTAGCGCAGCGCGGCCTGCGGGGGGGAGTTGTAACTTGATAAAATAAAATAACCTGATAAAATAAAACTGGTTTAATGTGTGAGTGTTGCGTGCCCATGGTGCTTCTGCGAAGGGAGGCTGGTGGGCTGAGGTGGTGGGTGGTTGCTGGCTGTTAAATCAGCTCTGTCTTGCTGTAAATGCCAAGATGGGATGAGGATCCTTGCCCTGAAGACTGTAGAGGGAGGAATTCCCTAAACGTTGTTCCTATCGAGATATCTCATGCTTTGTAAGTTTTAGCTGCTAAGACGAAGCTGTACCTGCTGGATAGGTAAAGTATCCAATGTGTGCTACTTGGTGTCTGAGTATGGTGATTTTGTGTGTTTGTTCCCACCTGCAATGCACGAATCCTGATGATTCAGGATGAAACCAGTATTCTGGTTTCCCCTCAGTTTAGGAAGGAGATTGAGGTCCTGGAGCAGGTCCAAAGGAGGCAACCAGGCTGGTGAAGGGACTGGAGCACAGATGAGGAAGAGCTGAGGGAGCTGGGGGTGTTGAGGCTGGAGAAGAGGAGGCTCAGGGGAGACCTCATCACTCTCTGCAACTCCCTGAAAGGAGGTTGGAGCCAGGGGGGGGTTGGGCTCTTTTCCCAGGCAACTCTCAGCAAGACAAGAGGGCAGGGTCTCAAGTTGTGCCAGGGGAGGTTTAGGTTGGAGATGAGAAAGAATTTCTTTCTGGAGAGGGTGATCAGGCATTGGAATGGGCTGCCCAGGGAAGTAGTGGATTCTCCGTGTCTGGAGATCTTTCCAAAGAGCCTGGATGTGGCACTGAGTGCCATGGGCTGGGAACTGCAGCAGGAGTGGATCAAGGGTTGGACTTGGTGATCTCTGAGGTCCCTTCCAACCCAGCCCATTCTGGGATTCTATGAGGAGTCTGGACATTTGCTTTCCCTTTTCCTGGGCACAGCACCAATGATGGGCTCTGGCTCTTGACAGAGTGACTGATAAAGATTGATTTCTACCAAGGGGCTCTCAGGAGAACCAGTTTTGTTCTCTGAGATGAGAGCAGAGGACACAGAAGTTCTCAGAAGATGTCTGGGATCTGCAGACAAGAGCTATTTGGTGATTGCCTTAAAGTGCAGGTAACACCTGAAGTAAAAAAAGCCTCTGTTACTTAGCAAGTAAAACTTTTATTAAATAAATTTAAGTTGTTTTTTCTTTTTTAACCAGAGAGGAATTTGACATTGATGACGCTTATATAGCAGCTGTAACATTATCCAGTCACATCAGTAACTGTGAAGGAAGAAACTGTAAATGTCTGTTTAAAGCAACTTGATCAAGAATTTCCAAAGTCCTTTGTTTCCCATTTTACACTTGTTGGTCCTTTTTTTTTTCCTTTTTTTTTTTCCTTTTTTTTCTTTTTTTGTTCAAAATTAGATTAAGTTTAAACTTCATGAAATTACTTGTAGCAGAAATAAAGTACATTATACAAATCACATACGTAATAGATGTTAAGTATAAAAATGGTATTTACAATAAGTAAACATGGACTATAGAAACACACAGACTCACACAGCTTCATCCATCTCTCAGGTACTCTCAGCATCAAATACAGAGGAGGGGTTGAGGAGATGTGCAGGTCCTTGAGGAACTGTTCCACAAACACCTGAACAAAGGGGAACTGGAGGAGAATTGGCTGAGGTTCTTTCAAGTGCCTCTATCTGGGTCCAGTATCACTTGCACCAACCTCTCTCCTCCCAGCCCCCTGTTCACCTTGGAACGCAGACACACACACACACACAAGGAGGATGTTCTGGTATCTAATCAGCCTCTGGAATACTGAAACTAATCATTTAGAAGGTTGTGCAGTTAGTTGGGTTGGGTTCTTTTGTTTTTCTTTCCATTCCTTATTTTGGTAGCAACTTTTAAGAGGGTATGTCAAGCTCTGAACCATGTTCTGTGCTGAAGTGTACACATATATACAGCTGTATCTATAAATGCTGCATAACAGATAATCTGTCCCTTGAGAGGGGAAGTGAGGGGAAAAAAGCAAACCAAAAAACCAGAATGCAACGCTCATTCATCATACAGTCCTTGTGTCTGCTGGGGGAAGCTTTGCAGAGGGTGTAGGAGGCAAGTCCTCTTGCTAAATTCAGACAGAAAAATGTCCCTTTTTGTCTGGGAATCAGAACTGCCCAGGAACCAGTGCTGGAGGCAGGCTGCTGTCACTCAGTTTTGGAGATTGCATCTACTCACACTCTCATCTTCTCTTGCCTTGATCAAGAAATGCTCCATTACCACAGAGAGCTATGAAACACAAATCTGCACCACATGTAGGGAAGCAGCAGAGTTCTTGTGGGTAAAGGGACAGTTTTCCTGTGCTTTCAGCCTAATCGAGGAGTGTTCAGGACAGGCTTTGGCACCAAACTCCAGGAGCTTTGTCTGCAGAAGCCCTTGGAAAGTTAAGACTGAGAACTCATGAGATCCTTAGCCAGGCTGAGGCTAAGGCCAGGGGATGAGTGACTCGAGCTGTGCCCTAGTTCTGGAGGTACGTAGGTCTCTAGGTCTCTCTCTCCTTGCTTCTTGCTAACACTGAGCAGAGAGAGGTGCTCTGTCCCTTGCTCTTTGTCCATCCAAGAATCCTCTCAAAATATTCAGGCCTACATCTGCAGTGCTTGCTGAGAAGACACTGTTGAAAAGGTAAACCCTTAACTTCCAATCCCTCTTGCAAGGAGTTAAGTCTCTGAAGGAAAAAGTTTGGTCCTGTGAGCCACTTTAAAAAAAAATAGAGACTACATATATATATATATTATATATGCATATATATATATATATTTGTCTATGAAAGATCCAGGAGTCAGGGCAGGAGGGAGGGAGCTAAGTTTCCATACATCACTGCAGTAACCTAGAGACACACGAGTGGATTTTCTTGGTCCATGTACTCCAGGCATGCCCCAAGAAGAAAAGCTTCAGGTCCCCAGGGCTGCTGGTTGTCTGGTCCCTTTGCTATGCACCACATTACCAGCATATGAGAGTCCATCGTGGCAAGAATCTTCTGCTGGGCAGATATTGAGCCTTCTCTTAATTTCAGGTTTAGGGAAGGAGGGTGGAAGGAGAGTGGGATGGGGAGGTGGGGAGCAGAAGGAAGGAAAGGGGTGGTGTCAAAAGAGTTGGTAATTTATTGGCCTCTCTGTAAATCAACCTGAAGCAGAAATTCTTCCTCTCTGGACTTTCCCTTCACCTGAATAGAAAGGGAGGAGGGATGGAATGGGGAGATTAGGATGATATCTATGCAGACCTCAGGATTTTGAGCTGCTGTTGCCTAGGTGTGGAGAAAACTCATCCCGTTCAGAAGAGACCAAACCCAGCCCTTCCTTGTTCCCAGTCTGTTGGCTGACAGAAGCTCTCTCTGACAGCCAGTTCTTGAGGCAGGCACCTCTTTTGCTCTCACCTTTTTTGTGCTTTTCTGTGATCCTTCTGAACCACTTGATTGTCCCTTCTTACCCAGCAAAGCATTCTCTGCAGATTAATTTCAGGGCACATGTAAGAACTGAAAACAAAACTATTTGGTTTTAAAACCCTTTTAGGAAGATGAGTGCTTTATGGGAGCTGTCAGAAAGCAGACTGAAACCTTGCTTAGACCACAGGTAGGTAATTTGAATCCATCTGCCTGTCAGGGCCCTGAGTGCACTAAAAGGCCTTTAATGGTCTTGCCCAGTCCCCTCTCTGGCTTCTGTCCACACACTGCCCATAAACCCAGGAGTCTCCTTACAGCTCAGGCCTGTACCTTTACTCCTTGTCTGATCTGTGTCACAGAAGTGCCAGCCTCTACCTGTCCATGGACCCATCCCTGTCCATAAATCTTCCTTTCTGGACTCCAACCCTTGGACTGTCTTCCTATCTTGATGTCAGATTCATTTATTCTTCTCACTACAGACCTGCCTGGCAATCACTGGACTCTCTGTGCTGTTTACATTCACCAGACCTGACCCTGATCTTGACCTGCAGATGGACTCTCTGGTTTGTCCCTGGGCCTGCCTCATAGCCACAAATGTGCCTGATGATCTTGGTTGAGCCTGGCAATCACCTCCAGGCCTGCCTCAGTCACCTTCCTCAGGTGCCCTGCTAACTGGGCTACTGAATTCAGCTCCTGGTAGCCAGACCTTGCTGCCCCAATACTGGCCAACACTGTGTGGGAGCTGTGCAGTGGTGGGTGGCAGCTTTACCTGTGTTGCAGAAGCAACTCCTGCTTGCTCCCTGCTGTCAGTAGGGATGGTTGGCATCCTTGGGTCGTTTTAACTGCACCTTCAAACGTTTCATGCCAATCTGGAAGCCATTCATGGCTTGGATAGCAGTCTGTGCACTGGCTGGGTTGTCAAAGCTTACAAAACCTGAAGGACAGGACACAGGCAGGGACAGTAAAGCCAGTGTTGGTGCCATGCCCAATGCACCAGTGTCCTTGCTAGCCCTCCTGCTCCCCTTGCCCACTGGTGTCAGCACTCACCAAAACACTTGCTCTGGTTGGTGGCACGATCCATGAATACCTTGGAAGAAATGATATTGCCAAAGGGCAGGAACATCTGCATCAACTCATTGTCTCCAAACTCCTGAGGGAGATGGTAGATGAAAAGATTGCAGCCTTCAGGACCTGCAGGCATGGGGAGGGACAAAACAGAGAACCCCCAAAGAGAAGGGTAAAAAGGCTTAACTCAGAGCACAGCACTGGAGAACCCCAGCACTGCTTCCTTCTCTCTTGACCTCCCCTTGATTATCTCTCAGTCACTGGTCCATGAAAGGTTCTGAAGGCTCTCTAAGAGCAGCTGGGAGGCAATACACAGAGCCAGAGTGTCAGGAGAGCAGATTCACTTTCACAGATTGCCCATTTTCCTCATGGGGTGCTGGACACAATAACTCCTGAGTTTCTGCATGCTGTTTTGCTAGAAATAAATTAGCTGAGGTGACAGATCCCTGTTCATAGCTCTCCCAGTCCTAAAAATTCCCTTCTCACAGCTATGCAGTGGCTGCCTTCAGCTCATCCTGGAAATCTTCAGGATTGCTACACATCTGCTTTATGGGCAGACCTGGTCCTCCCACTCCTTCACTTGCTCCCTGTAAACCTGATGAGCACACAGAGCTTTTGCCCTGCTGACACTTGCTGTATAAAGCAGGAGCAGACAAAGAATCCTTTGCTTACAAATTCTGTTCAGACCAGTTTTGAAATAAAATATAAAACAAAGTCATGAGGTTGGAATGCTGAAGAGAGAGGAGAGTATGTTAGAGAGGCTGGTTTGACTGCTCCACCAATGTTGTTCTGGCATCAGTAAAGATGGGGAGGAAGTGCTGTGTTAGCAAGCATCCTCTGAACCCTTCTGCTTCCCTCAGTGCAGACACATGGTTGGTTCTGTAACAGCTCCACTACTAATGGTTAGGAGTGGACAAAGATTAGTGCCATCTCCTCTCTGTTGGTTCTGTGGTGCAGAAGATGAGCTACACAAATACCCACCACCTCCCTTTCCTACCAGACACACACCCATTCCCACCATGATCCTCACCTTCTCGTTGCTGCTGCTGCAGAATGGGAGGTGGCTGTGGGATGCTCTGGGCAATGGGGGCAATGGTGGTGCTTGGATATACAGCTGTATTCCAAGGAGACAGAACAAACTGTTTACCTGACATCTGGTCAGGCACACAAGAGCCTGAGGGAGACAAGGGAAGCTGGTACCTGCATACTGCTGAACTCCTGTGAAGGCTGGGTGCAAAGTCTCTGCTACTGAAGGGCTCTGGGCTGCAAAGAAGAACATAAAAACACAGCAAATGGAATCACTCGTGTTCTGTCTCTCTCCCCCCACCCTCCCCATCAAGTGAGTCTCAGTGTCTGGCCAGTAGGGAGCTACAAGAAGTATTCTGTATGGGGAATTCAGAAAAGCAGAGCTAATTGCAGTTCCTGAGGTCTCTGGATGCTGTTTTTTGTTGGTTTTTTTTCAGCTCTCCATACCTGAGTATGGCACAAGGCCATTGGTGTAAACTGTTTCCAAGGTTGGATGCCCATTTGGGAATGGTACCACTCCAGTGAAGCCATTTGAAACAGGTGCCACCAGTCCTGGCATAGCTGCTGTTCCCAGGAGAGGTGGTGAATGGAGCCCTGCAGAGCAAGAAGAGAGGACATCCCATGACAGCTGAGGTCCCACCAAGCCTGCACTCATCCTGCCATCTGCCTGGCACGGCTGCTATATATGAAGCTCTTGTGTCTCCTAGGTGGTGCTTGTAGAGCACCCAGCATGGCACAGCCCTGTTCCTGGCAGGTGCTGCAGAGCAGGACACGTTATTGCTGATACACGTGGGAATTCACGAACAAAAGCACTGCTATAGTCAGGTGCAATCCTGGGAATCTGGCCCTTCCTTATGAAAGGGAAAAACTGCACCAAAGAACAGCAGCAGGGGGAGAGAACGTGCACTGAGCATGTGAGAGTGTCGGGGATGCTGCAGGAATGTCTGCAGGACCACAGACTGCTGTCCTGAGGCGCTGCGTGGCCAGGAAAGCAGAGCCTAATCCAGATGCTGAGCCTAGAGGAACGTGAGAACCCATTTACCTGTCGGAGCACCATGCTGAGGCATGAGTTTTGTTGGCAGTGAAGGACTTGATGTGTCCTGGCCCACACCGGGCCCTCACCTGACGCTGGTGTGAGCGGAGCAGCTGGCAGCCCGTTGAGACTGACGGCACCGATCTGCTGGATGTGGCAGGGGGAGAAGGCGACTCCGGGGCTCAGGTAGCTGCCATGGGAGCTGGAGAGAACCGTCGTCTGCTGCTGCATCAGCTGCAAAGCAGGACCAGCCCATCAGGGGGGCCCTGGCTGGCTGCTCGGGGCCAAGTCCGGCTCAGCCTTTCTCCCATCTCCCCCCGAGGCTGCCGGGACCCGATCACCACCAGGGTCTGATCACCACCAGGGCCTCATTGCAGCTCGGGGAGGCTGCAAGGCTTGGTTCTGGTTCTGCCTCTGCCTCGCCACTGCCTGGAGCCAGGGACAACGCCGGAGCTTCAGCCTTGCCACCCCCATCTTCCCCCCAACCACCACCGGTGCCTGTCCCAGGGCTCGCCGAGATCCGGCCGCCTTGGAAGCCCCCGCACTCCCCACTCTCTGTTCCTGGGGGTCCATGAGGTGGGCTCAGAGCTCCCAGCAGTCACTTTTTGGACTCAGGGGCTGCACACACTGAGGTGGTTCGGTTCGGTTGTCTGCCGGTCCAGGTCTGGCCAAGCATGGGAGTCCAAAAGAGCCACCTGCAGCCAGACCTGGAGCCGGGCAGCTCCCACCCCCCCCCGGGCTCTCTGCAGGCCTGGAGGGGGCTTTGGTCCCTCAGCTCTGCCCCATCGGGATGGGATGGGTCAGGGCAGGGCTGTGCTCACCCTGCCGGGCACAGCTCTGACATTTCCTACCCCCAGCTCCTCCGGCAGTGCCAGGTATGAAATGACAACAGATCTGCACTGAGGAATGGGGTCCAAATCTCTCTTTGGGGCTATCCGTGCTGCTGGGAGACACACAGGGGTCATTCTGGTGCATGTCCAGCTCTCAAGAGTCATGGAATTAAAGAAAATGAGGGGTTGGATTGAGAGATCCTGGAGTCCAAACCCCCCTGACAGAGCAGGGTCACCTGCAGGAGGTGACACAGGGACACATCCAGCTGGGCTTTGGATGTCTCCAGGGAAGGAGACTCCAAAACCTCCCTGGGCAGCCTGGGCCAGGGCTCTGTCACCCTTCACAGGGAAGAAACTCTTCCTTATCAATCTACAGAACCATTTCTGCTCCAGTTTGTAACCACTGCCCCTTGTCCTGCTGGGGAATGCTTCCCCCTCTGTGCCTCATCACCCCCAGAGCTCACCCTGAGGTGGGGGATGCTGACTCCTCCTGGTCCCACAGGCTATGCCGAGATGCACAGTACAAAAAGAAGGGGTGCTGGGTGGGAAGATAGGTTGGGAGGAGCCTTAGGAGGAAGAAAAAAAATCCTTCTAGTTCTCTTTGGCCATCAGTTAGTGCTCTGGAGCATAAGATTAAATCAGACTGCACTCCAAGTGCAGTATCCAACAAAGATGCAAAATTATCAGGCTCTTTTGTAAGCCTTGTCTTCACCATCAAGCAAGGGGAACAGGGGAGGCACAGCTCTCTGGAAACAACCCCATTCCACAGGCCTGAGCAGTGCTGAGCAGTGGCACATGGAAAAACTCCAGAAAAACACAACCCTCCTTCCATTAACTGCAACCACATCCCACTGTCAGCAACACAGACACCTCTCAAGTAACCTGCCTGATCCACAGATGGCTGAGTCAGGAAAGCACTTTGGCCCAGGTGCCAGCTGGAGAACAGTAACTGAAAAATTCATGGCTTGCTAAACCTTCTCTCAGTTTCCTCCACACAGAAGCTGATTATAGGTGCTGCATCAAAAGAAGACAAAATGCCTCATTTTCTGGCACTGCCCTCTCTGTAAGCTGGCACAAGCAAAGGAGCTTGCACCAAACCAGCATTCTGTGTTCATCACTTAAATCAAAATATCATCACAAACAATAAGAGCAGAAAGAAAAGGGGAGTGTGTGAACAAGAACTGACTTATGAAATGCAACAAATATTATAAAGCATCACAAACATCAAATTGCAATGGCTGCTTTTTTACAGCTTCAGGCCTCTTTTGCATTGAGAGATTACTGGTTTTTCAGCTGGCAAGCAGTTTCTATCTGAACTAATCACTGAATTCAACTTGTTGAACAAACTGAAATGAAGATGATACTCACTTTTCACTTGCAGAAGAGGCACCTGTGATCAAAGCCTGGTTTAAGCACTGAAATAAACTGCTGCTACATGCTTAGCCAGTTATATTTCCCAGGTAAGTATGTCAATTTTTCTTAAAAACTTTGTCAGCTAACACGTACTGCTTGGCTATTTTTAATATCTTATTTTGTATATTTAATGTATCATAATAAGTTTAGACCTAACATAGTTTGTGATCATTTGAGATAATTTTTGAAGGAAAATGCTATTCATAGAAAACACCCAACAGATAACAAACAAAAAACCACAGAAAACCAAAATCCAAACAACAGGCTCCCCACTTCTTCCTAGGACATGGACTCTGGGGACTGCTTTGGTTTAACAAGGCAGCAAGTCCCATGGGGACAGGAAAATAGAGTTGTTGGCACATTAAATTGTGGACCAATGCCTGTGATACCTCTGTTCAGCCAAGGAACACTCACACTTCTCACTCTGATTCAGCCACATCCACAATTTTTAACTGCATGTCCTGGGCCTCTGTGAAACCTTGGGAGCAGAACCTACTTCTCCAAGATGAACGATGCTGGGGTTCCCCTGAGCTCTGACTTACCAGAGGTCCCAGCTCTCCAGAGCTGCCCATGACAGGACATTTGGAGGTGCTTTAAGGAGATTAAGCAAGGAAATCCCTTCCCTTCTGTCCCCACTTCAAGAGATATTAGATGGCATTTCAAAGGGCTGACACCCTTTCCCTCTGGTGCAGAAACTGGCCAGGATCCCTGCTCTGGGAGAAGGGAGTACAAAGACTGGGGTGACTTAAGAGACAAAACAATCAGGTGTGAGGTCAGTGCCTCAGAAAGAAAGGGAGAACTGAAACCAGAGGACAGGAAAAGGAGGAAAAAACCTGAAAGAAGGGGAGACAGGCTGAGCTTTGAGTAAAGGGGAAAGCCAAGACAAAGCACAGAGCAGGAAGGTAAGTGAAGAATCAGAGGCAAAGCAACAAATTTACAGACACAACTGAGGAGAAAGAAGATGCAGATAAGCAAGGAGCTCAACCTGCTCTCCTTCCTTGCACATCCTGACCACAGGCTAATAAAGGACTTTCTGCCAAATAAACCTCACTGTGTAGCTCACTTCTGCCTCCTTCACCATCACACTATGTCCAAATTACCACCATCTCCATGACAGCAGAAGAGACACCAAAATCATAACCTCATGCTAACTTTTAGTAATAGTATCAACTTCTGAGTTCTTTGTTTGATGTGAGCATCTTGCTAGGGACAGACCTGAAACTGACAGAAGACCCAAAAGATGCTTCACCACAGCTAATAAGGGACTTTGTTGAATTTGGGACCTACCTCAAATATCAGTGGTAATCACTACCATCACTCCAGTGAAGTTCTCCTGCTAAGATCCAGAGCACAGCCAGTCCTGCTGGAGGAGGGCAGAGTGCTGAAGCACCTCTGCTACCCACTGCTCCCTGTCCTGCATCCTGCAAACCCCACAACCACACCAGCCAAGGGAGAAAGTGCTGGCAGACAAGGACAGCACTGGGGGAATTAGGGTCCTCCTGAGAATTTCAGCAGAGAAATAAACACAAAGCTGGGCCCAGGACTCTTAAGGTGCTCCAAAAAGAGACACACCACACATCTACAGTTTTTGCTACAGACCCAGAGGAACCAGTTCACAAGTTGGCAGACTGCCAAGTCTGGCAGACATCACCCAGGAATCATGGCTCTGAGCCCTCCTCAAAACAAGGCAGAAAGGCACTGGGGTCATGTTTAACCTGTTCTCAGACACTTCCACCAGTCTACATCACATCAGAGAAATCCACCTTCATTTTGAGAAGGTCCCAGCTCTCTCCTTTCACCCCCTTCCAGGCGAGAAATACACCAAGACTGGGCTGCTGACTGGAGAAACTGAAGCCAGGAGCAACACTCAGGTGCCAGGCAGCTTTCAGGCATTTCTTAGAGCCCCGTTTGGGGTCTGTGAGCCAGGTGTGGTGTTGCCCCCAGCCTGCAGCACAGCCTTTCCCCACACAGACACACGAGATACTCACAGCCTGCGCATAGGCGCTGTATGGGCTGAACGGCAAGGTGAGAGATGGAGTGAGTATCCCCAGCTGCCCCACCATTTGCTGCATACGTCGGAGGGTCCTCTCCTTATCTGTGTCAGCAAACTTCACCACTAGACTGGAGGAGGCACCCTAGGCACAGAGAGAGGAGACAGAGACAGGAGGCAAGGGGAGAAGAGGCCACGGGACAGCCAGAGTCAGCAGTCAGGCAAGGTGGGACGGGGCAGAACCGCCAGCAGAGAGGAGTGGGAAGAGAGGCAGAAGAGCAAATATTGGGGTGAAAGTGCTGGGGAGCTGTCTGGAACACAGGCTGTGCCCTTCACCATCCATCTGTCCATCCAACCCTTCCCTCTCCCCCCCTTCCCCTCACACCCTGGGCCTTGCAGAGCTGCACAAGTGTGTGCACACATCCCGGGCTGCACTCCCCAGGTGATGGGGCAGCCAGGAACACCAGAACATTATCAGCCACAAGTACCTTCTTTTCACCACCATGAGCTTGGCAGAGCAGTTCCTGGCAGCTGGAAATACCCACGCTGCAGCAATGCTGACAAGGTGCCCCAACCCAGGGTAGAGATTGTGAGAGATGAGATCACAACTACAGCTCTACTCGCACGAGAAGGCACAGCTGCAGCTACACAACCCCACACAGTGCACAAAGTGTTTCCATCCACACCCAGCCTGCCCCAAATTCTACTGCCTAAAGAAGAGAAGGGGAGGAGGTGTCCTCAGACACTGGGGTCCTGACTGCTGACATTGCTGAATTGTGAGCGTGCACCTTGCTCAGTTTTTAACTCCTCCAGGTTGGTGTCTCCACGACACATTCATGGCCTGGTTCTTGGGTCTCTTTTATTGAGCTTTTAGAGCTGGTAAGTGCTGTCACTGCCAGTCTGAACAGACACAGATACACACAGGAGACAGGATGGTTCCTAAAGGCAAGAGCACAGGTGTGTGCACGAACACACACACACAGACACACACCACACACACACAAACACACAGACACACAGAGACACACAGAGACACAATCAGACATACACACACAAACACACAGACACAGACACACACACAGACACTGACACACACACAGACACACTGACACACACAGACACACACAGACACTGACACACACACACACACAGACACACACAGACACAAACACACACACACAAACACACACAGACACACACAGACACACACACACAGACACACACAGACACAATCACAGACACAGACACACTGACACACACAGACACACACACAGACACACACACAGACACACATACAAAACACACTCCCCCCCCTACAGCCACACGTGCTGGAAGCTGCACCTGAAGCTGTCATTGTTGTGACTCATGAGGGGAGGTCCCTGCAGGAGAGGGAAGAGGATTAGGGAGAGGTTTGGGACCCTGGCCTTATACTCACGGGCATTGTCTGGCTGCCATGGAGTGCGTGGATTGCTGCCTGAGCCTCTGTGTGAGATGAGAACTTTACAAAAGCACAGCCTGGAAAGGGACAGAAAAAGCACAGGAGATTGCAGTGACAGGACTGCTATGAAAGTGCCCATTGTATCATCACACAAGAGACAGTATCTGGATGGCAGACAGAGCAAAGGAAAACTAACCCAAGAAAAAAGGAGGACCTATCCCAAAGTCATCTATCCTGGAAAAAAACAGGAAGGGTCTCCAGTTGTCACTGCAGTGATACACCTGATAGACAATGTCACCATTGTCCCTGATTATCTCTTCTCCAAATTCTCTCTGTACTCCTAATTGTGGGTAAAAATATTCCAAACTGCAGAATCAGACTGAGCAGCCAACAGGCCCACTAGTGATCCTCATCATTCAGCTCCTCATCCTGTTCCCCCACTTTCACCTCAGTCTGCCCATCTTCCCCCAACCTCTCCTTTCAGCAGTCGTGCTCCCTACTCCTGACTGGTACCCAGGGTCCCATAAAGATGGGATGGGGGAATTAAGTTCCCCAGGAGAAAGGAGGCCCAGGTGGTGAGGCAGGTGTGCACTGCCTGAAGAGCAGGGAGAAAGGGGACAAGACAGAGGGGTTCACACCTTTGCTGTTCCCATCAGGTCCACGGAGCACTGTACATTCATCAATGACCCCAAATGGTTCAAAGAGCCGGAGCACGTCATCCTCAGACTGCTGCTTATTTAACATGCCCACAAAGAGCTTCCTGTCCCCTAGGGGCAAACACAGAAACATCAACCTTCTATGAGGCTCGGAGTCCAAAGCTGGACACAGGGACACTTAAGCACAAAGCAGCCTAGTGTTGAAAACATGCCTGGCATGGAAATGATTTGCTGTTGGCTGAAATGCTTCCAGGGGGGAGTATGCAGGGTCCTCCCAAGCTCCTCACACCTGCAGAGGTTTCAGTGACTCCCCCATCCCTTACTCCCCAAAGGAAACAAAAAAGATTAATCATTTCTATTCATAGAATAGAATATTGCCCCACCATAGGACCAGCCAAATGCAAGACAGCTGAGTGAGGGCCAATAAACAGCTCCACGGGCCCCACTGCTCCCTCTCTAGGATCACTTTGTACCTGGGTAACCCTGGGGATGGGCTGGAAGGGTAGCCACCACCTCAAGGACTTTCAGTTTAGCATCCTTCTGAGTTCATTCATCCGAAGGAAGAAATGAGGATTATGGTTTTGTTGGGATAGCCAAGTGTGGTGATGGGAACACAGGTGCATGGTGCTTTCTGCCCCTCTTCACCTCCACCAGTACCAGGGGCCCAGCACCACCCAGTGGAGCCCAGATGCCAGCAGTGGTAGGGACAACATCCTTCCCAGCCTGCTGTGAAGAGCCATTAAACCAGCACAACATTAAAACCTACCCTAAACACCAGCCCAATCTCGATGTTTGCAAGGAGATAGTTATGCCAACTACAGAGTTAACCCCCCTGCACTGCCCCAAACATGCAGCAGGGAGACATGACCCATAGGGAGGAACCTGTCAGGATATGGCTTGGGAGGAGCACTGAGGGAGGACTCCTTATTGTTAGTGACAGGATCAGAGGGACTGGCTCCAAACTAAACCAATGCAATGTGACACATGTCAGGGGAAATAGCAATGAAGCTGCCACCCATTTGAGAGTGCAGTGACCTGAAAAACAACAGGTCTTGAAGCTAGAGCAGCAAAGCAGGCTGCAGGGGTGGTGGTGGGTATGGATGGCACATTACAGATTCATGCTGCAAGCAAAGTCCTCCTGTGCCAGCCCCTTCCTGTGCTCTCCTTGGCTCAGAGCATGGCTCCCACTCTAAGTCAGCAAAATGCCTGCTCCCCACACACTGGCAGCTGCAGGAACACGTGCAGGAAGGATGTGCATGGCATCAGTCCCTTACAGAGGGGCAGATTCACACACACGAGGTGAATGGGTGAGCACAGAGGCTCAGGTGTGCACAGGAACATGCTTGCACGTGGACCCAGCCCCAGCAGCTGCCTTCAGAAACAAAGCTCAGTGAGCACGAGGGACACACCAACAGATGCACCCTTCTTGCACCATGCAGACCCCACAGGGAGCCACCCCACACAGCCCAAGCACAAACTCAGGCAGGCACAGCTCTCCACTAGGCACTAAATGTATATACAACACAGATGCCACTTTGATCCACCACGGATAAAGGATTAAAAGTACTGCATCTAGGGCTCTTACCCTGTCCCAAACAGATACTTTTGATTTATATCACTGGAAGTGGCTGAAACATATGGCCTTGTGTCTTTTTTAAAAGGCCAAATTTCCCAGCTTCCCCATTTTCAGGAGTCCCTGAATAACTAAACCTCTGGCAATTTAATCCCCTTCCATTTTTGTTGTGAATTTTTCCATTGCTCCCTACACCTACACATCAATGGTTGCATTTTGGAGACATCATTTCAGCTGAGTCCACCCAAAATTTGCTGCTCTGGCAGTGCCAAATAACCCTCAGCCAAGACATGGGTGCTAATAAACCAGGTGCTGTACAGCTGCCTTCTTAGCAGTCAGACAGCATCTGCCCCTCCTCAAGCACCAGGATGGGAAAACCATCCAACCACAGCACCTAGAGAAGGGGAAAAACCTGACTGGAAGGTGAGTGGAAAAAAAATGGGGCTGGTCAGGAAGATATTTACTGAGAGCTGTAGAAGAGAATGGAGACTAAAGCAGCAGTAGGTCTCTGCTCCCATTAACATCACCTGGTGGTATATGGGATCCCAGTTTGGCTATGGGAGGGAACACTTGAGCTCTGCAGTGTCCCCTCTTCCTCCATCCTGAGTCTATACTGCATCAGGCTTTATTTCAGCTATGTGCACCATGCTGCAGCTTTGGCACTGCAAACACACCAGGAGTTCCTCAAAAAAAAAAAAAAAACCAACACCAAACCATCAGCCAGCTGGAGAAACACTAAGAAACATTAGTCCTGAGTTTAGGTGGTGTAAAATAACCCTGTTCTTGGAACTAACATGCAAATAATTGTGGACTAAAACCTCACAGCCAGGAAGGCACTCGATGGTCTTGCTCTTGCACTTTTCTTTACCCTTATTTGGGAGAGGTCCTCTGAAACACTGGATGCTAATCTTCATTCTTGCAGTTTTACTGCAAGTCTTCTGTTGTCTGACAGGGCTCATTTTGGAAGTCTGGTGTTTATGTGGGAATTTCAGCTTTTTTGAATTTGGAAAAAAAAAAATTGAGCTTTCTTGGCTATGCAGAACAGGTTAAAACTGTGACACCTTAGGGACTCAGGCTGTAAAAGCAAATATAGACACCTGGTGGTTTTGAACCTTTTCTGAACGCCCAGAACAGATCTATTATAAGGGAGCAAAGTCACTGGCATCATAAGAGAAAGGGTTTTTTTTCAATTGCTTTAATTTCATACATCCCAAGATTGCACAGAGGAGTTTGCTCCCCTAGGATGCCTCTTTGCAGGAACTGGAAACCTCTGAATGGGCTCCTCTGCTGCTGACTTCTCTCCCTCCCCATGAGTTGGAGCCCAAGCCATGATCCAGTGTCCCCTCACTTTGGGGACATTCCCCTGCCAGCACCCAGCTCACCTCATCTCTCCACAACAGATCCCTTTCACCTGATGTCTGCTGTCACCATGCTCATTGGGCTCTCCTGAGCAGGGCTGAAAGATCATCTCTCCCAGCTTGGAACAGCAAACCCTCCTGCTGCCATTTTTCCTTCTCTCTCTCCAGCTCTTGTTTTTCACCCTCTGATTGGCAATTTCCAATGCTGTCCAGCAATCAGGACAATTGTCTCTCTGACTGTTGAGTTGCCATGGAAACAGGCTCTGGGCACAGTCAGTCACCCAGGCAGCAGGAGGAAGACCACTGATGAAGATAGGATGGGAACAAGTGAGAAGTTAAGGCTGAATGTTTCAGCCATGAGAGAGAGGAGTACACACAAACCCTGGACACTCACTACCCTTTAAACCCAGGGGAGGTGGATTTAGGTCATCTGGCCATCAGGTGGCACCAGCAAGGATCAGGGAGAGTGAGGAAGAGTAGCTGACTGTGTTTGGGACACAGAAAACTTCCTTGGGTATGCAGAGAGCTTCCTTACCTCTAAGGCAATGTTAATGGACTTGGGTTATCACACCAGTACAGCAAAGTTCTCCAGGTTTCACTAGAAGCACAGACAAGCACCTCTGCCCCCTCACTCCCCCTCCTCCTGGCACTCTCAGGCTCACAGAGGTGTGAGGGAAAGGAGGAAAGAGCTGACAAAGCCTGTGCCAGAACTGCAGGTCCCCCTCTGAACTACTACAGGCATCATCTTTCTACTGGTGAACTTCTGCAGGGTGCAGTAACACTGAGCATCTAGATATCCCTATACAGCCACTGCAGGACCTGGCCAAAACTGCCCCTTTGGCACAAAAATTCACATCTCTCAGACCAGGAGACAAATTCTGGTGCTTTTGTTTCATGTACTTAATTTGGGGTGCTTACTTTGAGAGATGGCAGCCCCTGGAGAGCCTAAGGTTCCCCTCAAGGATGATGCAGAGCAGACTGTCACTGATGCATGCAGCTGTTCCCTTGATAAATTCTAGTCCAAGCAGTTCTGCCCTGACACAAATCTTTCTTTTACCTCCTGACAGTGTGGGGCTATTGCTTTAGGGAATGGCTCTTCCCATATCTGCAAGCTTGCTCAGCCACCTCTCTGACAAGTGGAGCATCACGAGAGAAACCTTTGGAAAGAGAAACCTGATTCAGACCAACACAGGGTATTGTCTTGCTGCTGCTTCTGCCTCAGGAAAAATTCCAGTTTGTCACGGATCCTGCAGGCTCTGAGATCTGCAGTGAAGCTGGAAGGAAGCTGCACACACACGGGGGTAGGAGGGAAGCAGGTGTTGAGGCTGCTTTTCTCTCTGACTTTCTCCATGGGAAGCTGAGGCCACGCTGTCTGCAGTCATTAGAGACTGGGGCACTTTTCATAAGCTGCAGAGTCCAGTGCTTTGACCAAAAGCTTGCCTCCAAATCACCATCTTTTGAACCTCTTGGCTTATTTGCCCTCATTTGACAGAGGAACTGAGGTAACAGAGATGTTAAGTCCCAAAGCATTTTGTGAATCTACGTGGCTGTGTAAGGAGGGTTCCCAGTAGTGCCCCACCAGCAAGGAGGATCATACAACCATCAAACACCCAAGCATATAAAATAGTTAAAACTATATCTCATGTTCTTGCCAGTGCAATAATTGAAAGTCACTACAAACTGCTTGAAATGTAAAACAAAAGCCTTCCAAATCTAAACACAACATGCAGGATATGTTGCCCTACAGGACAGACTCACACAAACTCTTCCCTCCCCACTAATAATCTGCTTTCAGAGGCACCACAAACAGCACAAGGTACAGAGAGGCAGATGTAGGAATGGACAAAAGAGGAAACACAATCAGTAAGGCAAGGAAAAGCAGCAAAATTAATTCATACATTTGGAGAGGTCTGGACTTGTGAACCTTCACCACCTGGAGGAGGCAGCTCAGCTGCTGTCAGCTCCCCATTAATTTAACAGATTCTTCTCTTCCAGATCTTCCAGTCCTGAACTCTTCAGTACACACTGCTCTAACCAAGCCCTGCAGGCTGACAGGACCACCCTCTCAGACCTAAACTCAGGATACTTTCCCTTCAGACACCATTTTCTCCTCAAATGCTATTTTCTGCAACAGCACTTGGACTTTGACAGTGTGATGGGAGCTGGTGCAGGACTGAGAGTGGAGCAGCTGACAGTCCAACAGTGATGGGGGAGGCAGAGGAGGAGTGAGCTGCAGACAGGAGAATCAGCTGCAGAGCAGTGAGCTGAACAGGTTAAAAAGCCAGTGCTGCTGCAGGGATCTGGCTTTTATTGGGCTGATGGGGTGCAAGAACAAAGAAACCTCCTCCCAACTGCTTACATCCTCCAGGACCCCATAGCTCACACACCAAAGTGCACTCCTGCTTCAGTAACGTCCTGGGGCAGACACTCAGGCTAAGAGTACCCTCAAAGGAAAAGAGAAAGGAGTGGCATTCACATTATTAGCCCTAAGACTTGAGGTAAATTCAGCTCCCTGCTGTGCCAAACTGACGCTCCCCATCAAAGTCTCTCTCTAGCCTCTCCTCCTGCCCTCTCAGATCCCTGCCCTACACAAACACCATTTCACACAGACTGCAAGGAGAGGAAGGCAGGTCAGGAGCCTGCATCTTTCATTGCCTGGTCCCCCTCTCAAGCACAGAGCTGCCCAAGAAGGAACAAGGAGAGATGACAACTACCTCCACGGCTCTCGCTGTCTGCAGGTTTCACTTGGATCGGGCGAGCCATCTGCAAGGAGAGAGAAATGCAGAGGATTAGAGCTTGGGCCATCTGCCTGGCACAGGGTGCTGATGGCAGTGGCACCAGGATGCCCCCTCCTGCCTGCTCTGGAGAGCAGAAGAGTGGCAGAAGGGAAGCAAGACATCGTGATGGCAACCAGAACTCTTAGAGAAGAAACCAAGTGGATTTCAGACTTCCCAAAAGGAATCCATGGTGCTTCTCCCTGCTCAGAGAACAACTCTCCTGGAAATGCCCCCCATGAATAAACCTCTCCCATGCAGCAGGTGGCAAAGAAAGGACTTCAAAGAAGCAACTCATCCCCATGAGACTGTGGTCAGGGTGGCCTAAACTGGGATTATGCCTGGAAGCTCTTCCTGTGATATGGGCACTTTCCAGATGAGACAGAAGCTGCACTGAGTAACCCACAGCTTTAACTGTCTGATAGAAAGTAAGGCAAAACTCTCACCTGCCAGAAGGGATGCACGTCCTGTGCTGCCCTGAAAGGGAGCTGACAAACTGTAATCCCAGGCTAGCAGGATTCAACTGAGAACCTCCTGCAAAATCCTACAAGGGACATTTCCACATTCAGACTACATCTCACTCCTTGTCTCAGCATCGTTCAGAGAGGCTGACAGGGACATTCATAATACAAAATAATCAGAATACCACAGGTAAGACCTGTGCATGTCCAGACACAGTCTGCCCCCTCTCTTAGGAAAACCAGAAACAACAACAAAACAAAAAATGGAACAAAGCCATAAAAGCCAACAGCTGAAAAACGTGTTCATAAACCAGCATGCAAAATCTGGTCTGCTCTCAGTCTCCAACTGGTGGCTGGGCCAGACTTGCCAGAAACCAGAGGTAGAACCCACACTCACAACAGCTGGAGGAAACCTGAAGTAACTTCACAGTTCACAGGACAGAGATGCCAAGAAGACCACGAGAGGCTGCTGTGGCATGGCTGTGAGCTGAGAGCTGGCTCTCACTGACTGCTCTGTGTCAGGCAGGATGAGCAGAAGCTGGGACCAGAATCAAGCATTTTACCAATCCCAGCCTCAGGGAGCAACATGGGGATGTTTGGAGGGCCAGAGACTGGCTGGCAGCTCCCCAAAGGGAGGCCAAGCTGCTGCCATGCTGCACCTCAGCAGGCAGTAGTGCCATCTCCAGTTTCATCTCTCAGGACTTGCTGTGTCATTTAGGGGAGAGGGAAAAGCTGAGGGTTGCTTTCCCACACTCAAAACAGTTTCATGGGTTTGCAGAGCTCCTAACACCCAACTCTGCTGAGCCCAGCACCTGCAGCACTGGCACCACCATCCTCTGGGCTCCTGGTTCCCCCTGGAGCTGCCAAGGAGCCTCCATCAGGGCCTCCAGCCCATGAGCCAAGTGGAACATGGGGCAGGGGTTCAAAAGGATGCAGCCAGACATTGCTCCAGAAAGCCTCAGGTTTCCTCCCTGGGAGGCAGTGTCTCCTCTGGCAAAATCCCTGTCCCTGCCAAGGCCTGGGGGTGTTCCAGCAGCAGGCAGGGCAGGAGGGGTCAGGCAGCCCAGATTCCTGCTTGGGAGAGAGGTCTCAGTGCAGAGCCAAGAGGGGCAGCTGCCCACCTCACTGGGCACTGCTCCTGCAGAGCTGAGGAACAGCCTGGGTCCTACTCAGGGTGCAAAACCAGGATGAAGTTAAATGGCTGGGGAGGAAGGTGGAGGGACAGACTCAGATCTCAGCTTCTGTGAGGCAAATACATCTGGGGGAAAGGACAGAAGCAGGGATGCCACAGAAACCAAGAGCATCACCACCACCACCCCCCTCCCACGTGAGCACTGACCCCCCCAGGGATGCTGAGGGATGGGGGGAGGTGAGGGAGAAGGTTAAGTACCTGAGGACATCTCCCTTTCCCCTACCCCAATAGGGCTGTCACTCCAGCTCCCAGCACCTAGGGTAAAGGAGGTGTTGCCATGGAAACAGTTATTCACCATGATGAACCTGACATTTGTGGTTACCATGGAAACCTGCTCTTTGGGGCATTCCCTCTGCTTTGCACAAAAGAGACATTTTGATATGATCTCTGGGGAGGGGGGGGCCCCTCTACCCATATGTCCACCCCCTTCCTTCCCTCCATCCCAGGAACTGCTAGGGAGCCACAGGGACCCATGGCTGCTCCTGCCCACCCCAGGGGAGAGCACCCCAGGGTCACAACACCGACAGCAGGGCCAGGACAAGGTTCCTGCAAGACCAGAGTGGCTGCAGGGGTGAGAGTGCCAATGCCAGTGACATGGGTGAGCTCTGGTGCAAGCCTGGAAACAGCACCTGGCTGTAGGACAGGAGGAAGCAGGGCTGCCAAGGGTGAGATCAAGAAGGGAGAATGCTCTGCAGCCCCCCAGGCTTCTTTCTGATCTGTTGGACACAGCACCTTGGCAGGGCAACAAGAAGATTCCCCCTCTGAGAGTGTCAGACCAAGCCCTCAGTCAGGGGCTGCTCATTCCCAGAGACCTTGGCAGCTCCAGTGGCTCGAAGGAACCGAGCTCTGCCCTGATGCTCTCCCCGTGCTACAGGAGATGCAGCCAAATTTCCTGCAGAGCAGGCAGGAGACACATGGGGGGAACAGAACCACAGCAACCCAGAGGAGCCCAGAGGCTGCTGGTAAGAGGCAGGGGTAAGAGGCCCTGCTGGCAAGAGTCTGGATTACATCCCAGCCCATCCCCAGCGTTTGCTCAGCACAGAGAAATGGAGAACTCTGCTCTGTTTGGGTTCTCACCCTGCTCTCCCACCCATGCAGCACTCCCAGGGACAAGGATCTAAGGAAACTTGCTGGCCCTGCTAAGGTCAGAGGAAGCTCTGCTACTGGTTTCACCAAGGCCAAAACACACCCATTTCTCTCACCACACCCCCCAAAAAAAACCCCAACAAGTTCCTTGTAGGTGAAGCATCTCCCCTCATTTGCACCAACGCTCACCATGAGCTGTCACTTCAGCAGTCTGGAAGTCATGTTCTCCCAGAAGGAGAAGTGACCCCTAACATTTGCTTCCTCAGCTTTCAAACTGCAAAAGCTGGATAGAGGAAGAAAGCCCCCTGGGACATCAGGGCAAGCCTCTCTATTAATTAGGAGTAAGTGATGTAAAATAGCCCCTCAGGTGCAATGCAGGGGAATTTCACAGTGTTAAGTGGGTCAGAGGCAGAGAGCATGGAAACACACAATGCAGGCTGACTCCTCTGGGATGTCAGGAACCAAAAGGCATCCAAGGCCACTGGCAGAACAAGGTCCTGGGCTCTTAGGCTTTGCAAATTGTGGCTTGGTCCTTTGGCCAGTTGAAAATGCCCTGTCTGAATGATCACAACCACTTCTAGCTGTGGAGAGCACATCAACCTAAATGCTGATTTGCTCCTTTGGATTCTCAGATTTCTGGTCAGAAATACAACCAGGAATGGATTGGTACCAGTCTCAGTCACCAAGTTACTCTGAGGAAGTGCAAGAAAGCTGCAGAGGGGAAAGCAAGAAGCACTGCCACCCTCCTGCCACTCACTGCAACCCTCCTGCCACTCACGGCCACCCTCCTGCCACTCACTGCCACACCAGCCTTGATCTTTGTGCCAGGCTGGCTGGAGAAGATATCCAACACTCATCTTGGAAGGTTAACAGGCTGCAGTCAGCCCAGGACTGGCAGCCAGGGGTAGGGGCAGCTCCTCAGTCCCCCCATTCCCTTTCCTCTCCTTCACTCAGGTCAGGTTAATGACAGCAGCTGGGGAGAGCTGATGGAACACCCTTGCATGGCTGTGGAGGGGGCCAAGCAGGCAGCAGCAGGGACCCTCTAGCTCAGCTGCTGCAGACAGACCCAGAATACAGCTCCCATGGTAACCATGAACAGTGTGAGCTGTGCACAAGCTGCAATAACAACAAGCCTGTGGGAAAAATCCACTGCAAGTGAGCCTGGGCCCAATGCCACCATAACTACCCCCTGAGCCATCCCTTCTCTGGGCCAGATAATAAAAGTTATGGCCAGTGTTAGATAAGCTATTTCAGTTTGTGGGTGCTCAGAGAACAGAGGAGAATCCCAGAGCAATTGTGGGACCTCCTGAGAGACACTGGAAGCTCAAAGGTCTGCAGTGACAGGACATAGCTAGCCCTGCTTTGAATGGGGTTTGACCAGAGAGCCCAGAGGTCTCTTCCACCACAAACTGTTCTGTAATTCTATATTCCCAAACACTTGTCTGCATCCACACACACCCAATGGGCCTGGGGAAACAGGAATACAGGGTTATGCTCAGGAGCATGGGTGCTTTTGCAAAGATGAAGGTGTGGGCTGGTGAACATGGGAGTATTCATGAGCACAGGTGAGCTCACCAGGAAACACACCAGCCAAAGCTCTGTGCTCCATGGAGATGCAAGTGCCTGGCTGTGCAACAGGCTTTCATTTCTAGGGAGAGAAATTGCACAGGACAGAGTCTACCTGCATGCATTTGGTCATCATTTGGGAACAGGAGCTGATCTTTCATTTCCTGATCCTCCCAGTTCCAGATGCAGCAGGAGCCCCAGTGTCAGCTTGCTCTCCTCCTGCCTCTTCAGAGTATCCACTTCCTGGGGCTACTGCCTTGCCTCACTGCCCCCTAAGCCCCCTAAGCCAAATCCCCAGCAGGAGCATGGTGTAAAACAGGCCCTGCTGTTGCTCCTTGCCATGGGGCTGCTTTAGCCCAGCACCTTCCTGTCCTGGTGCTGCCATTTCAACGAGACAGCCTCGACCACCAGAAGGTATTGATACCTTCTCCTGATGATGTTGCGTGGCTCTTAGGAATTTGCTGATGCTGTCAAGATGGACATGGGAAAAACTTCCCTTTCCTGGCCTCCCCAGAGGTCCAAGCTGCAGAGCCCACTTCAGCAATTAACAACCAGTGTCCAGATTCAACTCTCAGCCAAACATTCAGGCCCCCATCCCACTCCTCAGCACGTGCCCCAGGTTTCCCAGCTGCAATATCCTGCAGTGTACACATGAATAAACTCTGAGAAATCCTAGGCCAGGCTTGCTTCACCCCAGCACTTGTACAAAAGGGAGAATGGGGGAGAATGAGATGCTGTGACCCCACTACCAGAACCCCTCCAAGTCACCTGTGTCCCCTAACAACACCATGGGCTGTGGATCCTGGCAGATGGCCCACAGTGAGCCCAGAAGAGAGCCTGCCCACAGGGGTGCCCTCTGCTCAAGATCTGCTGGGTCTCTGCATTAATCCTTGTGCCCAACCATCTGAGTTAGTGCTGCAGCATCTCAACCCCTGGTGCACTCCCAGAGTCTCTCTCTCTGCTCTGATGCTGCTGCTCTCTGTAATTTTCCATTCCTGTGTCCTGGTGCTCCCAAGCCAGCACTGCATCCATGAGTTCTCTCCCCTTGATGTGGCCACATTTCAGCACCCCCTTCACTGCTCTTAAGCTGCCACCTTGGATCAATACCAATTTCTGCCACTTATTTGCCTACCTTTCAGCAAGCCCTTCTTTGTTCTGCATAGAAATAAAACTGTAACTCTACCTTGCCAGAAGAATTACTTTTTTAAGCCTTCCCACACACACACTTCCTCCCTCTATTTTTCTTCCCCTCTTATTCAGAAGCAATTTTATGTAATTTGCAACTGTCTGGCTGCAAATGAAAAGAGACACAAAGCGTTCCTGAGAAACACTGAAAAGCTGGCCACTTTTCCTTCAAATTTCAGTTAGTGAGAGGCTTTTACTTGGTGTGTGAGCACTGCGTGTCATTAATAACCTCCCCAGCTCCTTTCAGAACTCACCAAAGTGAAGGCACAATCACGAATCAAACACATGGGTAGCATTTTACCAAGCCAGTGAGGAGTGTGCCAGGGAGTGGGGAGAAGGTAAAACTGCCCTGCTAGGCTGGCTGGCACCTGCAGAGGACACCAGATTTAGGGAGCAGCAGAGGGGTTTCATTCCCTCTTTCCTCTTCAGATCCAAAGATTTTGCCTCCATGGGTTCTGTATTTCTCTCCATCTCAACTCCCTCCATCCTTTAAGATTGTTCCTCTAGACTCTCAGCTCTGCCCTGACCCAACACACAGAAATCTACATTATTTTAGCCTCAAAGTCTGACCTTTTTTCCCCTAACACAAACTTAACTCAAAGGGTATTTGAGTGGATCTCAATCTGGTTGAGATCTGGTTATCTGCACTCTGCCCTGAGATAACCTGGATCATAGAATCACAGAATGGGCTGGGCTGGAAGGGACCTCAGAGATCATCAAGTCCAACCCTTGATCCACTCCTGCTGCAGTTCCCAGCCCATGGCACTCAGTGCCACATCCAGGCTCTTTGGAAAGATCTCCAGACACGGAGAATCCACTACTTCCCTGGGCAGCCCATTCCAATGCCTGATCACCCTCTCCAGAAAGAAATTCTTTCTCATCTCCAACCTAAACCTCCCCTGGCACAACTTGAGACCCTGCCCTCTTGTCTTGCTGAGAGTTGCCTGGGAAAAGAGCCCAACCCCCCCCTGGCTCCAACCTCCTTTCAGGGAGTTGGAGAGAGTGATGAGGTCTCCCCTGAGCCTCCTCTTCTCCAGCCTCAACACCCCCAGCTCCCTCAGCCCTTCCTCACAGGAATTCTGCTGGATCCCTTCACAGCCTCCTTGCTCTTCTCTGGACCTGCTCCAGCACCTCAATCTCCTTCCTGAGCTGAGGGGCCCAGAACTGGACTCAAGCTGTGGCCTCACCAGGGCTGAGCACAGGGGCAGAATCCCTTCCCTGGACCTGCTGGCCACGCTGTTCCTGAGCCAGCCCAGGATGCCATTGGCCTTCTTGGCCACCTGGGCACACTGCTGGCTCCTCTTCAGCTTCCTGGCAATCCAGACTCCCAGGTCCCTTTCTGCCACTCTGTGCCCAGCCTGGAGCTCCCCATGGGGTTGTTGTGGCCAAAGTGCAGGACCCGGCCCTTGGAATGTTGAACCTCACCCCCTTGGGATCATCCCAACTCTCCAGTCTGTCCAGGTCCCTCTGCAGAGCCCTCCTGCCTTCCAGCTGATCCACACTCCCCCCAGCTTAGTGTCATCTGCAGATTTGCTGATGATGGACTCAATCCCCTCATCTAAATCATCAGTAAAGATACTGAACAGATCATTAGAGATCCTATTAAGTGGTAATGAAGTTACACACACATCTTACAGCCCTCAAATGCCAACACAGGCCCAGTTGCTTGCCCATGTCAGGAGTTCCCAGCACAAATCACTGAGACTTACCCCTGGCAAAGTCTTCTGTTCATGGAGTGCTGTCTGGGCTTTGATGGCAGAGTCTCTGGCACAGTATGTGAGGAATGCACAACCTGCAGTGGAGACAGCAAGTGTCAAGTTGGGCAAGAAACTGCAGATGCACATTGACAACAACATTCCTCTTTGGTAAGGGCAGGTAGGAAAAAAAATTCAAAAAGGGGAGGGGAAAGGAAAAGCAAAAAAAGGGGAAAAAAAGGGAAAAAGAAAATTAAGAAAAAAGGAAAAAAAAAGAGAAGAAAGAGAAAAAAGCAAGAAAAAGCATCTGGGATTTTAGGCTCACAGGAAGGCTTCATGATCCAGATTCATGGAATCATGGAAAGTTACAGAAGGAGAGGTCTGGCTTTCTGTGCCATGCATACACCCATACAATATGCAAACACTCACACAAATATACATATGCATGAAGAGGGAAATACAGAGAACAGCAAAGCACAATCCATTCTGCAAGGGACAACTTAAGGAACAAAGTGAAAAGCACATGGATGAGGCCAGGTCTTGACATTCTTAGCCAAGATCTGTCTCAACATCTTAGCCCAACACCAGAGGCAAGGGAGGAGGGGAGGAATTGTAGCCCCTCCAGGAAAAAAAAAAAAACAGGGATTATCTTTCAGTGCTCTACTACTGAGAATAATGAAATGAAACTAGGAAAAGAAAAAATCTGGCTGAAGAAACATTTCATAGCAGAGAGAGATTTATCAGCTTGTGCAATGATCTTCCCAGGGAAGTGCCTGGAGCTCCATCACTGCCTTGTTGTCAAAGGGCTGGAGAAGAGACTCAAACACCAGAATGCATCCAACCCCCTCACTCTCACCTTCCTTCCCACAGTGGCATTTCACACCCTAAGGAAAGGCAGGACATATCCATGCTGCTAAATGTCCATGTCCACATTGTCCTGCTGGGGCTGGGCCATTCTTTTGCCTCCCACCTTCTTGTGCCTGGTTTGGGGTACTTCAAAGCTGCTCCAGCTCTCCCTAGATCTGCCTGGATCTCTCCCCTCCACCCAAGAGGGACTCCATGGGACACAGTACTTTTAGGAAGCCATCTGCTCTGGACAATCCCAACCAATGTCAATAAGATAATTCTTCCATCTCAACTCCAATAAACTGCTGCAGCTAAGCAAATCCCATCTGTTCTCATAGCTCCTGCTAAGGAAAAAAACCTCTCAATAAAAAGCACACTTCTGCATTTCCTGCCTAAGTTAACAGTAAACCCAGGTCAACAGGCTTGGCTTCTTTTATATCCTTTTCCAGTCTAGATTATGATTTATATTGATACAGCAAACTATGTGCTAAAATCTGATGCTATCTGCAGGGCTCCAGGTGATTAGAAATCAAAAATTAAGTTGCACTATAAATTTTATAGTTGTAATATTTTGTGTTACACTATTTAGATTGTGATTCTGCTTCTAGAAACCTGGTGCCATTCAAGTAATAAATTGTGCTATATTAATCATAAAATTCTGTTAAGAAAATAAAGCTTTAAATGTAACCAAGACTTAGTGCCCTCAGCATTCTGCCAAGGAGCCCTAAAAGAACCTGTAAGTGCCCTTAGTGCTGACCCACACCACACCACCCTGTTCCCACTGGCTCCAAGAGGGTTTCCAGCTCCCTAGAACTCAGCCTAGCTCCAGTTACAAGAGACTGCAGGAAAAAAAGAATATTCTGTGCCTGATCCTCCTCACAAACCACACACTGACTCTGGGATTTACAGTCCCTTCAGATCCCAAACATTACTCCAGTCAACAGCTGCCTAAAGCTTGGAGCAAGAAAAGGCTGTCAGTCTGCAGGAAAAAGAGGGGTCTCTAGATTCAGCTTAGCATTAGAAACCACACCAAATATTGCAGCAGGGGAAGCAGGGAGTCAGGGGGGAGCTTATCTAGAAGCCTGCAGAAACTGAGTGAAAACTCAGCTGTCAGAAAGGCAAGTTGGGCTGAGGTTGTTATTGCCTCCTTGCCCTTTGGAAAAGGCACCCATGAGTGTGGTGGAAGGGCTGCACAGCCATGCAGATTTCCCAAAGCCTTCCTGTGAAGCCCTGGCCAGCTCCTCTGAGAGGGCTTCAAGCTGCTGCAGCTTTGGGTCAGGTCTGGCACACTCAGTGGTGACTCCCAGCCAGACCTTCCTGCACTGAGCCCAAGAAAATGCAACCAGACCTCGGAAGATGGGAGGGACAGGATGGGGTCAGGGCTGCCTGGATCTCCCCTACCCCTCTATCCTGGCAGAGGGGTGACATGTTTGAGGTGTGTTGTGTTTACCCAAACCATGCTGAGGGTCTACGTGTAAACCCACACCACCTGGAAAAGAATCCCAACCTTTCACTTTGTACAAAAGAGGAGAGGAGGCAGAGAAAACAGAAGGTGTTTGGAAATGACTGTACAATAGCCACCAGGAGAAGCTACACAGCTCAGTGGTCTTTTTTGGACAGAGCACCAACCCTGCCCAAAACCTGCAGCCACTCTAAAATGTCAAAAGCAAAGGATAAACTTGCTTTGCTGCAGAAATCCTGCATTTAGCAGCAAGCTTGAGTCACACAGAGCTGGCTAATACCACTCCTACCCCCTCTGATTTCCATCCCTAGAATCTGTCTCTTGCCTGGAACCTGACCTCAGACCACACAGTCTGTGTTTAATATGCCCCCTGAAATCAAACGTGCAACCACCTCCTGCCTTAGGCCCATTCTCCTCCTCACTGGGTTTGAAGCTTGGTAGCTCACTATCAGATGGTACCAGGCTTGGTCCCTTGCACACACAAAAGCAGGTGGTGGCTTGGTTCTGGAGTCCCAAGCAGACATACTCCTCCCACTGAGGTCAAGTCAGCTCAGCTCCCATGGGCTTCAATGAAGAAGCATTTTTCTTTTGCACTGGGGTTAGATTTGGCCTTTTATTTGAAAATAAAGTTGGTTTTCTCTTGCCTCCTTCCCTCTCTGTTCAGTCTAGAAGGGTACAAGTCTCCACAGCACTCACAGTTTCTTCCTTCTCTTCCTAAATCTGAAACCAGAGACATCAGGACTGAATGCAACTCATTCCCTCCAGTGCACACCCAACCCATGAACCCTTTTAGGGTAAAGAGGCCCAGGCTGAGCACTGAGAGCTTTCCAGGTACTCAGGGCAGGTCCCCTGAAGGTTTTACACCTGCCAAGGAGTGGTGCTGCCACTGCTCTCAGGCCTCATAGCAAAGGGGCTTCCTTGAGCTCCCAGGCAGAGCTGGAGCTGCATGGATCACAAAATCCCAAACACCTGCTGGGGGTGGGCTAGAAAACTGCTTCACAGGAGGGAGACAGCATCCTGAGCACAACAACCCTTTAAAAACACAGCTTTCAAATACAATAAGTGCAGCTGAACAACCCTCCTCCAACTTCTCAGCAGCCACTAAAGGTCTTTCAGAGAAGACCCCCCCTCACGTGTCTATCATCACACAGGCCCCTGATCTATCCATCCATCCATCCATCCATCCATCCATCCCTAAGGCCACCGGCAGCTTTGGGAGCGATGTTCTTTGTTACCCTCACGTTAAGGCTGGAGGGCCGGATTCCTGCCTGGCAGGAGGAGGAGGAGGAGGAGGTCTGAGGCCACGGGGAGGTCAGCTGCCCCCTGACCCCGGGCTCCAGCCCCGGCCACCCCAGGCGATGCGAAGCCTTTGTCACCGCACTTCACGCAGCGCCAGGCCCCGCGATCCCACGGGGGACCGGGACCGGAGGGCTCCACGGGGCTCCGGCGTGGGGACGGCGAACCCCACCGGGGGCCGCCTTGCCGACCCCCGCCCGCGGGCGCCGGGGATGCGGATCCTTTCCCGGGCGGTCCCTCGGGGAGGGTCTCCGGGAGGGTCACCGGGAGGCGGGCGGGGGGGACACGAGGGGATCCTCCGCCCTTTGTGCGCGCCCCGGGGAGCGGAGCGGGCCGCGCGGGGCCGGGCTCACCCTTGTGCATGCCGGTGTAGCGGTCCTTGAGCACGGTGAGCTCGTAGATCTTGCCGAACTGCTCGAAGAGCGGCTTGAGGTCCTTTTCCTCCAGGTTGCGCGGGATCTGCCCCACGAAGAGCTTGATGGCATCCAGGTCCTTCATGCTGTCGGGCTGCGCGGGGGGCTCCGCGCCGCCGCTACCGCTCATGGGGGAGGCTCGGCGCGGCGGCTGCGGCGCTGGCGGGAGAGGCGGAGGCGGCGGCTGCCTCCTCGCCTCGCCCTCGGTGAGTCTGGCCATGCCCAGCGCCCGGCGCCCGGCGCGGCTGCGGGCGGGCGGGGGAGGCAGCGCGGCCGAGAACGGCCCCGGGAACGGCCCCGGGAACGGCCCCGGCGCCACAAAGGGCCCCTCAGCAGCGCCCCCTGCCGGACCTCGGGGGATGCGCGGGGCCACGGGGGGGCGCGGGGCGGGGCGGCCCGAGAGAGACGGGGGGGGGGGCACGGGAGGGACCCCAAGAGAGGGGGTGAGGGACGGGAGGGACCCCAAAAGAGGGGCTGAGGGATGGAGAGGAACAGGGGAGACCCCAAGAGAGGGGGTGAGGGATGGAGAGGAACAGGGGAGACCCCAAGAGAGGGGGTGAGGGACGGAAGGGACCCAAAGAGAGGGAAGGACGACGGATCCCAAGAGAGGGGCTGAGGGACCCCCAGAGAGGGGCTGAGGGACGGGAGGGACCCCAAGGAGGGGCCCCAAGAGAAGGAAGGACGAGGGATCCCAAGAGAGGGGATGAGGGACGGGAGGGACCCCAAAAGAGGGGCTGAGGGATGGAGAGGGACGGGAGAGACCCCAAGGAGGGACCCCAAGAGAGGGGCTGAGGGACCCCAAAAGAGGGGCTGAGAGACGGGAGGGACCCCAAGGGAGGGAAGGATGAGAGATCCCAAGAGAGGGGGTGAGGGACTGGAGGGACCCCAAGAGAAGGGCTGAGGAACCCCCAGAGAGGGGCTGAGGGACCCCAGGAGAGGGGCTGAGGGACCCCAGGAGAGGGAAGGACAAGGGACCCCAAGAGAGGGGCTGAGGGACAGGGGACCCCAAAAGAGGGGCTGAGGGACAGGGGACCCTCAAAGAGGGGCTGAGGGACCCCAAGAGAGGGGCTGAGGGATGGAGGGACCCCAAGAGAGGGGCTGAGGGATGGAGGGACCCCAAGAGAGGGGCTGAATGACAGGGACAAGAGAGCCCCTTGTCCAGGAAAGCCTCCGAAGCCCTCACAGCCACCAGATGAAGAGGCAAAGCAGCCTCGAGTGCATCCCCAGGTGGACACGGATCGCCCGTTTTTCCTGGGCAAGAGGTGTGTGTTCCTAAGGCCTAAGTTCCAGAAACTGTGAGGCCCTGGCAGCAAAGGGGAGAGCACTCCCCAGCAGGGCTGGGAGGGGTTATTTGTCCAGCCTGGTATTTATCAAAGAAGGCCAAAGTCTCATCAGCTGTCAGGAAATTGGGCACCAGCTTCTCACAAAGTAAGAGCTTGCTCTTCCCCTGCTAACAGAAGAGAAGGCAGAGTGTGCATGTCAGAAAATCAGCACTTGGCCCCCTTTTTCTCAGTGTCTCAGCAACAGAGTCTGGAGGAAAAGAAATTTAAAGCAGCCAGTGTTCTGACACAGGGTGAATGCAGCCTCAAGCATGGGGGGAGCTCAGCTGCAAGGGGAAGCCACTGATGCATCAGCTCTGAAGCCTGTGACAAGTCAAGCTGTTCTCATTTCTAACAGCTATAAAAAGGTAAAGCCATCTTAAAAAGAAGAGACCCTTATCCCAACAGCAGCAAACCTCACCTTGGGTGAATCATGGCTTAGCAAGTGATGTTTTCAAGCACCTTTCCAAACCTAGCATGCTTTTTCATGTCAGCTGCTGCAGCACAAGCTGCTCCGGGCTTAGGTTACAGCTTGAGGGACCCAGAGCCTCAGGTAGAAAATGTCTGTTTAGAAGGAAAGATGTAGCCAGTACTTTGGGAGCCCATGAATAGACATCATCACCTCAACTGTAGTGGAGAAAAACACACCTGAAAATACTCCTGGTAAATGAAAAATAGAACAACTGCCAGCCAGTACCTGGAAAGAGTTTACAGAGCCAGAGAGAGAATTCTATCCCACAGTAACAGGATTAAGTGGTAGATAAAATACAGTAATAGCACTGAGAGTGGAAAAAGGGAAATGTCAGGTGGCCTTTGCAGATGAAGAAACATGTTACATCTGTCCCTGAGGACCCTGCAAGGCAGAGCCAGAAGGGACACAGCAGAGATCAGATGGAGGATTCCCAGATGATGAATAAACAGATTCTGCCCAAATCTCAGATAATGCTTAAAAAAAGAAAGAAAACCACACTGTGTGCCCAGAAAGTTTTTCTTCTGCAGAGAGACATTTGCTAATGAAAAACCCCACAGTGCTCTCATCAACACATCCATGCTTTTTCTGCATTCTTGGGGCATATCAGTGTCAGGATTCAGACAGGGACAGCTTAAGGTAAAAGGTAAAGAGGTGCCGTGCGTTGGCCCAAAGTTGAGAAGGGCTCAAACAAAGGACAGAGGAACAACAAAATACACTTTGCATCAGGAGTGCCTGCCCTTTCCTTCCAGCTCCTAAAGGCATCAAGGAATGGAGAAAATACAAGCTGGAGCTCTGAATTTCCACATCACCTAGGAGACAGCACTAGAGGAAGGGAATCCTCACAACAGCCTAGGAAAAAAAGGAGAGGGAGGATCTTTGAAAACAATCAACCTTCCTACAGTGCCCAGGCAGAAGAGCCAAAGGACTAAGACAGTTCTGGCAGAAAATATCCAAGCAACAATATATTATCTCAAGAAGATATAAGTTCAGTCCTATAATGGGATTGTTTCTCATCTGGAACAAAAGCTGCTGCATAGAAAACTGCTCCAAAACAGTGCAATTAACAGTTTTAGAGAAGAACACCTTCTCTGAATAAAGAAGTTGACATCAGCTTTCATCCTCTCTTGTTTACCAAGACCTTGCTGTTATCCCAGCCAATTTAAGCTTAAGTTGTTGGGGTTTTTATAGATATTTAACTTTGCAACAAACCAAAAATTAATGAAGTTTTAAAGCATATAGATTTTCTGCCCAGAAGTTGTCTCTACCAGTGGGTAGCTGGGAAATGAACAGCAAAGACTCCAGATATTTTTCTGATCAAGAACAGCTGTTGATGATTTAAAAAAAAACAACCAACCAACCAAACCCCCCTCCAAAACAAAATCAAATAAAACAGCCCTTGTTGCCTCTTAACACACAAAGTTTGAGTAGTTTGCAAACTGTTTTTTTTCCAATGCTTGAAAAAACCTGGTCAAAAACCACTGGAGGATTTGCCCTCCTGTCCCAGTTAAGGGGAGGCCACTCACCAGCTCTGCACCAACACAATATTCAACAGGACTGAGCAAGTCCAGTTTGGACCTGTTTGTATCTAAAGGTATTAAGGTCTGATGATTTGATCTGGCTTTTCCCTCTGCCCCCAAACAGAGAGAGCTGGTTTCTGTCACATGCTTTATTCTGGGTACCCCAGGGCTGGGACAAAATAAAAGAACTGAGCACCCCTAGCATCTTGGATTCAGACCTATGGCATCTGCTTCTCTTTCATCTCCTTTTTTTTTCCTAAGTTCTTTATCTTGCCATTACCTTTCCTTTCTGAAAACTGTATTAAGACATTATGTCATAAATATTCCCTGGGAATGAGCTTATAGACTGAGCAACCTGGCTACAGAACACAGCCTAGTATCCTCATGCTCTCATTTACTTGAGAGAAAGAAATGTGACACTTTAGATCAGAGAATGCCTCAGCCATCAAGTGTGCCCAACTCCACCCCTGCTCCAAGCAGCACTGGGGCCTTCCAAAATATTTAAGAGACAGTTTCACAGAGAAAGATATTTTTTTTTTCTTTTTACTCTTGCTATCCCTAGTGAAAAATAAAGCCAGCAGTTAAAAAATGGGCATTTAAGAAAGCACAGTTCCAATTCACTGCTCCACCCCACATCTTCCACACAACCCTGAGCTGCTCCATCCCAGCACCTCTGCAGAGCAAGGGCCCCGGTACCTCCTACTTCACCAAGGTGTTGCAAGTAGATATATTTAAGAGCATGAAGCATTCAGATACTATGGAAACCAGGGCAAGAGAAAACCCAAAAATAGATGGAAGAAGCAAGCTGTTGAAAAGTCTTGCTGAGAAAGGCTGCGTTTGCTGCAGCTGATCCCAGACTGGGATCCATTTAGAGCTCAAGCATAAAATATCCTCTCTCCACTCTTTCCATAGCTTGTCAGTTTTCTCTGCCACAGGGAAAGGAAGATTCTTTTTTTCTCTGTAGGCCTTTAATTTCCCTTCTATTTAACAGGCCTCCTAATTACCAGTTCCTTTGAATGATTCACATCCTAGCTTGCCCTTCCCATGACCTGGAGCAGGCCACTGTCTAACTGCTTCTTTATAGCAGGATTATTGGGAACATATCACCAGATCAAACACTCCAGAGCAATCCTTCTTCCAGCAGCAACCTACAAAGTAGACTTCCTGAAACAAAGAGTTAAGGGGCCAGCTTGTGAAACATTATTCCTCTCCTTTTCATTATGCAAACACCTTTTTTTGTGCATATTCATCCTCTAGAGACAAACCAGTTGCTCAAGGATAACAATCCCTTTCTTCACTTAAAACCAAAACCAAGCAGAAAACCACAACAACCCCTAAAACCATCCAACAACCCTTACCAATACAGAAAGGATTTGAAAGAGCCAGAATGATCTTGTGGAGGAAACAGAGGATGCCAACAGGAGGCACAAGAACCATCTTATTAAACAGCCAACCAAGTGGAAGACAGGAGCAGATGGAGAGCAATTAAAGCACGAGGTAAACTGCAGCCCCAGAGCTTTAGACCAGAGGTGCTGAGGTCTCACTTCCCAGCAGGGGCTGTAGTTCCAAGTGCTACTTCTTGAAACCAGAAGAGCCTCTGGTCTGTCCTGGCACGGCCACCCCAGGGAGCAAACCCCAGCAAGGTGAGGGGAAGGCTTCTCAAGAGCGGTCCTGCCAAGCAGCTCCAGGTCTCACTGCAGGCTCACACTCACTCATTCTTTGTGCTTTTCTTCACACCCAGGCAGTGTTAAACCCACCCTGAGTTTACTCGGCCCCCCAGTTGCCACGCACCAGCCTCCCCTTCCTGACCCTGCACACCCAGTGAGTCCTCAGCTCAACCAAGAGCCCGCACAGAGGCGACCGCCGGTGCCTCCCTCAGCTGCCGCGGGGCGCTGGGGACTGTGCCACAAAACCACAGACTCAGTCAGGTTGGAAAGGACCCTTCAGGATCACATCCAACCCTTCTCGGTAACATTCCTGTCACCGACCCTCAGGACTCCGCTCCCGCCGCCTCCCCCGCTCCGCCCGCACCTGACAGACCGCGGCTCCTGCCCCGCCAACCTCCAAGCCCCGCCCACCCCGCCGCTCCCCGACCAATGGCTGCAGCGCTGCTCGCTCGCCCCGCCCCCTTCTCCAAGCTCCGCCCCCTCCCCGGGGCTCAGCCCGCACCGGGATCCGCGGGGAAGCTGCGCGGTGCGGGAGGGAGCGGTGCGGGGAATGGACCCCCAGGGAGCCCCCGGGAGGAGGCAGGGCGGCAGCAGAGGTTCCCTTCTTCCCTCCCGCAGCTGCTGAGGACCCGAACGCGTGGTTCGGAAGTGTCCGAGGAGTCATTCGGTAATAAGAAAGGCACAACCCCGCCTCCCGCAGCTGCGTTAGTCCCGCAGGGTTGAACAGTCCTGAGGCTGGTTTGGATATCATGCTGCAAAATCAGCACAAAGGCTTCGAACAAATGAAAATTTGCTCTCCCTGAGTGTCTGTAAATATTTTCTGTCTGTTATTCCTGACTCCATCACAAGGATGATGCCCAAAAACACGAGTGGGTTTTTCACCGTTTGGCAGGGGGGATGTTCCTTCAAATAAAGCAAGGAGATTCCAGCTCTTTGGAGCTTCCAGCAGCAAATAGTTCTCCAACAAACCTGGTCATCAAACCTACTCACTTGGTTTATTTTTCCAAGGGAAAAAGGGACAAACAAATCAGGAAATGAAAAATGTTAAAAACTTAAATATTATTACATTTAGTCAGGAAAAAAAATACGTAAATCAACTGCATTGAATTTCCTCTTAGCTTTTAAATATTCACCTCAATATACATTTGTTCTTAGGACACACAAGAGATAAATAACTGTGTTCACATTGCTAGATAAATCAACTTTTTTTTTTTTTTTCCTGAGCTGCAAATATTCCAGGTTATAACCCTGAAGTTGCTATCCAATGGAAACTAAACAGACCCAAGTGAGCAAGCAGGAGCCCACACTTGGGTACTCAGAGGCCAAATTCATTGACACACAGAGTAGCAACCCCATCATTTCATATTTTTAAGTCAAGACAGAATGGTTCTTACAGGTAAACCCCAGCCTGGCCATGACCTGCAGGAGAGGAGGGTATTTGGGCTTGTACTGTGAACATGAGAACAAGTTATTTCAACCAAGCAACCATTCCCCTCCCAAAAACCAAGCCCCACAACAATTCTGAGTATCAGACGTGTGAACAGACCGTGGTGATGACTCCAGCCACACACAGGTGGGTACTTGTGGTACTTGTGGTTTCACTTTGGCATCGGGGTCTTTCCCCTTAGTGCTAAAAAAGGTAAAGTTCACATTGCACTGAGGTTCTTCATTTAACAATGAACCAACCTCTCCTAACCATGAGATCAAACTACAGCAGTCCAAACTAATCACACAACAATCCCCATGAGTGCCTGGGTGGGTGGGAGTGCACAAAAGGGACTGACAGCTTCATTAAATCCTGTTAAAAAGAGAGATTTTTGTGAGCAGCAGGCTTTGACAGCACCAGGAGAAGCCAGAGAGAACACCAAGAAAATCCTGATGGCTAGAAGCATCAACTGCTAGCCACTGGCATACATGTGGAGAGTTGTTCCCCATGCCTCTTCCTTCCAGGCCTGACAAACTCCTGATGAAAAGGAGAGGTAAAAATAGGAATAGAATCAGCTATGCAAGGCTCTTCTGCAGTGTTGTGGAGAAATTTTATTTTACTAGAACAGATTTCTACCTTTGCATTGTCATGCTGGTGCCAGGACTGATCAGATATGCTGCCATATGGATCAGCACTATTTTTCTTGGGGTTTTGTTTGTTTTCAAAAGCAAGCAGGACAGCAGGGTCTATTTACAAGCTTCTTGGTCAACTTCCCAAAGGCAATGGCAATGTGGGAGCTAAGTTCAGTCCCAGGATGGGCTCTCTGTTCAAGCCATGAGCATCTTGGAGTTTTACTATCTCAGATTTGAACACACGATGCTTCACTGCACGTACACTTGGATCAAAAGCATAAACCCTGATCTGTAGTAAAATTCCCTTCCATGGCAGCCAGCTGGAGAAACACAAAATGCAACCACTCAGATCACAAATTACCCTTGTGTGGGACACAGCAATCTGGTTTATGGATTCTCATTTACCTTGATCTCTTTTTCCTCTAGAGAGCTGGCTCCTGGCACTGCCTCAGGAGTGTTAGCAGGTTATTGGTGAGGCCACAAGGAGCTGAAGTCTTTGCTTTAATGCCACAACCTTGGCAGAGACAAAGCTGCAATCACACTGGGTTGCCTTGGTGGAAGATTTTGACTCTGAACTTTTAAGCTGCTGATCTGGAAGACTGAAAGTTTCACTGCAAGGAAGAATGCTCCAGGCCTGTTCTGTTCTTTCCTCCTCACTTTTACATGCACCAAATCAAGCTGCAGCAGGACTGCTGAGGATTTGCTTTGTTTCTGTTTTTCTCAGTGAAGTAAAAGCCTGGTTAAGGGAGCTGCTGGAGCAGAGGGAACAAACTGAAAACGCAGCTTTGGGAGGCCTTGGGAACTACTTGCAGATACTCAGAAACTTCAAAGATCTTCAGACAGCCACTGTAACATGCGTGTTCTGAACCCTGACTGTCCAGAGCATGCACAACACATGTATTCTCTAAGGGCAGAGCATAAAAGCCAGTGGAAAACAATTAAGGCTCATCTTCCAACCACTCCAGCAACTTCTGACACCATTATAAATTAATTTGGCAGAGGAGTGTCATGAACACTTCAGGCATGCAGAGAGATATATTTAAAATAAATGCTCAAAAAGATAAGAAAAAAGCAAGTTTCCCTGCAGGGTTGATATTTCAGGAGTGTTTGCTATCATGCCACCTGCTGCTGTGACAGTGAGCCACTGACAACAGCATCCTCTCCTGGAAAAGAAAAGACCCTTTAAAGACCAAGTTGCTACACGTTTAAAGTAGCAGAAAGTAGACATCATGGGGTAAGAGAACTCCAAGAAAGGGATCAGAGTGACACAAAGAAAAATGGATGGAAATCAGTGCTTTAGGCCTCATCCAAAAGACAAGGACAGTGACAGGACACAAGAAGCCCTTTTCTCTCAAGTGCATGCACAGCAGCTGTGCTGCAGACAAGGATGCACAGCTTGAAGTTTCCTTGCATATAAAACCCAAGTACACCTGCATTCAAACCCACAAGAGCTTCTCAGCTCCTGCTAAAGATGCTGTTTTAAATATAAGTAGTCATTTAAAAGAGGGGAAAAAAAAAGGGTAGTCAAGATACCTCACGTGCATAGAACAAACTACAGCAAGGACTCCAACACTGACAAGTGTCAGGACAGTGGCACTGAATCAGAACATCCTCTAGAACTACCTGGGGCTTGCAGGCAGTATCTTTATGTATTTTCCAGAACTTGAGGATACACAAAGTGCAAGACTGCCCAGAAAGGGCATCCATGTCTTAACTGAAACTGGTGACAAATGTCCTGCTTACCTTGGATGGTGGAATTCAAGAAGAACTTAAGATTATGGCATTCCTTGAACAACTGGATACCTCTCCCTCTGGATCTCTGCACAGCACTGGAACTGTTTTTAGGTAACTACATAGTACTCTCCATCCAGAACTACCAGCAAATAAAAATTAGGCTTGCTCAAGTATAAAAGTAAGAGAGTTACAGCTAAACAAGAAACAGCCATGTTTAAAATGACATTCATAAAACTTCACTTTTTTTTGTTTTTTAATGTCTAAGTGACCTGCCTCCCTTCATCCATTCTGAAAGCAGCACGTGAAAAAAACAGCAACAAGCACTTTGGGAACTTGCTCAGAAGTGCAGACCAGGAACAGTGTTTCCAGAGATAAAAGAGCTAAAAAATGTGAAACAAGACCCTGAGATGCAGATGAACATGGGAGACCACCCCCAAATCCAGAACCCATCTGGAAGTAAAAGCTGAGAAATGAAGACTGAAGGGATTAGAGACCAGACTTCAGCAGAAGCTGCTCTTGATACAACTGGCTCAGTACATGGAACAGCACAGAACATGACCCTGCACCAATATGGACTGTGGAACATCTCTTAAAAACCAAGCAAGAGTTTAGCAGAGTGGTGGCAGCTGTGAACTGCTCAAGGACCATAAACTGCAAGAGAAATCAAGTACACAGCAAGATGCACCCTCCAATAGAGACAGGAAGGAATCTGTTCTGCTAAGAACCCTAATGCAAGGAATCTTTCCTCATTCTGTCAATGACAGCCAAGATCAGGGCACCTCCTAAAAGGGAATGAGTTATTGCAGCCTAAAAAACCACAAGGTGGCTGCTGCAGACACTGCTTGCTCAACACACCTTCCCAAAGCCCAGCAGTGCACTTAGGGAAGAGGTGGCATAAGGAAACATGCTGGTAGGGTCCTCTTTAATTTGTATGTGGAGTTTTTTTTTCCCAAACAACTGCTCTGAGTCCTTGTTTGCTGGGCAGAGATACCATGTCACTCTACTTGGTAGTTTCAGTTTGCAGGTTGGCACATGTGTCCATGAAGGTGCTGGACTTGGTTTTACACTCACAGAAGCTGCTCAGAATAAGTTGTTCAGTGTTTAAACAACCTGCAGAACTGCTGAGGTCTCTGAGCCTCTCCCTCGCCAAAAGCAAAGGAAAACAGACATGGTGCAAGTCAGGGGAAGAACGTGAAGAAAAGCACTTAAGAATTGCACAAGAGTTAAAATTTCATTTTCTTTCCACCTTCCTCCATTCTATAGAGTAGCAAAGACAAAAAAAAGAGGAAGAAAACCAGCAGGATTCAATGGAAGGCAGAAGGTTCCTGATGGGCTCACCGATGGCTCAGTGCTGCTGTATGGGTGATGAGTTGTTGCTTCACTGCTGCTTGGTTTTAGTGGATAATCTCTGTATCATCCTGTAAAGGAGACCAAAGTGCTGGAAAAAAAAAAGAAAGTAACCATGAGTCCTTATAAATGCCAATAAAATTACTGTTTTATACAGAGAGAAACCCTATTAGAAGGCTTAAAACAACACTAATGTGCAAATGCAATTCCTTGGTGAGACTGAAACCCACCAAACTGAAGCTCCCTGGCCAAGGCATGGAGTATCATGTTCCAGAAGTATGGACACAGGGTGGATTTGGAGTTTCACTAAAAAACCAAAACCCTGAGGATGCATTTCTAAAGTGCATCCCACCTTCAGATACTGGCAGAATCTCCTAATAATCCTAACTTACTACAAAACAGCACAGATAACAGAGATACTCAAAATCATACACATGAAATCCATTCTGGTCTGCTTTTAGAGTTGGATGGCATTACTGTTCCAACCTCAGCATGGGGACTGTGTGAGCAACAGGTACTGTAGCTAATATGATTTATGAGGGGAATAAAACATCTGTCTCCTGCTCCTCTTCTCTTACCTGCACTGCAACATAGGCAACACCAAGGTATGCTGCAATACAGACAGCCAGGAGGAGGTCAAAGATTGCTGGCTTGACCCTGCAATAAAGAAAGAACACCTGAAACTGCTACAGCAGGAACTGCCAGATAGTGAGAACACAGCCCAGCATGCCCAGGGGAATCCCATACCTGTATGCATTCATCACCTGTTTCAGCTGGTCATAGAAAACAAACTCAGGGTCCCTGTGAAAAGAAGAAATCCTTCAGGTTGTATTACAGATCTTGACACAGCAGGAAGGATGGTCCAAACCTTTGTTCTCAAGCAATTCATCCACTGGCACACCAGTTTTGAACTGATTTTAGCTGTCCAGTCTTTTTTTTTTTTCCTGCTACAACCAGGATACAAATTTAACTGCTTCAACCCAAGCAGGTTAGACAGGAAAGTAAAGAAAGATTTCTAGGGGAGTTTTAATATTTTCCTGCACTGTGAGAGAAGCAGGACTCAGAATGGGAAGGGTGGAACCAAACCAGTGAATAAACAAACTTCAGGCAGAGGGAGCTGCTGTGCTGTGAGGAATGATAAAGAGCTTTCCCTGGAAGAAAAGAGCATGAACCAAAACTGACAGAAGAGCAGAGAGAAGTAACTTCCAGCTACATGCAAAAAAGCCAGAAAAGCTGGAGCTGAGACAAAATTCATTGCAGTGGGAAGCCAGCTAGCATGCCCTAGCTAGTTCTTTAATCTTTTTTTCTTACCTCTTGTCTGCCTTTACATGATGCTGTTTGACATCCTTCAGGTAGCGACCCATATAATATTCTAAGGTGTTAAGGAAGGTGCTGTCTTTATCTATCAACTGGGCAGCCCTGGGCTGACTGCTCAGCCAGTCCATCACTGATTCTAGTTGTTCCTGCTGGATCTGCTGCATAAAAATACCATCAAAACAAGCCAGTCAACCACAGATATGCCAAGACCAGACTTCTCTCCCAGACTCCTGATCCCTCCTTCCCACAGGTCACTACAATGTATTGTGCTCACCATCTGATCCGTGAAGATCTGCAGATCTGCAGGTGCTCCCTGCAAGGGAAGAAAAAACCCAGGGGAGATCAGGCTTGGTCCTTGGGAAGGGCAACCAGAGCTAGCAATGCATGAGACAGGTCTTACCTTGTCTGTTAGGTTGTAGATGACCCTTGTCAAAGCCTCAGCAATGATCCGAGTGTTCCTGGTTAGTGCTTTAGTGTCTATTCGTGCCCTGAAGGGAAAGAGGGGATTAATGGGAAAGAGGGGATTGCCCCTGTGCTCAGCCCTGGTGAGGCCACACCTCGAGTCCTGTGTCCAGTTCTGGGCCCCTCAGCTCAGGAAGGAGATTGAGGTGCTGGAGCAGGTCCAAAGGAGGCAACCAGGCTGGTGAAGGGACTCGAGCACAGGCCCTATGAGGAGAGGCTGAGGGAGCTGGGGCTGTTCAGCCTAAAGAAGAGGAGGCTCAGGGGAGACCTCATCACTCTCTCCAACTCCCTGAAAGGAGGTTGGAGCCGGGGGGGGGTTGGGCTCTTTTCCCAGGCAACTCTCAGCAAGACAAGAGGGCAGGGTCTCAAGTTGTGCCAGGGGAGGTTTAGGTTGGAGATGAGAAAGAATTTCTTTCTGGAGAGGGTGATCAGGCATTGGAATGGGCTGCTCAGGGAAGTAGTGGATTCTCCGTGTCTGGAGATATTTCCAAAGAGCCTGGATGTGGCACTGAGTGCCATGGGCTGGGAACTGCAGCAGGAGTGGATCAAGGGTTGGACTCGATTCTATGAACTATGATTCTATTCTATGATTCTATGAACGGGATCAGCTTCCTGCTTTTCCATCAAGCGTGAGCCTGAACACAGAGCCCATCCCCTTTTCACCCCTTTTTCACCCCTCCTCTGCCCATCAGCAGATCCCTGACCTCCTGTCCATGATGCTGTTGCGCAGGCTGTCCCGGTGGCTCTCCAGGTGGGAGATGGTGAACGCCGGCAGGCGGCGGATCGCAAACCGCTCGTGCTCCCAGGCCAGCATGTCCTCTGCCAGGTTGATCTTCTTGTGCACCATGGAGAACTTCACCTCTGGGAACTGGCTGGCAACAACCTGAGGGAAAGGACAAACTGTCCTGACTGGGTGTCACAGTCCCATCTTGTGCTGCCCAGTCTGCCTCGACCCCGTTTGGCTGTTGCTGCAGAAGGTGAGTGAACTTCTGTCTGTGAGGTGCAGCTGCTGCCACTAGAAAGTTATCTCAGTGTCCAAACCAAGCTGGTTCTGGTTTAATGATCCTACAGGGTTCTGGTTTAATGCTCCTTCAGGGTTCTGGTTTAATGCTCCTGCAGGGTTCTGGTCTAATGCTCCTACAGGGTTCTGGTTTAATGTTACTCTACAGGGTTCTGGTTTAATGCTCCCACAGGGTTGCTTTTGCAGGCCACAAGCCACAAGGATGCAGTGGAAAATGCAGCTCTAGTCTGCTTCATTTAGGATTGTGGCATGAGGATCTGTCTGCTCTTCAAATGAAGTGACAATGAACATTCCATGAAATATTTCAATATTTCACTTTCTTCGTGCATTCCTTTCCACATTCCTCTCGTGGAGAGCTGCAGGTCCCCCCAGTAAATCCCAAAGTCCCATATACCTAAAATGCTTTCCATTACCATCTCCAGTTCCCTCAGAAACGCGTGCTGCAAGGTCCCCTCCTTGGGAGGCTTTGAGACATGGAGATGGAGGCTGCTGCCTCGGCCCAGAGTATCAAGGCAGAGAACAAATGCTACATTGTCCTGCAGCAGGCTGGAATCTGGAACAGAAACATCCAAACGTGTACAGGTATGTCTTGTGCTGGGATTTCCATGCCAAAAAAAGCAAGGCCTCCACAAAGAGATCCTCACAGGAGGTGTCAGGGTTTCACACTGCCCTGGCAGTTAAACCAAATGACAGATGCTCTCTGTTAATGCCCCTCTCTTCCCTGATAAAGGAGCCCAAACCAGGACAGGAGGGCTGACATATTTAACACAATCATAGTAACAGAGGCTTTGCACAGAGTACACTGCAATGCCAGCCCCTTACTCACCAGTGTGGTCCAAATTGTCTTCTAGCCACCTCTTGGTTCCTTGATAATTAAACTTGCCACCTCCAGATGCAAAGAACAGCAAGTTATACCTGCCCATCAAGGACAACAGAGAACTGTTAGCATACTGCACTCCATGGCTACAGAACCCCTTGGTTCAGCTTTGGTGTGGTGAAACCACAAGAGTTCAAAGCAAACTGACCATCACCAAACACTTTCCACATGCCACATCCTAAGGTAATGGCAGGACGGGGTGAAAGGGGGAAGTTGTCAGTGTTTGAGGATGGAATCTTAGAGGGAAACAAAGCAGAGCAAAGGAACTAACGAGCTGCCTGGAATACTCTCCAGGTCAAGAGCAAAACCCCTTCTCAGCTGGTCACAGATACAGCATATTCAAGCAAGAAGAGGAGAGTTCCTTACCCAGCGTGGGTGCGCCTGTAGGTGTAGAGCCGGGAGAAGAGCCTGGCGAGTTCCAGCAGCACTGAGATCCCACTGCCATTGGAGTCTGCACCATGGGACAGCCACTGCAGGGGGAGGGGACACACACAGGGTGTCAGCACTACACTACTGCACCAGGAGAGCCTTCAAGACACTATATAATACTGTAACTGTCCCATGTCTTTAAGGCCAAGAAAAAAAAAACCCATGGGGATGGAAGCCACATGGGAGGAGAGAAAGGAACAGAGAGAGAGGAACAGAGGGCTGCAGGAAATGATACTCACTGGAGCCACTCCAAAAGAATCATAGTGGGCAACTATCACAACAGTGGGCAGATCTTCTCCACCCAGTCCTGTCAGCCTTCCCTGCAGAGGAGAGAGATTTTAGGTTGGACATTAGAAAGAATTTCTTTCTGGAGAGGGTGATCAGGCATTGGAATGGGCTGCCCAGGGAAGTAGTGGATTCTCCGTGTCTGGAGATCTTTCCAAAGAGCCTGGATGTGGCACTGAGTGCCATGGGCTGGGAACCACGGGGGGAGTGGATCAAGGGTTGGACTTGATGATCTCTGAGGTCCCTTCCAACCCAGCCCATTCTATGATTCTCTGATCAGTGACACTCACGTCACCCCTTGTGCACCCACACAAAGACAGCCTGACTTCCACAGGGGACTTCAGGGACTTCCCTGGCCAAGATTCCCCTGGCTTCCCCCATCAGTCCAAATGCCTGATGGAGCCCCAGAGGGCATCCATCAAGGATGCCAGTTTGAATTGGACACCACTCACCTCCACGCTGGGTATGAGCCAGTCATTGATAGCTTTGCTTTGAGCCCCACTGGTCACCATCTGGAAGCCATTGGCAGTTGCTGTGTGCAGCAGAACTAGAAGCAAAACAAAAAAGCACACCTGTAAAAGTTTAATTCCTGTATTTCCCTTGTTAACACAGCTTTGGAGAGACCAGCTTTAAATCATTTCAGCACTCTCACTTGTTCCTTATGTCTATGCACTGACACAGAATCCTGGTGACTGCATTTGCACTCTGTCCTGAAGTCCCAGTATTCTGAGATGGCTAAAACAAGAAATCTTCTCAAAGACTCCCAAAGATAACAATGAGCAGCAGGTCAATGAGGTAGTAAAGTTATTTACCTGGAAGCACTGAACTGACTTGTGGTCAGCTAAAAAGCTTCAGCTTCTACCAACATACTGCAGTCACTTAACACCTTCAGTGCTGTTTTTACCCTTAGTTTTGCTTTCTGTCTCACATACAACAGTGTGAAGCTGACATCTCAACTCCATGCAACTGTATTGCCAAACATAGTTAAGTAATACTCTTTTTTTATATATATATACTGTCTTTTTCTTTCACTAAATGTCAGAATGCTTTAACAACAACAAAATAAACATGGATGCAACAGAACTCTGGTTCATTGTGCATGGCACAGCACACTAACACACGACACAAAGACACTCTAGACCTTTCCTCCTGGTTACAACTCACCCTCTGCAGCTGAGGCAGAGCCCTGTGATGCAGAGGCAGCTCGTGTCTGCTCATAGATAGACAGCAGCTCTTCATCTTCCACAGCAAAGTAGACTGGCACAATGGTTTCCATAGCAAGCATTTCTGGCTCTATCTCCATGAATTGCTGAGGGTATAAGTGAGACACCAACAGAAAGAAAATGAACAACCAAAGCAGAGAGAGAGAGAGAGAGAAAGAGAGAAAAGAAACTTCTAAAATCAGAGCACGATTTGGTGTTTCTCCCTCAGGAAGAGAAAAGGAAAACGTGGCTTTTTTACCCTGACAACATCCTGTGGGACAGAAGAAATAGATGGTGGCAAGATGATCACCACAGCCCCAGCTGACTGTCTGAGAGCCTTCTGGTACTGCTCATAGGAGAAGTCCACCAGGCGCATCATGACGCAGCGGCGGCTCAGGACGTCGGCCTCGGCTGTGCGGGCTTCAGTGTTGAGCACGGCGCTCCTGGTGCCTGCCAGAGGGGACAGGAGGTGTGGTTAAGTTCATCAGAACCCCTTCTGCTTCAGCTCCTTCTCAGAACAGCCTCAGTGACATTCTGACAAACTTCAGAGCAGCCAGGACCTGCAGAAAGCAAAGTTCCCCTCTTCCAGCTCGCCCGAGCAGGAAAACGTGGGATCTGTTTCTGCTCTGGATCCCTCAGATCCTGCCAGGATCCCCTGACCCAGCACCACACAGCATCAACCTCTGACAGGCTTCCCTGACACCACAGCCACACACAGGCTGCCTCTCTGTCCACCTGCACAGAGCTCCTACACTGTGTAACAAACACTGACAGTCACTGTCCCCACCCTGTCAGAAAAAACTCCTCACAATCCCTCCAACATTCCCAGAACAAACCCAGCACAGGGTGGATCCAGAGGTCTGCTCCCAGCACAGCCCTCTGACACCTCAGCTGAGAAGATCCAAGAGTATTTTCTCAAAGCATGGCAAGACAAGTTGATTTCCTGTAGTTTCTCTACAGCAAGCTGTTAAATAATTATTCATTTACAATCTACAGAACTCCAACCCTCTTCTTCAGCTGCTCCACAACTGGTGTTGACACAAAAACTCTTCTCCCCTCTTCAAGAGGAGGCTCAGCAGCAAATCTCTAGTTGGTCATCTTATAAATGAAGAGGAGAATCTGGATTTTATCCTGAAGGACATCTGGCCTCAGAACACAGACACAGAACAGCTCCTCAAAGGGGCTGGCAAGGAACAAAGGAAACACACAACCCACCGAGCTAAAAGGCTCCAGAAAAAGAAATGGCATAAAAAGATAACTGCAAACACCTTAAAAACCAATGTGTGGCTTTTCAAGAGTTCACAAAAGATGCTGTGAGCACTTGGCTAGAGAGAACTCTCAGGCAACCAGAATCAGAGCCAGCTGAAACAACCCAGATGCCCCACTAAGCCTCACCACCACGTGAGGAGAGAGAGAGCTCAGCACTCACTGCAGAGCCTGCCTTGGATCTCCTGAGCTTCCCAGCAAGAGAGGGCTCAAAGAGTGAACACATTTTGAAGAACTGTGCTGGGAGAACATAGAACTGATTTCAGATATTCAGAAGCCACCCGTAGTGTCTGCAGTATTTACAAAGCCTGGGGGTACAGCTGGGAAATCATAACTTCAACCAAGTGTTTGATCTTTGTAAAGAGCTGAGCCCAGGTCTCATGGAGAGTAAAAAATAAACTGTACTGGGGCTGTAATGCCAGACTGCAAACATAAGGCTGAAATTTATGGCCACAAAACAGACAAGAGGAAGCTACTCGTGCCCTGACCTCGAGTAAAATACCTATGGAAGACTCAGAAACAAGGCATGATTCTGGGTTAGTGAGTACAGGGAGGGAGGGGTGAAGACTGAGCATCCAACACTGACCAGGTTGTGTTTCTGAGTCAAAGAGAGGTGTTGAGCAATCAGCAACAGAACAGAGGAACTGGAGGTCATTGTAACATAAAGGCAGAACTGTAACAGAAAGGACACAGAGCACAGACACTGCTCACCCAGACCTGAGAGACTCCAGAACCAAAAACCTGACAGGAGAGGACCTGAAGTTAAAATCCGAGCTGGTCAATAAGCTTCCCCAGCATGCAAGAAGGCTGCAGCTGGACTACTCGGAACACGGGGAGTTCAGGCACAGACAGGAGCAGGCAAGGACACAGCAGGGTCCTTGGCCACCTCGAGGTCACCATGTGGCAGCTCTCGGCAACCTCCTGCTCCTCCTGAAACGCAGCCAGGTAGAGCCCGCTGCGGCCTCCCAGGGCCCGGTTCCGGAGGGCCCGTTTCCGAAGGGTCCGGCTGCGGCCTCCCAGAACCCTCCGCCCCGCTCTGGGTCGCCCTCCCCGGCCCGCCCAGCCTACCCGGGGTCGGGGCTCTTCCCAGCACTCCCTCGGCCCCATTAAGGGAGGGATCCCTCCCTATTCAGGGAGGAGCCGCTACCGGAGGACCGAGGCCCGGCGCAGGCCGAACCGAGCCCGGGCGGTCCGTGCAGTCTCTCACCGTAGGGCTGCCCGCCCAGCTCGTACTGCTGCATGCGGTACACCGTGAACTCGTGGGCGGCCTCGGCAGCAGGCGGCGGCCCCAGGAGCAGCAGCACGGCGGGTACGAAGAGCAGGAAGCTCAGCGGCAGACATGAGGCCTTCAGCACCGACTCCAGAACCTCGCCCGCCTCCTCCAGCATCGCCGCGGCACCGGCCCCCCCGCTCCGGCCTGCTCCGCCGGCACGCACGGCACGCACAGCACGCACGGCACGCAGCCCCGCGGGCTGCCGGGAGCTGTAGTTCGTCGCTGCCGCAAGGGACGCTGGGAGCTGTAGTCTGGGGCAGCACCGGCTGCGTGGCTGCCCGGCCTGGCCAGCAGGGGGCGCTCCGGACCGCTCCGGACCGGACCGGGCAGAGCTGGGCTGGGTTGGACCGGACCGGGCTGGGTGGGGCAGAGTTGGGATGGGTTGGACCGGACCAAACCAGGCAGAACTGGGTTGGGTTGGACTGGACCAAGCAGAGCTGGGCTGGGTTGGACCAGACCGGGCTGGGTGGGGCAGGGCAGAGCTGGGCTAGGTTGGACTGGACCAGGCTGGGTGGAACAGAGCTGGGTTGGGTTGGGTTGGGCCGGACCGGACTAGGCAGAGCTGAGCTGGGTTGGGCCGGGCAGGGCTGGGCTGGGTTGGACTGGACCAGGATGGATGGAACAGAGCCGGGCTGGGTTGAACTGGACTGAACTGGACCAGGCAGAGCTGGGCTGGATTGGGTTGGATCGGGCTGGGTGGGGCAGAGTTGGAATGGGTTGGACCGGACCGAACCAGGCAGAACTGGGTTGGGTTGGACTGGACCGGGCAGAGCTGGGCTAGGTTGGACCGGGCTGGGTGGGGCAGGGCTGGGCTGGGTTGGGCCGGACCGGGCTGGGCTGGGCACCAGGCAGCAGGGCAGCCGCCCTGCAAGAAGATGGAGGCGTGGGAAAGCAAAGAGGGGCTTTACTTCCATGGGTTTATTGGAAAAGAAATGGGGCCTGGAAGCTCAGCACCTCCTGCTGGGGAAGCTTCTCCTCAGCAGTGTTTGGGTGGGAAACAATTCCAAAAAGTGTCCATATCCTTCCTCCTCATCCTAGGAGCTGTGCTTGTCCCACACGAAGCAGCATCCCAGTCTGGCAGTGAGCAGTGCAGGTGCTCGTGGGCATACCAAGGATTCTCCCCGAGCAGGAACATCAGGATGGAGTCCCCTGACATCTCTAGCTCTCCCCGTGGCCTCTCAGAAGCTGGGGAGGTTGCTCACCACGCTGGAGTTGCTGGAGAGAGGTGCCCTGGGCCGGGGGTTCAGCGCCACGGAGCCGTGGAAGCTGTCCCGGTACCGCAGGGAGCTCTCTGTGGAGGACCCAGAGTTGATGTCCGGGATGACCACGCAGCTCCCGGGCTCACAAAGCCCCAGCCTGAGGCAGCAGCAGCACAGGAGGTTTCCCACGGCCCGGCGAACCTCCACGCTGCGCAGGGAGTAAATGATGGGGTTGACTCCTGAGTTGAGCATGGCCAGAGCCAGGGTCCAGTCCAGGCTGCGGAGGTGTGTGCAGGTCCGGGCCTCGCAGAAGACATCGAAGAGCAGCAGGACAAAGAGAGGGCTCCAGCAGAGGATGAAGGCACCCAGGATCATCAGCACGGTCTTGAGCAAGCGCAGGGACCTTTTGCGGCCGTGACGGGAACTGGTTTGTTTGGAGCTGATCTGGACCAGCTGGAAGATGGAGATGTAGAGGCCGATAATGCCCAGGAGGATGATGCTGAACATGACTACGGAGAAGAGGATGTAGTTCTTGGAGTAGAGAGGCAGGAGGAGGGAGCAGGCGTGGAAGTCACAGAGGCAGTTCCATCCCAGGAGCGGGAGCAGCCCGATGACCAGCGCCAGCAGCCAGCAGGAGACGAGGAGGCCGCGCAGGCGCCGGGTCTTGCTGGCTTCGTTCTCAGCGATGGGCCTCACCATGGCACTGTACCTCTCGATGGCTGTCACCAGCAAGCTGAAGGTGGAGGCAGCCAGGGCGACGAAGAGGATGCCCTCCCGCAGGAACCAGAGCTGAGGGGAGAGCTGGAAGGTCTTCTTGCCCGAGAGGCAGAGGTTGCACAGGTAGGCAGTGCCCGCCAGCAGGTCGCTCACCGTGATGCTTGCGATGCAGGAGTAGACCCAGCGCCGGGCTCGCAGCCCCCGCAGGATGGCCAGCAGCACCAGGAGGTTCTCCAGGATGATGACACAGCTGATGGTGACAAAGGTTATGCGGAGCAGGCCCATGCCCTCCTCTCCAGGCTGCCTGTTGGTCAGTTTGCCTGTGAAGTTGTAGTGCTGCAAGATGAGGTTCACGTTCCTCGTGGCAGCCAGCTGCAGGCAGGAGCCTTTCCTGTCGAGCAAGTCAAGTCTGAGCTGAGGATACTGAGCAGAACTGAGTGGAAGGGGAAGGGAGCGATTCGCCAGCCAGCTGAGCTCTGTACCATCCATCTTCTGAGCCTGGGTGGGCAGCCAAGGGATGCACGACAAGCCAAGGGTTGATGTAGAGCTGGGAGCAGAGCAGAACCTCTGCTCCAGGGCTGGGGACAGCTCTGAGCCCTGTGACACGTGAGATGGGGGTCAGAGTCCTGTCTGCCAGCCCCACGGCACTGCAAGAGCAAGGGGAGAGGAGGGTGAGGTGTTTTGTAAGTCCATGCATGAGGATGGGCTTCCTGTTGTTTAAAGAAGTTTCCTGTTGTGTGCTTGAGTATCGATAGAGTTTTTAACAGCTGTCATCATTTCTCAGTGAGGGTCTTGACTGTTCCCAGCTCTGCTGTGATTGTGAAGGGGGGACATGACTGAAATAATGTGTCAGGCCCCTCTTCGAGCCAGGGCAGGCTGGGTGGAATGGGGCAGGTAACACCTCATACCTTGATGGGTAGGGTCTGTTGGTCTGAACAAAACCAAGCACCAGCAAGAGCATCCAGAGAGCCTGAGCCTCTGAGTGCTTTGCCTTTTATGGCATTAAATCCATCCCTGAGCCTGGCCAGAGAGCAGCTGCATTTTCATCAGCTCCCCTGTGCACTTCCCACACATCCTTGTCCAGGAGGAAGCTCCATGGGCTCCTCCATGGGCCCAGCTCCTGCCACTCTCTCAGGACACATCCATCCAGGTCCTGACTGTCAGTGCAGCAGATTCAGGCACCTCTGCACCTGAGGCCAGTGCTCAGCTCCACTCAGTTCCAAGGAAAACATCTGCTCCAAGCCCCCCGTGTCCTGACATTGCCCCCTCCACCTTCAGCTCTCCAAGCACCTGCTAGAGATGGGTCAGGATCTGCCCACTGCCTGAGTCCCAGACAAGGAAACTGAGGCACAAAGCTGCTGCCACCTGCCTGGAATTGCAGGAGGCACAAAAAGGCTGCACTGAGGCCAGAACCCAGGAGTCCTCACACCCTTGTAATGTTGATGTCTGTTGTTGACCTGTTCTGTGTCTCTGCAAAACTTGACTGGAGAGAAAGCCTTGACAATTCCCAACCACCCCTGCTGGGTTTGCACTCACCTGCCATGATGGGCACAAGGCTCTTGCTGCCAGAGGGAGGTTCAGCAGCTGCTTCTCCAAGGCCCAGCACAGAGTAGGTAGTAGGGAGGGCTCTTTGTGCAAAATAAGTAAGATTTCTACCTAGTAAAGTGAAAAAAGGGAAGTTACAACATCAACCACATTTCTATGCAGGATGGACCCCACCCAAAGCAGCTGCAAAGAGAGAAAAGGCAGGGAGAGCACCTTGTAACTCAGGCTCACAGCAGGAGTTGTGTCTCCTGCTCTCTGCTTTTTCTCTGTTCCCTCTCTAGGCTGGCACAAAGCCATGAAGGGGTCCCCAGGCTGAGAGTGAAGTGTGGGGATTTCTTCCCTCAGCATGGCAGGGAGGGACTTGTGGTTCTTGCACAGCACCTCTGCTTTATTCTTGCTTCAGGCTGAGTCTCCAGCTAATGCCTCTCAGGACAGAACTGGTGGCTTGTCCCTAAGGGATGAAGAGGATGAAGAAGCTTGCCTGAGGAACATCTCAAATAGCTGGCAGCATGTGAGCAGTCTCAGGAAAGAAATAGCTGAGAAAATGAGCTCTTTGTCCCAGAGATTTGTGACGAGCAAGGTAGGGATGGGAGGCAAATGGTTTTGATGGCAGATAAGCAGCTGGGACAGTTCAACACATTCACCCCTGGGCTGCCAGGTCCTCTGGACCAGCAAAATAATCCTAATGCCCTCCCAGCATCCCACTGAGGTCCCTCAAGTCCCCTCACACACGGCTCCCATCTCAGGGCAGGTCAGGGTGCAGTCCCATAGCCAAAGGGGGCTCAGCTGGGACTTGGACTCCGTGCTCAGCAGAGCAAGGTTTTGCTGGTGGCACAAATCCCCCCCCAGTGCTGCTGACAACAGACCCGAGGCAGAGAGTCCCCATCTCCAGGTCCCCAACCCTGCCCAGGCCAGGGGCAGCTCCACTCTGCTATCAGCACAGCCCCAGCCTGAGCTTTATCTTGGCACTTCTCCTCTGCTGCTGTTTCAGTTCAGATGTTCTTTCTCTGAAATGAAGGGGAGTGTGGGGGGGGAGAACACCCCATCCTGCAGCATTTCTCATCTCTTTCCTTCAGATCAAGACCACAAGCTACATGAAAGTGCCTGATAGCAGCTGAGTGCTGGGCTTGGAAGGACCAGGGGAGCCATGGGGGTCAGCTGCAGCCCCCTGAACCCTCTGCCAGAACCCTGCCCCAGAACCTCCACCCAGCCCACTCCTACTGAGGCCAAGGGGAAGGCAAAAGCATCTCAGTCCCAGGGGGAAGTTTGTCTGCAGACAGGGATGCTCAGAGATGCCCAGGGCAGACAGGGATGCTCAGAGATGCCCAGGGCTCCCTGGGTTTGTGGCTTGGTGACTGCTGCCCAGACACCTCCTGGTCCCAGGAGGGCATCCAGACAATGGAGGGAATGAGCACTGCAGAGGAAAGAACAGCAAGATACAAATGCAAGATAAGATATCTACTATTTCTTTTGAGGTTTTCCTGCTGTGCTGCTGCACAGCCCTGATTAAAACTTGTATTTTCAGACAATCTGATTTAAAAAAAAAAAAAAAAATCCCTGGGTGAAGCTCTGTGGAAAGTTCTGCCCAGAGGGCCCATCCAGGCAGCACCCACAATGGCTCATGGGCAGCTGGTGTCCCCATCTCTGTCCCACAAGGCTCCCTACCCACCTCCCCATCCTTTTTTCCCCTGTGTGGCCCCAGCAAAACCCAACGTGAGCCAAGGCATTGATTTACCAGCAGGTGTTTTTCTGCTCCAGGAAGGGTGGAGTTGTGATGGTCTGTGGGTTGGTAGCATTTCCCAGCTTTGGTCTCTTCTGCTGTCACACCCCAGTTCCCAGTGGGGCAGGATCCTTCTGGTCCCAGTTAGCTCAACCCCTCTGACTCGGGGTCACACCAGACCCTGGAGATCTGTGCCTGGGTGCCAGGTGATGGTGGTGATGGTCTCTGCAGTGCACCTCTGGATTTGAAGGAAAAGAAGGACATGAAAGAGAAAGCTTCAGCATCACCTCCTTTAGATCAGTGACCAGAAATGGCAAAGTTTTGTTAATTTGTTTTTTTCCTTTGAAGCACCATTGCTTTCTGAACTTGCATTTCTCCATGCAAAAACATGAAGCAGGAATGGTAAATAGCCCAATAAAACTCCCCTCTCCACCACCCCCATAACAGACAACCCTTAGAGGTGGTCCCCATGAAGCCCATCACCCCCCCAGGGTGTCACCCTGCCCTCCTCTGCGGCAGGTTTGAGGATTTGATGGTGAATTCACCAACGCCGCTTTGCACCCTTTGGGGCAGAGCCCCTCCCGATGCCAAACTTGTCCCCGGGGGTGGCAGCCCCGAGACGCTTCCCCCCGTGTCCCCACGCCGGGTGGGAACGCGTCCCCCCCCACCCAGGGCAGGGGCTGAGGGTGCTGACAGAGGCGGTGCCGGCACAGCTGGCGGGGCTGTGGGGACAAACCCGAGGTGAGCCCTGCACAGGAAGGACAAAAAGCAAAAAAAACCGAGGGCAGAGCTGCTGGGCTGGGGAGGGACGGGACGGGGTGGTACCGGTACCGGTACCGGGTCAGGGCTGGGGCTGCTGCACTGTGTCTGGAGAGCATCAAATTGTCCTAAATGCTGCTTCTTCATCATCATCATCATCATCATCATCATCATCATCATCATCATCATCATCATCATCATCGTGCATCCCTTCCTCCACACACTGGTTCTGGTTTCCCCTCAGTTTAGGAAGGAGATTGAGGTCCTGGAGCAGGTCCAAAGGAGGCAACTGGGCTGAAGGGACTGGAGCACAGATCCTATGAGGAAGGGCTGAGGGAGCTGGGGGTGTTGAGGCTGGAGAAGAGGAGGCTCAGGGGAGACCTCATCACTCTCTCCAACTCCCTGAAAGGAGGTTGGAGCCAGGGGGGGTTGGGCTCTTTTCCCAGGCAACTCTCAGCAAGACAAGAGGGCAGGGTCTCAAGTTGTGCCAGGGGAGGTTTAGGTTGGAGATGAGAAAGAATTTCTTTCTGGAGAGGGTGATCAGGCATTGGAATGGGCTGCCCAGGGAAGTAGTGGATTCTCCGTGTCTGGAGATCTTTCCAAAGAGCCTGGATGTGGCACTGAGTGCCATGGGCTGGGAACTGCAGCAGGAGTGGATCAAGGGTTGGACTTGGTGATCTCTGAGGTCCCTTCCAACCCAGCCAATTCTATGATTCTACTTTTCTCCTCCCTGCCTGTTCCACATAAGAAGTGATTTGGGGCAGAGAAGTGCTGGTTCTGTGATAGACCCCGAGGAGATGGGTGGAAGCTGTGCCAGGGGAGGGTTAGGCTTATGTTAGGGGACATTTTTTTCACTGAGAGCCCTGTCAGGCGTTGGAATTGCCTGCCCAGGGCAGTGATGGAGTCACAGTCCCTGGAGGTATTTAAAAGGTGTTTGGAGCTGGTCCTGAAGGCCATGGTTTGGTAGTTTGCTTATGGTGTTGGTCAAAGGTTGGGCTGGATGAGCCTGGAGATCTCTTCCAACCTAAAACCTTCTGTGGTTCTGTTTCTGCTGTCTGAAGCCCAGCCCAACCCTGGTACTGGTGACCCCACCAGTCAGTCCTGAAACCCCAACAGGGCATCTGAGCTTGGAGCTTTGAGGTCAGCACCACCGGGTTCAAGAAGAAAACAAGACTCTTGCCCAAGGTCACTGTCAGGACCAGAAGGTCAGGAAGGAGGGAGTGCAGCAGGGCTGGGGCTCAGCTCAGCATTTAAACAAATCACACTTTGCTCAGGGCAAGGTGAAGACAGGAGCTGCAGCCTCGTTTGTAGGGAATTTCAGGTCAGGGAAAGGAGAGAGCAAGTGAATCCAGAGCAGGGTGGATGAAGGCTTCCCCTGCTCCCCTTTGCCAGTGGCAGAGGGGAAAGCCCAGAGGGGAAAGTTCTGCTTGCCAACAAAGCATGGAACAACCTGAGCATCCCCAGGAGCTGCTGAAGGCACAGCCAGAAGTCAGAGAAATGGGGTTTCTGCAAGTGAATGGGATTTGTCCTGCAGTCAAACTGTGTGAGAAATGCAAAATCACATCTCAGAAACACCCTAGGACACCTCTCCCATTCAGCACTCCCGAGATTCTGGGACTGGGCTGTGCCTTGCTCTCCCTGCCCTGGCCTTTCTGTCCTGCTTTATCACCCAGCAATCACAGCCTCAAGGCATGTGGGGCATGTGAGCAGGCCAGGGCAGCAGAGATGCAGATAATGCTGCAGGGCTGCTGCACTGCTCTGATTAGCACAATCAGGCCAGCACACACGGTTTCCTGGATGCTGGGTACTGCTGGTCCCAGGCTATAAAACCAGCCCTCGGGCACCAGGGGACTCAGACTTCCACACATCTCAGAAGGAGTGGCCAGCTGTGGGAAGAGATGTGCCAGACACAGCCCCTGCTTGTCCTGCTGCTCCTGCTCTCCTGCCCATGGGCCAATGCCAGTAAGATGGGGTGCTGCAAGGTGCTGGGGTGCTGCTGGGGTGCTGCTGGTCTGGGCTCTGAGCCCCAGCAGCTCATCCTGCGATGGGTGTCTTGCAGGTGCTCTGCAGAGTCAGATTGTGGGGGGCCACGAGGCTGAGCCCCATGCCCACCCTTACATGGCATACCTGAAGCTGGGGATGTCAGCATGTGGGGGGTTCCTGGTGGCCCCTGACTGGGTGATGACTGCTGCACACTGCCGTCTGGGGTGAGTACTTCACAGAGGGGCTTAATCCCTTCCTCTTCCTCCTCCTCCCCTGGACTGGGAGTGTGTCCATCACTGGAGGGGTTTTAGAGAAGCTTTCTTGTCCTCCTGTGCCGAGCAGCTCTCTCCACCTGCTGACAAAAAGGAGGGGATGTGGGTGGGACCCAACCTCTCTTCCCCTTCTCCCCTCTGGCCAGGAATGCCACGGTCATCCTGGGGGCTCACAACATCCTGGAACCAGAAAGGACCCAGCAGGTCCGAGGAGTCCTCAGATACCACATGCACCCTGAATACAACCCTGAAACTGTGTCTAATGACATCATGTTACTCAAGGCAAGGCAATTCTCTAACAGGCAATGGGTTGGGGAGGGTTAGAAGGGGGGTAGAGCAGGGCTGTGGGTCTAGGAGGGTCTGGGCACATCCTTGCTGTTAGCTCCTTCTGCAAACCATCAGCTGCTGCTGCCCAGGAATGGGAGGGACCTGGGAGGGAACCACAGGCAGGGCTTGGAGCCCCATTCCCTGCTCAGAGCAGCTCAGCAGAGCTTGTGTTGAGTGTCCTGCTAGATCTCCCCTGTCTCTGGGCACAAAGCTTCCCTCAGCTGTTCTGCTCATAGCCTGTTCCCCAAACCTTGCCTTCTCACAGCTGACAACAAAAGCCACTCTCAATGACTATGTGCAGACCATTCCACTGCCCAAGACCAGCAGTGACCTCCCCACGGGCACCAAGTGCAGCATTGCTGGCTGGGGGCTGATCGATGACGACCGGGCAACCAACAAGCTCTTTGAAACCAAAGTCTCCATCTACAGCCGCAGGAAATGCATCCACTTCTACCCACACCTCAGCACGGGCATGGTCTGTGCTGGCAGCTTCCACGAGCTGAGGGATTCCAGCCAGGTAGGGGCTGGGGGCTTGGCCATGGAGCAGGACACCTCTCGGGTAGCTGGGGCTGCTGCTGACCCAGACTGAGCTGGAGTGTGGTTTGTAGCTCCCATCTCCCTGAAACCAGGGTTCAGGTACAGCCCCAGCTGCCCGCAGCTCCTCCAGCTCAGTGGGTACGTGGGGCAGGAGCAGAGCCACGGATCCAGAGCAGAACCCTGCTTGGCAGGGCCTGGGCAGGGATGGAACAAGGGGAAACCTGTTCCCACAGGGAAGAGGCCTCTAAAACCAGTCTGTCATCTGTCCTCAGGGAGATTCTGGTGGGCCCCTGGTGTGCAATAAGGTGGCACAAGGCATCGTTTCCTTTGGGTACGACAGCCCCCCGGGGGTCTACACACGCATCTCCCACTACCTGCCCTGGATCCACAAAATCATGAAGAAGTAGCAGTGGTAACACTGGTTCCAGCACTGGTGCAGCTCTGGAGACTGCACTGGTTTCCTCCCTGCCCCTGGTGAAGGCTTCATTTCCTCCTCTCTCCTCGGGAACCTGAGTGATGGGGACACACCGGGGTCCCCCCAGTTCTGCTCGGAGGCTGAGGCTGTCCCAGTCTCTGCCCATCTCAGGTCCAAGGCTGTGTTAAGTGGCCCTGGCAGAACCCGGGATGGTCCCAGCTGGCACTAGGAAGCAGCTGTGCTACAGCAGTCCCTGTTTCCTTCAGGGATAACCCTGTCCCTGCTTGAACCTTGCTGCACTTCAAACACCCTCAGTAAAGTCAAAGCTGCATTTCCCAGCGTTTGTCTCCTGTCTGATGCCTTTCCCCGGGGTCTCCTTTCTGAAAGGGAAAGCTCAGCCTCACTCTGCAGGCACTGAATTCCTGCCAGACTGGGAGGATGAGCCACAGCTGCCATCCCTATGGTCAGGGGGATGAGTGTGGTGCAGGGAGAAATGGGCTGTGCCTGGCAGTACCTGCCCGGGAGGAGCTGGCAGGCAGGATGCTGTGTGCCAGCAGCATCCAAAACCTGCCATTCCCTGCAAAGCACCGACTGTCCCACTCTGCAGGGACCTTTTGCCGTGGTGATGTGGCACTCTTAGCACATGGAGCAGCCGGGACAACGAGCTGGGTCACAGGGAAAACCCGGTGGAGAGTTCTGAACATTCAGAAACTGCGTAAAATTCAAGGAACAGGATGCTGGTCTCGGTTGTACGGAGCCTCCCACCAGTCCCGCTGGCAGGGGAGGAGCTCTTGCGTCTCCTCTTCTCTGAGATGAAGGGAAAATACGAAAATACGTCCTCACCTTTGTATTTGTCACCCGGGGAAGCTGAGAGGGGTCCATCTAGGCTGCTGCAAAGAGCTGCTATCAGGTAGGAAATCTGCAAGTGGGAAGGCAGCAGCTGCTTATCTGTGCAGCAGAAACTTCTCATCAGCAGGGATTTCCCTGAAGCTGCAGCCTTTGCATGAGAGTGGAGCTTTCAGCTTAAAGCAGGTTTTGTCTCCTGGGTTGCCCCAGTTCCTCACCCCTGCTGGGGCAAACGCTCAGATTCCTCCTTCTGCTGGAGCCTGGGCACTGGTGTCAATGGGGAGCCAAAGGGACATCCTGGGGGGAGCACCTTTGGGATTTGCCACCACCTCTTCCTCCAGCAGAGTCCTTCTCACCATGGGCTGGAGAAGGAGGGAGTGGAGCTGCCATGGGGTAAGGCAGATCCCTGCCATGCACCTGGGACTTGGCTGACATTTAAAAATCACTGCCTGCCAGGACACGACCCTTCCCAGAGGGGTAAGACCAGGGAGAGATGGCTTTGAGTTATCCCTACCCACTGAAGGGCCAGAATCCCAAACCTCTCTCCATCCTCCCTCAACAAAACAGAGGGAAAGTGAAGCCCCTGAGCCAAGGTCAAAGCTGTGTTCTTGTCTTGGTGTTCTCTCCCACTGGCTGGTAGGAGACAGTGAACTCCCCACTTTAACAGTGAATAATTACATCTAGGAAAAAAAAAACCCCCACAACACTTAAAATGTTGTCTTTTGCTGTACAGAGCAGAGCCCCAAGTCAGCAGCTGGTGCAGAACAGAGACCTTGTGTCCACAGCAGCTCTGACACTGCTCAGGAAGCTGCCACTGCAAGTTTTTGCTCTCACTTGGCCATCACCAGTGGGCTCACATCAGCTTTGGTCTGTTAGCCAGGACCACACTGGCTGACAAAGCTGGGGAGTCCTCAAATGCCCCTGCCCAGTCCTTGGGCCTGGTACATGGTGCAAAAGCAACCTTGTGCTTGCAGAGAGAGCTCATGATAAAAATCAAGAGAGTTTGTAAGTGCCCAACAACAAATGTGAGCTGCAAGGGAAGAACACATGGGTAAGAGAAGTGCTCCCTCCAGCTTCTAGCTCCCTGGCAAGGGGTTAAAATTGATTCTGTGTCTAGAAGGATGTCAGATATCCCAGATCAGACCCAAGAGGAAAGTGGGTTGATGCCCAAGGCTGAGGCTGACTGAACTCCCCTCCCAAAGAGCTGAGGTTTGCAACTTGCAGATAGATTAATCAGATGAGTCTGACTTCTGTGGTTTCCTGGAGTCTCATTTCAGGCTATAAAACCTTACTGGGAGTGGGAAGAGACCCCAGATGCAGCCTCACCTCCAAGGGACCCACAGAAGCCGAGAAGGCAATGAAGAAGCCCCTGCTGAAGCCCCTGCTCACCCTCCTGCTGGTGACATGTCCCTCAGCTAAAGCCAGTAAGTACAGTGGCCTGGAGGAGAGGACGGGGGAAGGAAGAGTCCCAGGTGGTCCTGTGCCCCCCCATCCCCTCAGATTCGGTCCCATCCATTGCAGATGATTCCTGGAAACGGATGCAGGGAGGAGCTGGAGCCAGGGTGTCCCCAACACCCTACCTGGCCTATTTGCAAGGAGTGAACAACCAGTTCTGTGGAGGCTTCCTGGTGGCTCCCAGATGGGTGATGACAGCAGCTCAGTGTTCTGAGTAAGTTTCTGCTCTGCTGGGGCATGGAAAGGGCTTTCCTCGATGCACGTGGCTCTGGGTGACAGCTCTGTCCTGGTTCCAGTAACACAGCCTTAGGGACAGTCCCCACATCTGAGCAGTAACAAAGAGGATCAGCAGAACCTGGGAGCCCAGGGACCCATGTCCAACCTGCTAGATTTAAAGGGTCTCCTCCCCATCCCGACATTCCTCATGAGTTCCCTCAGGCAGCTGCTTCTGCAGCTGAGATAGAGGCCAGGAAAAGGTACACGGGCCCAGAGCAGGCTCCTGATTTAGAGATCTTCCCTTGGTGCCACAGGCAGGAGAAGGCAAACCACATCCCCTGTGCTTGATTTTACCAGACACCAACCTCTGACTGTCATCCTTGGAGCCCACACCATCCAGAGGAGAGAGGAGAGATGGCAGACATTTGAAGTCCAAGAATATCATTGCCACCCAGATTTCACCATTCCTAGAAAGGGAAATGACATCCTCTTGCTGAAGGTAAATACCTGCCTGGCCCCAGCTGCCTGAGGTGCAGGGCTGAGCTGTAACCCCAGAGCAGGAAGGGTTCAGCCTTTATCACTGAGCAGCTACAGCCCACAGCACTTACTTCTGTATTTTCTGTGCTTTTGCCCAGCTGAAAGGCAATGCCACCAGCAACAGATACGTTAAGACCATTTCCCTTGTAAACTCAAAAGTGCCCGAGGGGACTGTGTGCAGCACAGCTGGCTGGGGCTCCAGAACATCCAACACCAGATTACACACAGACAATGTCACCATCATCAAACGAAGGGATTGCCTCAGCCGATACCCTGGACTTGCCAACAACTTGATTTGTGGTGACAGCAAATTTGCTGGGGAACCTGAAAAGGTCAGTCTTGGAATTAGGGTGTAGAAAGCTGTAGGGGAGGTTTCAGCCAGGTGCTGGGTACAAACCTGACTTAGGCTGAAAAACTTTCCTGCAAAGGTACTGTTTAAAAATTGCTTATTGTCCTCTCAGCTCTTGCCCTGGGGAAGCTCTCTCCAGATATTTGCAGTCTTGCTGTCCTGAGAAGCCAACACTGACCTCTCCCCCCTCCTCCATTTCCCAGGGTGATACTGGGGATCCACTCGTCTGTGACAACACAGCCTACGGCATCTTCTCCTACAAGCAGAAGCATTTGCCTGGTTTCTACACAAACATTGTTCCTTACCTTCCCTGGGTCAACAGTGTGATGAAGTCAGGATGACCCAACCCACCCCCAGCTGCTGCCCTGGAAAACTCTTGCTTCAGGACCCCACGCTCGCCTCCTTTTCCTTCCTTTCTCCCTGGAAAATCTCTTCCACAGACACAGCAGGGACTTCTCTTTGGCACAGCCAAACTATGGGAGTGTGGGGAGCTCGGTGCAGAAACTGCACCCTGGCTCTGAGTGTTCCCTGTGCAACCAAGGGATTTCACTGCTCTGATTTACCCCCCAGTCAGGACAGCCCTGAACGAGGTGAGAGCAGCTGCTGGAGATTTCTGCTGCTCCTGGGGGAAGGCAGAAGGATGAGATGGGGCAGATCCAAGGAGCAGCCTCCTCCCTGCCCCATCCATTTCTGACATCCCATTTCTGAGTCTCCTTTGGCCAAACCCTGGGATTAGTGTTGCCCCAGCTCCAAGGAGGACACTTCCAGTTCCTGCTTCACTACTGCTGCTGCTGTTCCCTTCCTCTGGCACTTGCTGCCTCCTTTCTCCTCTCTTGCTGTAGCTCCAATGTTGTAAGAATAAATAAAATCAATAAATTGCATCTGCATTTGAGAGCCTTTTTCTTTTTGTGACCTGGATTTCTCTTGGCTGCTGAACAGCTCAGGAGACAGACACTGCTCAGAGAGCTGAATCCCAACCTGCAGATTCCTACCCTAACCAGTGGCCTCCATTTTCTGTCCCACCCAAACACCCAGAATGGATGCTGAGTGTGGTTTCCAGGCAGCAGGAGCCTCTTGCTCTCCTCACCCCAGTGTGAAGGGATAAGGCAAAGTGATTAGGTGATGTCCCCCAGAAAGTTTGTTTTGATCAGCAGTGAACAAAGAAACAAAAATATTACCAAAGTCCTCCAGGTCATTCGCATTACTTGGAGAATCTATGACTGAAAAAAACAAAGAAAAAAGAAAAAAAACCCCAAAAAGTCAGCACTTACTTTTTGCTGGGGATGACGATGCTGTTGCACATTTGTGCTGCTGTACGTGCACACAGTGCCCTCTTTGGGTAAGGAACAGCACCTGTTCTTCAAGGTTTTATCTCTAAATGACTTCTGAATTGATCCAAAAACCTTGTTACCTCTAAAAACCCTTTTTCAGCTAAGCGTAAGATTGCTGTTTGGAGGGAAATTCATGGCTAAGCTGAGAAAGGCACTGCCTTCCCCTCGATGGAAATATTTCCTTAATATCTGGGTCCACCTACGTACAAAACCCCGAGGCCATGGTTCTGGTGCTGCCAGGGGCACCTCATAGAGAGGTGACTTCAGCACCAACACAACACCAGTGACACCAGTGCCTGAGCCACCACCTCACCAGGAGACTCACCTGGCCCACAGCCCACTCAGCTTCTCCTCTTTTCCTAAGAGTTCCCCAAGAACAGACTGCAGGAAAAAAGAACTCTCCAGGCAGCACCAGGCTGCCCCCCACCACTTCCCAAACTGCTCCTTGCAGGAGGACTGTACTCAGTCCTGTACTCAGTACAGTTCCCTGTGCTCAGCCCTGGTGAGGCCACAGCTTGAGTCCTGTGTCCAGTTCTGGGCCCCTCTGCTCAGGAAGGAGATTGAGGTGCTGGAGCAGGTCCAGAGAAGAGCAAGGAGGCTGTGAAGGGATCCAGCAGAATTCCTGTGAGGAAGGGCTGAGGGAGCTGGGGGTGTTGAGGCTGGAGAAGAGGAGGCTCAGGGGAGACCTCATCACTCTCTCCAACTCCCTGAAAGGAGGTTGGAGCCAGGGGGGGGTTGGGCTCTTTTCCCAGGCAACTCTCAGCAAGACAAGAGGGCAGGGTCTCAAGTTGTGCCAGGGGAGGTTTAGGTTGGAGATGAGAAAGAATTTCTTTCTGGAGAGGGTGATCAGGCATTGGAATGGGCTGCCCAGGGAAGTAGTGGATTCTCCGTGTCTGGAGATATTTCCAAAGAGCCTGGATGTGGCACTGAGTGCCATGGGCTGGGAACCACGGGGGGAGTGGATCAAGGGTTGGACTTGGTGATCTCTGAGGTCCCTTCCAACCCAGCCAATTCTGTGATTCTATGAAAAGGATTTGAGAGCTTCTCACCCGCAGCTGCCAGGACTGAGACAGGAGCTCGGGGTCTTGCTGGATTTGACTCAGTCTGCATCCGAGAGGCCCTTGGGAAAGGCAACAACTGTGAGCAAAGTGCCTGGATTCCAGCTGCCTCCTTTCCCTGGCCCAGGCAGGACCCAGGCTCCTCCTGCAGAGCCACAGAACAAACCCCGAGGCCTCAGGGGCAGCACCCCAGCACTGGCAGCTCCAGGGGCATCCTGGCTGGAGGCTGCCAAAGGCCAACACCACACCAGTGTTCTCCCAGTTACCTGGCAACATTAGCTTTAACTTCTTCCTTGAAGAGTCAGAATCTGCAAAATCCTGAAAAAAACAGAGTCAAGGTGTCAGTGTGACATCTCCCTGAGTCTTAAACCCCCAGTCAGCCCCTGGGGACTTTTTAGCCCAGAGGTCTTTGTACAGATTGTTTTATGTCTCTGCAGTTACTGCAGGTTATACCTTGCACTCACAAAACCACTTTGTTTCTATGCCTCACAGTTTGATTTTCTGAGCAGGGCTCCTGTGCTTCAGTTTGATGCAGGTCCCAAGGGATCCAAACAGGAGGAGAGGAGAGGAGGGACAGGAGAGAAGAAATCCATGCATGACCACCACAGCTTTTAGGAACAAAATTTATTCCAATTTCAAACAGAGAATTTATTTCAGGAGAAAGATATGAAAATCAATTTCCATCAGATATTTCTGTAGTAAGGGTTGTTTGCCCAGCAGTCAGAGTGGGATCATTCCAAGAAACAATCACACTCCTGGACTGGAATGAGAGAGTTTGGAGCCTGAATAGATCCTGACACTGGACATCTTATTCAGAAACTCCTTTACCCTACCCTCTTCCCTCCCCCCACCCCAACACACACAACAATACATGCATTGCAAATGACAAGGTTTAAAAACAGCATTTTATATAGTATCTTTTTAAATAGGATAATGTTTAAATTGTCTTAAATCAGGATCCTATAATATACAAGTATAACCAAATAATTTCCACCACATTGGCACTTGTAAAGAGTCTCTGGCACTACTAAAGAAGGGGCATTGGCACAAACCATACTCTTATAAAACTGGGTGCTGTGTAACACACTTTATCTCTGCTGGACTCTAACAACCTGGGCTCTGTACAGTACATACAATGGTCAGCACACTCCGGAAGTATTTAAAACAAAAAAAAACAACACAAACAAACAAAACCCAACAAAATAACCCAAAAATAAACAATAAAACACACGAAGAAAAACCATAGTTGAATGCAAGGCCAACAGTGCTATGAAACAACAACAAGAGACCAAAGAATCCAACTCTGGGAGCAGGGGAGAGGCAGGAGGGGCAGGGGGGGGATCTGACTCTGCTGCTCCCCAGGCAGCCAATCCACACAGAATGGTGCAAAGAAATGGGATGGTGGTCTCCTCACTGACTTCAAGTTTCAGCCTAGTTCAAAGTATGTTGGTTTCTTCAGCAGAACAAAGATAAAAAGTGCACAAGGAGCAGAGGTCAGCCAAGAGACCTCGGATTCTAGATTCTCTGTAAGAACCCGATCCCACCTCTTTTCTGGAGGTCAATCTGGTGTCTCAACCTGCAGAAAACTCTGACTGGCCTCACTTTCAGACAGGATGATATAGGCAAATCTGGTTTAAGGTTTGGCACTTTTGCTAGGGCCAGCCAACAGAGACATTAACCAGCTCTGCAGGAATGCTTCACTGGCCAAGCTGGAGGCACAGAAGCTGCAGCTTGCTAAGAAAAGCAGGTGCTAATTACACTGCTGTCTTCTCACAGACAACAAATTCCACAGACAACTCCAGATTATGTGTACAAGTCTGACCCATTCCTCCTCAGATTCAGAATGAGCTTTCAGGAGCTCATGGGACAGCCAGGGCATCACGTCCTCCCCTTCCCTTTGCCACGACCATCACCCCAAGTCAGTCCCCAAGCCAACAGCTCCACTGAGCTCACACCTCAACCCCTGTGCCCATGGCCTCCCAAAGTTGCCTGTAACAAAGCAGAGTCCCTCTGCAGGAGCCAGAAGCCAAAATCCCTCCTCCTGTGCCAGGGCAGCAGCTCTTAAAAAGACAGAGAGGATACAAAACAAAAGAAACAAACAAAAACAGAAGTTTCTGATTCAAGTGGAAGTACCACCATCATTCACCTTGGAAAAACAAAACACAACAAAACTTCTGGGAAGTTATTTCCAAGAACCTGTGTAACTCAGTGCCAGGTCTGTCGCTGGCAGTAGTTGTAGAGTGAACCATTTACAAGAGGATCACAGAAGCAGAAGGGGCTGGTACTGCCATCTGCTTCAGATGAACAGCTCTTAGAGTACATGAAGATGATTATAAATTCCTCCTTATAGGACAGTTTCTACAAAATGGATCATTTTGGCATCATAAAGACAAAAAAAGCAGTAAAATTGATGCAAAGCTGTCTGACACATGGGAATCCCTCTCATTCCTCCCAGTGTAGTCCAGAGCATGGCTGGGCTAAACAGATGCTGTGCTTCCCTCAGCATCACTGCTCAGCCAGACTGGCTCTTCAGCTCTTGGTCCCATGGCTACTCTTCCAACTTGAGCTCTTTATTGACTCTTAGCAGAGCTTGCTCTATTCTGGAGTGCTCCAAGCCATACAGAGGCTTCCCTCAGCTATGCTGGAAAACAAGAGGGACCTATAAACAGAATTATGCAGAAATTATGTCCCTCCATACTTTAGTGTTCTAGATCAATGCATCTTAAGCATGTCAGACAGTTAAGATTTACTCTTACATGTTGTGCAAAACACTGATGTAGTGCTCTGTCTACAAAAGAGACAAAATATCACAGCCCCCTCCAACAGTGCAGCCCATTTAGTTTCTATCTACTGGCAGCCTGCTTGCCTTCAAGGGGGCAATCTGGTTGATCCAGAGAATTTTTGGACCCAATGCTACTCGCTGGAATTGACACAGAAGCATTAGTGATGGCTGAACAACACATGGGTCGGATTTCCCTCTTCCCTACTCACTTCTCACCTTGCCTCTCAGTTCTCTCCCAGGCTGTGCCTTCAGCACATTTGTTCCCTTGCCTAAGCTCCTGGAAAAAAAAACCTCTCCAATGTGCAAAGGCTTCATTCACATGCTTCTGCTTTGTGGAGTTTCATTTGGCACCTAGAATCCAGAACTCCTTCCACTCTGCACCAGCAAACCCTGCTGCCTGTCTCAGCTCTCCTGCTCAAGCCCAGCCAGGGCTCCAGAGCAGCTTTGTGCTCCAGCCATGACTCCTGCAACTCAGTTATCCTGACCCTGGAGCAGGGATGTGTGTGCAAGTCTTCCAAAGAGGATCCACAACCCTCTAGAGAAGAACACAGCAGCACAAGCCTCAGGGGAATGCATGAAGAGGAGAGAGAGAACTGCTGCTCCCTCCAACAGCTGCCCTCAAGAACCCTACCTGTGTCCCAAAGCTTGTCACCACCAGCCCTGCTCCTTCCTAGAAACCTGCAAGCTGAACAGGACTGAGGAATTCTTACAAAGTCATTCAACACACTGGCACAAAGATGAAATAAACAAAGCTTTTTTTTCTGCTCTTTTTCTTTTTTTTTTTTTTTTTTCCTTTTTCCTTTTTTTTTTTGCTATTTTCTTTTTTTTTTTTTTTTTTTTTTTGCTACCAGCAGCAAGGAAAGAACAAGAGGGTGGGATGAGACTTAAAAGACTTTTTTTTTTTTTTTTCAATCCAGCCAAAGTCTGATGTTGAAATGCCACAATTACTCAGTGTGCTTTTGATATCTGCTGCATAGAGAAGTTGCTCACTCCAGGTCACACACTCAACAAAAGTTTCCCTGCAAACTGAGCCTCGTGGGCACGTGCACTCGTGGTGTGGGCAGGAAGTGTGGGAAACAAGAAACACAGAATAAAATAATTAAAAATAAAAATAAAAGCAATTACAGTCAGGCACTTCCCCAGGCTCAGCAGCTATTGCTCCAAGAGCTTCCATCATTTGTAGTCCATGAACAAAACATAGCAACACGTAGCAAACTCTGTATAGAACATCAATAATTTAAAAAAAAAAAATAATAATAAATCACAGTCTCCATACCTTTTCTATTTGATAAGAAAAAAAATAACTCATAACCAGAAGATAATAAAGAATGGAAAAGTGATGGCTTTGTTGTTTGTTTGTTTGTTTTGCCTTTTTCTTTTTTTGCACAAGAGTTGGAGAGCAATCACCTCTCCCCAACGTTTCATCACAGTGACCATGGGGCACGTCCTGGGGAAGGGAAAGCAGGGGGTGGGCACAGAAAATAAAAATAAAAAAGCAAGCAGGATTAGCAAATTACACCAGAGGCACCCTATAGCACAAGGCAAAGGGACCAAGTAGCATTCTGCACTCCCACAGTCCAGTGAATTCACAATCTCAGCTGGAAAGTTATTTTTTTCTACATATGCCAGGGGAATGAAAAGGGGAGGAAAAAAAAAAAAAAGTGTCTAAGCAACACTGGAAAGCTCAAGATGAGGCTGCTTGAGGTGTTTGGCAAAAATGAAGAAGTAAGCAAGGTGCTGAAGAAATGAGGCATATCCCCGTTAACTGTGAGATAAAAGCAATTTGTTGTTAAAAATATGAAATCAACTACTCTGTGGACAGAGACAGGAGACTCCAGGGTAACACTGAGCACTTGCCACTCCACAGGTCAGACAATTTGCAATCATTACATCATCAAAAATTAAAACTTTTTTTTTTTTTCCCTTTTTTTTTTTTTAATTTTTTTTTTTTTTTTTTTTTTTTTTTTTTGGCTTTTCTTCACAATGAAGCTTCTCAAGGAGGAGGGGGGGGGCCAAGAGCAGAGCAGGTCAAACCAGGTTGTACTCCTTCAGGTTGAGCTGTAGGATTGTGTCCTTGACAGCTGCAAAGACGAAGCGGATGTTTTCTGTGTCTGTGGCACATGTGAAGTGGGAATAGATGATTTTGTCACTGTCTGGATTTAAATCCACAAACATCTTGAGAATGAACTCACGGGCTGCCTGTGCATCCCTCTGTGGGCCTGCCACAAACAAAGAAACCAGTTAAAGGGTTTCTCCCTCAGAATCATTGCTAGAGCACTTTTTTCCTCACGGGTTACACAGCTACAAAGAAGAAATTGGGATTATTATTATTATTATTATTATTCCTAATATCTAGATGAATCTTTTGTGCTGCTGGACGTGGGTGAATGTTGTGCAAACAAGGGTCAGCTTCAGCCAGAGGTGGATGCAGCCTGTCTTAACTGACTTGTCAACTCCCAGGAGCTAAAAACTGGACATTTTGCCAGAGTTTACTTCATTTTGCTGAAAACTCCTCAGGAAAAAAGTCACCTACTGCTATGTAGGTATCTGGTATTGTCACAGTTTGTGTGGCAAGGAGCATCTCTTGAGAGGTGGTCTGAAGAGCTGCTTCTCATTCATAAGCCAAGCAGCAACCCTGGAGGAGCTGCAGTAAATATTGATATTAAAAAAAAAACCTGAAAGTTTCCTGATGTGATCTTGTCTCCAGCTGTTAAGGTACAACAGAAGTGACCAGGAACTGATCGATGAGCAGGGGGCATGAAGCTCCAAAAGTGGGAGGACACCAAATAAGAAGCAATTTCCTGAGCTGTTTAAAAGAAGAAAGCTATTTGCAAAATAAAAACTCTTCCTTTGCCTTGAGTCTGTCAAGCACGAGACAGAGTTAACAGATGAGAGAACAACAAGGAGTCTCTCTCCTGATCCCACTCTCCACTGCTCTCATTTACTTTCAGCCCTGGACAGATGTGTTACCATCCAGCTGAAGAATCTGAAATGCTATTTTGGCCAAGGAATTCTGTTTCAGATGGGATTTCCTGTGTCACACAGATGCTGTTTCCCTACAACTGCAGATGGCGCACTAGGAAGAATTTACCTGAGATTTTTCACCACCATCATTTGAGTAACTTGGGTATTTGAGCAGTCAGTCTCTCAAAACAAGTCACCACCTCTTAGCTAAAGGGCTAAAATCCCCAGCACAGCATCCAACTGTCAGACACTTGTGAGCAGGGTTATATGCACCAGGCAGGGGAGACAATTCATTATTTAATACTTTGAAGTGCACACTGGGGAGTGGGAGGGAGTAATTCATCATTATTATTTCATCACTAAATCAGATCACAGTTACCTACATACAATTAAGATATTTTTCTGACATTTTCTCATAATTTATGGTATCCCTTCTCAAATTAAGATATTTTCTCCATCTCTAGATTCGAGTTTTCCTTAAAAACAGAACAACTTCACCAAACCACCTCTCCTCCTTATATAGTGTTCCTCCTTCAAAACCACTTACCATCAAACTCTGGGAAATAGTCAACAAGATGGGAATATAGGATCTTGTCTTCCAACAGATCTTTCTTGTTGAGAAAAAGGATAACAGAAGAGTTTTGGAACCATGGATAAGTGATTATGGTGCGAAAGAGAGCTTTACTCTCTTCCATCCGGTTCTGGAAGAAGAAAAAGAAAGCTTTGTTTCCATCAGTGAGCACAAAGATGCCTTTCTGCCACCTGCACACATACTCAGATCAGTATTGATCCACCCCTTAGATTCTGTACACAGAATACTTTGGCCCCAGGTAGGTTCTGGCTCAAGCTGCAGCACTAAATGGGAAGGAAATGCAAAAACTTCATTTAATTGGCGAGCGTTTCGTCTCAAAAGGTTTAAAAGTCATTTTATGCTTTGGCAGTCATGGGAGAGGATTGGCCACAATACTGTGAGAACGTGTTTTGTCACTGCTGTTATCTAATGGCTTTTTGTTAAACCTGTTGGCAAGTGCAAAATCTCAGTATTGCACCTTCAAAGAAGCAGTCACTGGGTAACGAGCCAGCAGTGACAGCACGAGGGAGTTCACAGGGGAGCAGAGGACTGGGTGATTTTCTGAAGTTTGCCATCACCTTGCACAGTGCCCCCCACGGCACACAGAACACAGCAATTCCAGAGTGTTTCAGTTTACTTGAGAAGCACAGCTGGTTTGAATCCACTGTGCATTTTCCATTCCCAGGGACATCATGACCCATGAAGTCAGGCTCACATTCCCTTTGCAGTAAGGACTGAAGGCCAAAACTACCACCACTTGCTAATCCAACTTGGCACCAAGCAGTTTGGTACCAACATTCAAGAAGCTGGACAGACTTTCTTCCTTCCACCCTCCTGAAAAGTTCCCATTCTTTGGCTTACCTCGTTATCAGATTCCACTAGAACTTGGTCATATTCACTAAGTGCTACTAAAAACATGATGGAGGTCACATTTTCAAAGCAATGGATCCACTTCCTTCGTTCTGATCTTTGGCCTCCAACATCCACCATTCTAAGGAAAAGAAATACATACAGTGTCACAGAAACAGCTTTGGTTCCATACCCAAACACACAGAACCAAAGAACAAATGCTGCTCATTACTGTTCCAGGTAACCTGGCATGGGGATGCAGCTTGTCACAGAACCATCAAGCTTACAAAACATGTTCTAGAAATACAGCAAACTGGAGAGATGACCATAGGCAACTGATACCAAATTCAAATCCCCAATATCAGCATGACCATTTTTAGGTGGATTCTGCTCTGGTTTGCTAAGTAGCAGTCCTGAGTCTGAAAAGACAAGCCCTTCAAAACTCTGCTCTCTGTGAAGTGACCAAACTATTTTTATTTTTTCAGAGAGCGTCTGCTCACCTCAAAACTTCTCTTGTCCAGAGAGCTTTTTTCAGTCAAACTTTTCTTAAGCCATGTGCTGTCATGTGCCCAGAGCAAGCCTTGGTGGCTTACTGGTGGCACACTCAGGTGCTTCACAAGCCACCCCCCCCACATGTCAGCAGATACTTCATCATCTCACAGCACATACATCGAGCCTCTCAACAAACCACCTGGACACTCTAAAGCAATCCAGAAATCCTCCCTGAAACCATCTCAGTCCTCTCTCAGTTCAGCTGTAACATGAATACACCTTCAGTACCTGAAGATAATATTCTCTAGGTCAAAGGGGTACTCTATGATACCAGTTGTAGGAACTCTAACCCGTAGCACATCTTGCTGAGTTGGTAGATATCCCGGGGTAGCGATACGATCCACGTCGCTCAGATAGCTACAAGAAGCACAATGGAAAAACAAAACAAAACAAAACAAAAAACCACCTTAGGTTGCAGCACATAAAGATACACATTGAAACACTGCTATGTTTGGGTCTTCCTCCAGCACCACAAGGAAGGCAGAAATCAGCTGAACTGTATAAAAATGTGATGGGGAAAACTGGCAGAATCACAGAATGCACTTTGGGGGGAAAGCAGCTCACCAGCCACCCCTTGGGAGGATAAAGAGATACATTAGGGACAAGTTTCTCAGATGTGCAATCTTTACTACAAGTGTGGAAGACAATCTTTACTACAGAGAAAGTTCAAGTACAGTGGATGGTTATGTTTCAGAATGAAGCTTCATCCAAGGTTTCCTATTGCTAAACAAACCTGTCACCAGGCTTGGATTTTGTTAATAATAAATCCCTTAAGTTACACATCCAGATACACTTGTAGACCAAAGGACAAACCTGAAGAGGGAGAGCAACACTGCTGCTGCCTGAGAGCCAGGACAAACACAGATGGCATAAGGCAGAGATTCTAGCCTCAGGTATTTCCCAAAAGCAAATGCATGAACAACTCTCTTTATCACCCAACCCTCATGAAAAATGCAAATGCTGAGGAACTTCCAGATCTAAATCTACCCCCAAATAAACACAGCTTCCCCCATCTCCAGCAAAGCTCTTTTTGCCTTTCTGGATCCAGATTCAAACAAGCAACCAGTGACCTGCCCCTACTGCTCTCTCTGAATGTTTCCTAAGGAAACTTCTAGCTGGTGAGAGGCAAAGTGTCTCTCATGTACCTATGATTTTTATCCCAATACACAAAGCCAGCAAGATTCACAAACCTCAGTAAAATAGCTGAAAGGTACTTTAAACAAACTGTGTAGTGAAACTGACAGCAATGCTCCTGCTCTTCGAAACACCAGACTTCAATTAAAAACACTGTACAGGGATTATTTATTAGCCCATCACTACCAGTGCACTTACTATTTAGCTGAGTCAGAAAGCTGATATTCTCTTCTCCTGTCATAACACTCTTGTATTCCAGGGTCATTCCACAATGTTTTAATTGCACTTACATATGGCTGCTCAAATGTCATGACCTTTTCTACATCCACTTCCCGGATCAGCACTGCATTGGCCTGGAGATTGAAAAGCAAAAGAGACTGAGATTGCAGAACCTCTCCAAAGGCAAAGCAGGTGCTCAGGCTCAAGAACTCCTGGTGCACCATCCAGTCCCTATGAACAGTTGCTAAAAATCAGCTCCAAGCTGTTTCACTTGAAAATACAAGGCACTAAGCATTAAAGAAGCAAAACGCACACACAAAAAAAACTAGACAGGAACTTAGGAGTCAAAATCCAGAATTCCCATTGCCTAGGGATGCACGTGAAAACTGTGAGAAACTTACCTTGTTCTGTTCATATTTGTACAGAATCTTCAGGGTTTCCATGGCCCTGATCATAGACTGCATGGCAGTGAAGATGTTTTGGTACACCAGCTTGGTGAAGCCTTTTTTGTCCTCTTCAGAGTAGCCTGAGCCATGAATTATACGCATCTGCTTAATGAAGGTGCTTTTCCCACTCTCCCCAGTGCCTATGGAATGCAAGAGAGAGAGAGTTAGGAGCTCTCCTAACCAAGGCTGGCTACAGATGAAATCAAGTCAGCCCCAACCACATCACACCCCACAGCTCCTCTCACTAAACCCCAACTCGACGCCGTTCCCAACCTCGTTTTTAGCAGCTTTTCAGAATATTAAAAGACAACCTGGATGGGCTGGGTTCATCCCCACCACGAACCTCACAGCAGAGAAGGAAGACATCTTGTCCTTTCCAGCAGCCTTCAAAAGCAGCTCTGGTACTTCTCCCAAATCTCACGTTACAGCCACTCCCACACGTTCTGCGTCAAGAGGCCCTTGTCCGTCACACCTGACCTATTCCCAGATACTCCAGCAAGATGCTAAAGCCACAGCACCAGCCACAGGGCCCAGCTCCCCAGCTTGGTGAGTGCTGCAAGGTGTGATGACAGTCAGCGTGCTGGGGGAAGCCCAGCTGCACAGCAAAGAGAGTTTTCTTTCACTGTGATCTGGCACAAAACGCTCTTTACCTTACGGACTGTGTGTCTTTGGATAGGAAAGAACTGAACACAGCTCTGAAGGAGAGCAGAGCCCCAGGAAACACTTGCTTTTCCATCTGATGTGCACCAGTAAGTGCACCTGCCTAGCACCACAAACCAGTGTGCAAACGTGTTTGCTCCCGAGGACTGAAATGACAATTACCAAGGTGGGGAGGTATCCCCAGCACTGCTTGCAGGCTCTGGGCAGCAGGGAGTGAAACCAGTGACTGAGGAGAACAGGAGGATGTTGCTCTCAGCTGCCTGCACTTGGTCTGGGTCCCTGACAGACAGCGAGCTGCCTGGCACAGCCACCACCTCTTCCTGGTGACACCACAGCTTTAGTGCCCCTGCAAAGCTGGGTCACAGTGCACAGGGAGGGTAAGAGCAGAGGGTGGAACAGTCCAGCCCTGCAGTGCCTGCTTCCTGCACCATCAGCTGGGCAGGGCCTCCCACTCCTACATTTATGGCCCCAGAAAAGTGTCACTGAACATGTGAAGGCCAAGGGGCAACATAAAAAAGCAGTGGGAAGTTTCTAACAGAGGGTGAGATCAAAACACCACCAGATGAAGGGTCCATGCCCTTACACAGCCTTCTTGAAGCCAAAATTCAACTGGTTAGTAAAGCAAGAATCCAGCAACTTCCACTCCATCCATGCACAGCAGCCCCTGTGGAGGGGACACACGGGTCACACCTTAGCAAACCTCCACACTCCATCCCACCAGCAACAGCCTGAACACATCCACTGACACTTCTGTTGAGCACTTCTGGTCAAACACTGAAAAGTTACTATTGATCTGTAGAATATATTAAAAAAAAAAACAACCCAACCAAACATAAAAAAACCCAAACATCTCTTTTCAATACAGTGGCCCAGCTCACTTGGCTACTGAGAGCAAACACTAAAAAGCACAGCATGAGTGACAAATCCATTTGATCTGCAGTTAGAAAGGAGCATGATGACAGAGCCCTGGCTTCCACCAGGTACTTGCCTCACACCAGGACACAGATATTTTAAGACAGGATCTCATTCATCACAATACACAATCACCAGTCACATGTAGATCCTCAATTACTCATGTTTATCGTTCCAGGCTAAAAGGCAAACAAATAAATATGCTCAAATAATAGCAACAAGCACAGGACTAGAAGCAGCATGTTTAAAATAAACAAATTCTCCCCATCTCGGAGAACTGACAGTGTCAGAGTAGTTAGAAATGAACATTATAAACACCAGAGCAAACTGTCTCCATCTCAAACAGAAAGCTAGGCCATAAATGGGGGGGGGGAAACTGGAAACTGAAATCTTCTGTGGTTTCTCTGTGGTGAGAAATATTTCCTTCTCTTTTACCACAGCGACCAAAACTGAAAGAAAAAAAAAAAAATAAATAAAATAAAAAAATGAAAAAAAATGGGGCTTCAAAAGGTGCCAATAATGAAAACATCAGAGAAACCTCAGCACCAGCCATTCACTTCAAAACTTGAGTTCACAGATTCTTCCTGTCACTCATCACTCATTTCTTTAGTTTGGTTAGTTTGGGGGTCTTTGGGGTTTGTTTCTTTAGGTTTGTTTCTTTCAGATGCCTCTTGCTCTTACTGAGGCCATCAAAAATACTTCTGTCAACACACAACAGCAGCAGAGTTCACAGCAAGTTACTGATGACCCCCAAGTATCTGACAGATCCTTTTAAATACATTATTCAGTCAAATGCATTCCAGGTGTAACCACAAATCATTTTTTAAATCCTCTCCTCTGTCCCCACCCAATGGAAGAGGAATGAATCCACCAGAGGGCAATGCCCAATACCTTGAAACAAAATTTCTTGTAATTGCTAATCATTGCTTAGCACTGTTACTCCTCAGTTTTCTGTTACAGGCATCAACAAACTGTCCCTAGATATGGCAAGAACAACAACAAAAATTACCAGAACTTATACAAGGCAGGAACTCCCTCTACACAGGCTTTCTTGTCAGAATTTTGAGGATTTAGGATGGCCCCCTCCCCCATAAATCACGGATGTTGTGAGTGTAGGAACTGCACACAGTAGGAGCAAAAGAGATGAAATCCCTGCAATCAGGAGTTGTGTCAAGGAGAACACACAAAACCACAGCTGAAGGGGGGTTATGTGCAATGCTGCAGCCAAAAAAAAGCATCAAGTAAACACCAAGTTTAACCAATAAATAACTTAACCAATATTAACCACCTGACACAGATTATTTCCTCGTGTATCTGATGCTGAATCTTAAGGGTAGCTTTTAAAAAAGCAGAAAGGATTCTTAAGCAATTTCCGTGATTTCTAAAGTGAAATCTTTAGATCCAGTGGGATCTTCTTAACCCAGATCTATCCTATAGTGCCAACCTATTTTGAAACAGCTGCTTCTGTGGGACTGCTTTCAGGAAGCATGACAGGGAGACAGACACTGCCTCTGCTACAAGAAGCCCTACAGCAACTGACACAGCAGCTTCAGAGAGCAGAAATGTCAAGTCCTCGATTTTACCTTTTACCTGAGGAACAGCAACATGCTCACTGCTGAGGACCCGTGGGGAGCAGGAAAGCCCTGGCCTTCACTGAAAATTATCACTGTGCAGCAACATCAGTACTGAAGATCTCCAAAGGACTGAGTGGACGTGGCCTAAAGTTCTCCTTTATTCATTTTTTTTTTAGCAACAATCATCCTAATTCTTCACCTGTGCCTCATCATTCACCAATTCAAGACAGACTCCAAGTGAACAAGCTCAGACTATCTGATCTTTTTCATATTTCAGCTTGAGATGATGCAGGACTGAAGACACCAACCAGGATACACACACAAGTGATGGTCAGTCACAGTCCCCATGACATCTGTGTGTAACGTGGGGTTACCTGGACGTTACCATCCAGCTTCATGCTGGAGAGAATGTGAACAGCTGAAACCTTAGCTGGCTGCTCCTCTAACTGATTCCACATCCCTGCTAACCTCAGCAAACCATGGAAGAGTCCTCCCTCTGCACTACCACAGCACACAACCACGTTTCCATCCAACACCTACACCTGATCACAGGTATCTCCGAGGGTCACGCTACAGCCACTTCCACATCAGACACAACCTTCTGGCTGCTTCCCCTCCCCTCCCACTCCCGACACTTCCGAGGAACCCTGGGGCTGAGGAGCTGGGGATGAATTTTCCACAGATGTTCGCCCAAGGCCCAGAAGTTCCCGGGCACTGCCGGGAAGCATCAGTTCCGCCGGCGAAGGCGAACGGGGCAGCGCTTCCTCCAGACACGGCTCTGGCCTCTGCCCGCACCCAGGACCCGCGGCCGCAGCCCCGCAGCCCCTGCCCGTGGCGAGACCCGTTTTGACAGAGCAGGAATCATAAAAAGCAAACAAAGGGCGGCCCACGAGGCGGGCAGCGCCGGCACCCGGAGGAAGGCCAGCCCGAGCGCAGGGCTCGGGAGGCGGAGACCGCTCCCGCTGCTGCTCCCGCCGCTTCCCCGCCACACCCGCTCCCCGCCGCAACCCGGGCGCGGCGGCCCCGCGCTCCCACCCGGACCTGTCAAGCCCCGCGGCGACGCCGTCCCGGAGCCGGGCCAGGCCCCAGGGCGCGATCGGCGGCCCCGCGGTTCGGGCCGGGCCCGGCGCTCCTCACCCAGCAGCAGCAGCTTCAGCTCGCGGCGGGCGTCGCGCTTGTCCCTCCGCAGCTGCTTCTCGATCTCGGCGTTGATGCGCTTCGACTCCTTCACCTCGTCGCTCAGGCAACACGCCATCATGGACTCCAGAGTCATGGTCGCGCCGCGGCCGGGACGCCCCCCGCCACCACCCCGGCACCGACCACCGTCCTCCGCACGGCCGGGAGCGCGGCCCGGCCCCGCTCCCGGCGACCCCTCCCCACCCCACCCTCCCGCCCTCCGCGGCGCCGGCCCGGCCCGGCCCCGGCCTCAGCCCCGACTCCTGCGGCCGGGCCTAGCGCCGCCGCCGCCGCCGCCGCCCCCCTCCGCGCTGCCCTCTCCCGGCTGCACCGCCCGCCGCTCCCTCCGCGCACGGCCCCGCCGAGCCAACGACGAGCCGGCGCAACCCAACCCGCTGCCGCCGAAAACAAGCGCTGACTGACAGCCGCCCGCACCAGTGGCGGAGCGCGGCGGCCGGCGGGGCGGGGCCGGTGCTGCGGGGCGGGGCAGCGCGGCCAACCGGAGCGCGAGTTGGGCCCTGCGGACCGGGGGGGTTGCGGGGCTGCGCGGCTGCGGAGCGGGGCGGGGCTGCCGGGCATTGTGGGACGGTGGCGGAACAGGGTGCCCGGGGCGGGGCGGGGGCGGCGGCCGGGGCCTGGTAGCCACGGGGCTACCGGGGCCTTTGGGCTGCCGAGCGCGGAGCTGGGGCCGCGCTGCGCTCTCGCTCCCCCGCCGCCAGACCCCGCCGGGCCCTCGGGGCCGCTAGGACGGCGGCGCAGGGCGGGCCCGGGGCTTCGCGGCTCTTCCCGAGGACAGTCGCCATCCGAGGGTGCCCCGCACCGCCTCGGCGGAGCCATCCGGGCCCGGCCCTGCCCTGCTCGGGCTGCCCACGTCAGTCCTAAGCCCCGCGGTCTCTCTCCGCCACGGTGCAGAGGGGGGAGAACGGCCCGGCGGCTCCCGGTTCTGTCCGCTGCCCTCCCCCGGCTGTCCCACCGGAGCGGGGCAGGCACGGAACCCGTGGGTCAGGCGATCCGAGTGCCACTTCCGAGCCCTTCGTCCAGACAGGTCTCACGGCTGCCTTCAGCTCCGCTGTCCCCGGTGCCGGTTCGGGGTCCCTCTTGCCCGGGGAGCCCCATCCTGCAGCTGCTGTGCTTCGTCCGGGTCACGGCCGTGTGTTCATCCCGCGTGTTCGTGGCCCGTGGGAGCCTCCCCAGCAGAGGAGCTGGACACACACCGGCCACTGGTGAGCTGCACAGCCATCACTCGGCCTTCCAGGGCTGCCTGGGGTCTGTTCCTCCACCTGCAGAGTCGGTTTCCCAATCTCAGTTCATCCCAAGACACTCCAGAAGAGGGATGGATGGCAGCAGAGGAGGCTGCTGAGTGCATATCAAATCAGACCAAGTCCCATCCCCGTGTCCCTGTCACCCCAGAACCGTTTTCCTGGGGTGTGGCATTACCAGGGTGCCCTCCATACAGAAAAAAATACCGAGTTCTGGAAATTCGGAAGTTTCTCTTTTTCTGTATCGAGGTACAGAGATGCACAGCTTCTCCCCTTGGCTTGGTTTCTCTTGCTCCATCTGGTGTTTCTTTGTCTCAACTTCCCTAACCCCTCGGCTTTTCCAGTCTCTTGTTTTTCTGCTGTGTTTTGGAGTCTTCATGGACTGCCCATTGGGTGTTTGCAGCGTGTTCCCACACAGCCTGGGCTGGGCTCACTCACCTTTCCCAATTCTGCCTGAAGGTCTGCAAATAACCAGTCCTTTTGAAGGTCCAAAAAAGCACGGCAGAGCTGGTACATACCTGTCTTCCTTGTGACCTGCCTTGTGCTGTGGTTTGCCAGTCCCTACCTCATGGCAGTCTGGCTGAGATAGAAACACAAGATACAACAGGTTCTGTTTTCCACTTAAATTCCACCTGCTCCTCTTATACCTGTGCTATTCCTGCAAGATCTTGGACTCAATTAAAATATATATTTTTTTTTTTTTTAAATTTCCATTGGTCTCTTCATAGCCTTTCACAGCATCAATACCTCCCATTCTTATGTTCTTTTACTTTCTCTTCCAAATCCCCCCCATCTGAGGGGACTGTTAATCCCTCACTCCTGCTCTTTGATGCAGGTGTAGTCGTTTTGCTTTGGTAACCAATAATTATTCTACAGAGGTTTCAGGACACCTGGAGTCAAAGCCACAGGGGGGACCTCAGCATGGTCTTCTGTCCTTTGGAACTCCATCTGTGGATGGCACTCAGGGAGGCAGCAAGACTTAAGTTCCTATAAACCCTGCAACACTGCTCTGGCTTTAGACAAGTCACTTAACCTCTTTGCACAACCCCAGGCTGTGAGTTCAAGCTGGATGTTGTGTCTCAGGAGCGTGCTGGGGAGTTCCCTAGTTAGGATTGCTTGGCTTCTTTGAACCCCAAGATGCTGTATGCTGAAGGTTATCATTTGGTAAACTTCCCCCGGGCAGGATCAAAATCTAAAGGCCAGAGGATCCCAAAGAAACTTTCACAGCTTGCCAGAAGAAAAGGAGCAATGAAATCTGCATCCATCCCCTGGATCCCTTGCTTGGTTCCTGCTAACAGGCATCAATTCTGATGGATCTCGATGAAATTATCAATTTCTGAATGACAGAACTGCTCATCTTCTAGCAACAAGCCCGTCCATTCCTCCCCTTTCCATCCTAATGGTGAAGTTCCAGTGCTCAGAGGGCTCACTCAGAAAACAGTGGGATTTCCCTCAGCTTTGTCACCACTGTGCTCTGCAAATTCTCCAGCCCCCGTCTCCATTTCCCTGCCCCACCTGGGTCACCGTGTCTGTCCCTCTCCCCTCACCCTTCCTTTGCTGCTCTCAGGGATGTCACAGACTCCCAGGCATCCTCACCCTCTCCAGCAGGATTTGCTCCCCTCAGCACCTTCCTCGGGGGTCTTCCTGACAACATTTTTCCAGCAGGATGGCAAGAGGTGCTGGGGTTTCCATGTAGCTTCTCTGGTTCTGCATGAAGGACTTCACAAGCCTGATCAGGAAGCTGATCCTGAGCCTGCCAGGCCCCTTCAGAGCAGCTCTTCCCATGGCCCACATTTCTCAGCAGTTTGAAGCACAGAGCTGACCCCCATTCCTTTAGGGAGTCCTTGGGAAGGGTGTTTCTTCCCCGAGCCCCCCCGAGAGCCCAGGACCCTCTGGGTGAGACACCCAGCAGGTCCGGGCAGGCTCATCCCCAGCACCTCATTCCCCGCGCACCCCTCCGCGGGTCCCCGCAGCCACCGCCCCCCGGGCGCGGAGCTCCCGCCGCCGGTCTCGCCTCCCGCAGGAGGGCACCAGCAAGCTGCGGGAATGCTGCCAGCACAGCTCCGGCCGGCTCCACACGTTCAACACCTCCTCCCTCCCCTCCTGACCCAGGGGTTTCGGGTCAGGATCGGACCCCCCCTCCCCCCGCCACTCTTTAACCTTCTCCCGGCCAGCGCATGGTCAGCAGTTCCCATCCCCAGAAAGCAATGTCTCGTTTGATGGATAAAAGCACTTTTACACCAGTAAAATCGTGGCATTAGTGCTAACCTTGCATAAACCAGGACTCCCCCTGCATCATCATCCTCCTTCCCTGTGCAGCAGGGCCCGGGCTGTAAGTGCTGAGCAGGACCCAGCAGATACCTGCAAGGTGCATGAGGTGGCCTCCTAAAGCCTGAGCACCCCAGGTGTTATTGCTGCAGAGCAGGTGTCAAATGCTTTGGCCTCCCCCAAAACTATTTTTCCAGGCTTTTGAATTGCCTGTCACAGGAAAATGCCAGGAGGAGACGTGACCCCTCTGAAAAGGGGGGGAAAGGCACCCGGATCAAACACAGTGACAGATGCAGGCTGTGACAGCAAATGCTGGGTTACACTTTTTTAAACCTTCTGCTTTGCCTAAGTTTTGTCATGGCTGCTGCAGGTGGGCTCAGTGCACAGTAAATCAGGGTAACAAACCTGCATTTACTCCGATCCTTTCATCCCCTAGGATCCCAAAGCACATCATTTAATTGCACTCAACCTGCACATAGATTTCAGAAAAAAGGACTTATGAATTAGCACAGCTGCTGCAGCATTCACACGAGTTACTAAGACACAATCTCCTTGTGCAATCAATCCAGCCTCATGCTTCAGTGTTTTGTCATAAATTGAGGTCAGGAAGAAATGTTCTCCCTACCTGGAATGCAGTGCTGCGAAACTGGCTGAGTACAGGAAGACATTTAAGGGTGCAGCAATCTGCCTTGTCTGTGAAAATCTCAGAAATCATTGCAAATACTCATTTGCCAGACCTCCCATGCAGCAGATGAGAACTGATCCTGCAGAGGGGCAGGAGGAATGTGATACAGGGGAGGGATTATCTGCCTCACATTAAGCAGGATGAAAGCATGGGTGATCCCTTTTGACCTTAAAATTGGTATCTCCTTTTGTCCAGCAAGGGAAATGGAGGAGAGAGGTGAGATCCTTGCCATGCCCATGAGAGACAGCAGCCAGGTCTAGAAACCCTTCCCTTGCCCATTCCAGCCTCTGCTGTTCCCTCTCTCCATCAGGTTCAGTCTCTGCTTCACATACAGAGGGATTCAAATGCTGCTTCTGGAAACCCATCAGCCCAGGAGCTTCCTCATATTCAAAGGATCAGTGGATTCCCCTGGACTTCCTGACCATGTTACATCTTCAGACTTCCTGATTATCTCCCACCAGGGCCTCACAGGCTCCACCTGGAGCCAGAAACTTCTCTGGAAGCCCTGGAGCAGGCAATGCCATGTGTGTCCTCCTTGTACCTCATCTGCACCATCCCTTTTCTGCTTCCTGCAGGGAGTGTGAACCATTCCTTGCTTTTTGGCTGGTAAAAAGGATGATAATTTCCCTGTCTGCAGTTCAAACAAAGGCCACAGCACAAGTGGGGACCCCTCCTGTGTGCAGCAGCCCCATGGCTCATCCCAGCCCTTGGTTGGTAACAGAGGGGGGGAGAGCCTGGAGGTGGGGAGGGAGAGGAGGAAAGAGCCCACATGTGAGAAGCTGGAGAGCCAGGTTGCTTTGTAAATCACTCTGGCTGAGCCCGTGCCAGGCATCTGGTAGATTAAGCTATCTGGAGAAATTTTAATATAAAACGCCAATAATCTCTGTGATAAGAGGGGTGATAAGGGACAGCACAGCCATCCATGCCCTCCTGGCAGTCGAGGGGCTGTCAGACAGCTTTAGGTTTTAGGACTCAAGAGTGGTCCCGATGCTGGGGAGGGAGGGAAAGATAAAACCTCCTTGTGTCCGGGCCCCAGCTGCTACTGTGCCTTTTATATTTCTTCCTCTTTAATTCCAGGTAAAAGAGATGGTATTCTCAAGGTAAAAGCAGGATCTTAGAGCCTACATTTCCATTGCAATGACAGCATGACTTCCACCTTGTGTCCAGATCTTCAGAGAAGAAAGTGTCTGTACAGCCTCTCCTTGAACCAGTGCTGGAGTGGGATATAATATCTGAATAATTTACAAAGGCTCTTCATTAAACAGGTTTATTTTTGGCAGCTTTGTTAGACTGCTCCTTTTAGGAACGAATAAGAAGTTCCTCTGGTCTCATTAGGACATCCCTGCATGAACCCTTCCTACTGGGGCTGGGGGCTGGGACAGCCTATTACTCCATTAGCAATGCTAAATATAAATTCCCAGTCCCTGGGTAACTGGGCTCCAGCACCAGTGTCCAGGTGACCTGGTGAGCCAGGATGTCCCCAGACACAGATGTCACGGGCAGTGGGAGCAGTGGCAGGACCTCCCCTCCAGCCTCTGCGGGCAGGGGACCAGCAGGGAGGTGTTGGGGGGGTCCAGTCCTTCCCTAGCTCTGAGCAGGGGAGGCTGCAGGCTTGGAGAGCTCGGGAGGTGGTGGTGATGCTCAGCTGAGGGCAGGTGTGAGGCTGCAGGCTCTCTGGAAGGCAGATGTCAAAGCAAAATGCCACGAGAGAGGTGGAAATGGATCTGCCAGCTCCCATGTCCTGATCTCCTCAGCCTGGAGACCCCTTTGCCAGCCTCCCCCACCCTGTCCCTGAGCAGTGCCACATCTCTGTCCTTGTCAAGCACCTATGTCCCTAGCTGCCCCCTGTGGCTTCTCCAAATGGTGGCCCAGCTCCCCCAGCCCAACCCAGTCCTGGGGAGCAGAGAAATGCTGGGGTTTGGAGAGGTCCCACCCAGGTGCTCAGAGCTCTCTTTCTGCACTGGGAGAACCCTCCTTTTCTGGGCTGAGGTGGGCTGGGGGAATCCTCTCCTTTTACCAGGGTGTGTTTAAGGATCCTTCACATGCTGATTTGCTGCCATGCCCAGACCATGTTCAGCCCAGCTGACACATGCAGGCCCACTGCTTGGACAAGGTTATAATTCCCCCTTCTTCAGATGCAGATCCATTGCTTGGCTGGAGAGAGGCTCATTAAAGAGTCATTTAGTAGGCACAAGCGAGTTTGTGTTTCCCTGGATTGGGATTTGCCAAAATTATACCATAAAATAGTGTGTTTCCTGGAAGAAAGTAAGGAGTAAAAAAAAAAAAAAATTAAAAAGGAACATTCTGTAGCCAACATAAAAGCCAATAAAGGAACATTTCATCTCCCATTTGGAAGGGAGTGACTGAGAGCTGCTGCTGCAGAGAGGGGAAGGCAGTGCAGGGCAGGGTGAGCACAGCTCCTGTGCTTCCACACGACTGAGGACAAACTTGGGACACGGAGTCCTGCAGCCCCCATTGCTGGGGAGATGGCTGGGGTCAAGGTGCCAAGGTGCCAAGGCACCCAAATCCCCTTATTTCAAACACATGATTCAAAGTAGGGCATTAGCATGCTGCACATTTCTTCTGCACTTAACATAATAATCTCTATAATAGATGTGCAATTCCTATAATGGGCTGGAGACTAAATACCTGCAAGGCCTCTCTGTGCTGTGCTGGGGGCCAGGGATGGTGAAGCTCTCAGCTGAGGCACTGCACATCTGAACCATCACTGAGCTGAGGGCCAGACCCTTCCGTATCCATTGTCCCTTCCTCTCCCCACAGGATGCCAAGGTGACAACCTGGCAGGGACCGTGGATGTGCTCCAGAAGTGCTCCCAGTGCCTCCCTCTGAAGGCAGAGCTCAGCACAGAGGATCTCAGCTCTGCAGGGGACAGCAGTGACCTCTCTGGTCCCCTACACACCCCAATTACAAACTGCATCACACACCCCAATTAATTACAAACTGCATCTTGCTGCCCTGGTGCCAAGCCAAAGCTTGGGGGTAGGGGGGGATCAGTTTCTGCACACATAAAAAGGGGCCCAGGCTGCTGACCAGCTGGGAAGGGGACTCTCTACCCTGTTTTGCAACCCTTATTCTGCAGGGACGTGAAGCCTGCCTGCACTAGTAATAATCCTTGGCGTGAAGCTGTCACAGTTTTCACTAATATGGAGATGTTGAAGTGAAAAAGCTACTGCACAATATGCAGGAGGTGTCACAATAACTCAGCTGCTACGTTGTTATCTTTAAAAATAAATACCACAGCAGCCTAGCCCGCATTGCTGGAGTCATGACGTGCAGGGGTTTATTTTTAATCAGAAAATGCACTGATTTTTGAAGATAGGCACAGAGCAGCATCTGAAATTGATGAAAGCTCCCTGGGTACCCATACACGCCAGCCGTATTCCTGCCTGTTATTCCCAGGCTGGTTTCCAAGTGCCTGATCCCGCCTCAGCTCTGGCACATTTGTGTCTGTGGCTTGCAGGAGGGCCCCATGGCAACAAAGTCCTCCCAGCAATGGTCTGTGGCTAAATCCCTCACTTCTCTACTCCCTGTGGGGATGCAATCGATCCCCCAGGACACGGACTGCAGTTTTAGGACCAAAGTTTGCATCCAGAACAGAATTTCCCAGTGCTTGGAGATGGGGAGGTTTGCTTGGGGATGGCTGCAGGTGAATTCCTTCACCTTTGCCTTCCCTTGAACTCGGCAGGGCTGAAATAAAGCAAAACAAAATCCCTATGTAAACAAATCCCTGTTCTCCCGCTTGGGGAAGGATGTGAAGAGGAGCCCCATCTGATGGCGTTCCCTGCCCGCACGGATCAGATCCTGCGGTGACACATCAGGTGTAAGAACCTGCAGGAAACCGGAGCAGCAGCTCCATTAACACCGGAGCTTCCCCTTCCCTCCAGTACCCCAAACAAATCCGCAACACCGGGACCCGCAGGAATTCTCTTTACTGGGCCCCGACGGCGCCGAGGCTCCCGGGGAGCGGCCCCGAGCAGCCGGGAGCAGCAGGAGAGCGCGGGGAGGCTGGGGAAAGGCCCGGCCCGGCTCGGTTCGCTCCCGCCCCGGGCCCCGCCGCCCCGCACCCGGCCCGACCTCCGCCGGGCTCCGCTCCCCCGGCCAGACCCGCGGCATCCTCCGACCCGCAGCCCGGGCCCGGACGGTGCCCACTGCCGGCGGCGCCGCACGGCGGGGGCGGGGACCGGCGGGGGCGGGGGCGGCCGTGGGCCCGCCCGGCCCGGGGAGGTGGCGGCGGCAGGTGGTGCCGAGCAGCCGCAGGACGGAGCCGGAGCCGCAGCCGCAGCCGCCATTAGACAATAGGCGCCGGCGGCGGGAGCGGAGCGAGGCGAGCGGCGCGGCCGGGGAGGGGCGGCCGCGGGGCCGGGGCGGCCGGGCCCGGCGCGGACAAAGGCGGCGGCGGCGGGGCGCGGAGCGGAGCCGCGGCGGGCGCGGACGGCGGTACCGGGCCGCTCCTTGCGGGGGCCGAGCTGCAGCCTGACATGATGTTTCCACAAAGCCGGCACTCGGTACGGCGCGGCCGGAGCCGGGGCGGTGGCGAGGCCGCGGGGCGGGGCCGGGCACCGGGGGGGGCGGCGGCGGCGGCGGCGGCGGGGGGGGCCGCGGGCCGGCCCGACGCGGGGGGCCGCCCGGGCTCTTCGTGGCGGGGCCGCGGTGACCGAGCGCCTCCCCGCCGCCTGCAGCGGGAGGGCGGGAGTCTCCCGGCCGCGCGGAGCCGCCCCGGCCGCCGCCGGTGTCTGGGAGCGGCGGGGCCGGAGGCAGCGCCCGGAGAGGGGGCCCCACGGGTGACCTTGGGCGCGTCCCGGGCGCGCCGCCACCGGGGTGCCCCGCCCGCCCGCACTCGCCCCCGGCCCGGCTGCCCTTGCCGGGGATCGGCCCCCGGTGCGGGGTGTTGCGGGGCGGTGGGACGGGCGGGCCGCCTGCCCCCGCATCCAGTGCTGTCTCCTCTCGTTCAAGGGCTCCTCTCACCTGCCGCAGCAGCTGAAGTTCACCACCTCCGACTCTTGCGATCGCATCAAGGACGAGTTCCAGCTCCTGCAGGCCCAGTACCACAGGTACGTGTTCTCCACCGGGCTGGCACCACGCACGGGGATCGCTTCGCTCCTTCTGCTTCATCACTTCGTGGCCCGGACCCAACGGGAACACCAAGGAGGGGACCCAGTCGTGTGGCTTGGGTCACCTCTGGCTGGAGGAGGGGTGATGGCAGGGGCTCAGCCACATCCCCCAGCGTGGGAGCCCAGCGAGGAGAATGTCTGTCTGTCTTCCCTCTCCAGCCAAGGTCTTTCCTCTGAGCACTGCTCAGCCAGGACTGTGAGGAGCCTTGCCAGGCCTCCCATGTCTTGCTGGGAGTTTTCCTCAGTTCTTTCTCGCTGGCTGCCATTCTTGGACAGGAATGCTGCAGGGAGCATTTAAAGCCAAAAGCTTCCGCTTTTCTGCGTGTGTGTAAATACTTCTGCTGACCTAAAAGCTGGCTTCTGACTTGTCTGCTGCTTTGTCTGCGTGCACGTCTGAAATAAACATGAAGCCTTTGGGTTAGATCAATGGGGTGATGCCCTCTGCCACAGCCTGGCTGGCTGCAAGGCACTGGGTGTGCCTTGGTGTCGTGGGGCCATGGCTTCCCCATCTGTTTTCCCCTGGCTGGGGTTCTGCTGGGCAACCAGGTTACAGGGTTGCAGTTAGGGTGTCATTCTGGCAGGAACAGGCAGAAAAAGTGCTGGGAAATGGCTTTTTCTTGGTGTCCCCTTGTCTCTGGGCAGTGACTGTAAGGGAGCAGGGGAGCCCAAGGAGCATCCCTGCTGGAAGGGAGGCTGTGCCCCCATCCCCCTGGACTTGATCTGGTCAGGAAGAAACAAGTTTTGTGTAGGTGAAGCTGTTTCTTGTTTGAAATGTAAAACCATAGCACATGTCAGCTGCAGTTGCTCAGCTTGTGAGTTGGAGTCTCATAAAACACTGGGAGCAGCAGCACTTTCTCTGGAGGGTGTGAAGAACCTAGAGAAAAGGAAAAATAATTTCTTCTGGAGGGATGTGCTGCACTAGGGCCTCCTCTTCACCATCCAGAAATGGACCTGGCTTTGGTTTTAAGTTGTACTGGAGCACCTCTCAAGTGCTGCAGGCAAGCCTGTGCTAGAAGCACTCCCCAGCTGCCAGCAACCTCCCTGGGCAGCCACCTCTCCTTCTGCTTCCCACCAAAAGGATTGCCATGGTGAGGTTTGGCTGGAGGAGGTCAGCATCCAGCTGGTGGGCAGTCTTGTGCCACTTCTCCTGAACATGTGTTGGTGGGACGTGGTTGTGGTTGCCACTGTGCCAGCACAACGTGACCCATGAAGTCTTGGACGGTGTCTGGAGAAGCCAACCTGGCTGGGATGGGGCCATGCAAGAAGCAGCTGCTCTGTGGCTATCAACTCTCTCGCCTCCTCTTTGTGGTTCTCTTACTGTTTTCTGGCTTTTTCAGCTTGAAGTTGGAATGTGACAAGCTCGCCAGCGAGAAATCGGAGATGCAGCGTCACTACGTCATGGTGAGGAGCAGCGTGGCAGCCGAGTGGGTGGGGGGGATCTGGCAGTGGGTGGGTGGCTGCACCCTGTGGAGCAGCAGGTCCCTGCTGAGCCTGGAATTGGCTTTTCTGAAAATGGGGCTTTTATGTGTTTTGTCCTGTCTGCATGCAGTGAATGTTGAAATGTGAGGAGGTGGCAGGGAACTGGTGGGCACAGGGAAGTGGTGGGCCCAGTGTCTGGTGGGTGAAGGTGGTGGGACCTGTGGCTACTGAGTGGCTGCTGGAGATCCCTCCCTGAGCCTGCAAGGTGCTGGTGTGCAGCGTCTGGGGACTCTGGGGGAGTTGTGGGAAAGGGAAAGGCATGGCAGTGCTCTGAGAAGTCTTGGAGCTGGGAAACCCCACAAGCCTGGTGGGAGTTGGAAGCAAGGACTGGCTGCTGTGCCAGAGCCAAATCCTCTGTGCTTTCTTTCTGGTGACCCTGCCAGCCTCTCAGAGCTGTGGTGCTCAGTGCTGGCATCTCTCACCAACCTCTGGTGCAGCACTGAGTGTGCAAATCCCAGGGCAGTGCCTGGAAATGGCAAGAGATGTGGTGCCACACGCAGGCTTAGCTGCAGCTCTATAAAGAGGAATCTGCCAGGAAACAGCCATGTTCTTGTAGGCAGAGTGATGGTTTGCCTGCCAGGTAGTACCTCTGTCTGCCACATTTGGAACAGCCTTGTAGCAGGGGGGAGGGATGCAGGCAAGGCTGTGGGCTGTTCCCTTCCTATCAAGAAGTTAACAGGAGGCTGTGATACTGTCCATAAAGATGAGCTGGTGCCTACTTGCCAGCTGCTGCACCTGCCCTGGAAGGAAGAGATAAGATGTAGAAATTAATACAGCAGCTCTTCAAAGAAAAGTTAGGACTTTAAAAACAGAAATAAGGGAGCTGGCCCCTCTATACTCCTGTAGTGCCTGCATGTCCAGGCTCTGAGGCTGTAAGGATGGAGGCGTGAAGAAGAGGTCACAGCTTACCTTGGATGTTAATGGAGAAGCCTGCCACATGCTCACTGATAAATAATTGCTTCCTGGACCTTGCAGCCTGCATGGAGACTTATCTCCAGGTGTGGCTGAATGTATTTCCACTCCCTCCCACCCCCCCCAAAGTGCTGACAGTCACCAGAATTGATTCAGGTTACCAAGAGCAGCTGAGGGCAGGGCTATTGCTCATTGTGCTCCAGGCTTTGCAGCTTCTGCCTCCTCTGCTTGGCTGAGCTGGAGCTGCTGCTCCCCCACCACAGCCAGGCACGAAGAGGGCTCCTGTGACTCTGCAAAGCTGCCACAGCTGCTCTGATTTTTTTAAGAAGTGACAATTAGCAGCTTGGGAGTCACACTCCAGCTTTCCTGCTCAGCCTCCAGAATGCAAAGAAGCCTCGAGAGTGGTGGTAGAGCAGGCTGAGAGCATGGTGATACCAAGCTGGGTGCTTCTCAGGCTTGTGGAGTCGGTACCAGAACACCAGTGAGCTTCTCCCTGAATCAGACGTGCACAGATGGGTATTTTTCTCTCCCTTCAGAAAAATTAGGATTTTGCAGCCTGCAAGCTGAGGGAGGAGATTTCTAAACTCTCAAACATCAACCTTAAAACAGCTTCTTCCAGGGGTCAGGAATTAGCTTCTCCTGCCAGTGGATTGCTCTTGCTGCTGTGGGGGGGGGTTCTGGGTGTTTTGGTTTTTTTATGTGGTGTGTTGGGGTTTTTTTGTGGGGTTTGTCTTGTTGGTTTTTTGTCCACAAATCTTCCTGAACAGCTGGAGCTCTGTGCAGTTGGATGAGTTACTTGCTAGATGAAGCCCAGTTCTGATCTCTTCCACTGTCTGCTGAAGCAGCCAGGCAGAGCTCAGTCAGGCTGCCTCACTTTTGGCCATGGAGCACCTCACTTTTTGGCCAAAGTGGCATCACCCTCCCTCACCCTGAGGCAAACTGCTGAAAGGTTCTGTCAAGGGTGCTGTGGCAAGGTCCCAGGTCTTCCTCTGCACCTCCATCTCTGAGGATGGAGCAGGGTGGGCAGGGAGAACCTGAGACTCACCTGGAGAGGCTCTCTGTGTTTTCCTCCTGCTAGCTTTGTTTCCTCTTACCTCCCTCCACCCTCTGTGGAAGACCTTGCTAGGGAAGCAGTAGTGGTTCCCAGCACTGCTGTCTGGAGCCTCTTTACCTGGTGGAGACTTGACTTCCAAATTCTTTTTTGTTCTCTCCTGCTCTGCAGTATTACGAGATGTCCTACGGGCTGAATATTGAAATGCACAAACAGGTAGGAGGGAGGCATTTCCAAGTACTCCTAATTCCTGGGGAGGGTGGGTTGTCTGCCTTGGTTTGCCCTATCCCTTCAGTGGTATTTCAGGAACTGGAAATGCCATGAGCCTGTAAAATGTCAGAGCTGCCTTCAAAATGCAGCTTGCTTCAAAAGGCAGGATTGCACTGGGGAGGGCAGGAGATGACTGCCAATCCCTCACAACCCTCCTTCTGGGCCCTGGGTGGGTTCCTGGCCCTGCTGACTTCTCTGTGTCAGGATGTCTGGCTGTGGTCACCCAGGGCTCCTGCTGCAGTCAGGCTGGAGAGAATTCCCCTGGGGCTGTGATTAGGCAAGGGGATGGCAGACCTAAGAAAGCCTCCCGGTGATGGGGATCTGCTGCTGCTGCCTGGATAAGTTTGTTACCCTCACTGGTGGTTCAGTTGTTAATTATCCCTAGTGGCTAATTACCTGTGCTGGTGACATCGTGGGTCTCCTCTGAGCCTGGCTCTATCTGGCTTCAGCTTCCAGTCACAAAGTTGTCTGCGTGTCATGGCTTAGTTTTAAGCCTCTTAGAACAATTCTGCTCCCCTCTGCGGCACTTGGAGCCTCTGATCCCATCACCCTTGTTGTTAACCCCATGAGACTTGGTTCCCCTGGGAAAATGTTCATTTGGGTGAAGGATCTGAGCCCTGAATCCTCCCTGCTGTTCCTGTGAGCTGTCTCCACCTGATGCCATTCTGTTTTTCCTGCCTTCTAGGCTGAAATTGTCAAGAGGTTAAATGGGATTTGTGCACAGGTTCTGCCCTACCTTTCACAAGAGGTGAGTCCCTCGGCTCCTCACCTCTGTCCTGACAAACTTCCGTGCTTGCTCCCAAGCCCCCCAAGACAGATTTGGCCCCGAGGCCTTCCAGCAGCCCCCAGGCTGTGCCTGTCTGTCCCCTTTGTTGGCACAGGGGACAAAGATGGGCTCTGTTCTCTCCCTGTGCTCTCCTGAGTCATCACCCACAGGGGTGGTAGGAGCTAACTGGGGGAGGGGGTGTTTAAAAAAAAAAAAAACCTCCATATGGCTCCTCCTTGAGGTCTGGTCCCTCTGCCTCATTAATTAATGCAACTGATAGGCTCCTCCCACTCCTCTGAGAAAATAATTGGGAGGGCTTGGGAGTTGCTGCCTGAGGCAGGAGGAAGATAAAGTACAGTGCTGTCTCTGTCCATGTCTTCACACAGCCCCAGAGGCTGTTCTCATGGCTGGGTTTTGGTCAGGACAAGGTTGGGGTGGAGGCTGGGGCTGGGTTGGCTGTGGGGTTGGGGGACAGGCTGTGCTTTTCCCACCCACCTGTTCTCAAGGGAGCTGAGAAGTGGCTTGCTGATCAGATCAGAGCTGCCTAATAACTAAGCCAACGAGTCAACCTTTTGCATTTAGTGCAATGCCTTTCCCCTCTCCTGTCCTGATACCAAGATGGAAAGAAAAATCCGCTTGCTGGAGTGGAATGGACAGGCATGATGTTTGGAGACCTCTTGCTCTCAGAGGAGCCAGTACAGTTGTCCTTTATATTTTACACTAGATGCTCCAGCTGGTTTTCCTGCCTGTGCTTGGAGCAGCTGTGCTGGGCTCTTCCACAGCAGCATCTTCCAACTGCTGCAGATGGGACCTGGGCTGTGTTCCAAGGCATTGGGACCCTCCCAAGAGCTTCTTATGTCAGGGCTGGTTTTGTTTGTCAGGGGCTGAATTCCTGACCCTAAATTCCTCTGTTCTCTCCACACTAGCATCAGCAGCAAGTCCTGGGAGCCATTGAACGGGCCAAGCAGGTTACAGCACCAGAACTGAACTCCATCATCCGTGTACGTGGTGCATGTTTAGTTTGGGTTTGGAGGGATGGAAATCCCTGCCTTTGGACTGCCAGACTGAGGTGTCCAGGGGAGTCCTGACCTGGGGATGTGCCCTGCATGTTGGGAGTGCTGGGCTATTCCCACCAGCACGGGGGTGGCTTTGTCCAGGCTTGTCATGGGGCATGGGTTTGCAGGGGAGCAGAGATTCCTGCTGGATCCCAGCAGGGTGCAAGGAGAGGAGCTTTCGTTTTGAGCAGGAATCACAGGGCCTCTTGACATGAAAACACCATCTGTTCTTGGTCAAGGTGGGAGGGCATTAACCACATCCTTGCAGCATGCCAGAGTCAGATGTCCTGTGGGCTGGGGGCTGTGTCTTGTGCTGGGGACACACTCTTGAGTCTTCTCATCTGGCTGTCACAGACCAAGGACTCTGAGGCTGCAGAACCTTGAAGTCCCTGGTTTTAGCATGGCTTCTGGCACGGTCTGGATGGTCCAGGGATGCCCATGGGTTGGCATCTGAGTGCACTCAAAATGACAGTATCCCTTTTCTGTCTTCCTGTCTGTCCATCATTCTCTACAGCAGCAGCTTCAAGCTCACCAGCTCTCGCAGCTCCAAGCCCTCGCTCTGCCTCTGACCCCGCTCCCCGTGGGCCTCCAGCCCCCGTCCCTCCCTGCTGTCAGTGCCGGCACCGGGCTCCTCTCCCTCTCAGCCTTGGGCTCCCAGGCTCACCTCTCCAAGGAGGACAAGAACGGCCACGATGGGGATGCCCACCAAGATGACGACGGGGAGAAATCAGATTAGAGTGAATGGGGGGTCTGGGGGGGAAGGGGAGGAGGGGGCTGTCCGGGGTGGGGGTTTGGGGTGGGGGCGGGTTAATGCAAGATGCAGTATCTCTCTCTAGTTGCTGCGCAGCAGAATTCCAGGGGCTTGTGTTTGGTGGCAGCTTTCCAGGCCTTGTTCTGGTGGGCAGCAGTGCCTGGAGGTGTCCCCGCCGCCGGCGCGGTGTTCGGGGCCGCTCCGTAGCAGTGACCGTGTGGCCCGTCGTGCTCTCCCTGTGCCCAGCCTGGCTTCCCCATCCCTGCTTCTGCTCCGTCGCAGAGCCCAGACAGAGCCTGGCTCGGGCTGCTCTGGGGCCACTTGCCCCCCAGCTGTCCTGGCTTCTCGGTGCCACGTGGCTCCCCGCTGCTCCCCACTCCTCGGTATTTAAAGTTGCCCCCCCTGATCCTCATGGTTTCTGCACAACTCCCTGCTGGGATCCCTTGCTCCAAAACCATCTCCTCCTTCCCCAAGCGCCCTTGATCTCCGTGGCATTGCCCCAGCCCTGTCCCCATCCTCCCTGTGCCCCTGCTGCACTAATACCAGGCTGGCACTTTGCTGTTCTGCATGTTCTTAACCAGTCCCACAAGGCTGCTCCTTGGGCTGGAGGGGGGGGGAGCCTCTGCCACCCGCTCCCCTTTGGCATTACACCCGGCTTTGGGGGGCTGGGGTAGCAAGGCAGAGGGGCAGGGCAGACCCAGAGCCTTTCCTGGTCCTCCCCTCCCTGCACCCCTGCCCCCCGTGTAGAGGATACAGCAGCTTTTTCTGTTCTTATCTCCGTGCGCTAGCGTGTCTTCTAAAAAAAAAAAAAAAACAAAACATAAAAAAAACAACAAAAAAAATCCAAAAAAGGAACAACAACAACAAAAAAAATTATTAAATAATAATCTGGTGTTTGTATATAGTCCTTTAGAAAGATCTCGTTTTGCTTTTTGTGTTTAATCACTTGACCTATAATAAGAGGAACTGAAAATGCTGTATCAAGGACGTACAAGCTGTGCCTTTCAAATAAAGAAATAAGAAGGTTGGTTAAAACCATGACTTGCTGCCTGTTTTCTTGCCACCTTTTTAAATGTTTTCCCCCCCTCTCCTGCCCCTGCAGACAGAGGAATTAGTGGGGGAGGACAGGCAGCTTTGCTGGCTAACCTGGGGCTCTGCCTGCTGTCCCCATTAGTGTCACAGCTGGAGGTGTTGGCAGGAGCTGCCCTCATCCTCCCGGTGTGTCCCAGAGAATTCCCTGCCTTACCTGGTGCCATGGGCTGCTCTTCCTGGGGGTCTCCTCCCCAGAGGTTTGTCAGGAGGGAAGGGGTTAACGTTGGCACCTCTGGTTCTGGCTTTTCTCCTTTTCTTGTCCCCACAGCTGCTGGCAGGACTGGCTTCATCCCTCCCACGGGCATCCTGGTTGTGCCCACGCTGGAGATGTGGCTGGAATCTGCCAGAGCCAGGGCAAGGAAGATGCCTGGGCAAATCCAAACCAAACTGGGGAGCAAGGCAAAAGGGAGCTTGGAGTTCCCAGGATGAAAAGCAAGGAGTGCTGGAGTGGTTCAGAGGCAGCGTGGTTCAGTGGTGCGTGGGAATGCTCCCCGTGGGCTGCCGCAGGTCAGCTCGGCAGGAGCATAATTCCTTTTTCCTGCGGGGACAGAGGATAAGCTGCTTTTGTGGCACTTGGCCCCTCTGGAAAATCTGGCCTGTGTTGCCCTGGGGCTGGGATTGCTGTAATGGAATTGGCTCTCAATAATTACAGCTGTCCTCCGGCCTCAGAGCCTGCTCTGCCTTGATAACATCTTCCCCACCCCTATCTCCAGGGCCAGCTGGAGTGGGAAAATTTCCTTCCCTTGGGAAGCAAGCTGTGATGGGGAGGGGGGAGCTCAGTGCCCCTGGCAGCCCACGGAACTCGGGGGACTGCGGTGGAATAGGGTGAGGACCCCGAAGGTCCCAACACCTTCCCCCAGCTCTGTGCGAGGTCCCCAGCGCTGCGGCCGCCGTGGGGGTCCCAGCGAGGCCGGGTTGAGCAGGTTTGTGACATGAAAATCCAGCACAGCTTCGGGCCAGGGGCTGCAGCCATGCGACAGTGGCTAAAAACCATCTCTGGTCTGGAAGTGCTGCTGAAAACCCCGCTGGGAGCCGCAGGCTGCGGGGAGGAGGGAGGGAAAGAGGAGGGGGGGTGGGGGATTCTCAAGCGCTTTCACCTCGGGGTCACTGGTTCAAACTCAGCCTGCGGGCAGGGAGCACCGTAAGTGGATGTTATTCCTGATGGATGTGCAAGGGAGGAGGATTTAGGAGAAAATGGTCCGGGGTGTTTTCAGGCTGGCGGTTTCAGAGGAACAGACGTCCCTGTTGTTAGAGCTAATTAGCAGCCGCGGTTCGGTGGGCAAAGGGGCTGAGCAAACCACGAGGCTGCTGGCTGAGCATCCTCAGGCTGGGGAGCTGCTCCTGGCTGGGCTGCAGAGATCTCCTTGCTCCCTGTGGGAGACTTAAACCCATTGTCAAGTCTAAAGACAGAGCTTTGGGGCTCGCCAAACCCCCAGCTGCAGAGCTGAACCTCCTGGTTCAGTCCTGCTTTCCCAGTGACCAGGTCACGGAGCACGCTGCCTCTGCACCCAAAGCTTTTCAACTTGCACACAGGCTGCTCTGCCCTGGCACAAGAGGCTCCACGAGGAGCAGATGACACGAGGCCTCCAAAGCTCTGTTGGTCAGGGATGGTTTAAGATGGGCTCCTGGCAGAGAAACCCCTTCTCTTTGTGTGTGAGAGGCTGTGAGACCTCTAAGGAGTCAGAGAGGGACACAGGCTGAGAAGTCGCTCTCCTGGCACCATGATCTTTGGAAATGCTTGGCAAAGCCCTGGCTCATTAAGGGGGAGCAACCTAATAACAGTCCAAAGAACTTCTGACTGTGGTGGATGGGAAGCTGGGTGGGTCCCCAGGGCAGGGACAGGACCTCATCTGTCAGTGCCCTGTGCCCTGACCACAGAGCAGCACTGTATTAGGTCTGACATCAATTCCTGCTGGCAGCTGCCAGGGGCTTGGTGAAGCTCTGCTGTCTAGCATCTCCCCCTCCTTCCACCTGCCTGTTGCTGAAAGAGTCAGGATCCAACACCTTTCCCCCTCGATGAGGTGAGTAGGCACCAGTTCTTTGCTGGGTGAAGGAGGTTCCCACTGTTTGTCCATCTCCTGTGGCTCTTCCTGCAGGACAGGTCCCTGTTGCCCCTGTGGCAGTGCTGGAATTGCCTCCACCACATTCCCCTCCTGCTCCCACCCTCCTCATTTTTTCAGTGCAGCTTTGCTTGAAACAATGGCACAGCCTGCAAGCCAAGGAATGCTTTGCAGCGTGGCAGAGCAGGGCCTCCTTCCCAATTCATCACTAATGCAGGAACGCCAAGCCCTTCCTGGCTGCACTGAGCACAGAGATAAAAGCTAAAAGAGGCATCAATAATTAAAAACCACTCAAAGCCAGTAAGTGCAAACAGGAGCCAACACACAGATCGAAGGCAGCACCAGAGACAAGAGGCTGTCAGCTACTGGGTTGCTCTCAGGGCCCCCACATCTCTCTCGTGGGTGTCCCCCCAGCCCAGGTATCCCTGGCACACTGTGATGGGGGCCCTGGCCAGGCACAGCACAAGACCCCCCCAGCTCCCCTGGCTCCTGTGTGTGGTTCAGCCTGCAGATGTTTTGGGGACATGAGGCTTCAGCCCTGGGGTCCTGGGGATGGGGATTTGAGGGTTGGGCTCAGAGTACCCGAGAGCCTTGATTTCTAGTACAGGTTTGGCATTACTCTTGTGGACTTGCTGCCAGTCCCTTCCTTCAATTTCCCTTCTCAGCTCATGTTCATTTTGGGACAGACTCCAACCAGGATAAGGCTCCTGTTTGTGCCAGCTGCTGGCATAAATGCCCAGGGAAATTCACGTTGTCTGAGGGTGCCAAGAACTCAGATCCACCGAGTTCAAGGCTCCTCATTCAAGTATGTGAGAAGCTGCAAATGGGATAGTTTGGAACATCACGGTCATCTTTGTTCCCTTCTTCCACAGGCTGGCAAAAGGGTGAGTCCTGGCAGGGAAAATCTGAATCTCCTAAACCCTGCCCCCTACCTCCCCACCCCACAAAGTCCCTACTGACCTAAACCCCCCCCATGCAAACCCAGCACCACTTGGCTGCCAGAAAGCCCACCCGGGGCTGAGGGTGCCCTTGGGTGTTCCTGCTGGAGATGTGCTGGGCTGGGGAGCCCCGTGGGGAGGGTCCTGGTGAGGGGAGGAGGCCACATGCTCCTGTACCCCAGGATGGCATCTGGGCAGGGAGTTGAAAGGTAAAAACCACCGGGGTAATTCCAGCAGCAGCCAGCAACCTGTTTTTCTTGGATCTGGGTTCAAAGGGAGCTGCCGAGTGTCCCAGATCCCGGGCTCGTTTGGTTTCTCTGCTGGTTACAAACAGCAGGGCTTATTTCCAGCACTCCCCTCTCGGTTCTGGCTTGCAGTTCAAACGCCTTCATCCTTTGGGGCCCTTCCAAGCGCTGCCGCCACCAGGCCACAAGTTTGCGGCTGCCGAGCCCCGGGCTGAGCACCCGGGGAGGGCTCTGCCCCAGCCGCATCCCGCACCCCGCACCCCGCATCCCTCTGCCTGGAGAAGGAGCGGGAGCATCTTCCTTTGCCCGGCCTGTGGGAGCAGAGGGTTAACCGTGGTTGCTTTCTCCTCATACTGAAGCAAATTAATCTCTGGGTTAGCGGCTGCCCTGCTCCAGAGCCCACGTCAATCACGACCGGAGGGTGATGAAGATGTGTGTGACATCCCTCGTTCCGGGGCTGCCCGCTCCAGGTTTATCCGTGTCACGCTCCGAGACAGGAGGGCAGAGAGACTGCCTGAAGGGAAAACGGGCAATTTTTAGGTAAGGAGCTTTGGAAAATGCTGTAGAACGTAATCTCAGCCTCTCATCCCCCTTGAAACACGATCTGAAATGTTTCCGTCTTTGGAGAAAAAAAAAAAAAAAATCCAGTTTATTTAAACAAAAAGCCCCCCCAGCCCCTGCCAAACCCTGCGGGGAGAGGAGGGGCAGCCCCTGGTGCCCGCACCTTGGCCCCGCCACGGCTGCTGCCAGCATCCCGCAAGCAAATAACACAATTAATAAAAGATTAGGATGAAATGCGAGGCATTAAATATTTAACCCCGTGCAGTGCCCAGGTACAGTCGGTTCCTCCAATATTTAAGGGTTTGGGTCTCGCTCGAGGTTCCTGGCGGCGGCGGGACACTCACACGCAGAACCGAGCGAGCCCCGTTCGGTCCCCGTCCGGTCCCCGCTTCCCCCCCGACCTCCGCCGCCCCACGTTACTTTGAGTGGCAGCCGGGGCCGCCTCTAGGCTTTGTGGGCCTCGTAGTCCGCCTGCAGGACCCGGGAGCGGCGGTTGCCCGGCAGGTCTGGACCCCCCCAGCCCCTGAAGGACGTTCCCCACCTCTCCGGTCCCCCTGCGGGCACCGGGCGGGCCGGTCCCGGTCCCGGTGATCGCTGCGGCTTAGGGGGCAGCGGGTTACAGACTACAACTCCCAGCGTGCCCCGCGCCGCCCCCCGGGGCTCCTCTGCCCTGCTCGCTTCTCGTTGGTTTTCCCGCGAAGTGACGTCACGAACCCATGTGGGAACGGGGCAGCGCGATTGGCTGGCGTTCCGGTGGCGATAGCCAATGGCGTGTGCGGCCACTGCCGCTGCGGGACGTGGGGTTCGTTAAGGTGGAGCGGGGACCGGTCCCGCCGCTGCCCGGTGCTCCTGGGACCGGACCGGACCGGACCTGACCTGACCTGACCTGACCTGACCTGACCTGACCTGACCTGACCGGACCGGACCGGACCGGATCGGACCGGACCGGACCGGCGGTGTAGCCGGTGTCCCTGCGCAGCCCCGGGGGTCCCGGTCGCAGCCTCTGGGGTCCCGCGTTCGGACGGGTGTTGTTTGTTGTTCCGGTGTTCCCGCGCTGCCCCGACGGTGTTCGGGGCCGTGTCCGCCCAGAGCGGAGTGGGCAGGGGGCTGTGGCCGTCCGGGGTGCTCTGGCGGGGTGCTCTGGGGGGGGGTGCTCCAGTGGATCGGGTCCGAGGGCTGTCGACGCAGCTCCACTCCCGGTTCTGCCCGGCTCCCGGCTTCAGCCGGGCTCCGCGGAGCTGGGGGATGAGTGGGAAAGGGGTCCCGGGGAAGCGAGCGGGGCTGGGGCAGCCGTGTCGGCGGACGCCTCCCGGATGACTCCAGTCGGCCCCGGAGCAGCGGGCACCCTCTGTCTCCGGTACTCTCGTTGAAGCCTGGGGTCGGGGCAGAGGGGCTACGGCGCTGCCCAGTTCGGACGGAGCCGTTCTCCCCGCGGGTCCTCGCCTCCTCCCGGGACGCGCCACCTTAAGCAGTCACGGGCGGCGGGGCCGGGCGGTGGCTTCCAACCCCCCGGGACCGCCCCGGCCCCATGGGGGGCGAGCGGAGACCCCGCGGCCGGGCCGCCCCCCGCCCCCTCCCGCCCCACGGCTGCCGCCTCCGCTCCGCCTGAGCCGCCCTGTTCCCCCCCTCCGCGTTTCCGCTGTCGGCGTCGAGGCGAGGGACCCCCGAGGACCTCCGGATCCCGGCGCGGGGGCCGGGCAGCGGGGGGGGGGGCGCGGCGGAGGCCCGAGCCCTCAGGATGTTCCCGCAGGGACGGCACACGGTAAGTGTCGGTGCGGGGCTGTGCGAGGGCAGTGCGGTGAAACCGCAGCCGCCAGCCGGGCTGTCTCGTCCCCAGAGCCCGCTCCAGCCCGGACAGCCCTTCAAGTTCTCGGTGCTGGAAATTTGCGACCGCATCAAGGAGGAATTTCAGTTCCTGCAGGCTCAGTACCACAGGTGAGGGGCGGCGGAGGCACCGCAGGGGTTCGGGTCTTCCAGGGATGTCAGCACCAGTTCGGGGTGGGTGTGTGACACCCCGAGGGCACCGCGGGACAGTGCGGGGATGTCGGAGTTGTGCCCAAGTCCGATGATCTCACAGGGTGGAAGGTGGACTGGGGACGGAGCGGGGGCTGTGAGTCTGTGGATGAAAACTGTGGATCCTCTTTGCAGCCTGAAGCTGGAATGTGAGAAGCTGGTGAGCGAGAAGACAGAGATGCAGAGACATTATGTCATGGTGAGCTGCCCCGAGCATCCCCCACTGCCACCCTCCAGCGAGGTCCCAAGCTCTGGGGCTCCCCTTGGCCACTTGCCCCCATGGCCAGTGGCCCCCCCGGGCTGTCCTGACCGGGGTTGCCTGGCCTAGGTGGTGAGGCTGGGGGCTGCACAGGTTAGGAAGGAGTTAATGGTTATTCCTAGCAACGGGGCCGTCTCTCCTCCTGACGTCTGTGCCACTTGGTGCTGCTTGAGCCCAGGAATCGTGCCATAGGTTTTGTCTCTTTTTTCTTTTTTTTTTTCCTTATTCTGTTTGGCCTTTTAAGAGGTTTCCCCAGGCTGGAACCCAAGGGGATGTGGGGGGGGGGGGGGGGCAGCAGGGCTGATTTACACTGAATTAAACTGCTGCAGAAACTGCAATCTGGATTAAACTACTGCAGAAATCATCAGAGGTGTTAAACGTGCACCGTGGCTGCTCCTTACCCTGTCCCAGGCTCCTGGTATGCTGGGTGGGTGGCTGGGGCCACAGGGACCCTCCAGAGCAGCAGAGGAGTTTGGCTGTGGGGAGCAGGGTGGTTGGGTGCTGAGCCCTGGGCTGGTAAGGGGCTGGTTGCTCCGGGTGGCTCCTAACCAGGCTGTGCTGTGGTTTTGCTCTCAGTACTATGAGATGTCCTACGGGCTGAACATTGAAATGCATAAGCAGGTAAGTGAGGTGGGACCCCGGGCAGCAGCAGGGGGTGGTGGGGAAGAGGCTGAGGCTGGAAACTTTGTTTGAAAATGATCTTCCTTGTTCCCACCTAGCTGTAATGCACGGGAGATGTAGCTCTGTGCAAGGGGCTGACCTGCAGAGGGGTTTGGCAATTGTCAGGGTGTGCACTGCTGAGTGCTGGTGGGTGCCTTGGGACAGGGCCTCCTTCCTGCCACCCAAAAGCACCTCTCAGAACCTGGCCGTGAGCCCTGTGCATAAACCAGCAGTTCCCTGGGGCCACAGAAGGGATGGGGGAAACAGCAGGAGCTGGAGCCTAGAGGCAAATAGAATTTTTTTTATTTTTTTTTTAATCCTCTTTTCTTTTCCTGAAGCCAGAGGAGTATTTTCACCCTTCCTTGGTTCCCCTTTTGTTCCAGCGTTAATTTGCTTTCCCTCTTCAGATTTATCAATCCAGTCATCACAGGCTCTCTGCCAGGGAAATTAGTTTGGACCCATGCCTGACAAAGTGGCAAGTCAACTGCCATATTCCTCCAGCTGGCTCATCCCCTCCGAGTTTGCTCCTTTTGTTAGCAGGGAGAGTCACAGAGCCTGGGAGCACGTTCCATGTGCTCTGAGCCCAGGTGGGACAGGGACCCAGGGCTGGGACAGGGACCCAGGGGTGCCCAATCCAAGCAGAGTGACAATGGCTGGGGAGAGGAACCCCTCTCCTACCTGGCCCAGGAGGGGTTCAGAGAGAGGAGGGGGTTCTCGAGGTGTTGCCTAATGCAGCAGTGGGTGCTGGTGGGTGCAGGCAGGGTCTCAGCCCTCGGGCACAGCAGGTAAATAAATGTTCCTTTTGTTCTTGGCCGGCTTTGTGCCTGGTTTGACCTCTCTGCAATTCTGTCGGGGATTGTCGGAAACCTGAGATGAGAAAACACTTCAGAGCAGCCAATCCCTCTGCCAGTGCCAGGCAGGATTTGCAGCGGGTGGGGAGGATCAAGTTTTCCCAGGGAGATGGAAGTTTTGTTTCGGAGGGGCCAGGCTGGAAGCCACAGCCCCTTCCCTGGGGAATGTCACTGCCCTGGTCTGTCTGTCACCGCAGCTGAGGAGGGGACCTGCTGGGTGCTCTGTGTCCCCTCAGTGCCACTTGTTGAGCACAGGACAGGCAGGGGGGCTCTGTGCTTCCATTCCCTGCCTGGAAGGAGCAGGGAGAGCTTCTGCCTGTTGGGATTTTGGCAGGGTTGGGAGCAGGGACCCCTTTTCCGACCAGGGCAGGTTCCAACCCTCGCTGCCTTTCAGGGCTTCTCTGGTGCTGCAGGGAGAGGGCTGAGCTGGGGGGGGGGGTGTGAGTCTGTGTCCCCCTCTTTTGTCCCCTGGCTCCGAATCGCTGCTCAGGGAGGGAGCAGGATGCCTCTGGCTCCCTGCCAGCCACCGTGGCTCGGTTCTCCTCCTTTCCTGCCAGCCTGCCCGCTGGCTGCCAGAGCAGCAGCCCACAAAAGCCAAGGCTGGGTTTGGGCTGAGCAAAGCCAGCTGGGCTGGGAAGGAACTGACAGCTCGGCTTGGCCCGGATCCAGGCAGGGATTTAGGAGTCGGGTTCCCTCCTATGTGCCTTGTGGGGGGGCGGGGGGGAATTGACAGCCTGGGAGGGTCCCACAGCCCTGGGCAGGGTCCTCCCTTGGCAACATCTCGGGAAATCCCATCAGGGACGAGGAGGCAGCAGGAGGATTTGTGCTGAGTGGGGAGGGTTCAGTTCCTCCGTGCGTGGGCCTCCTGTCCATGGGGATCCCTGCTTCCTCTTCCAGGCAGAGATTGTCAAGAGGCTGAGTGCCCTATGTGCCCAGATGATGCCCTTCCTGACGCAGGAGGTAAGGGGCTGGCTGGAGGTGTCGTGCTGTGGTCCCTCTGGCTGGGGGCACAGGGTCACATCTCTGTCGTTTCCCTCCCAAGCACCAGCAGCAGGTCTTGCAGGCTGTGGAGAGGGCCAAGCAGGTGACCATGGGGGAGCTGAACAGCATCATCGGGGTGAGTCTTGCTGTGGTGAAGGCTCCTTTGCACTCAGGGCAGTGATGGGGCAGGCCAGGAAGGACAGGGATGGTCTTTTGCACTGAGAGGATTTGCCCCTGTGTCCCCAAGGTGCTGGATGAGCAGATCAGGGCAGAGCCATAGCTTGGGCTCCTCTGCCAGGTGCTGGGATCACATCCACAGGGAGGTTCTTGAGGTGCCTTGGGTGGAAAGGGGGGGCTGGGGTGTGACCCCCACCTGGTGCAGCCCCCACAGCTCTGCTCCCCTCCTTGTCCTCCCCCCTTGTCTCATCCCATCTCTCTTCGCATCGCAGCTCATGCAGGAGGCTGAGGGTGCTGGGCATGGCTCTGCCACCTCCTCTGCATCAAGGACCATTTGCTCTTCTCTTTCAGCAGCAGCAGCACCTCTCCCACCACGCATCCCCCATCCCGCTGACCCCCCACCCCTCCAGCATGCAGCCCCCCAGCCTGAGTGGGGGCAGCACCTCGGGGCTCCTGGCCCTCCCGGGGACACTGATGGCTCAGGCGCAGCTGGCTGCCAAGGAGGACAGAGTGACCCAGGATGGAGCGCACCAAGGTAAGGGGGAGAAGCACAGCTGGATTAACCCTTTGGAGGCTGGCTGAGTCCCAGAGAAGCAGTGCTGGGGGGGATCCTCAATGCCTGCCCCTTTCCTTGGGCTCCTCAATGCCTGGAGGCTGCGCCCTGGGGCCTGGGGGGAGGGGGAGCAGCAAGCACTGCAAAGGACAGATCTAGCTAATTAAATATCTGCAGCCTCGGGGGGCTGGCTCTATTTCTGACCAAGGAAACAGCTGTTTGGCAGTGGCAGCATGGGGGAGGCAGCTGCATGTGCCCCCAGATGCTGTCAGACAGGCTCTGGGCAGCTGTGTGGGCACACATGGGGTCTCCATGCTCCCTGGGTATGGCCTGTGTGTGTGTGAGGGTCCCCCCTCCACTGGGCAGCTGGGAGGATGCAAGATCCCCACCACACATAAACCCTCTACTTACACCAGGTAAAGATGTGATGCCCAAAGCTGAGACTTTAAAGGAAACCCTTGGTAGAAACTGAGGGAGCCATGGGCCTGTGGCAAGGAATTTAGGAAGTGGAGTTATACTGCTTGTGTGGTGCCTTATAAACAGCAGTAATTCCTCATCCTTATGGGTGCCTCCTCCTATCAGCATCACAAAGTGCATTACAAAACATCATCAATATTTAATCATCATTAAATCAGTGCTTTGGATGGTACTGGCAGGGCTGGGCCAAATGAACAGCACCCAGCTTTGTTGGTGGCTTGTTCCTGCTGCACCCAGGAGAAGCCACTCTGAGCTCATCACCTTCTGCAGGACACAGGGTGGTTTTGCTAGCAGGGTGACCAAGGGATGGGCAGAGGGCTCTGGGCAGCTCTGGAGTAGGAACAGGCAGGAAGAGCCAGCAGCTGTAGTGATGCTCCTCTGCAAACCCTTCTGAGATAGTGCTGGCTGCTCCTGATGTCCCTGATTCAGGGCCTGGAAATGCTGCTGGGCAATCACAGTAGAGGGGTTTGGTGCATTTTCCTATCAATCCTGTTTTGCTTGTAAGATTTCAAGGTGGTGAAAAGTGCAGCAGGAAATTGTCTGTCTGCTTTTCAGCCCCGTATGCAGGTGCCTGTGGTTTTAGTTCTGTCAGTGTTTCTTTAAGGATGGCCTTCCCCCTAAGGAGAAAAACAAACTCCTGAAAGAGGATAAGAGCAGGCTGTGCTGTGCCTGCCTTAACCCTTGGGGATCCAAGCAGCCAGTACTTCAGTGGCAAGTCTGGTTGTGCACAGCCCAGAGCTGCTCCTTGGCTTGGACATCCAGCGAGCACAAAGACACCCAGAATAATTCCTGAACAAACAAACAAACCCCAAACAAACAAAAAAACCCCAGTGAAATGCTACATATGGCCTGGGTTAATCCCTGGTGCTCTGCCATGGTTATCAGGAGCTGGTGTGGATCAGGCTGAGCCAGGGCTGAAGAGCTGATGGCACCCAGTCCCACTCCCCTTCTTTCCCTGGCTGATGTAGAGTTGGAATCCACGTGGAGGGTCCCCCATCTCATGATCCTTGTCTCCTTTTGCCAGTAGAGTCTGGGATGAGCTCGTTCTCTCCAGATGCAGATGCATGTCCTAAGGAAGCAGTGTGATTCAGGAGGTCTCAGCTGACTGTCCAGCTCATCCCTTCCTGGCAGCCCTGGACCCGTTGCCACATCCAGGGAAGAGATTCTAAAGTGGGAGTGAATTTCTTGAAAGCAGAAACAGATCCATTCCACCTGCTTTCCTGAGGGAGACCTCTGTGCCCACCTCCTCTCAGAGAATCCACACTGCAGAAGGGAAAAGTGGGGAATTGGGTGTTGTTTTTCAGCCTGTGTCCCTCTGACTCCTCCCCACGTTGCTCCCCTTCTCCCTGCCTGGGTATTTGGGGGTGCAGCCTCCTCATTAACGTCCTTTTCCTCTCCTCTCCCTCTGCCTTGCCAACACGGACCCCCCGGGCACTCTCTGACTGCCACTGCAGAACACACCCCGAGCTGGGTAAGTGGTGTTGGGCTGGGGATGTTTGAGCAGAGAACACGAGACAGAGATTTATTGTAGCCCCTTTTCCCTTGGCTTGGAATGGGATATGTTGGCCTCAGGCTTCTGTAGCTGAAGGGTTTTGGGCCACAGCATTGCAGAATTTGCATTTGCTGAATGCAACGATTTAAAGCTCCCCAAATGACCATTCTGTCCTTTCCAAGGATTTTCCAGTTTAGGAAACACTATGAACAGGTCTCCTTGCCTAAGCCCAGTGCTGTCTGCCCCTCTGGATGTGAAATACACCCCAGGTTGTCGTGAGCCCCAGGTCTGGGACTCCTTTCAGGTGGCTGCAAGAGCCCTGGTACAGGCAGGGAAAGGAAGGGTTAATGAGCAGTCGGGGAGCAATTGGGCACCGATCTTCCCAGGCTTGCAGTCAGGTGGGAGAGGAGGAGGAGGAGGAGGGAGAGATGATGGTGGCTGTGCTGGGCAGGGTGGGTCACCCATGTGGTCCCTCCTGTGGGTACCCTGGAGATCACCCAGGGCACAGGGTGCAGCCTTCTGCTCATCCTCCTGCTGGAAAACATCCACAGTGCAGGAGTTGTGCGAGGGGGCATTTTCTCCCCAACCCCTCAGCTTGTTAACAGTCCTGGGAAGGTCAGGGAGCCCCAGAACCTGTCCTGGCCCAAGCTCCCTTCTGCTCCGGGGGGAAGGGCAGCCCCTCCGGTAACCCTGAAGCCAGGGGGGGTTGCGGGGGGGCAGGCACCTTCCTATTGCATTGTCATGGGGACTGTGTGTGGGGGAGGAGATGTTCGGCAGACCTGCGGCAGCCTGGGGAGTGGGCGTCCTCCTGCTCAGCATCCTCCTGCTCCCAGCCTGCCAGCCCCTGCAGCGGCAGGGTTAAGGTGGAGTAAACACCTCTCCGATGGGAATTTTCCACTCCGCCATTCCTCGTTATCTCCCGGATGAGCGGATCGGCTCTGCAGGGCACTGGGGATGCTGCCTGCTTGGCTCTGGCTCAGCTTCTGCTTTTGCACAGCCCCAATGCCTGGGTCAGGGCATGGCTGAAGCTCCTCGTCCTCCCATGTACCCATCTCAACAGGGTTTGTGTGCCCTCTGGGGCTGTTGTCACCCTCCTCCTTTTGCCCACCCCTCTGCTCCAGTAAGGACCCCATGCCTTTGGGTTTTTGGCTGCTGCTTTGTTCTCTCCCTCTTCCCCATCCTTGCTGAAAGCACCAGGCTAAGCCCCATCTCTGTCCCCAGGTAGGTTTGGGTCTTGGAGGACACTTGGCTAAGTCTGGCAGTAAGGGGGTGGCAGAGGGAGGGAGGGAGGGAGCAGTGCCTTGCCCTGGACCCCAGTGTCACCTGCTTGTAGGGGATGGGAACCCCTGCCCCAAACTGGCTGTGGTTACACAGGGAGGTTCTGGATGCTGGGCAGAGCCAGCAGCTCCCAGGAGGCTGTGCCAGAGAGGGATGGTACTGGCAGGGCTCTGCTGGGTGCTGGTTCCCATTCCTGCCTCTCCCCCTCTCTGCCACAGAGTGGTTCTGAATCCCCCCCCGAGAGCCTGCGGGGCACGGAGCGGATGGGGCTGAAGCGGAAACAGGAGGAGAAGGAGCAGGAGAAGGAGCAGGAGGAGAAGGAGCGTTCTGTGGGTGTTCCCAAGTGTGGGATGGGGACACAGGGGTGGCTGGGGCTGCAGGGTACCCAGGGCTGTAATCCTGCAGAAAATTAAGGTCCCCAAGGAGTCCCTGCAGGCAGGGGTATGAGTTGCTGCCTGCAGAGCATGGTGTTGGTCCAGAAGTGATGTAGAGGAGGAAATGGGGTGTTGTTGGCTGGCTGGGATCCTGTGGGGCAGAGCCCAGAGCTTGATCCAGCCCCTCATTCTCCTGACTGAGCTTTTCTGGGTTTTTTTCCTCTTGCAGGACAGTGATGGGGACAAGAGTGACATCAACCTCGTGGTGGATGAGGTGAGGCCACGCTGAAGGATCCAGCTCAGGCTGTGGTTATCAGGTTCAGGTTCCTGAGCTTTGGGATCTGTTGGGTTCCTGCTGGGCAGCCCTGCTTTCAGGTGGTGTCTGTGCCAACCCAGGCTGATCTGATCGTGGTGCTCAGGTGGAAGGTAGTGCCAGGTAGGGCTGGGTTTCACCAGCCAGGGACTTGGGAGCAGACAGGAGAACTTGCAGCATGCTGCTGGGTCCCAGCAGTCACCTCTGAGGCTCGTCCTGGCCTCAGAGCAGCTGTGACTTTGCCCATATTCATGTCTCAGCACAGAGGGTGTGCTGAATTTCAGTCTTCTGCAAGATAGGCACTGCTGGAACAACCTTCCCTGGCCACCAAGGCAGATACAACAGTGCTTTCTCCCAGCCCAGCTATTCTTGGCAGAGGTGATATTTTCGGGGACATCCCTTTTCCTCTCCTGAAAGACCTGGGGGAGGGACAAGATGTGATTCTTGCTTGTTGGGTTTTTTGATTTTTTTTTTTTTTTTTTTTTCTTCATCCTGCTACTTCCCAAGAAAATACAAACCCTGAAAGGAACATCAGCAGGGATTTCTGCAGAAAATGACACTTATAAAAACTGCTCATTGGTGTAATTATGGTGATAAAAATCACAGCCCTAATTGAGTGGTTATAGGAGTGCAAGAGCTGATGGGTGGCCTCGCCTCTGCGGTGCTGTTGAGGCACTGCCAAGAGGCCCTTCCTCAGTTCCCAGGGTGTGCTGGTCACCATCCTTCCTTGTGAAGGCATCCGTGGCCACCAGTGTCCTCCGAATCTGCTGTCATGTCTAATTTTGTTCAAAGAGAAAAAATGGGAGGTTTCTCATCCAGAGCACCGTGGAGCAGAGCTGAGGCCTCTTAAATGGATGCTCCTTGACAGTGAAAGGCTGGATCAGCAGTTTAGGGGGGGGGGCATGGTGGTCACCCATCATTCTTGCCCTCCTGTGCAGTGGGACTGAGGTTCCCACTCCCCAAAGACCCCTTCTTCCCCCAGGGTCCCCCCTCAGAGCCCGGCAGCCCCAGCAGCCACCATCCCCCCCGAGACCTCCAGGAGATGCCGGGGAGCCCCAGCTCCATCACCTCCAGCTGCAGCACCACACCTCTCAAGCCAAAGGACCTGAGTCTGGTAGGGAGACACCAGTGGGCATTGGGCTGGGGACACGGTCCTGAGTGACTCTGTGGTCTGTGCAGTGGGGCAGGAGGTGCTGCTGGTGCTGAGGGTTTGGTACCTAGCACTGGGGTCCATTGGTCCGTGTCCTCGGAGAGAGGCAAATCAGAGGTCTGGCTCTGCAGGTATTATGCATCTGGCTGCCTGCAGGAATCCCCAGTGCTGTGGGGACAGCAATCAATCTCTTTTTTTTTTTCTTTTTTTTCTTTTTTTTTTTTCCTTTCCTCCTCCCCCCCCCCTCCTTTTTTCTCCTTGCCAGGCACCAGACCAATGCTCAGATTGAAACATCAGCTTGCGGGAAGGGGGAGGGATGTTTCTGCCACTCCTGATCCCTCCCAGCCACCCCAGGGACCCAGGGATGCATCCCACCATCCTGGGGTCAGGAGCTGTCTGGGGGGAGCAGCAGCTCCCCGGCACAATCGGATTAGAGCAGACAAAGCGCCCCGAGCAATCTGCCAGCCCAGCACGGAGCTTTTCTCTGTTATTAATTTTTTTTTTCTTTTTTTTTTTTTTTCTTTTTTTTTCCCTTTGCTGGTGTTGACAAAATCCCCAGGTGGAAAAAGAGGAAGGAATAGGAGAGGCAAGAAAAAAAGACAGGAATTAAATAGCTGCGGGGATCGAAGAGGCTGGTTCATCCCAGGCATCCTCCTGGTCCTGCTGGGTGCAGGGTGTGGGGGTGCCCCTGGCATGAGAGGCAGCAGCAGATCCCTGTCTGACAGCCCCAGGGCCTCCTGCCAGGTGCATGGGGCTGCAGACCTGCAGGTTTGGGGTGATGTGGGGCTCAGGCTGGGTGTTCACACCTGGGGTGGGGAGAGGAGACGTGGGGCAGCTCCGTGCTGTGGGAGGGGTGCAAGGGGCAAAGGAGGGATGGAGCAGCCCACCAAGTGGTGTCTGGGAGCAGTGTGTCTGGGTGATGTGGGGCTGCCAACCCACCCTGAGCCTGCTCACCCCTCCACCTCACAGACTGACCCTCCAGCCAGCACTGCCCCTGCCCAGCCCTCTGCTGCCTCGCCAGCCCCCAGCCCCCTGGCACCCGGGACCAGCTCAGGCACCCTGCCCAGGCAGCCCCCCCCCAAGGCCATTGACACCATTGGTGAGTGTGCAGGGATGGGAGGGGGGAGGTCACGCTCTGCTGTGGGTGAGGGGAGTGCTCAGGAGTGGCCACTGTGGTGGCTGCTGGTGGTGCTTCCTTCTCCTGCCTCAGTTTCCCTGGAGACATTTAGGGAAGCCTCGGGACAGGTCTCTGGAACAGCTTGGTCGCTGTCTAGCCAAAGGGACCAGGAGGTGATGGGAGGAGGGTGGGTAACCCAAGGGAGAAATGAAGCCAGGACTGGAGATGTTAAACCCTAGTCTGGCTAGAAAATTACAGTGTTTTTAGCAAAAGTTGAATTGGAATCAATTTCAATAAACCATCGAAACCCTGAGGTAGAGCCACTTAGCCAGCAGCTGCAATTTGGCCTGGCCAAGACTTTTGAGGTGTTGGCAGCAGAGATGAGGCTTGTTGTGGGATAGGGGCTGATCCGTGGTGCATCCATCAGAGCCAAGGAGTCATTTGATCTGTGTTGGATCCACAATCCATGCCCTGGACTGATGGGATTCCAGAGGGGTGTCCCTCTCCTTTGTCTCCCTCTCCATAACCTATCTGTCCTCCTCTGGATCTGCTGGCTCATGGCCCAGGTGCAGAGGTGATGCTGCCTCTTGCTGATGTCCTCTGCCAGGTTTCCCTCACTTGATGCCCTCTCACACCCGCTGGCTGGGGCTGCTGAGTGGGTCTCTCCTCCTGCAGTTCTCTGCAACCCACTGAGTGTCTCCAGCCCATACTCCTCCTTTGGGCTCCTGCCTCACACCACCCTCCCTGGGGAGCTCCCCAGCATCTACATGGGCATCCACCTCCTGCCACAGGCCAGCGGTGCCGGGATGTACGGACGGTCCCCAGTGGTGAGTGTCCAAGGGACAGCCCTGGTTTGGTGGTACCCCTGGGTTCTGCTGCACATTCCCTGCTGTCCTTGGCATGGAAAGGCCACGATGTGCAGTGTCTGCACTGCTGCAGCGAGCTCAGGCTCTGGGGGATTGCAGCAGGAGGAAGGGATCCCTGCTGGAGATGTCTGGGTTGCAGGGCCACCGGAGGCTGCAGAGTGGGAGAGGCACGAGCCCCAGCTTGGTGTCCCCTCCTGGGGTTTGGCACTTTGCTCATCATGTGCCCTTTGCTTTGTACAGGTGGCTTTTGAGTCGCACCCTCACCTGAGGGCTTCCAACAACTCATCCTCGCTCTCCACTGTCCCTGGAGGGAAACTGTGAGTGTGGCCACAGGGAAGGGGGACAGAAGGGGCTGAGCCGGGTACCACGGGGTGGGGACAGGAGGGGCTAAAGCCCAGCAGCTCATTCCTACACCCAGCCAGGTGTACGGCAGGGCCTGGCTGTAGTTTCTCTCCACTTCTGAGTCCAAGTCGGTTTCATTCTGGGCAGCTGTTGGTAATGAGGAGCTGGCTAATGATATCCCTCATTAGCACGGGACACCTTCCACCTGGATCGAATGTGGCTGATAGGAGAGGTTGGCTCAGGCACTCAGGCATCACACAGGGATTGAGTCTGCTCCTCATTTCCAGTGCCTACTCCTTCCACGTCAGTGCCGAGGGGCAGATGCAGCCGGTGCCTTTCCCACCCGACGCCCTGATCGGCTCCGGCATCCCCCGGCACGCGCGGCAGCTCCACACCCTGACCCACGGCGAGGTGGTCTGCGCCGTCACCATCAGCAACTCCACCCGGCACGTCTACACGGGGGGCAAGGGCTGCGTGAAGGTGTGGGACGTGGGGCAGCCCGGCACCAAGACGGCCGTGGCTCAGCTGGACTGCTTGGTAAGGAGGAGGAGGAACAGAAAGGTGTTTGGGGGGGTCTGGGAAAAGGGAATGTGCCCCCAGTTAAAAGGGAGGGGGAGACAGAGGAGGAGAGATCCATCTGCTCTGTCACCGATTCAGAACCGGGACAACTACATCCGCTCCTGCAAGCTGCTGCCTGACGGGCGCAGCCTCATCGTGGGGGGTGAGGCCAGCACCCTCTCCATCTGGGACCTGGCAGCCCCCACGCCCCGCATCAAGGCCGAGCTCACCTCCTCTGCCCCCGCCTGCTACGCCCTGGCCATCAGCCCCGACGCCAAAGTCTGCTTCTCCTGCTGCAGCGATGGCAACATCGTGGTGTGGGACCTGCAGAACCAGACCCTGGTCAGGTCAGCCCGGGCCAGGGGGATGATGCCCTTGAGAAAGACCAAGAAGGCAATGCTGGTTGACAGGGAGTTGGCATACCTGACAGCTGTGCCCTCTCCCTCTGTCCCCTCTTTTCCCAGGCAGTTTCAAGGCCACACGGATGGTGCCAGCTGCATTGACATCTCCAACTACGGCACCAAACTGTGGACGGGGGGGCTGGACAACACCGTGAGGTGCTGGGACCTGCGGGAGGGGCGTCAGCTGCAGCAGCATGACTTCAGCTCCCAGGTAGGGCATGGGACATGGTGGGGACAGCCAGGACCTGCTGGGACAGTGCCTGAGCCCCTCTGTCCCCCAGATCTTCTCCCTGGGGTACTGCCCCACGGGAGAGTGGCTGGCAGTGGGCATGGAGAGCAGCAACGTGGAGATCCTGCATGTCTCCAAACCAGACAAGTACCAGCTGCACCTCCACGAGAGCTGTGTCCTCTCCCTCAAATTCGCCTCCTGCGGTAGGCACGAGCTGTGTTTGCTGCTTGGGACTGTCTCTGCCCCAGGGGGGGGTCCTTTTGGTGCCCCCCCTTATTAAACCCTACTGATGTGAGGCTCAGGAGCTGATGCCCTTTGTCTCCTGCCCCAGGGAAGTGGTTTGTGAGCACGGGGAAGGACAACCTGCTGAACGCCTGGCGGACGCCCTACGGAGCCAGCATCTTCCAGGTGTGGGGCTGGGAAGTGGGAAAGGGGATGAAGGCAGCCCCAGCCCTGCCCTCACCCCTCATCTCCCTCATCTCCAGTCTAAAGAATCCTCCTCAGTGCTGAGCTGTGACGTCTCTGTCAATGACAAATTCATCGTGACGGGCTCTGGCGACAAGAAGGCCACGGTGTACGAGGTGGTGTACTGAGCCCCCATCCATCTCTGTCTCATCCTGCAGGGAAGGGCCAGGCCTTGCACAAAGCCCCCATTCTGCTCCCCCTCCTTCTCTTTCCTGGCCAGATGTCTGGGCAGGGACAGGTCCCAGTGTCCTGCAGCCAGGATTTACCAGGGTGAGACCAGGAGCACCTGTGACAGTGTTACTCCTGAAATAATGCTACTGATACAATGGGACCTGTTTTCTGCTGTAGAAACCGCTGTAAATGATCAGTGAAGAAATGTATTTAACTGTGTTTTCCATTCCCTTACTAATAAAAAGGAATAAAAAGAGTGGCTGGTGGGGTGGGGGGACTGATCTCCCTGTGGGGCCAATGGAAACCCCTCCCCAGAATTTTCCAGGCACTGTGCCCATGGAGCAGAGGCTGAGCCAGGGTGGCTAAGTGCCAGGATAATGACCATGAGCCATGGGCATAAGCCCTGGTGTTGGCAGCTGCCAGGACCCATCCTGCCTGTGGGGGCAAACCCACCCCCTGCAGCCCAGGGAATAAAGCAGCAAAGTTCACCCCCCCCTCCATCCCACACAGCACCCCCAGGCTGCAGCCCAGGAGATGGCAGAGTGGTGCTGCTGCTTTCTTGTGGTTGTTGTTTTTATTATTAAATAAACCCCAGGATGCAGAGAGGGAGATGAGGACACAGCCCATCCTCCCCAGCCTGGCCCAGAGCCTAAAAACAAAAAAACCCCCCAGACCCCCCCAAAAAAAAAAATCACAGCAAAAAGGTTATAAAGAAAACCAAATTTTTTTTTTTTAGAATAACAAAACAAGCAAACAAAAAAACCCTAACAACACCACACCCTCCCACCCCAACAGCCCCTGTCCAGATTTAGAAACAAACCAACAAACAAAAAGAACAAAACCAGGAGAAAGTCCCCAGGAAATTCACGGCAAGCAGCAGCTGCCACCTCCCAGCCCAGCGTGACGCCTGGCCCTGTCCCAGGGCCACCTCAGGCCCTTGCCACGCTCCTCATCCTCAGGCTGCACATCCTGGAGGAAGGCAGCAGCAGGGGAGGCAGAATCCACCCGTCCGTCCACGTGGGCATCCGCCTGTCCGGGTGGCGTGGGCCCTCCCCGCAGTTGGCACCTCGCTCGTGCTCAGTAAATGACCTCGTAAACCGTGGCTTTCTTGTCCCCTGAGCCAGTGACGATGAACTGGTCATCCGTGGAGACATCACAGCTGAGAACAGAGGAGGTTTCCTTCGACTGGAGAGGAGGAAAAGGGAGTGAAGGTCAAGGAGCAGCCTCAGCGCCAGGTCCTGCTCCCACCCCCCCCTGGGATGTGAGGGCCCAAGCTGTGCCTGGCCAGGCTGCAGAGAGGAGATTAAAAGGCTCCTTATTGCTAAAATACATTTAGAGTGGGGTTGTGCTGGGCAGTTCCACCTCTGGGCACCCCCACCCCAAGGAACATCTCCCCACACACACACTTCCCAGCCCCACACCTGGAAGATGCTGGCTCCGTAGGGCGTCCGCCAGGCGTTCAGCAGGTTGTCCTTCCCCGTGCTCACAAACCACTTCCCTGGGGCAGGAGACAAAGGGCATCAGCTCCTGAGCCTCACATCAGTAGGGTTTAATAAGGGGGGGCACCAAAAGGACCCCCCCTGGGGCAGAGACAGTCCCAAGCAGCAAACACAGCTCGTGCCTACCGCAGGAGGCGAATTTGAGGGAGAGGACACAGCTCTCGTGGAGGTGCAGCTGGTACTTGTCTGGTTTGGAGACGTGCAGGATCTCCACGTTGCTGCTCTCCATGCCCACTGCCAGCCACTCTCCCGTGGGGCAGTACCCCAGGGAGAAGATCTGGGGGACAGAGGGGCTCAGGCACTGTCCCAGCAGGTCCTGGCTGTCCCCACCATGTCCCATGCCCTACCTGGGAGCTGAAGTCGTGCTGCTGCAGCTGACGCCCCTCCCGCAGGTCCCAGCACCTCACGGTGTTGTCCAGCCCCCCCGTCCACAGTTTGGTGCCATCATTGGAGATGTCGATGCAGCTGGCACCATCCGTGTGGCCTTGAAACTGCCTGGGAAAAGAGGGGACAGAGGGAGAGGGCACAGCAGTCAGAAACTCTCCAAGAGTGCAGATCCCTGCTGCCAGGAGAGGGACTGTCCCCTCCAGGCCAGGGTGACACCACAGGACAGGACATTGACATCCTGGAGGGGACAGAGTGGTCCCTGGTCCAAAGATCCCCAATCATCATCCCCCTGGCCTGGGCTGACCTGACCAGGGTCTGGTTCTGCAGGTCCCACACCACGATGTTGCCATCGCTGCAGCAGGAGAAGCAGACTTTGGCGTCGGGGCTGATGGCCAGGGCGTAGCAGGCGGGGGCAGAGGAGGTGAGCTCGGCCTTGATGCGGGGCGTGGGGGCTGCCAGGTCCCAGATGGAGAGGGTGCTGGCCTCACCCCCCACGATGAGGCTGCGCCCGTCAGGCAGCAGCTTGCAGGAGCGGATGTAGTTGTCCCGGTTCTGGGGTGCAGGAGGAAGGACCCTCTTAACCCATTCCCCTCCAGCCCTTCTGCTCCCCTCCAGACTGCCAGGGGCAGGGTCTCATCCTGAGGGCAGGAGCAGCAGCAGCATTTCCACTTCCCCCCCCCTCCTAAATTTCTGATACAGCTTGAAATGCTCGTGACTGAGTCATTTCCTTATTTATGCATCTGTGTTTTCAAGGTCAGCACTGTCCCATATTTGTCAGCCTGCCCAGCTCCAAGGCCAGCAAGCTGAGAGGGCCTAGGTTTGGGCTGTTTAAGACAGGCACTGGCACTCCAATTCCAGCAGCCCGCTTAAAATAAACCTCAAAGAAAATAGATTAAAAATAGTCTCAGGTGAAGGCTGTGCCTCCAGCTTGGCTCTGGTGAGCTGCTGTGGTCTGACAGTCTATTTCATTTATTTTTAAAAGAAATAGGAGCTATCCCTCCCTCCCGCCAGACTCACCCAAGCAGAAGCAAGGGCTGAATCTCTGCCTTCCTCTCGAGACATAAAGGGACCCTCATTCCCCTCCCTTTTAACCGGGGGCACATTCCCCTTTCCCAGCCCCCCTCCCCCCAAACACCTTTCTGTTCCTCCTCCTCCTTACCAAGCAGTCCAGCTGAGCCACAGCCGTCTTGGTGCCGGGCTGCCCCACGTCCCACACCTTCACGCAGCCCTTGCCCCCCGTGTAGACGTGCCGGGTGGAGTTGCTGATGGTGACGGCGCAGACCACCTCGCCGTGGGTCAGGGTGTGGAGCTGCCGCGCGTGCCGGGGGATGCCGGAGCCGATCAGGGCGTCGGGTGGGAAAGGCACCGGCTGCATCTGCCCCTCGGCACTGACGTGGAAGGAGTAGGCACTGGAAATGGGGACAGAACAGTGAAAAAACCACCCAGGATCCTGCGGGGACCTGAGAGTGGGGTTTGAGGTGTGGGAGCTGGAAGCAGAGCAGCAGGGGAGCCTGAGCGGGACACGGCCGCCTGTGGGTGCTCCAGGTGGGTGCTGTGGTGCAGGCTCTGCTCCCTCCTGCAGCTCAGACCCTGCGGGACCCTCACCCACCCCCCAGCATGGCTGCACTCACGGTTTCCCTGAAGTCCCCACTTGGATGCCGGCTGCCAGCCCTGGGACACGCATGTGGGGGTGGGGGTCGTAGCCCACCTGGAGGGGACAGCGGTGAGAGAAGCTCCTGCCCCACAGCCCCCGCGGCCCCACGGGGAAGGGACTCACGCACCAGGGCCGAGCGCCCGTAGCTGCCGGCTCCCACAGCGGCCGTGGCCCCGTTGAGCTGCGGGGACATGAGGTGGAGGCTGGCATAGGCACCGGTACCGGCCATGTCCCCGTTAACGGCGGGGTGGGCCATGCTGAAGGCGGCTGAGTAGGGGCTCTGCACCCCCAGCGGGGTCCTCAGGCCCAGGGCTGCAGGGAGAGGCAGCATGAAAGGATGAGGCAGGTGGGACCGGTGCTTGAAGCCACCCGCAGGACCCCACCCAGCTCACCCAGGGGGTCCACGGGTGCCTTGGTGGTGGAAGGACGGAACTGCTGGGCACCGCTGGAGCCCGGGGCTGAGGCATCACCCTGAGAAGTGGGAGTGCTGGACTTCAGGCTGGGTGTCCCTGCCTTCTCCACCTGCCAGGAACAGAGCAGGAGAGGTGACAACCGTGTTCCTGCCCTGCCAGGGGGTCTCCACAGGTCTCACCAGCGAGCTGGTCCCTGTTCCTTCACCCTGATGGCAGCCCAGCCCAGCAAGTGCTGCAGGGATGGGACACAAGGGGAGCGAACAGAGCAGAAGCCCCCCAGCACTGTCCCTGTGGGTTGGGAGGGAAGAGGACCCATGTCTGCCCAGGAAGCAGGGGCAGCAGCAGGGACACAAGCACAGCCCCAGGCAGCATACACACCGTGGGTGCATCCTTGCTCCGTGATGGGGATGTGCTGCTGGAGGAGGCCATGGAGGTTGGGCTGAGTGGGACGGATTCCTTCCTCCCCAGAGGGACCTTCTCCACTGCATTCTCCCGGGATGAGTAGGAGTGGACGCTGTGCGGGGAAGAGGGGTCCTGGGGAGGGGAATCAGAAGGCAGGGGGGCAGGCTGGAATGTGAGGATGTCCCAGGCCAAGGGGAGACGGTGGCTTGGGTACAACGCATGACTTGGGGGGTCCCACCACCACCACCCCCTGTGCTGCCCACCTCTGTGCCTCTAACATCCTGCTAGCCCCCCCGTTAGCAGGGGATGCCCACCCCAGCCCCCCCCCAGCCCCAGCACACTGACCTCATCCACCACCAAGTTGTCTTCACTTTTGTCTGCATCGCTGCCCTGAAATGCAGAAATGGTTGGAGCCAAAGGGGCTGGGGCTGCCCTCACTCCTGCTGGGGGCACGGGCAGCTCAGTTCACCACCCTGTAAGAGAGGATGGGGATGCCCCACAACCCCCCCAGCCTAGAGCTCACGTAGTCTGTAACAAAGTCCTTTTCCTCCACCTTCCTCTTCTTGCTGCTGCTCAGGTACTCAGAGATGGTTCGTGCCCGCTCCCCGTTGGGCAGTGCCAGGGAGCTCTGGGGTGGGGGGATGGAGTGTTAGGGGCTGTGAGATGCTGAACCCAGACAGGCAGCACCATGCAGGGCTGCAGCAATACCCCAGGGGGGCTCCGTGCAGCTCCCCATGCAGCCAGCTCAGCTGAAGCAGTGAGGAGGTGATGCATGGTTTGTGGGACAGGGTCCCCATGGGGAGAGAACCCACCCACTCCCACCCACCCACATGGCTGTGCCGGCAGTGGGGGCTCGGCAGGACCCGACCCCACAGCTGCAGGGAAACAGCAAAAGAAGGAAAAGGTACTTACAGGTCCAGGGTCCCGCTCTGTCACCGTGGCAACATAGAAGAACAGCAGGAGGGAAGGAAAAACAAGCTGTGAAGCCACAAGAGCCCCCAGAAAGCTGCCCCAAGTGCTCATGGTGGGGCCTGGACAGGACTACAGCACCAGAGTGGTCCTGGCCCCACCAAGGATGACCCCCCCCCCCCAGCCACTGTACACCCAGGAGATGCTCACAGTGGGGAACATTCCCCACCCAACCCCACTCCACCAGCCTGGTCAGGATAAGCTGCTCCCCACCCAGCCCTGGCCCCCACCCTAGAGAAGTTTGCAAGGGAAAAGGCAGGGGAAGCAGAGGCAGCCCCAGGGCCCAGCACCACCCAATCCTGGGTTTCCCTGGCAGCCCCCCAGCTCCCAGCCCCCCAACACTCACCCCTGGGCTCGGTGTCATGAACGCCTCGGTCGTCTTTGGCAAGGAGCTGGGCCTGGGCCCCCAGTGCCCCCGAGAGTGCCAGCAGCCCTGAGGCACTGCCAATGCCTGCAAGGCTGGTGGGCTGCATCCCAGAGGGGTGGGGGGTCAGCGGGATGGGAGGAGCGTGGTGTGAGAGGTGCTGAGTCTGGAGCTGGTGCTGGAGGAAAAAGCAGAGCTGAAGGGTTGCATCAGGAAGGCTGCTGGGCAGGGGGAAGGAAGAAGCTGCTCCTCCCCACCAGCAGCCCTGGGGCAGGCAGGGGATGGAGAAAGCTGGGGGTGGGGGATCAGGGCATACTCCCAGGGGGCTCCCAGCCCAGCTATGGGGCCCATCACATCCCTCCTACCACCTCCTCTTGCTCTGACCCGCAGCCTGCTCTCACACTGCAGCAGCAGCACCATCTCCTCCACCCTGGGCACCACTGGCAGCCCCCAAAACCAGCCTGACCTATCTCCCTCTTCCCCCCCAGCTCAGCCAGGGCTGCGAGAAGGCTCTAGGGGCAGGGGGCTGCGGGTTGACGTACCCCAATCGCCGCGTTCAGGTCAGTCATAGTCACCTGCTTGGCTCGCTCCACAGCCTGGACCACTTGCTGCTGGTGCTGTGGGGAGAGAGGGAGAAGGTGGGCTCCTTCCTTCAGGGGATGGGGCAAGGCCAGGCCCCCCACCCAGCCCCAAGCGCAGGGCCTGGGTCCCAGGGGTGCCCAGACACAGAGAGGGCTCAAGGGGTCACCCACCTCCTGAGAGAGGAACGGGATGAGCTGGGCACAGATGACATTCAGCCGCTTCGCGATCTCCGTCTGGCAGCAGAAGAGGCAGCGCCCGTCAGGGCGAGGGGCAGAGAGACCCCTGGAGACCCCTCCCAAGGCAGACAGAGGCCCCCTCCCCAACACCACCCACACAGTCCTGCTGCTTGGACCCCAAAAGCTGCTACTCAGCACACCAAGGAGCAGAAACACCTGGCGGGGGGACCAGGAAAAGATGTTTCTGGACAACACCTCTCCAAAAAACATAACCCCAGCATCCACCCCACCCTGAGAGCCCCAACCTCCACCTCTTCCCTGCCAGGGACGCGGACCCCCCCATGGCCCATGACACCAAGGGCCACCCCCACGGAAGCCTCAGCCCCGCGGGTCAGGCCCCGGCAGGCTCCCGGTGCCCTCCTGCCGGCAGCACGATGGATAATTGCGGCTCCGGGGGCCGCAGGAAGCCCTGGAGAGGTGCTCTCCTTACAGCTGCTGTTTTTCTGCAACACTTGAGTGCCACAGGCAATCAGGAGCTCCTGGCACGGGCACAGCGGGGGAGGAGAGCGGCAGCATCCTGTGCTGTGCTCCCAGTGCATCCCAGTGCATCCCACAGCATCCCCAGCCCCACAGGCACATCCCGGGCAGTGCCAGGGCAAGTGCTGCCCAACTGGAGTGGGGACAGAGCCAGGACACACCATACCACCCCCAACCCAAACAGCCACAGACCTGGCTTTAGCCAGAGAGCAAAAAGAATCCAGCACTGGGTCTCACTTCCCCTTCCAAGGGAGGGGAAAAAAAAATTTAAAAAAAGAGAGAGGAAGAGGGAAGGAAAAAGGAAGGAAAAGGAAGGAAAAAGGAAGGAAAAGGAAGGAAAAAGGAAGGAAAAAGGAAGGAAAAAGGAAGGAAAAAGGAAGGAAAAAGGAAGGAAAAAGGAAGGAAAAAGGAAGGAAAAAGGAAGGAAAAAGGAAGGAAAAAGGAAGGAAAAAGGAAGGAAAAGGAGAAAAAAGAATAAGGAGAAAAGGAGAAAAGGAGAAAAGGAGAAAAGGAGAAAAGGAGAAAAGGAGAAAAGGAGAAAAGGAGAAAAGGAGAAAAGGAGAAAAGGAGAAAAGGAGAAAAGGAGAAAAGGAGAAAAGGAGAAAAGGAGAAAAGGAGAAAAGGAGAAAAGGAGAAAAGGAGAAAAGGAGAAAAAAGGAGAAAAGGGAAAATGAAAAGAAAGGCGGAGGGAGCAAGGAGGTTTGGCAGCCGGCAGTTCTGGGAAGGATTTAGCTGTCTCCCGGGGCCGGCAGTGATGGATTCTCTTCCCTAATGCACTGATGGGCAGCAGCTCCTTGGGGAGAGCTGCCTCCAATTCACTCGCACTCGTTAATGTGCAATTTACTGGCACTTTAACGCTCTCAGCATGAAAAATGATCATGCTGTTTGCAGCCCCCCCAGCCACCAGCACCGTCACCTCCCCTCTGGCTCGCGGTGAGCAAGTCCAAGGCCAGGCAGATTCGAGGAGGTGGTTTTATAAAAAGCTACAGGCCCTTCCCATGCCAAAAACAAAACAACAATAAAAAATTAACGTCTCCTGCTCATTCCTGCCCTCAGCCTCCCCTGCCGAGCCTGCGGCTGCCTGGAAAGCTGCATCCCCACCGCCAGCCCCTCAGCCCCCAGCCCCATTTCATTCCAGGCAAAAAAAACAAAAACCACCCCACATCCCAGTCCCTCAGCAGCACGGGAGCCACTGGGGACGCTGGGATGGAGGCAGCAGCACACCAGGGCAGGGGCTTTGCCTTGCCAGCAGCCACGGGACAGCCCAGAGCTCCCAGGACCCAGGAGCAGCACCGGATCTGGGGAAGGAAGGGGGGAAGGGGAGGGGAGACGTGACCTGATCCCCCCCCCGTGGCGGTGATAACCCCCGGGCTCCCATTTTTCACACAATGGCCTCTGGCTCAGAGCAGCCCCGAGGGTTCTCGTTAAAAGTGCAGACAGGTCCCTGGCGGGGAGCCAGCGGCACCTGGGACCGGCAGAAAACCGGGAGGGCTGGGGAAGAACCGGGAGCAGCCAGAGGAGCAGAGCAGGAAACCCCTTGGGGGAGGGGGCGTCAGGACCCTCAGCATTGCCCCTGGGTGGCAAGGATGGCTTTGGGTGGTGGGGATGGTGACACGGGGCTGGCACACAGCGTGGCAGAAAACACCCACCCCGTGGGCGCTGAGCTGGGTAGCAGGCACCCGTGGCCAAGGGGCTGGGACCCCCGAATTGCCTGCGCCAGGTCCTGAGCAACAGTTGTTGGTGGGCACAGGGCAGGAGGAGCAGCGGCCATGGCTGCAGCACAGCACCACGCCAGGCTCCTCCGCAGCCTCTTTAAAAATAGATGAGGAGAAACCTTCTGTCTGGGAGCAGCTGGTGACCCAGAGCACGGCGCCGTGGGAGGGATGGGGGAGGGAGGGATGGGGAGGTGGCAAGGAGAGATGTGCAGTCCTGAGGCCTTAGGGAGCCCACCCCATGTCCCAGCCCCCTCCTCCCCACCTCAGGATGTTCCTCAGCACCGGATCCCTGGGCAAGCTGTCCCCAGGGCCAGCTGGCACTGGACAGAGGCAGCTGTCACCCCACTGTGAGACTCCCATGGGTGCTGGTCCCCTCCACAGTGGTCCCCAAGCAGCACAAGTCCTGCCCCATTGCTCTCTCCCCAGCACAGGAAGCACATTGTGACCCGACCAGGAACACACTCCCCGAGCCCAGTGAGCAAACAGCAGCTCACACCAGAGCACACACGGGTGTGCAGAGTGCAGACAGGCTCAGGGCTGTGATGTGGAGTGGGGCAGAGCTGCCAAAGCACACAGAAGGGAGCACGTTGTTGTGTGTGTGTCCCCTCCAAGCACAGCCCTCCCTGAGCTATGGCATGGAGCAACTTCACATGGTTTCTGTGGGAAGGGATGACCCCAAAGGGCCTGGATGGGGAGGGGGATACAGGGGACACGCTCCCACCCTATCCAGGCTCACCTGTTTGTGCATCTCGATGTTCAGGCCATAGGACATTTCGTAGTACTGCAAGGGAGAGAAGGCAGCATCAGCGTGGCCAGGAAGCCCAGGGGACTCTCAACCTCTCTGGTGCTGCTGTGCAGGGTCAGCCTGACCACAAACACCCAGGCTGAGACCAGACCAGGCAGAGAAAATGGTCCCCAGCTCCTCTTGCAGGAGCAGAAGTGTCTCCAGCACAGGACCACAGAACAGACATGGTTCTCCTAGGGAAGGAGACAACCCCCATGGGAGCTGCTTTGCCACCTCCCTGCCACCATGGCTCATTTGTGGGGAAAAAAACCCAGACAGTAACAGCCACAGGAACCAGATCTCAGGGCCTGGCCACACAGCCCAAACATGAGGGGAAGCCAAAGCATCCCAGGGTTGCATGTCCTTTGATGGTTCAGATGAGACACCCCCCACCACCCTCTCCTTTCAGGTGGAGTTCACTAACCATGACATAATGACGCTGAATTTCTGTTTTTTCTGTTGCCAGCTTTTCACATTCTAACTTCAAGCTGTAAAAATAAAGAGAAGAGAGGGAGAGAGGAAGAGAGAGAGACCCCCTAGTCCCCCCCAGGCAAGATCTCCCAGGCTGGACAGAGCATGAGACCTCCTGGCACACCCCATGCTTCAGCCCCCTACTCTCAGATTCAAACTCATCTCCCAGCACAGGCCAAGAAAACCACCTGAGAGAGGCTGATAAAGAGGAGATGGACAGCAAAGGTATCCAGGCATCAGGGAACAATCGGCACTGGGTTGTAACCCCCTCCCCAGCATCTGCTTCCCAAATGGAGTGAGCTGCAAAGCTGAGTTACATTTCAAACCTTGCTCTGCCCAGCACCATGCGGGGAAGGGGAGGTGATCCTGGCCAGCAGTGGGGGGATCAGAGGGACTCCGTGTCTGCTAAGTGATGGCTCCAGCTCAGTCCAGAAGCCAGGCTTCTGGCAGGAGGAGGGAGAGCTTCCCTCTCAAATGGTGTCACTTCCAGCTACCAAGGTGGTGCTTGGCACAGCCATCCTCCAGATGGACCACAGCAGCACAGGATGGTGCTTCCCATCAGCCCACACCAACACTCGGTGCGAGGAGGAGCCCGGCTCTTGCCAGCACCAGTTAAGTGCCCAGCACCAAGCTGGCACAGGCTCTGGCAGCTTCTCACCTGTGGTATTGGTTCTGCAAGAACTGGAACTCCTCCTTGATGCGGTCCAAGGTCTCTGGGTAGGTCAGCTTGAGGGACTGGGGTGTGCTGGGGATGGCGCTGGCAGTGACAGCAGCTCCTGAGGCAGCAGAGGGGGCCTGGAGATGGGCCTAGGCAGAGGAGAGACCCCCGGGTCACTGCTGCTGGCCCAGGGAGGGTCACAAGTCCCCCAGGGGTTTCCTGCACCTGGGGAAGAGGCTACAGGCGGGTCTGAGAGCACAGCACATGGGAAAGGAGGCAGAAAAAGTTGTTGTAGAGAAAACCAGGCACAAAGGGCAACTGCTCTCCACCTTCTCAGCATCAGTTCAGCCACAGAGCCAAGAGAGGAGGATTAACAACCACGGGTGGTGCAGAGGATGCGGAGATACAACCCCCAGTCCTCTGGCCCAGCCCTGACAATGGAGATCCGTCCTCATCCACCTACCTGGCCCCATGGTCACATCTTGACCAAGACCCAGCTCCCAGCGTGTCAAAAAACCCAAATCCCCGCAGCCCTGGGGCTCAGCATCGTTTTCAGAAGAGCCACAACAGCCCAAGCACGTTACACGCCACGGGCACAACTTCCCGGGCCACGGCCAGCACCTCCCGCTGGTGTAGAGCTGGGTTCGGGGTCGGAGGCAGAGACCACCCCAGTGGGGCTGCCGCGGCACCATGTGCTCGCCCGTGGCCCGGAGGGAACGAGGCCGAGGGGCGAGCTCACCGGAGGCCGGTTCTGCGGGAACATCTTTGGTACCGGACAGGCACGGGATCCCTCTCACCGCTCCGGGCCCTGCCACGGGCTCAGGATAGAGTTCTGGGGACGCTTCCCAGCTCCGGATCAGGCCCTGGGAGACAGACGGGGAGTCACGGCCCGGCGCTGCCCCCCTCCCGGTCGCCGGCCCCACCCGCGTCGCCCGGCCACCGGGGACCCCCGCCCGCCCCGGCCCAGCCGCTTCGTATCCCCGCGGAGACTACGGGACCCTGGGGTGTCTCCATGCGCTGCGGGACCCGCCCGCCGCAGGACCCCCGCCGGCTCCCCGCCCCCGGCCCGCGCCCCCCGCGCCGCGCAGACAATGGCCCCGCCGCCGCCCGCAGCAGGTACCGGCCACGGAGAGGGACCGGCCTCGCCGCCGGCCCAGCCCCGAGCAGGGCCGGAACCCGCCCGACGTGGGGGGGGAGAAGAAGGGATGGACCGGTACCGGAGGGGACCCAGTGCGGGGGGAACCGAACCGACCGGCGCGCGAGCGAGCAGGACAGGACTCACCGCGCTGCCGGCCCCGGCCCCGGCCGTGAGCCCCTACGGTGGGGCGGGCCGGGCCGGGCCGAGTCCAGCCGAACCGGACCGGGGTCGAGCGGGTCCGAGTGCCGGCGGTCAGAGCGGAGCCAGCCCGGGCCCGCGGCCCCTCCCGCCGCTCTGCGGAGCGCGATCAATGAACGAGCGCCAGCGCCAGCTCCACGTGGGGCCTGGCCCGTGCGGGCAAGCGCCCCGGCCGCCAGCCAATGGGAACGCCGCGGGAGCGGCCCGCCCCCACGTGGGTCCCGAGGAGCTCCCTCCTTATTGGCTATCCCCGCCGGGCGCCGCGGAAGGTGTCAATCTGGGGGAGGTGGAGCAGCCAATCAGGCGGCGCGGGCGGGGAGCGGCGGTTAACCCCTGAGGTGCCGGCGGGGAGCAAGGAGCGGGGCGGGGGCTGCTCCCCCCCCCCCCTTTTTATTCCCCGATTCTGGGGGTTCTGAGCGGCCCAGACCCACGGCGGGACCCCCCGCTCCGCCCATGACCCCCGCACCCCCCCCCGCCGGGCAGCGCTTGGTACTTCGGCTTTTTTCTAATAAACACGAAAGACAAGAAATCATTGTGCCCCCTCCCCCGCGTTGTCCCCCCCGCCTCCCCTCCTTTTATTTTAATTTTTTTTTCTTTAATACATAAAAGAAACCCGAAATCCTCCCCTGGGGCTGCAGGTCTGTCTCACCGAGAATTCCCTGCATCATGTGATGGCGGGGAGTGGCAGCATCCCCCCCCCCACAGCACCGGGGGCTGGGCTGGGAAGGGGTCCTGGGCCCGTCCCTCTCACACGGCCTCGGGAGCCCCTTCCCGTTCCTCTTAAGGACCCCCCTTCATCCGAAGGGTCTGGCATCCGCCGGGCCCAGATGTGGATCAGCCAGCACAACCCCCCCTTCTCCTGTCCCCCCCGCTCCCTGCCAGCACCCGCCCCCCGAGGCAGCTTTCTCCAGCCCCGCGGGATGCTGCTCCGGGAGGCCCTTGGGAAAAATCCATCGTGGGTGGATGCTGGAGCTGGGGAAAGGGACCCCCACGTTGCCAATCCACACACCCTACACCAGCCCCAAAGCCCCCGCCCGGTCCTGCCTGCCGTCCCCCCCCCCTCCCCGAGCCCTCCATGTTTCCAACCAGCTTCTGAAGGCCACACAACCCACTGGGGTTTTCTTTTTTAATTTTTTTTTTTTCCCCTGGTGTTTTTCTCCTTTCAGGAGGACCGTTTGTTGTTCGACATTTTCTGCTGCCTGCAGGTCAATCCGGGCTTACACAGAGCAGGAAATAAAACATTTGAAGAGCAGCAGCTGTGAGGGGTCAGCCTCTCCTCCTGTTCAACCTTAATCCAGGGACAGGCCCAGCCCCTTTCCTCCCCACCACAGCCCCGTCCCCTCTGTCCCATCACCAGCTCCGGGCCCATCCTCAGCCCGGAGCAGAGACACCGGACCTTGGGATGATCAAAGTGACTCCTCTGAGCAGAAAGCAAAGCAAAGCCAGACACTTCCCCAGCCCCTTTCCCCAGATGGTGTTTGTCCAGCAGCTCTGGGCATCCTGCAGAGTTCAAATTTGCTGATAAATGCATCCCGTAAATTACCTGAGTGGTGGCTGCACCCAGGGGTGTTTAAGGACTCACATCTGCAGAGAGGGACAGCACAAGGCTCTGAATCTACAACAGGAGGGGGAAAAAAATCCAAAAGAAAGAGAATGATCCCAAAATATGTACCTGGAGACACAGCCACAAACACAAATGCACAAGGCAGGAAACACACAGGGGCAACCACAACAACAGAAACGTTGGAGTTTGATCTGGGTTTTGTGTCTGGTGTATTTGGAGCCATTCTGCATCTCTGGGGCACTCTGGGGTCTCAGAGCCCTTCTGGCTGAGATGGGGCTGGGGAGAGGGGGCTTGAACTTGCCTTTGCTGTTGGTCCCCCAACACGTCACACAGGCCCAGCAGCCACTCAGGCCAGTTCCCAGCGTGACGTGGGTAGAGCTGGTGGGGCATGTGGGCCAGGGAATGAGCCTGGTCCTTAGGGACAACAACTCGCCTCCCGGTCCTGGTAGAAAAGAACAATAATAATAATCTCAACAAAACCACTGGAACCGAGCATGACTGCACAAAGGCCACCCTACACATGCCTGGAGGGCTCCGGAGTCCCAGAGCAATGGGCTCTGCCCTCCTCTCAGCCTGCGAGCAGGGTTTCCAAGCCACGAACCAGATCCTGTGGCTTTAACAGAGGCAGGGACCACCACCAGCCCTCCCCCCATGGGAAGCCCAGCCCCATCGCCCCTGTCTGTCCCCCCCGGCAGCCCCAGCATTATCTGAGAATAACTGCAGTCTCAGATGGAAATTCCGGGGGAGCCAGGGAGAGAGAACCCCTCTCTGGAGCTGGAGAGAGCTGAGGGTGCCCCCACCCTTGCTACACCCGAGCTCAGCCCCCCAGAACGCGTGGGGTGTGTGGAAGGGGGGTTGCTGGGGAAGGAGAGCAGCAGGGGAGGGGTCTCCCTTCTCTTCTTATACACCGGTCTGGTGGGAATATCGTTGTAGGAGCAGCACGGGAAAGGACCCTAGGAATGCCCACCCCATCCGCTGTTATGGTTTTCCCCTGAGCAAGCGCCAGGGCCGATGGGGAAAGGGCAGCGATCCCGCGGCAGCTCCACGCTTCTGGAGAGCAAATCCCTGGCACCGCCGCGGCTCCTGGCAAGAGGCAGAAAACAAAACTGCTGCTCGTACCCGCTGGCTGCTTCTCCAGGCTCAGCTGCCAGCTCCTCCATGCCAGAGAGGGGCTGGGGCTGGCAGAGGGGGGAGCTCCCGGTGGTGCCCACCGCCCCAGCACAAGGCAGGGATGAGGCACCGGCCTGGGACCGGCTCCTGCCTGGCTGCTCTGGTGAGAAAATGGCATCGTTTAACAAAACCCCCTGTGCGAGGGCTTCCCCCCCCCCCCCCTCTCGTTTCCTCCTTATTTTGCTATTCAATTTCTTCTCCAGCCCCCTCCTTCCCCTGCTCAGTGAGATCAAAGGAGTCTGTGGCACATTTCATAGGAATCGTAGACTAAAGGGTGTGGGGGGAGTCGGCACAGAGGGGATCAGAGGGGAGAGGAGGAGAAAGAGGAGGAGAAGAAGAGAGGCTGGAGGAAACACCCGAGCTCCGAGCCGGCGGCCCTGTAGTGCTGCCGGGGCTGGGGGCTTCTCCGCCGTGACCCCCGGGGGCCTGGCAACCCCGCGGGCATCGGCGGTCCCGGGGCCGGGGAAGGGCCGGGGGTGGCTCCGCCGCCGAGCTCCTGCTGCCCTCTGCTGCCGCCGCTCCGCTGGGTCCGTCCTGCAGCTCGGAACCGACGCATGGAACGGGACGGGACAGGACGGGACGCTACCAGGGTTGGGGGGCACGGAACAGGCACCAGGCACTCGCTCGCAACCGGGATGACACGGAGGGAGCTGCGGACGCCCCGGGAAGGTGTCACCCACAGCCCCCTCCCAAGGCGTCCTTGGGCAGGGACCAGGTCACAGCCCTCTGCCGCGGGCTCCTCCTGTGGCTGCCGGCCAGCCCAGGGGATGTTTATGGGATGAGTAACATCCTTCCTGGCATGGCCTCTGCCCGCTGCTCCTGGAAGCGTGCTGCGGGCACCGGGAAGCTGAGCCCCTTCTCCTGCCTCTTGCCCCAGTCATCTGAGAAAAGCCCAGAGCAGGAAGAAACCTGGGGATAGAGCAGTGCAAACGAATCCAGAGGCATCCCGTTAAATCGGCAGAAATCCCGGGTGCCAGGGAAAGGGGAGGATGCTGCGTGGCAAGGCAGGAGGCAGGCAGGAGGCACAGGTTGGGGGAGGCAGCCCTGGGCCCCATCCGGAGGAGGGCTGGAAGCCAGAGACTGGCTGAGCACTGGCCAGAAGCAGCTTGTTTTGGAAAGAAGGCGTCTTGGCTGGGTGCTTGGTGCGTGGAGCTGCTGACGCTGGGGAACAGGATGGTTCTGAGAGCAGGTCCAAGCCATGCCTCGCAGGCCAACGCTGCTTGGCTTCAACCCGCAGCTCAATCTACCCCAGCACAACCAGGACCGAATCCCTCACTCCTGAGTCACTCCCTGCCAAGCGCCCGACAAGGTGCTCCAAGGGCCTGGTCACAAGCAGGCAAAGTGCCCAGAGCCACATCTCAGCCCGAATGCCAGAGGAGCTGCCTGGCAACCGCCGAGCAGGACACACAGCTCCGACCCAGGGAGCTTGGCACAACTTCAAGCTTCGAATGAGGAAAGTGAGGCACCCAAGTTTGTGGGGGGGGGCACCTTCCCTGACCCACAAGACCCTGATCACCCACCCTTCAGCTTCCCAGAGTGACACTGGCCCCCTGAGCCCATCCCAGATCTCCATCCACCTGGGGCAGGAGCAGCTTTGCTCCCAGGCTGCCCTGCCCCTCGGAGCCGCACACTGCAGCATTGTGGCTCAGCTGGTTTTTCCAGAGATGAATCCAAGGAGCGAAATCAGATCCCAAGGGACGGCAGCAGCACGTTCCTGGCTGCACAGAGGAGCTGTTGAGACAATCCCAGGAACCAGGGCAACTACTGGGCACCGTGGCTTGGCCAGAGGAAAACCAAGCAGACCAGCTCCCAACTTGGGCTGTGCCTCACTGCCCCCGACTCCAGGAGCTGCTGCTTTACAGAGCTTTGTTTGCAAACCCTGCGGCAGAGACGCCCTGCCCTGGCACTTCCTACCAGCTTTGTTTTACTCCCATCAGATACTAAACAACCAGCCCGAGGGCTGGGACGAGAGGAAGGACCCTGCTGGAGGACCAGGGAAGGGCTTGAAGGGGGGGGGGAAGCTCTTAAAGGAAAACAGAAAAGCAGCGTGTGGTGAGGGAGTTCCCTGAGCACAGGGGAGGTATTTTTTGGTCAGGGCTTGTCTAGACTGGAGTAACCCACGCTGTGTGCAAGCACATCGATACAGGCAGCGAGCCTGGGGCGTGCGGGGTGCTGCTTCTCCCAGCCCAGAGCATCCCAGCTGTGCTGACAGAAGGCAGGCAAGAGCCTCTGGAGGTAGAGGCTGGCATTCCAACCCTGAGGGACTCTGGGTGCTCCCGGGCCCTGTCCCCCAGGCCTTGGTACCCTGCTGAGCCCAGGATGTGACCAGGTAGAGGGAGCTTACAGCAGCTGGGACCCCAGGGGTCCACCCAGGGCCCCCTGTGCCACACCGGCTGCTCTGCCCACCCCAGACAAGGCCCAGGCAGGACCTGATTTTCCCCAGGCATCATGGGCAGAGCTGGGATGTCCTCACCTCGACCCAGCCCCCTGCTGACTTTTGAGTCTGGTCCATCCTGGCCCTGACAGTGCCCCCATTGCTGCTCCACAGAGCCCGGGGCCACTGCCTGTCCCTGCAGAGGGAGGGACACGGTGGCCATGGCAAGGCTCCCTCCTGGCCCTGCCTTCCCTCTGCTCCGGCTGCCGGAGCAGCAAGCACAAAACGTCACTTTTTCCGAGAGCTTCTCCCTGCCTTCCCTTCCCTTCCCCCTTGCAGAGGCCAACTGCAGTGCTGGAGAGCACAGGAGGCTCCCAGGGTCAGAACAAAGGCAGCGCCAGGACAGGATCCATCCCAGATGGATCCAGAGCCCTGCACTGTCCCCAACTCCTCTCCCAGGGCTGGCAGCCAAAGGACAACCCCCTCACAAGTGACATTCTGCAGGCAGCGTGGGCAAGGAGCACCCAGCCAGCTCCACAGCTGCCAGGGCTCCCTCCCATGGAAGAATGCTTGCTGCTCCCATTAGTCCCACTTGAGTCAGGCTCTCCTGGGACAACTGGGAGAAGGGTTCAGCAGCCCTGACAGCCCCAGCTGAACCTCCCTGCTTATGAAGGACCACGTTCCCTTGGAAGATGAAATCCCTAGGCCCATCCACTCCAAGGCCAGGAACACCCATGGACTAAGAGAACAGGCCTGGACGCAGACATTCTTTGAGGATGATCTAATTTAAAAAACATATTTTTACAAAAACACATCATAATGAAAATGCATGGAGTTTAAAAGAGGCCCACAGTGTTCCAGTGCTGGAGGCAGCTGTGTGTCAGCGAGGGGACTGCTCCGGGGTCCATTCCCCACCTTCCCAGGGTTTCTGGAGTCCTGTGTCCAGCTCCATATCCCCATCTCTTTTCCTTTACCACAGAAAGCTTCTCCCCTACTACCCCCCACCCTGCACACCCTAAAGCATCAGCTGAAGCTGCAGGAGAGACAAAGGTCTGTGCATCCCCAAGGCAGGTGTGTGGGGAGCTCTGGCTCCCGGCATTGCCAGAGGAGAGTGGAGAAGATCCTCCTGGACAGCTCACGCCAGCTGCTGGCAGCCAGGACTGCTTTTAAAGGTGATCAGTGAATAGAGACAAGCTCTGGATTGCTTTAATCCTTTCCAAAAAAGTATTGCTAACCCAGCAGCTGTCCTCCTGCCCCCCCCCACCCCCCAGCTCCCCCACCGGGTGCCTGTGAGGATTTGTACTCATAAGGCTGGGTAATTTGACAGGGATAACAACACATACTCAGCACAGAAAACCTCAGGCTTCCCAACGCGTTTGCTCTTGGCTCGGTGCGGTTTGCCAGCGTGATAAATCCACCCCCACGTGCCACCCTCCCCTCCCTCCACGCAGAGGGCTGGGAAAGCAGCTTCGAGGTGTGACTCAGACACAACAGGGGACCCAGGACCTCCCCTTCCTACGGGCGGGATAAGGGAACCCAGGACCTCCCCTTCCCACGGGCGGAGTGAGGGGATCGCCAGGCACCGGCAAGCACGGAGGAACTGCAGGGACCGGGGTGGGGGGGGGGGGGCCCGGGGGTGGCCAGGACTGTCCCACGGGTACCTGCAGCAGCAAGCGGCACCAGGAGCCAGTGGTTGACACGGAGCCGGCATCCCCGTCCCCCCGGCGCCAGGAGCGGTGCGGGGCGAGGGCGCGGGGCGGGGCTGCAGCTCACGGGGCACCCCGGTAGCTGTAGTGATTGCGGTCGGGGTCGCTGAGGGTGAGCGGGAGGCTGGGCTTGCGCTCCAGGTCCTTCTCATCGCACTGCCGCGGGGGACGGTGCTTGAAGAAGTCGGAAACGTAGCGGACCTGGGAGGGACGAACAGGAAAAGTGTTTTAGGGATCCCTCCGGCAGGCTGAGCTTCAGCCAGGGGTGATGGGCAGAGCATCGAGGTCTCGCAGGGGACACTCACGATGAGGATGGCAATGAGAGCCCCTTGGAGCAGCCCTGCCAGCACATCACTCCAGTGGTGCTTGTAGTCAGACACCCGGGTGTAGCCCACGTAGATGGCGAAGGCGATGAGCAGGAACTGGATGGTGGGACGCAGCAGCCGGGCCCATTTCCCCACCAGCCGGGCTTGCACGTAGAGCTGGGCAGGGAATTGGGGAAGCAATCAACCACCCAGCACAGGGGGCATCGACCAGCCTGCAGATGGGGTGCTCAGGGCCCCTTATGGACCACCTGGAGGACGGGATGCAGGGGGCTTGCTGCACTTACCGCCAGGAACATCATGCAGTACATCCCAAAGGAGGAGTGTCCAGAATAGAAGGACAGTCTGTGGGGAAAAGGGACTTGTCAGGCCATGAGAGTGAGCCCCCAGTGTCCAGCTGTCTCCCCACAATCCCCCCATGTACACTGTGGGCTCTGTACTGCTGCTGTAGAGCATCGATACCCATCCAGGAGTGCCACCACACTGCAGGAGCCCAGCACCACAGGGCTGGAGGAAGGGACGTGTCCTGTGGCCCCACAGCTCACCTGGACTCAGTGACATTCCTGCTCTCTCCTTGGCAGACATTCTCCAGCTGCACATAGATGGAGCAGTTCACCTTGGACCAGTCAGGATTGCAGACAGCCAGGAAGTTTGGCCGGAGGCGGCCGATCATGTATTTGGCCAGGTCAGTCAGGGACTGGCTGATGGCCCCCCCAAAGAGGAAGGTCCCCACCACCTTGTAGAGGGCAGCCAGGTAGTTGTTGAACTCTGATTTGGAGTAGAGGCGCTCTGTGTAGACCAGATAAGCCTCCCCTAAGGAAATCTGCAGAGACCAAGGGGTGAGGGGTGACAGTGTTGGGTCACTGAGCAGCCCCCCAGCACCAGGACACAGGATGCTCTCGAGGTCCCCTCCCTGCCACAGGACCTCACAGGGCTTCTCTCCTCCCTGCAGGGAACCAACCCCATGGGATATGGGCCTTTCCCCTCAGAGGGAGCTGCTGACCTGCAGCAGCACAGCGCTCAACTAAAGGGTCCTGTTGGACACAGTTGGTGGGCTGTGCTGGAACCCAGCTCCTGGATGCTGTATGCCAGGGTGTCCCTGCCCCAGAGGGAAGGGGTTGGTGCTTCCTTACAATGACAACAGTGCAGGTGATGGTCACCCCAGCCATCAGGCCATGGGTGATGGTGTCTGTCTTGTAGGGGTAGCGGATGGAGTCATCGTTGCAGTAGAAGCCCCGCTTGTACGGGGAGTTCACCAGCGTCAGGATGACAAAGGGCAGAGACGCTGCAAGGCAAAGAGAAGGTGACAACTGGGGATGCTTTCCCACAGGCTTCCAGCTCCCACCCCATGCCTCAACCTCTGCCCCTCCTTGGGGACACAGCTCCAAGCTGCCTGCACCCAAGGCTGAAGGACTCGCACCCGCCAGCACGCCAGCCCAGCTGCTGATATGGCCCTATCAGTGCCCACAGCTGCCTGAGGCACACAGATTACCACACAAGATGGCACCTGCAGAGCCCCCACTGCTGCCCCACTCCTCCCAGGCACAGCCACAGGAGACAGGGCTGATCTTCTGCCCTCTCCTCACGCTCCCCAGGGTGTTTCATCCTAGGAGGACGAAGCTCATTAGAATTAACGAGCACAGGCATCTTGCAAACCTGTTTTACAGCAGCAAAGGGCCCTCAGGCCCAGCACGACCTTCACACCAGCTCCAGGAGAGCCACAGCCCGGAGATGCTGGTGGGTAATCCAGTCCCCTGTGCATTTGGCTTCCCAGCCTCACCCTCCTACAGCCCCTGCTCCCCCCTCTCCCTCTCCTCTCCTCCTGCTCCCGGCCGGGCTCCGGGGAGATGCCGCAACCGACAGTGCAGACGAGGAGCTTTTCCATCCGCTGTGCCCAACCCGGGCCACAGGCATCTTAAAGCTCGTGTATAAATGGGATCCTCCCGGAGATCAGAAAGGGTTTGGGGGTCTCCGCCCCGTGCAGCGGCCATGCCACGTCCCCCGCAGGAGGGGACCTCCTACCCCTGTCCCTGCCCCGAGGACCGCAGGCGGCCGGGGGGATGCTCCCCCCGGAAAGGCTCCGGAGAACGCGGTCCACCTTAAGCCCGTGCTCCTCTCCCGGTTCCGCCTTTCCCGGCGGCTTCCGCCTCCCCTTGTTCCATCGTCTCCCGGGAACACGCACCTTTGTCCTCGCCCGCACCCTCCTCCCCGCGACCCTCCCCGCGCCTCGCCCGGGGGTCTCTCCGCGCCCTGCGCTCACCAAGGGAGGGGGGAAAGCGACAGCAACCGCGCAGGAAGCCGCTCACCGGCCTCGGCCCTCGCCCCCCCGAGCGGAGGCAGCAGCCGAGAAGCGCTGCCAGGAGCTGGGAACAAGCCCCGGCTGCTCCCATCCGCTCCGGCTGCCCGGCTCGGGGGGAGCTGCCAACGCCTCTCTCTACACCTCAAACGTTAATTTCCAACTCAATTTAGACACGACGCTTTTCTTTCTGGATAATTTCATCCTCAAAAAAAGCTCCCCTAAAAATAAGAGACACCGGCACGCGAGAGAGAAAAGCGACCCAAACAAAAAAAGTAACCTGCCTCTCCCCACCGGTGCTTAGAGCCCAAGAAAGCAACTCCCGGCACGGGAGGTTCAGGCTGAAATTATGACCCAGGCCTTTATTTTTAGTCCGTCTTAATTAGGTGCTTTTCAGCGTCAGTTTTAGAAATGGGCGTCTGCCTGCACCAGGGGGGCAAGAGGCGGTCAGGGTACCGGGATGGGGCACCCCCAACCCCTCCGCCCAGAGCTGCTGAGCCCCCAGCCCCGCTCTAGCCTCCCGCCGAGCGCGGGGCCCCGTCGGGCAGGCAGCCAGGGAGGAACCGTCCCGCCCGCCCGAGCAGAGCGGCGGCGCCCCGCCGGCAGCCTCCCGGCCCCGACCTCCGGGAGAGGCCACCGCACCCGTCCCGGTGCCTCTCGGCTCCCCTTCAGCAACGCTTTGGGCACCGGGGCTCCGAGGAAAGGCTCCGAGGAAAGGATCCGGGGCCCGCCCGGCGCCACCGAACCGAATCGTCCCGAGGGCGCAGTGGCAGCACCGGGGAGGCCCAGAGCCCGGGGACGGGGGTCGTACAGGTGCCCTTGGGCTGCCTCCGGGCCGGCATCGCAGCGACAGCGGCCGGCTGGCCCGGGCAGCGTCGCGGGGGTCGCGGACCCCTGACACCGCCTGCAGACCCGACCCCAGGCGCGGCGCAGCCCCACCGGAAAGTTCGAGGAGAACCGGGTGAGAGTGGGGGGGCGGGGACCGAGGACGTTCCGAAGCCGCTCGGGGAAGGGGGGGGCGTGGGAGGTGTGTGTGTCGTGGCCGCGCCGGTCCCGAGCCCTCACCGACCGCCAGGCAGAGCACGTCGAGCACCACGAAGACCTTCCTGCGCTCCATCCCGCGCCGGTGGCAACCCCGGGGCCCGACCCGCCGCTCACATGGCCCGGAACGACGCGGACCCAGCTGGGAGGTAAAGTCCGGACAGACGGGACGGGGCGGAGCGGGGCGGGACGGGGCGTCTCCAGCAGCCGGTGCCCACGCCCGCGGTCCGGGGCGGAGCGGAGGGCGGGCTGGGGGGCCGGGACCGGGGCAGGTGTGGAATGTGGCGGGGCCCGGGGGCACTGCTGGGTCTCGGCTCCGGCCGCCCCGGTCCGGCTCCTTCGCGACGCTGTGGAGAGGGGAAGGGAACGGAGCCGCGGGTATCCCGCCAGCCTCAGGCTTATTTCCTGAGGAAAAAAAAAAAGAAAAAAAGCGGGAATTAACAAAAAATGTATAAAATGGCCACAGAAGTGTTCTGGCTGCGGCTGCTCATTGCGGAGTAGATGGGGGGCGGGCTCTGTCGCGATTGGGAGGCAGGGGGTACCCCTGGACTCCGCGGAACAGTCGGATCTGGTCACAGGACCGGGCGCCTGCTTGTTTCAAGCTGTGATTACACCAGCGGAACCCCGGGCGATGTTTTCCCGTCCCTCAGACGGTGCCGGAGCAGGGACCGGCTCCCGGCGCTGCCCCTGGGGACTGGGGACATGCCAGGCCGGTGGCACTCGGGGCGGGGACAGCCGCAGCCTGCTTGCTCCTGGCCCGACTCTTGGTCAGGAACGGCAGGAAACACAAACAATACAGAAACAACCCAAATGATCGCTACTGGGCTGGTTTATTTAAGTGCCGCGGGAGCGGCCCGTGGGGTGTCGAGGCTGCTGCGGGGGGAGCCGGCAGTGCTCCCGGGCTACCCGGGGAGCTCGGGAGGGGGAGGAATCACCCCCCAGCACCATTCTGCCCCCCTGTAACCTCCCACCTGCCCGCCGGGGCCCTGGCAGAGCTGCCGGGGCAGGATTTGTCCCACACGCAGAGCCTCCAGGCTCCGAATCTTGGTGTCGGGCGGGCGAAGCCCCGAGGCAGAAGCCGGGGGGGGATGCTGCGGGAAGGGAGGTCGCGGGGGGCCGTGGGGTGCCAGGGCTGTGTCGGGACGTGGCTCGTCCTGGAGCAGGGCGGAGGGGATGAGATAAACCAGCGGATCCGGTGCCCAGAGCAGGACTTTGCCCCAAGTGGTGCCGCGGCCGTCAGACGGTGCCACGGCAGCAGAAGCCACCCGGGAACGGGCGCCCGGCCCGGGACAGGAGGCAAGAGCCAGAGAACAGAATTTATGGGGGCTTTTTTGACGAACAGAGGAGTTTTGTGGTGAGGAACGAGCCTTCCTGTGGAAACACACAAGGCAGTTGCAGCAGGGAAGTTTCTCTCGCTTCCAGGATGTTGTTTCCGGCTGAAGGCAGAGAGGTGGATGCAGAACCCCTGCCTACCCCTGCCACGGCCCCACTACCCACTGCCGGAGGCTCCCGGGGCCTGGGAGGACCGGGGGCAACCAACACCTCCCCCCAGGGTGCCGGGGTGGTGAATTCAGCCGAGGATGCACCAAGCACCTGGGGCCAGAGAGACTCAGACAAGCCAGGACCCCTGTTCTTGTTCCCAGCACCATCAGGATGCACTGCAGCATCTCAGTCTCCAAAACCACGACAGACTTCCAGCTCATTTTCAAATGATGTTTTTAATTAAATAAATAATGTCGAGGGGTCTTCAAGGCAGTATCACTTCACAGTGTAGGGCTTGGGAGGGGAAGGGAGGAGGGGGAAAGAGTCCAGCATAGGGAGTGGCTCAAAGTGAATGTGCTTTGTAAGAAGGAAAAAGAAAAACCCCAACAAAATAACAAAGCCTCCTGGAGTAACCCCCTCCCTGTCCCAGCCCCTTCCACCCCTCTCAAAGTTATGTGGAAAAATCGCCACACTCATGTTGAAAGACCCCGTGGGCATCTGTAAACAACACTGAAGAACATAAATAAGAGACACTTTCACCTCCCCCAGCCTCCCCTCTCCTTTCATTAGGGCTTGAAACAAACCAAAGAAAAAAAAAGGTTTCAGAAGAACTAAGATGGAGAGGAGATGCCAAGGCCTGGCCCTCCTCCTCTCCCCCAGGAAAGACGCATGGCAGCCTGGGCAGTTCCACTGTGGGGTGGGCACTCGTGTTTGCTTTCTGTTCCCAGCACCTGGGAGCACCTTGCAGGGCCAGCTGGGGCAGAGGAAAACCCCATTAATACACACAAAACAGGCCCGGGGCTCAGGAGAGGAGGGACAGGGCCTGGTCCTGGCATCCTGTGCAGCTGCTGTCTCCCTGCTCCCACCAGGGTGCTGAGCACAACCCCACAGCACCGGGGGCAAGAAGGATCCAGGCTTCAGCACTGAGTCATCTTCCACATCCACCAGCAGCAGAACCAACTGCAGGATCATCCAAAAGCCTCTCCCAAAACAACAACAACAAAAAATAAGCAACCCAAACCCCCTCCAAACGCAGAAAACAGCTGAGGGAAGGAACACCTGCACCAGAGCCCTGCCCGGGGAAAGGGAGGGAGAAAGCATGGATTTGAGCTGTGGTGAACCCTAGACCTGGGGCAGGCCCGGGAAGTTAAGCAGCTCCAGCAGCTCCAGCACACCCACACACCTTGCTGGGGCTCTGCACAGCATTGGCCACCTCACTGCCACACGGGGCCACCCTTGTCACCTCCCTGAAACATTCCAGTGGCAGTAAGAACACTTTCCTCTCAGAAAACAGCTTTTTGTGTGTGTGAGGCTGAGGGGCCAGGAGCCCAGGGACTGCTGTGCTCTCCTTGCCTGGTAGTGGTAGCTTGGGGACCAGACTTGGGGAGCCAAGCAGCCTCCTCCTCCTCCTCCCTCTCCAGCTGATGGACTCAGCAAGCTGGGATATTTCCACTTGCATTTCACCCTCTTGTACTGCACCAGGCAGCAAGGATCACATCACTCACCACCACCAGCAGCACAGAGAGACAGTGTCCTTTGGTGAAACCCTTGTAGCTCCCAGCACAAGCTGTCCCCAGCCCTCACAGCAAGGGAAGGTGAGGACTGGGGGGCACGGGGTGCTGCTGCCCCATGCTGTGTCACCTTCCCAGACAGGAGGGGAGGGTCAGACCAGCCCACATCCCACCTGCAGCTGGTGGCAGCACAAGCAGAGCCATGAGCAATCACACGAGCAGAGTGTGCCTGTCACAAGGCACAGCTGGAATGCAGGATGGCTGCTGGGATGAAGGGCCAGGACTCCTCATCTTCCTCTGGCACTGCCGTGCCTGTCCACAGCCAGCAGCCCCACAGCCTGGCTGGCTGGTGCTCCCCATGGACCTCCAGAGTGCTGCAGCCTCCAGGCTGTCCCCCCATCCCAGCCCTGTAGTGCTGGTGACACATCCCTGCCCTCAAAACATCTCTGAGCTCAGACTGTCCCCCCCAGGGGGACAAGGACATTCCCTGTCCAAAGGCAGGGACTCTCCCAACAGCCTGGAATTACCTGGGGTACATGTGGGCAACAAAACGGGGGGCAAGGGACCACCCCCTCACCAGAGCCAGCCACAGCTTGGTGTGATTGTGTCAGAACACGTGGGAGCAGAAGGTGTTTTAGTTTCACTGTAGCCTGGGATAAAGGAGGATGGAAAGATGGATTCTGACCAACAGCTCCAAACTGTCCCTGTGGAACAGCACAAGTTCCAGGATTTCATTCCGTCGGGTCCGAGTCCTTGCTGGGTCTGTGACAAAGTTTGTGAGTGGAGACTCTCACTGTGACAAAGGCTCTGAGTGAGCCACAGGTGCTGGGCAAGCCTGGTGAGCAGTCAGAAAGCTATTTACATCTCCAATGCCAATGAGGCCAAAATCTGTGACCGATAAGGACACTTGAGCAGATGCCACCACTGCCTCTGGGTCTCTGTCCAAATCCACAGGGCCAGCAATTAAAGGTAAACCCTCATTAATGTCTGCAGGGAGAGTGAAGTCCATGGTTATCGTCTCACCAGAGCTCTGCAATGCCTCCTGCTTCTCTGCTAGTCCTGGTCCTGCTGGTGGCAAAGCATAGAGCCCCGTTTCTGAGGGGGGGACAGTGACAGGGTGGTGTGTGCAGGGAGCTGAGGTGGTGCCCGAGGAGGTTTCCTCTGTGGGGTCGAAGGAACAATTTGTCTCAGAAGGAGTGCTGCACTCGTAGCCCTGCCCCGACTCACTCATGCTGCCCAGGCTGCAGGCTGTGCTCTCCACACTCAGGGGCTCTGAACACCACAGAAGGCAGGGAAGAGAAAAAGAGAAAGAAACCTGAAGTGAGGCCCTGACACACAGAAATCCAGAATCCAGTTCAGTCCCACCTCATCCCAACAGTATTTGTTTGATGGCACAAATGTTTCTTTATTATTACAGCAACAAAGAACCCTGCCAGCACGCAGCCAAGAAAGGCAAGATGCAGACAGCAGATGGGAGGCCATCAGTGTTTCTATGGAAATTAAAGGAAATCCCACAGAGACACTCCAAGATAAACCAAAACCCAAGTCTCATCCCCTCATGCCAACAGCCCCTGGGAGGTGCCCCAGGGGAGAGGAGCAACATGATGATGACAAGAAGGGGAAGGCAAAGGGGGAGTTGGTGCTGTGAGGTGAGGCAGAGGAGCTATCCCCATGGCAGGAGGTTACCTGTGCTCTCCATAGCGAGCTGGTCCTGAGAAAAGTGGGAATCCAGGCAGCTGGCTGCAGAGGGAACGGGCAGGGAGCTCCGGGAGCGAGTGGTGTTCTCCACCTCCCCTCCATCCAAGTCGTTGTCCGTGTAATCCCTGTGGGGAAAGAGAGACAGCACTGCCACCTCCTGTCAGGCAGAGAGATGCAGGCAGGGAAAATGGTGACTGGGATTCAAACCCATTGACCAATAAAGCTGTGGAGACCGCCCGTCCCCTCCTGCTCTGCAGAGCCCAGCAGGCAGCACAGAGGGATCTGGGATTTCAGGTGTTTTCCTGTCTTGAATCAGAATACAAAAAAACCACCGAGGCTTCACCTGATGTTTTTAATGGATTCAACTCAAATATTTCGTTTTGAGCCTTTAAAAAGATTAGAGTTTCAACCATTTTGAAAAGCATTTTCTGTAATTAGCATACATTTCAAAGCAAAGATTTTTGTGTCAAAGGGCAGAAGAAAAAGAAATTAATTCAGTCTCCAAACCACCAGAAATAGTGTATTTTTTTACTTAAAAAAATATCCCTTCCCAAAACCTCACTGAGTTATTTCCTGAGCTTAGCAGCCCCAAATCCCTGACTCCAGCCTCAACTTTTGTGAATGCATTTGCCTGAAACAAACGAGTATTTTCTGACAGATAAAATCCACATCCAAGCAAATAACTGCTTCACCTTCTCTCCCCACACTGACCACGTTTGTTCTGAGCACTTCCAGAGCATCCCACCACGTTCCCACCCCAAGAAACCTCCCAGAGCAGCGAGCACAGCCCTCCAAGGGGAGGTGCCCCTCCAAGGGGAGGTGCTCTGCAGGAATCTTCACTGGGAGGTTAAAATTACTAATTTTAGTGTGAGAATATTCCACGCACGTGGCTCCAGGGTGGAGGACGTACTTCTTCCTTCCTAAACGAGTCTGCTGAGTGAAGTAGTCGTAACGTTCTGATTTCTTCCACATGTAGTAATACTCCACACACTCTCCCACCGAGCGGGTGCGGACCTGAGGAGGAACAATCAGTCAAAGCCAAGCCCCAAGGCTCCTCTGGTGGAGTCAGGACTACTCTCCCGTTTAATCAGCACAGAAAACGAGGTGCATTACAGTGCTTGGCATTGCTATGGACACAGCTACGCTGCAGAACAGAAGCACACACTGAGATTTCAGAGGAATCACTCCCCACGGGGCATGACTGCTCTTGCAGTGTGGGGTTGACACATGGTTCATCCGTGCAGAACCTTCCTGCACTTCCAGCATCACACTTAACACCATGAGAGCAAACCTGCATCCATTTTCACTGGCCAGCATCAACATGCCCACATTTTATCAGCAGTAGAACTGGACTCTCTGGTTCTGCCAACTCCCAGCACAGCAGCCTATGTCCTGGGGCACAGCTCTCCCTACAACAGCATCTTCCGTTCTAGAGGACCCCAGGGGACTTTACAAAACATCCACATGCTCAACTCACTCATTCACAGAAGGACTGCAAGGGCTGAGAGTTTGGAAAGAACTTTTGAGACTCCAGAAAGGGCTAATCAGTAATTAACTGACATCACTCATGCAGGTCAGTGTTGTTTGTGACTTCTCCCACCTGGAAAATAAGGCAGAGCAGGGCAGTGAACAGCCCATGGCTGCGAGCATGAGTCAACACAAAGCCTGGGGTGGGAACTCAGCAGTCCTGAACTTCCTGCAGTAGCCGAGGCTCAAAACATACCTGGTGGGAAGGCACACACCTCCTGTGCCTTAGCAGGACGCAGGGGGAGCCTCCTTACCTTATTTGCTTGGATAAGATGGAAGTTTTTCCCATGGACCCTGAAGCCATGTTCAAAATTTCTACATTCTTCTTCACTCCAGGCACAAAGCTCATCTATAGCAGAAAGAAAGAGCTGGAGATGTACAGAATCCAGAAAGTGTCACTCACAGGAGTCCAAATATGGGAGGTTCTCACCTCTGATAACCTTCACATTGAACCGTAACCTCCGCAGTGCCTCTTCTGCATTGAAGTTGCATTTAACCAGTTCATACAAAGCCTGGGAAACAGGGGAAAGTAACTGATAGCTTGTACCTGAGCAACAGGCCACACACCAGCATGCTCAGGACTCTCTTTGTTTCATAAAACTTATTTTTTTTCCCAGGGGCCACTTTGTCACTAACCCTGTCCTGACCTTCAGCAAGGTTTTCTGCACTTCTTGATGCAACGGATTACAACCCCCAGGGCTGAAACTCTGCAGATTACAGGTGTGTCTCTGTGTTGCTGCAGGCTTGCTGTGGGGATCTGATCCAGCTAGCTTAGAGGAAATAACTGCTCTGAAGTTTCTTAGCCAAACGTTTTATCTGTTTTATCTGAATTAGACAGTGCTAGAGAGGATGGATCCAAAAGGAGGTTCCTGGCTTGGGGAGTTTGGGTTATTGGGAGAATATCTTTAAAGTGGGTGTCTCAGCTGGGGTCTCTGTAGGAACTTTGGGGTCTCAGGAGTGTCTACAGGCCATGAGCAGCCCCCATGCCCACCTGCTCATTGTCCTTCACCATCTCTCCCTCTGGCAGGCTGCTGCCAGACAGCTCCTCCCATCGCCGCTTGACTGCGCGGTACAGGAACTCCTCCACCTCTCTCTCAGGAAGGATGTTTGGGTCCCAAAGCAGCTGATCTTCATTCTCATAGGCTGACAGAAAAAGCACTGGAATAAGCTAACTGAACAGAGAATTCTAAGAAACAGTCTTCATGTATGTGTGTGGGAAAGAAAGGAGAGAGGAAACCTCTCCTCGGTGCTCCAGCCGGGCTCTACAGAGGAGGTGCTGCACCTTCCCTGCAGACTTTGAACAGAAAATCTTCTCTTTATACCCCTGTGAGGGCTGAGCAAAGGCTCAGCTTGTCTCCACTTCTTCAGAAGGGCTGGCTGACAAGGTTTTTGTTCTCAAAGATTGCTTTGATTCATTAATCCTGGCAACTGAAACCCCAGGTTCTAAGGTGTCTTTTCCAGCACAGTAAATAAAGAGTGGGAGATGAAGTCTGCTTTGAACTACAACCCTGGCCAGGGCTCAAGACCCTCTCCCTGTTCTAGACAAACATTCAGCAGCTGCAAGGCTGTCCCTGCCCTGTGACAGTGTGGAGGGCTCCTCTAGGAGCTGCCTCAGACATCCAGAACTGAGGAAGAACACAGCATCACTGAGTGATTCCTGCCCCCTTCAGCTTTGAAGGCTCTCAGTCCACAAGAACATGGCACAAAGCAAAGCAGAGATAAAAAAGTAAAGCAACAGCACAGAGGGAAGCAAGAAGACTTTGCAATAAAAAAAATGCAGAAATATTGAGATTTTTCTGTTCAGATAAGCATTAGCATGCTCTGTGCCTGTGTCAACACTGAGAGGTGACACAGAGCAGAACTGGTGACCAGGGCCCCACAGCTCCAGCTCCAAGAGGACACACAAGGCTTCCTTACCTTTTTCACCATGCCTGTTCAAGTGGAGGGTGGGAACAGTGGCTTGGTACTGAGGTCCAACCATGATCTCCTGAAAGATCACCACAGAGAAGTGGGCAAATTGAAATGGAGAATGCCTGGTGCAGGCACCAAGATGAACTTCATCATTTAGGGACAACGACAGCAGGAGGCTGATTTATGGGTCAGCAGTCCCTCACCATCCTATTACCTCTAGGGAACCCTGGCTATTTTATAGGGTAACTAGAAAGATTTACTACCAACAAGATGAGATTTGGGGAACCTGAGGGTATTTACATAGTTTTAATGTTAAGAGATATATCACAAGCAGCTAAGGCTGGAGATGAAGAAATGCAGCAGCTCTCCTGCAGCCTTCACTGCCAGGAATATTGGTGGGAATGTTGCAGAGCTTTTCACCATTACAGGGCTACAGGCTGTTCTGATTCACCAATGCACAACAGCATTCTCCTTAACTGAAGCAGAAAACAATTTCAGATAAGGATTTCAAAACTGTACTTAAGGAAAGCTGCTGTAACCCTCACCTGCCACTGCCTTCCACAGAAAAAAGAAATTAAATTTCTTGAGGAAGGACCACAGTGCTTTGGCATTGTGCCTTCCTCAGACTCAGACACACTGAATTAGCTCCCCCTCCTCATGCACTCAGATCATTCACCTTCTTGCACTCATTGGGTGGGATGGAATCCTCCTCTGAATCCTCAGCCATGGAGGAAGCACATGGAGATGAACAGGGTTCTTTGTCTTCATCAGCAAGGAAGTTGTTTGCTTTGTGGGGAAGAAAAAGACCTATGGTTATGAAATGGTCATTTTTCTGTTACTCCATGGTCCCTCTCTTTCCCATAACTTTCTCTGCTAAAATTACTTTCAGCAAGCATCTCACAGACAACTCACCTGGATTTTTGTAGTGAAATGAGGCAACCAGGTGCCACTAATTGCCAGGGAGTGAGCATGAGCTTGTGTTAAGCCCACCTGTGCCTACTCCCTGGCAATTAGTGGCATCTGGTTGCCTCATTTCACTGCAGATTTTAATTTCCTCCTTTTAAATAAAGGAATTTGCCCACTGCCTTGTGGTGGAGCCAACCAACCCGGGGAGCTCAGACTCCCTTGTTCTGCAGGCCAGCAGAAGGAATAAAACACCACCTGATGCTGAGTCCCTCTCCTGCCCTTTGGCTTCCTGCCTGCCCCAGGGTTTAGGAACAGCCACGCTGCATAATCCAGCAATTCTGCAACAACTGCAACTGCAGCAGGTAGCAAAACCATCCTCACACTCTCCATGTCAGGAGTGACAGCTGGAGACAATGCTCCCCTCATCCCACCCCCCCTCTGCACTCCACTGTGTCCCAGTAACACCACGGGGACACAGGTTTCATGTGCACCCCCCAGAAGGAAAATGGGAAAACTGGAGTCAGGGAACAGAGGGGGCAAGATGAAGAAAAAACATTCCTGCCCTGTTCTGCACACCACACACTGTCAGGAAAAAACAATTCCTTAGAAATGAGCCACACTTACAGCCAGGCTGGTTTGGGAACAGGTCCGATGCATCGTGGGACGTGACAGAGGGAGTCAGATCATCAGCTGAAGATTGGGTCTCCTCCTCTTCTTCCCCTGAAAGCAAATCCTTCGCTATTTGTTCCTTTTAACAACAACAAGAAAGTGAAAAATATTTTTAACTTAAAAAAAAAAAAAAAATTTAATTACATGTGTAGGGGGTGAGGCCTAAAGTAAAGCACTTCTGGCCAACAGGCAGCTGCTCTTACCTTATCCAGAGTCATATCTGGGAGATTTGGAGTGATGTCATTGCTCTCACTGTCCTGCTCTGAGATGGGGTCAGATGCCTCATAGCCATAAAGTGCAAGCAGCTCCTCAAATGGCATTTCACTGCTCTGAGCAAAAGGAGGACAAAGCTCCATCAGGAATGGAACCAGCACTGAGACCAACACCAGCTGCAGCAAACACAGGTTGCAGCAGCAGTCAGGCCAGCTCTGCCCCTTGGGGGGCTCTGAACTGCCTCAGGTCATGCTGCATTTTTAAATTATATTTCTTTTTTAGACTAGACTTCATGCTGGTGAGGAGATGCCAGACAGCAGGGTTGTATTTATAGCAATGGGAAGGAGCAAACCCCTGTATCAGCCCCGTGCCTGAGGCAAAGAGTCTCTGTGACCAAAAACGTACTTTGTGTTCCACCAAGGCCCCCGAGGCACCACAGGAGATGGATCTGCTCATCTTTGTGGTTCCTCCCTCTGAAATGGACACACACCCAAGAGCTGATGCTCTCCAGGGCAAGCAAAGGCCACCTCACCTGAGCAGCAACTCAGAATCATAGAACGTGAGGGGTTGGAAGGGAGCTCAGTACAGGGTCACCTACAGCAGGTGACACAGGGACACATCCAGGTGGGCTTTGAATGTTCCCAGGGAAGGAGACTCCACAACCTCCCTGGGCAGCCTGTGCCAGTGCTCTGTCACCCTCACAGTGAAAGAATTCTTCCTAATACTTTCCTAATAACTTGGCAGGCTCCATATTTACCACTGTCACCTGCTGTCAGAACCACCCTCCCTGTCCAAAGCAAACACAAGACTCCCCAAACAGCACGTTGCCAGCTGAGCAAGCCAGAGCTTTTGATTTCCCTTCCCTTGCTGCCTTTACCTGAGAGGCACTGAAACTCTTCTCCAGCTCTTCTAAAGATTTCTGCTTCTCCTGAGCATCATCATCATCCTCGTCCCTTTCCTCCCGCACGCCGTAGTTCTGTGAGAGGATCTCTGCCAGGTTCAGTCTGTGATCAGCTGAGCCCATGGACACAACTGCAAGGGGGAGAAGAAGCTGGGATCTTAGCACCAAACCCTCGGACACCCCAAAGCCTGGGAGGAGCCCCCGTTTCCCTCTGGAGAGCATCCCACCCCCCCAGGAGCAGCCCCAAGTCCTGGGTACCTGCTGCACTCTGCAGAGCCGGCTCTCCGGGGCACAGGCTGTGTGCTGGGTATGGCACCACCCTGGGGCTCTGCCTTCCAACTGAGGCCTTCCAGGAGAGAAAAACACACTGAGACACCTCTTCTGAAAGCATCACACACCCCACATCCCCCCCTCAACCCTCAGCAAAGGCAACAGATTCAATTCCCAAGCACAAGTTAATAGAGGGCAGCATCAGGAACTGCTCAGGTGCCCTCAGCAGCTCCCCCAGGTCACCTCTCCTTGGGCTCAGCACCTTCCCCTCTCTCTGCAGCTGGCAGTGCTTCCAGCTCAGCCTTTTTATCTTCAGCACCCTCCTAGTTAGTTATCCCTTCACCAGTTGCAGACCTCAGATCCTGGCAGCCAACATCTTCATGGAAGAGAAGGATTCTGACCCTCAGCACTTGCTCTCCAGACACCACCCCCCTCTGAACCCAGCCCTGGCTGCTCCTCCCACCTCCTGCACCCAGGGACAAGAAGCTCAAGAAGACCTCCTGGCCAAGGTGCTCCTGGTGCTGGTGACTTTTGGGCCACCAGGAGAGGCCATGGTGGTGGATTCCCTTTATTCTGATAGCACAATGCTGCACAACAGCTGCTGCATCCAGGGCTGTGTTTCATAGCAGGGGGAAAGGGGGACTGAATCCCTTGAATCTCTCACTTCAGGCTTCCTGGAGGCTCTTTCCTCCCACTAATCCCTGCTTTTCAGGCAGACAGGAACTCTCTGCTCAGAAGCTGCCCAGAGGTGGCTGGCTGTCAGCCCCGGGTAGGATTTCTGGATGACTCCAGGCCCCTCCTTAATGCTGGACTCAAGTTTTCAGGCACGTGGAACAAAAGCAGCAGCCACACTTCAGAAAACGTGGGCACAGGAAGAGCCCTGACAAAGCTGTTCCCCAGCATGAGGCCAGCTGCTTCTCCAGAGAAAACCCTTTGGGCTGAGACCACTGGGTTAAGAGGCTGAGGAGCACCAGGACCATTTCCCTCTCCAGCATCCCAAGGTCCTGCTCCAGCTCCTCCACCACCAGGATGTTCTTCCAGCGTCCTCCCCTCATCCCGTGGTCACCACGAGGGTCCCGTGGGGGGTACGAGGGGCAGATGTACCCTGAGGCCGCTCTGACGGGACGGGGCTGTTTGGAGGCCCGACAGGGACCGGTACCACCCAGACCAGCTCCCGCGGTGCCGCCCCGGCCCGGTGCTGGCAGCAGCGTCCGGACACGGTGGCACCGCGACCCTCCCGGTCCCCGCTGTCCCCCTGAGCCCCTCCCCGACCTCCGACACTCAGCCCCGCCGTTACCCTCCGGTCCTCTCCCGGTTCCCCATCACCCGGTACCGCTGGACCCGGCCGTGCCGCAGCCTCCGGGCCCTCGCTGTCCAGGCCGGGACCGGGCCCAGCCCCGGACGGGTCCACCGCTCCGGAGCCCCTTTAAAACGCTTTTCCCGCCTGTGCGGCCGCGGGCAACCCCGGGGGCTGGAGGAGGGGAGGGGGGGGGAAGCTCAGGACCGGTGCCGCTCCCCGGGCCCCGCCACCGGGGCACGCCCGGCAGCCCCTTCCCCCGCTGCCGCCCGGGGCCTCGGCACCCCCCGCCCGGGCCGCCCCGCCCCACCCCGCCGAATCCCCCCCACGGCCGCCGTTCCGCGGCCCCAGCTGCTGGCGCTGGGGGTCCCGGTCCCGGTCCCGGAGGAGGCCCCAGGCCCCGGCAGCGCCTCACTCACCTCCGCCATGGCCGAGCGCGAGCGGCGGGGGGGTGCGCGAGCCCCGGATGCGGCGGCGGCCGCTGATTGGCTGCGGCGCGGCGGGGGCGGGGGGAGCGGCGGGGGCGCGGCGGGGCGGGCGGGGCGGGGCCGGGGGTCGGGGGGCACCGGCGGCGGATCCGATGTGGGCACCGTGAGCTCAGCCGCTCCGGGCCGGTGCCGAACCCCCGCAGAGCACGAGCGGGTCGGTGCACAGGGTGGCCCCAGCGGGCACCGGCGGGATGGCGGCATCACCGCCCGGTGGCGGCGGAGATGCAGACCCGGTCCTGCCGGGGACTGAAATGGCGCGTATACCCCCAAACCTGCGCTGTTAAACACCGCGGGTGATGGTCCTAAAAACACTTGGGGGCTGCGGGAAGTGAGCCCTCAGGGACCCGCGGTGCATCCCCCCGAGTGCGGTTCCCCCGCACACCCCAAGGGCCTCCCGTAGCCCCGAGCCCTGCCCGGGACCCCCCCCTTCCCCGGGGCACCTGCAGCCAGCGCCTTCCTCAAGCCCCCCGGTGGGACACACCACGGCATTGACCTGGTTCGGTCCAGCAGGTCAGAGCTCAGCTCCAGCGGTGTTTCTGGAGCCCACCTTGGGGTGCGGGTTCGGGTTCGGGTTCGGGTTCGGGGGGGGCTCGGTGCCTGCTCGGTCCCTCGGAGCAGCCTCCGTGCCCTGGCAATTTGCGTTGGTTTGGCTCAGGCTGTTGAGCTCAGGAAGAAAAGTGCTGTCAAGTGCTTGTGAAGTGGCAGTGGTCCTTCAGCTGAGGAGCTGAGCACTCCAGAACGCCTTTGTTCCCTCACACGGACCTGTCTGGCTCCTCTCAAACGACTAATGGGTTGCAGGTGATGTCTATTCAATTATAAAAAAAAAAAAAAGAAATAACCTTGTCTGGAGCTTTCAGAGAATTTTCTACAAAATCTGCTCAGCCTCGCTGCCAGCAGCAGGCCCAGGTGTTCAGTCACTGTAAAAGAAGCAGAAAAGGATGGATTTGGGATCAAGACTTCTGTGACTCCATGGCATGAATCTCCAGGCCCTCTGCCTGTTTGCAGGCTGCTGCAGGAGCCACCTTGCTGGTCTGCTGCCACCCAGCCTGCCCTGTGGCTCTGGAACCAGTTCCTCCCAGTGACTGTGCCAGTCCCACCAGTGTTTGGTGCCCAAAGGCTCCTGTGTGGCTTCACCATCACACTTTGATACTGTCCCTCCGCTGGTCTCACCAAGCGAGCTCTGCTCCCATCTGGAGGGAAGGACTCACTGCAGCAGATTTATTTTCATTCCCTGTGGCAGCTCCTGGCTCTGCTCCTCACCCTGCTGCTGTGCCAGGAGCTCAGATCCTCAACCCGGGGCGGTTCCCAACCCAGCTCCGCTCTGCTGTTCAGTGACTGCAGTGACAGCTGCCAGGCTGAGGTTCTCCAAGTGCCCTAAGGGGGTGACAGGACAGTTCTACAGACACTTCCATTGCCCAGGGTGCCAATTTCTATCCCCAGAGCTCCCGGGTGCCCTGGTTCTCTGTCCCGAGGCACCTCCAGGCCCTGAAGGCAGCACAGAGGCTGCAGAGCAGCTGGGGGGTGAGCAAGGGCATGCCCAGGTCAGCACGGTGTGTTGGGGGGTTTGTCACCTGGCATCCTGTATTTTATTATTTTCAAAGGCCTTTCAGAACCAGAGAAGCACCCGAGGGGGCTGAGATGCTCTGAGTGTCCCCAGTCATTTGTCCTGCCTCTTCAGTAGCTTTGCAGTCACTGCTCTGGGGACCAAGACTGCGAGAGACAGAAAGGTGAAGTGGCTTTGGCCAAATCCAGGTCGATTTGGCTGCAAAAAAAAACCAACAAAGCCTCGAGCTCGCCCTCCTTTCCCTTCTCCTCCCGTGCTCTCCCTGTGCTGCTTCTCACAGAGCTGCACAGCTCCGGGGCAGACAGCAAACGCGTTTCTCATGGCACAGGTCAGCAGAGGGTGCTTTGCCAGAGGGAAACAAATGTCATCGGTGTTGGGAAAGGACCGAGCCCTGCGCAGGGAAAAGGGATTTGTGTCCAGCTGCAGGGATCTGCAGGGTGAAGGATGCCGCCCCGGACCGGGTGTCAGCTTTGGCTGTGCAGAAACACTTGGTTGCCTCCAGGTTGTGACTGTCAACAGGCAGGACTGACCTGAACGCTTCCCAGAGTGGTGATGAATCAAGCTGTGAAGAAGCATTAGTTTCACGAGTGCTAGATGGAGCTGTGCTACTCACAAATAATAAACTAGTTCGGGTTTTCAGACAAGCTGCTCCTCCCGTGCTGCCAGCCCTTTGCTGGGCTCTGTTCTGCTCCAGCCCTGTCCACCCAGGTGGGGACAAGTGATGGGATCGGTGTGTTAAGGTGGTGCCTGCACGTCTGCAGAGTTCCTTTCTTGTACCTGTTGTCCTTTCTTCTCCCCTCCCTCCTTCCCAACAAACCTCCGCTCCGAGTCATCGCACGAATGTAATTTATTTACATTCCAAATACTACATAACAGTCTGTGTGGGGGTCACAAAAATACCACACAGAAGGTGTTTTTCAGCCCCGTCTCCACTCGATGCTCCAAATGCGCCATTCCTGCCCCTCACCCTTTCAAACATCTTGTTCACAGCTGCAGCTTCAAAAGGACCAAGGGAGGAGGAGGGGGAGGCTGCGGGGTGCAGCTCGAAGCTGGGAGCGAGCTGGCGATGCTGCCATCACCGTCGTCTGCCATGGAGGAGCTGAGACCCCCCCAGCCCCGCTCCCCCGAGGTCCTCGTGGCCATCCCGCTGGGTCCTGCCTGTCCCCACCTGCCCCACAGGGAGCTCTGGGGCCGGACTGGGGCTGGTGGCATCCCACAGCCAAGGGAAGGGGAGGGCGGTGGCCGGGGGGGGAGAAAGGGGTGTCTGTCCTACCCTGAGCTGCCTCTGCCCCTCCTCTTCCCCCCGCTCCGCGCTCATCCCGGGCTCATCCATCTTTCAGGGCTGAAACCCAATTACATCCCGGAGGGGGATGGTGCAGCCGGCAGAGCTGCCCATTAGCTCCGGGGAATGGAGATGGAGCGATAGGAGCCCTAATGCCTCCTTCACAGCCCCAGGAGGCTGCTGCGGGCATGGGGGGGCAGCGCCGGCCCCCCGCAAGCCCCGTCTCCATTCCTGCCCCCCCCGCTGGCCTCGATGCCGTCTGTCCCTCTGTCTGCCTTCTCCTGCTGGATGCGGGACAGACGGCGCTACGCGGTGGGGAGCCCAGAGAAGGGTCCCGTGGGGGTGGGATAAGGACGGGACCCCTTTGGGCCGGGGGGACGCAATCCCGGCCCGGAGCCTTCCGTCCCCAGCTCCCGCCGTCCCGGAGGTTTGGCGGTGAAGCCTGCTGAGCTCTGAAGTTTTATCAACGCCGTTTCCCTCCTGCTCAGCCTTCCCTTCCTCCCCTCGACTGCCACAAATGATCCTATGCAGATGCTAATCTGCAGAAGAAGAAAAAAAAAACCCATTTCACATTTAATTGCAGAACATAAAGATATTACAGGGTCATTAAAACACCATGAATATGGAAATGAAATCCACAGGCATCCATGCAGATAATGGCAGGGAAAAGGGAGCCGCAGGTGAAGCTGAAAGGTGGAAAGGTCGGCTCCGTCTGGATGCCGCATTAACCCCCCGCTCCCAGGGCCAGGATGGGGAACCTCGGGGGCTCCCGCCTCGGGGCGGCGGCGGGGCCAGGGCTCGGGGTGCTCCGGGACCGATCCGAACGCCTCGTTTCCGCCGCTCCCGGCAGCTCGGGCTCCCCCCGGCACCGCACGCTGCCGGTTTGACACTGACATGAGCTGCTGAGCGGAAAAAAAATTAATGGGGACCTCGCTAATTGGAGCTGAACCACCAGGAAAGGAGACGGGGCTGAACGGCAGCCCATCCCCGCGGCTGCGGTGGCGGGGGTGACATGGGGGGGACATGGGGTGGCACGGCCGGGAGGCATCCACGGCTGCTGGGTTCGGGAGCTGCTGCCTCGCCAGGCTGGCACAATGTCAGCCGCAGCCCCAGAAACTTTTCTTCTCCGGTTCCCATGGAAACGAGGAATTTTCTTCTCCCCAAAGTTGATCGGGGCTGCGGGGCGGCCGTGGGCAGGGACAGCCGGTGATGCCGGGGCCCAGGAGCCGTCCGGTGGAGCTGCCGGTTCCTCCTAAGCAGTGCCCCGGTGCTGTCGGTGTAAGGGCTTCGTGTCTACGGAGCGGGACCCCAGAGCAGCGCAGAGTCCCCGGGATGAGCTGAAGGGTCGAGAGGGGCCGGGGAGGAGGAGGAATGTCTCTTGCTGTGCCTGTCTGTCCTCCCCAGCAGCTCGCCCGGATAGGACGAGCAGCTTGCTTGGAAAAAGCACCCGGCAGAGCGAGCGGAGAGCTCTTTCTCCCACCCCAGCCATTCTGACCCCCCCGCTCAGCCAGCCCAGCTTTGCCTCAGGCTGGGGAGGATGCTCCCGAAGCGATCTGAGACCCGTCATCAGCAATCAGAGGGCTCCAGGCTCTGATGGCCTCCTGCAGGAAGGTGACAGCCAGACGCCTGCTCTGATGAGAAAAAAAAGCAGCGACAGTCGGGGCTGTGCCCCCCCTGCAGGCCCTGGAGTCCCTGCCAGGGGCAAGCTGGAGGCTGCCCGAATCTTACAACGGGCTGGCAGGAGCCAGGCACCGGGCACCGGGAACGGGGAGCGGGGCACCGTCCCGGGAGCCACTGAAATCCCGTGGGCTGAGCTCCGGCAGCTTTTCCATGAGATAAATGTGGAGGAGACAGGTTTAGACAACAATGACTAAAACTAAGCTTCAGCAAAAATTAACTCCAAGCAGAGGAATGTTCCAGGCGCTGCCATTTGCTGCCGGTAAAAATAAACCTTCAGGTTAAACACAGCCTTTTCCTCCTGGGTCCTCACGTGCCAGATCGGAGAGCTTCCTCCTGGTGAAACAGATAAAAAAAAAACCCTAAAACCGAGCACAAGCTCCAAGGTGTGAGGCACAGGACGGGGAGCAGCCCCACTCCGGGGGATCCCTGGGGTCGGCAGGGCCGGGGCAGCTGCCTTCGCCCTTCCCGTGGGAGGTGCGTGATGTCGCTCGTCTCTTTGGCTCCGCTGCGACCAGCCTGGCAAGGGTGACACTGCTACCGGCAAAGACCCCGACCTACAGGCCCCACGGCCCCATTCCGCTCTGGGCACAATCCCTGGGGTGGGAAGGGGGACCCCGGGGCCCCTCGACGCCGAGTCCTGCGGCTGGAGGCCGGCGACCCCCCCGCTCGGCATGGGGATGGTGTTGGGTGGGGTTTGGGGATGTCTGAGCACCTGGCAGAGCCCTTCCCCTTATTCCCGAGCCACGCACCCCTTCTCCCGGGGCCGCTCCTTCTCTCCTCTGCTGCCTGCGCTGGGATTTTAATTAGTGCTCCTCCGTATATTCACAAAGCGGGAGCCCAGAATGGAAATGTACAGGTGTCCTCTTGATCCAGTTTCCATGGTTGCCGCATCGAGGTGGGGGCTGCAGCTTTTTTATTATCATTATTATTATTATTTCATAATTTTATTACAGCGGCTTCAAACCGTCGGCAAAGGAGGGAAGGGACAGGACGTTGGGGAATTAAAAATGCTGGATGAGAAGGAAACGTTCCGTGGTTGGGCTTATTTTTGCTGTCATTCTTTTTGTCTTGTTAGCAAGCGCCTGGTTCCAAGAGGCTCAAAGTCAAGGAGCTCGGTAACGAGATCCCAGACCTCGATGGCGCGGGGAAAAAGGCCCGTTCAGCCGCGCCGGAGCCGCGGGAATGCCCATGGGACCGCCCCGGCAGCGGAAGACCGGGGTAGGGGTCAGAGCCAGAGCTGAGCTGTGCTGACACGTCCGTATCCCTGTCCCTGTCCCCATCCTCACCTCCCTGTCACCCCCCGCTGGAACAGCAAAGCTTCCCCGGCCCTGGTCTGCCAGGGCATCCAGCCTACCCCCGAGCAGAGGCCACTGGGGATACTGGGCTTTATTATCACGACATGATTTTGCCCTGAGAGCAGGCAAAATCCGCTGCTTTCTGGGGAGGGGGCAGCTCTTGTGCAAAGGGGATTAAAAATAACGGGGAGACGGCGGAAGACCAGGAAAAATCTGCCCTCCTCACGCTGCATCGCCTGGTTTGACAAATGTGTGGAAGAAATCCCCTCTCCCTGTTTGCAGCATCCTGCGCCATGGCGAGCAAACACACACGTCAATCCATGGACTTGTTAGTCCTCAATAAATACCCTTTTCTCTCCCCTTTTATTTCCCTCAAACTTGATGTTTTCCTCTCCTGCTGCCCCGGCCTCGTTAGGCTGCAATCAAAAATAGGAATCAAAGCCACACGGTGCAATTAAACCCAGGAGCAGGATGCGGGGTACCACGGGGAATCAGGCAGCCACCGCGGGGCAGTGCTCACGCGTGCCCCTCCTTGTCCCCGTCCCTTCCCCGGTCAGTGGGGTGCGGTGAGGGAGCGAGGGGCAGGAGAGGGGCCGGTAAAGCCCGGCCAGGCCTCCCTCAAAGGGCTTCTTTCTGTTGCTCTTGCATCACCAGATTCGGCGCCAGGAGGATGCGCAGAGGTGCATCCACTCTGGAAACAAAATTAATTTCCCCAGCTGCGAGGATCATCAGACACACAAAACAGCTCTGAGGGGAGGGAAGAGACCGGCTCGCTCCGTGCCTTTACACCGAGATGAGCCCTCCCTCCCGTGGGGCAGGGCAGTGACCGTGTCTTCACGGGACGGGGGGCACATGCTGCCGGCCGCCCGCCGCACCCTTCCCGGTGGTTTTTTTCTGGAACGGTCCTGGGGACGCCGCTCAGAAACCGGAGCCTCCACACTGGTTCGCGTCTCCGTCCCGGTGAGGGACTCGGTAGTGGCCCACGCTGGCTCGGCCAGAGTGGCACCGGGTGTGCACCCGGCGCTGGAGCAGCCGTACCGGGGCTCGGCCGGTGGCAGCGCCCGGTGGGCGCATTGTCGGTGTCCGGTTAGGTGTGAGAGCAGGCGGTGGGTCCGCCGGCGGGCAGAGACCCGTGCACTCACCTGCCACAGAGATGCCAGAAGCTCGGGCATCCCCACGGCGCCGTCCCGCAGCCCCTCTCCCCGCCGTCGGGGCACGGCCTGGCAGCCACCCCCCCCGAGCAGAGGCAGCCCCAGCTTTGGGAGGATATAGTAACAAGTGCGCGCAGGCAGCAGAAGTAGCAAAGCATATGGTAGGTGTTGGAGTTTATTCCTGCCAGTGAGTGTCAGCAGCGACAGACGGCTGGGGGTGGCGAGGCGAGAGATTTCGGTAGGCGCCCGTGCAACACCGCCCTGCCAGGCTGCAACTGCGGCGAGGGTGGGGACCCCGCCTCCCCCCTCCATCGGGGGGGACCCGTGTGCGCGGGGAACGGCACGGAGATGCTTTCCCGGGTCCGCGGTGGTGATGCTGGGGGCTGTCCGAGCCATCTCCCTGCACCCTGGGGACGTTCGGCACCGGTGGTGCCCGGGGCTGAGCTCGGGAGCTCCGGTTCCGCAGCGTCCCTCTTGCCTGGTGCGCAGGAGTCGGCCCGGTGGGGCTGGGCCAGGCACACGTCCTCCCTAGAGCAGGTGTAATAAATACTGGCGAGGGCGGCTGTTCACTTGCGGCTCCTGTTCCTGCTAATTGCAGTGTTGTCACTTCACACCGATGTGCTGGATAAGATCCGTGGTTACCGGGATCTCGCACAGCAACGGGAACGAGTTGGAGCCATGTGAGGGAAACTGGACCGAGCCGCAAACGGGAATTAATTGTAACCTGGCTGCTACAGAGACCGAGGTTTGGACTGTACAGCCCAGGGCACCTCCTGTCCCCTCGGGTTTCCCGAGAGCTCGGTGCTCAGCTGGGACGCGCCCGCTGTTGTCGGGCAGGGGACATCGGTCCGAAGGGCCCGGGGTTCCCGGCGGTGTCTGCCCGGCGAGCTCCGCCAGCCCAGCTCCTGCCCCCGCTGCTCCGCGCCTGGCAGCGCCGTTATCTCCATTACCATGGCAATGCCGGGCGAGCTCCCTGCCGCGTCCAGACCAGCCCCGGGAGCTGCCTCTCGGCCCGCCCCCAGCTGCCGTCCTGCCTCACCAACCCCAAGGGGACGGGGGGGTCGGCACAGCTCCGGGGGACGGAGATGGAGATGTGTCCCCTTCCCCAGGGCCTGGGGCTTCGGGTGGGGAAGCAGAGGGGAAGCGCTGCCCCAGCAGCCCCCAAGCATCTCCCACCCTTTCCCGGCCGGGTGCCCCCCGGGTTCAGCCGCCCCCCCTGCGCAGTGCCAGCCGCAGCCCCACGCTCCGTATCGATCGGTGCCCGTCTGCAGCGATACTGAAGTGTGTGCCAGCAGCTGCTGGCGTTTAACAAATCCTCCCGTCTGCTTTGTTCATGCCATTTTTTTCCCTCCCACCTGGGCCTGTTTGAAGCTTTGGGCATTTTGCGAACATTGTACAGGCAACATTTAAAACTCCAGCAGGCAGCTAGCAAAGAGCAGGTCTCCTGAGATAGAGGGGAGAGGCACGGGGAGATGCTCACCCGGCAGAGCAGCCTTTGCCCTCATCCATCCTGCTTGGCACGGTTCCGCACGCTATGTGCATCGGGTCTGAGCCAAGCGACGGGCCCAGGGGCTGCCATTAACTTCTCTGCCAGAAGAGATGGGGAGGGAGAGCCCGAGGAGAAGCTTCCCGTCTGCTCTCGGCCTTTCCCTGGCTACAGGGGCAGGGTCTGGCCCCGATCGGATTGCCAACCTCAAAGCAGGAGAGCAAAGCTTCAGTGGAAAAGCAAAATACCCGCAGAGTGTGCCCAGGGCTGGCAGTGCCGGACAGAGCCCTGGGACAGCCCGGTGACTGCTCCTGTGTCCCCGGGGGAGCAGGGGCCACCCGCTGTCCTGGCAGAGGGGGTCGGGAGGAACGGTTCCCCTCTGGCTTTTTCTCTCGTCTGGCTACAAGGGATTGTGGGATTCAATTAAGTTCTGTTTTCCTCCCAGTAGCAGTAGGAGTCTCTGCTCCCCGCCTCGGAGCAGACACTCTGCCATGGAAGACAAATGCTCACAATAACGCGGAGGAGCGAGCGTGCCGGGGGGGTGATGCTCGCCTGCAGCCGGGGCTCGCTGCTCCCCTGCCCGGCCTTGCAGGCGGTGGGTACCCCCGGGCAGGACCCTCGGAGTAGCTCCCAGATGTGGTGGGGCCAGGGGGGTGCCCCAGGAGAGGAGGGGGGGGGCTGGCAAGGGCGGCTCCTGCCCAGCTGGGGTTCGCCTGTGCTCTGCGGGGCAGAAGTGGCTGGGGGGGTCTGGTTCGGATGGGAGCCGGGTTTTTACCCATCCCTCCGCCCCCCCCCCCGGAGGTTTTCCTGTGCCGCCTGATGCCCGGACTCTGTTCCCTGTTCCCGGCCCCGTGAATCTCATCCTGGGGGACCACCGCGCTCCGAGGTGCCTGGTTGTGCTCACCCTCGGCCGCAGCGGTTTCGCACCTCGGGCACCGAGCCCGGAGCCCCCCGGCCCCTCCAGGCCCCGGGAAACGCTGCTGCGCTCCGCACCTGCAGTGTCCACCCCGCAGCCCCTCGCCCCCGACACCGGTACGGTGGGGGCTTGCGGGCGGAGAGAGCCCCCCCGCCCCGCACCCGCCCTGGACCAGGCGGCCGAGGGTTGCCAGGCAACGGGAAGATGCTTTTTCTGACCAAAACGGTAAATCGGCAGCCGGGTCGGGTGGGAGAAGACACGGCCCCGTGGGGCTGGGGCTGTCCGGGAGGGCAGTCGGGGTTCCCCCAGACTCGACAGCAACCGAAAATCTGGAGAGTAGAAACAGCTCTTGTTGCCCCACTTGCCCAAAATTTACTGTGGCCCAAGCCCCCACTGAGGACCCTGGAGCATCAGCTGGGAACAGTGCTCGGGCCTGGGACCCCCTGCTCGGCTGAGGGGTGGGGAGGGGACAGGGTGTCCTCCCACGGGGACAGCCCTGCTGACCTCCTCCCAGGGAAACCCTCCCTGGGGAGCCCCGGCCCTGCCACACACCCAGTGGGAGATGGAGCCCCTAATTTACCCTCTCACTCCCTCACCAGACATCACGCATGCAGCTAAATGAGCTCCAGGCTATTTTCTCAGAAACTGAGTCCTTGCATTGTGGAAACACAGGACTAAAAATAGCCAAGGTCTGCACACAACTCACCCAGGTGAATCTTTCTCTGCAGATAAGGGCAAAGGAGGTGGCAGCAGCCCCCGGCTCCTCTGCATCCAGCCATCCAGCCTCTCCACATGCAGCCATCTCCCCTCTCTGCCTCAGTTTCCTGCAGATTGTGCCACCCTCCAACAGAACCTTCTTGTGGGGACCCCAGACAGAGAAACCCCCATGTGGGGGCTGAGCATTCCTGGGGTTGGGCAGAGCTGGTCTCAGACTCTCACCGGGGCATACTCTATCTAAAGGGGGTGTCTTGTGGAGAGGGGAGATATCCCCCCAGGCCCCCTTCCCCAGCATCTTCCAGTTCCGAGGTGCATCCCAGCCTGACCCCAGCCCTCCCTGGCCCAGCCGAGCAGCTGCATTTCCTTCCCACAAGGACTTGATTACAAATTCAGTGTTAAATCTTCCCCCACCAGACACCCCTCTTCACCCCTCTGACTCCTGCCAGTGCTTTGAATGTTGAACACTTTCCAGGGATTTTTCATGTGTTCAGGCTGACCCCATCCACTCTACTTGAGACTAACTTAATCAGCCTCATTTTATTGCTAACTGCTGTAGCTTTACACTTCCAGAAAAAGCACTACTTAAATTATTGGCACCTGCCAAGCTCTCACCATGCTGCTTTCTCTGCCCCTGTGGGGGCAGGAGGAGAGAGGGCGGATCTGTTTAGTGCTCCCAGCTTTTATTTCTACCAGAAATGACAAATTATTAGACTGGTGGAAATTAGAAAAATGGCATTTAGGTAACAAACAAACCTCCCTCTTTTCTTCAGTGACATCTGGTTAAAAGCAGATTTGGAAATGGAAGGTGAGAAAAAAAAAACAACAACCAACCCCAGAGTAATGCAGGGAGCCAGGCAGGGAGGGTGCTGTGAGGGTGATGGTGGGGAAACAGGCCAGGGGACACCCCAAGAGCAGCTCATCCAACACCCACATCACTCACACCACGGAGCTCTTGGGGGACACACATCCTGGCAGCACCACAGCAGGGCATTTTGAGCAGAAAACACCAGGTTTGCTCTGATGCCAAAGCGCTGCTGGAGCCAATCAGTGCTGCTGTGTGGGAACCAGGGCTCTGAGGGGAAAAGGGCTGTGAAAATCGGGGAGCAGCAGGGAGGGCTCCAGCTCCAGCTTTGCCACAGGGTCAGAGCTCAGTTGTGCCCCAAAGAGCCCACTGAGGGTCTCCTGGAGCTCAGAGCCTGGGGGTGCTGGGCGATGGCCCCCACGAGGGCAGTGCTCCAGCCCACGCAGCTCTCACTGCTGACGGGGAGCACAGGAACATCGTCAGAGCCTTAATCACCAGCACTGCCGAGGAGGAGAGCAGGGGCCAGGCTGGGGAAATGGTGAGGAGGAGGAAGAAGGACCCAAGCAGGAGCAGCCCCTGTCCCCGTGTCTCCCGTTCTGCCCCCTGTTTTCTCTCACTTCACCGGGAGGAGCTTCCCAAGTGTCTGGAGCCCCTGCAAAGCTGCTGGGGATGGGCAGCATCACCCAGAGGAGCAGTGGCTGCTCCATGGCTGGGCAGCCCCAGAACAGGGAGACAGCAGGAAAGGTAACAGGGCTCAGGGGATGCAGCTGCCACGGAGATGAAAAGCAAAGGGAACATCTTGGGGAAACCAGGAGCCGGAGCACCAACTGCATCTGTTTTATAAATTACTTTATTGCACTAAAAAGGGAAAGATCTGTAAACAAACATTCCATTCAGGTATTAATATATTTTTTTTCACTCCAAAAATGCATCATTAAATCCAGACACAGAAATATCAAAGCAGGAACAGTAGAAAAGAGCTACAAGGGAGGAGAGAGCCAGCCAGACCACAGTCCTGGCTCCCACACAGCCCTCCCACCCACAATGGGAGCAGGGCTCCCAGCAGCACTTCCCAGGGCTCACAGACAGGCACATGCTCAGTGGCAGCCCTGGGACAGGCGGGGAGGGGACAGCACAAGCCCCCAAGCCCTTGAGACCCCCACAGGGCCAGACCCAGCCCAAGGAGTAGCTCAGGGCTCTGCTCGGAGCATCCCCTTTTCCCAAATCCAAAGGCACACAGCTCTGCCATGGGAGTTGTATCAACCCCCCACCCTCTCAGAACACCAAACTTTGTGCCCAGATTCTCTTCCCCTCCCTTCCAGCCTGCTGAGCCCCCACCCCTAGCAATGTCTGAGTCCCTCCAGCCCCTTGCAGGCTCAGCACCCTGGGGACTGCAAGGCACAGGCAAGGGGTACTCAAGCAGTGTCCCCCTCCTGCCCCGGGTCTGATCAGCCCCAGAGACACAGGACATCTCCCTGTCCCACCCTTCCCAAGTGCTGTGGGCACCCAGGGGCTGGAAGCATCCCTGTGTTGTCTGCTGTGGGAGCAGTGGGAAGCCTCAGGTGGGAAACCCCCCTCACAGGAGGGACGTGTCTGCTCCTTACGTCCTGCAGAGTTTGTTTTCAGCCACAAGCTCAACAAACAGCCACTATCACCCCAAATCCCCCCGACATGCAAACCCCGTGCTATCAGAACCATGCCCTGCATACCTGAAACATATTTACAGACAGAAGTAAAACACGCTGGGAAAGATCAGCCTCAGATATAAATAGCCAACACTGAAATCTGCCATCTGCTGCAAAGGACAAGGAAGGAACATCAACTGCCACCAACAGAGGTTAACACAGAGGGACACGTGTGTGCATGTGTGTCCATGCGTGCTGCAACAGGCAGGGAAAGAAGCACTGCAAACCTTGCTCCCCTCCACAGAAACATGCAGAGCCCGATGCAATGGGTAACACCACACCAAACAACAACAAGGAGTCTGTTTTATCCACCCACAGGAATGCCCTGGATGGCATTTCCCACTCCCAGTGCCTCCAGCTGGTTGAGCAGGGTGGCAGGGAGGGATGAGAAGGGGTGGGAGCACCCCATTCTGCCCCAGAGAGAGTCTGCAGGGCCAGGGCAGAAGCTCCGGGAAACAGAGCTGGTTCTCAGGGGCACCTCTGGGAAGCTGGGTGCCCCTCGGCACAGGGGCTTCATGGCCCCATGGGACACATCCCCCCCCACACTCAGTGAGTGCAGCTGCTCACAAGCCTGCACAGGTGAGGGAGGGTAGGGACTGGGGGTCACAACCTGACACCCTGACACCTGGGGGTGTCCACAGCCACACCACTGGTACTCGGGGAGGGCTGCTCCTGTCACCTCAACTTCTGCCAGCAAGCTGGGGCACTGCCCAGGGCCACCCATGTGCCCAGGGCTAGGGGTACCAGGCTCCCCCGTGGCAGTGCCAGCCCCCAGCATCTCCCTCCTGTAGACAGGGGAGGGACAGAGGGAGCTTCCCAGATCTGGGCAAGCCCAAAGCCCCTGAAGCTCCAGGAACAGTTTGCCACAGGGGATCAGAGGCAGGAGGTGGACAGGGAGGGTGTCCCAGGAGGCTGTGGGACCAAGCTGACTTGCACATCTGCACAGTCCCACAGGCTGGGGAGAATTCAGGAAAGGATCAAAGACCCTAAACCTGAGTCGCCCACAAAGGTCACCTCTCTTGTCTCACATCTTTAGTATTTTCTCTGCAGTTTCCAAGACTAAGAACTTGTCTTGTAAATTAAAGCTGAGATCGATGCTATACCCTGACTCCAGGAGCTGGGGCTTTGAGAGAGGTGGCAGTAAGAATTCTCCAGAGATCTACCCAACTCCAGCCTTTGTGCTGGCCATCTGGAGACCACGGATACTTATGGAGGGAAGAGCCAGCAGGTGACATCCATCCAGCCTTCCTGGTGCAGACAGAGCTGGTGACTCCCCACGGGGTCCAGGAGATGCAGCCCCGGGAGGGAGCAGGGAGGAAGCAAGGGGAGAAGCTGCAGCTGCTGGCCCTGCCTGCCCCCCCAGGGGAGAACTGGTGTTGGCAGAGCCCCATGGCAGTGCCCACCCCAGAGACCCCCCTGCACCCCATCCCTCCTCCAAGGGATCCATCCAAATTCTCCCCCAGCGTGGCCGGGGGACAGGGCTGTCCCTCTACCCTTGCCCTGTCCCCCGGGCAGGCAGCTCCCTTTGGGGCTGGCAGCAAGTGCCTAAAGGCAGGACAGGAGGGACGTGAGCGGCAGCTCCTTCTCCCCCAGCAGCGTGTCCCGCTTCAGGCTGCTGCCCTTGTTGACCACCTTGAGCTTGAGAGACATCTTCCTAGCGTGGCTGGGGCCCAGCCCGTCGAAGAAGAAGTCCTCATTGAAGACTGGGTTGCGGCTGTTCTTGACGATGGTGCTGCGTTGCTTCTGCAGCTTCCCGGGGTTGAGGCACAGCGAGACGCAGCAGTTGATGCTGCGCAGGTCGACGAGGGCATCGTAGAGATCCTCTGCAGAGATGAGCCGCACACGCAGCCGGGCGTTGGAAGGGTCGTACTCAGCAGCCAGGCGCAGGCTGCCCCCACGGCTGAGCCGCAGGTTCTGCTCCCGGTCCCGGCCCGGCGGCAGGTCCAGGGGCAGCAGGGCGGAGGGGGGCTGCCCCCCGGCCGGGGCGCTCCGGGAGCGGCGCTGGGCGCTGGGGCTGGTGTCGGCCGAGCTGTCGTCGGTGGACAGCGAGCTGTTGCGGGCGACCGAGTGCTTCAGCTTGATGACCTTGGACTGGCTCTCTTGGCTGAAGATCTTCAACAGGGAGACGGAGCGGGAGAGCAGCGGGGAGCCAAAGGGCGAGGACTCGGCCGAGGAGCACGTGTCGCTCTCGCCGCCGCTGAAGTACCGGACGGGGTGCATGAGGGCTGCACCCAAATCTGCGGGGGTCCGGGGCCTGCTCTCCCCGTTGAGCTTGGCTCTGCGCTGGGCGCTGGGCGAGGTGGCTGGCGAGGGGCAGAGGCTGCTGTGCTCGCTGTGGAAGAGCGATTCTTTGCGCCGCGTGTGCGGGCTCTCCACCAGCGTGGCGAAGCCGTAGGACGTCTGCGCTTTGGGGACGTAGGGCAGTGACATGGCGGTCTGAGCCTGAGGGTCCACGTTGGTACCGAAGCCCCTCCCGTCCGTCCAATCCTCGGCGCTCTCGATTTGGATGATGTGCCGGCCGGCGGCCCGAGACCGGGACCGGCTGGAGGCCCGGGGGCTGCGTGGGGTTTTGCGCCCGGCCAGGTCCTGCTCCGAGGCTGAGGGACCCAGGGTGGGAGCTGAGGGGGCCTCGGGGCCCTCAGCCTCAGCGGGGGCCGCGCTCAGTTTGGGCGGGATGAAGAAGTCGGGGATCTTGTCGGGGGTGAGGACGTTGCTGTAACGGGACCCCCGCGCGGACTCCTCCGGCCCCGCGCCCCGGGACCCGCCATTCTCCGCCACGCCGCGCAGCCGCTCCAGCAGCCACATGTTGCCGACGGGTGCGGGGCTGGAAGAGACCCGAGGGGCAACGCTGTGACCGGCAGTCTCGAGCCGGCGGCACCTAGAGACGGGGACCTGCTAGACCGGAGGGAACCGACCGCGAGGGGGGTCGCGGGGACCTGCCGGCCGCGGGGGAACGGAAAGGAACCGGCCGCGCGGAGGGACGGGAACCCGGGGGACGCGGACCCGAGGGATGGGACGGGACGGGGCGGCCGCCGCGCACGGGTAGCCGGTGCCGGCCGCGACGCAATGCCCGAACCGAGCGACGGACGGACCGAGCGACCGACCGGCGCCGTCAGCGGGAAGTTGCCGGAGCCGCCGCACCTGGAGCGGAGCCGCCGCCGCCGCCGCAGCCCGGGCGGGGCGATCGCGATCGCGCTTTTATACGGCGGCGGCGGCAGCGGCAGAGGCAGCGGCGGCTCCTGTCCTTCCCCCGCCGCCGTAATCCTCCGAGTGCGGCGCCCCTCGCATTTTCCGTGCCGCTCCGGGCAGAACCGGGACCGGGACCGAGACCAGGGACTGGGACTGAGCGGTCCCAGGGTGCTGATGCTCGAGGGTGGGGGGATCCGTCCACTCGTCCACCCACGGGAGCTCCGGAGCTCGGTTGGGACCGGGAGCGAGGGGCTCTGAGCCCGGAGCGGGGCGGCAGCGGTCCCTGTGTGTTCCCTCCCGCCCTGAGCAGCATCGGGGGCCGAGGCCGGAGAGATGGAGCCGGTCCCACCCCCACCCCGAGCTCCTGAGCTCATCAAACGCTGTACAAAGCTCGGCTCTCCGGGGTGCTTGGGAGCTCGAGGGCTCGATGAGAGCACGGAAATGGTTCAGTATCTTGTCGGGAGGAGGCTGGGGGTGCGACAGAGCCACACGTCACAGCCGGCGGGGACAGCGCTGGGACAGGATGCGGCCCAGGTGTCATTTGGGACAGCAAGGCCGAACATTGGGAAGGTCCACGGAGCATGGCTGTAGGCCCTGGTGCTGCGGGGGGTGGGAAGCTCAAAGCAGACCCGTTGTCCCCAGCCCCGGTACCGCGTGGGCAGCCCTGGGACAGGGTTGAATGGAGCTGGATAATGTCACAGACGGGGATCAGCTCCTGCCCGGCTGCTGCCCCCCGGATGCTGCCAGACTGCAAGGGTGGCACTTGTCACCACAGCGTCCGGGCTCCCACAGGGGGAAGAAGAGGGCAGATGGAGCCCGGGGAAGGAGGACGAGGCTGCCGGGAAGGGGAGGCTGGTGAACAAAAGGCTGGTGTTTGCCTTTCCTCCACCCTGTGCAACGGCGGGTAAACAAGGTGCAGAAATGGTTGAGTTCCCCCGAGATAACAAAGAGCGCTGGAGCCGGGCCAGCGAGGTGCAGGGTGCTGGAGATACCTGTGCTGAGCTTGCCCGTGCTCAGCTCGGGGTTCGAGGCAGAAGAGCTGCAGTAGTCGGGCAGGGACACTGAGGTCCCGAGTGCCCCCCCTTCCCAGTGAAGGGACAGCAGGAGTGCCCCGGTGCTGTGCTGCAGGGGGGGCCGCCCCGGCCTCAGCCCCTCCGGGCAGGAATGCTGCACACATCTCCCCTCCTCCAGCCCCACAGGTATTGCCATGAAACCTGCCCAGACTCTGACCCTCTGTCCACGAGAACTGACCGGGGCAGAGTTTGTGCCTCACATTTGGAGGCACAACGGGACAGCTGAGCTGTGAGGGCCCCAAAGCAACACCCCGGGGCTGAAGGGTACGGGCAGAGCCTGCAGCAGCCGGTGGAAGGTGTGAGACTCTCCACCGGTGGCAGAAGACGAAAGTCGGAGCTCTTGCTGTCTTTTCCTGCCTCTGCTATTGAGGGAACAGCGCAATTATATTTGCAGACCCATTACTACACGACAAAAAACAGCAGCCGAGATGGAAACGCCGCATCCCTGTAGGTATTCCACTATCAATCGAAAATTACACATTCACTGCTGGGCTTTGTTTAGGGCTTTATTCTATTCATTGACTGCTGGCGCCCGGCAACCTGGTCCCAGGAGGGGCCGTCCCCAGCGGGGGGCAGAACACCCCCGGCCCGACCCAGCGCGGGGATCTCGCTCTGCCAGCCCCCATTTGCACCAGCCCGGTCCCAGCCCCTGAGATCAGCACGAACCACCCAGGCATCTTGCTCATTTACAGGTTTAATTAGAAACATATTCCAAACCACGAACCCGCACCCAGAGCCAGACACACTGGAGAAGGGGACGTCTATGCCATAAAACCCTGCCAAAGCCCCGAGCCGGCCGGGGGGGTCCCCGTGGCCGTAGGATACCTCTACTCCTGGCAGCCCTGGCCGTGCCAGCACCCCTGCCCTGTGCTTTCCCTGCAGCAGCTTCATCCTGGCCCTGGACCAGGAAGGGCGGCCGGGGGCTTGGGGACACCGGGAGCTTCACACGGCAGCTGCTCCTGGGAAGAATCCAGCTGAAAATTTCGAGAGCCCAACTCAGAGCTGAGGAGCAACCGGAGAAGGGGAGTGTGGAGGGGCCTCGGCTTTGCCCTGGGCTCTGGTGCACAGAGCTCACGTACCCCTCGGCATCACTGCTTCCTCTGGACAACCTGGCGAAGGTGCAGCTCACTCTCGGCGGCCACGATGGGCTGATCGTTCTGCCGGTGGTGGCTGATGAGGTGGCTGATGCTCTCGAACAGCACATCCTTGGTCCTCACCTGGAGGCCGGGGGCACAGCGGTCCTGAGCCCGGGAGCAATACCTCCCTCACGGGGTCCCCCCCTCTCCCCCCAGCCCTTGCCTTCCCTACACCTTACCACGCCCTCGGGATCCACCAGCAGCAGGTGCCGGGGTTGCCCGCTCTGCATCCCTGTCAGCACATACTGCCCGGGGTTGGTCAGGCTGTCCCGCACCAGGAAGTCCCCGTCCGTCTGCAGGAGCCTCTCGGCGTCCCGCCGGCTCATCCTCCCGTGGTACCACGGCTCCCGACGGAGCTGCTCCTCTGTGGGGGCGATGGGGGCTTTCCGCGTGGGGGGGCTCGGCCACTGGTCCTCGATGGGGGGACTGGTGCTGCCCCCCGCGATGCACTCGTGGAGCTTCAGGGCATCCTCGAACGGCCCTGGGGGAACCGAGGGTGGGAACCGGGCATGACGCCCAAGCATGGAGGGGACAGTGCTCCCCCCACACGGGCATAGCATCCCCTGTCACGGGGGCACCCACCCACAGCCCTGCCCTGCCTGTGCACGGCCCCGACATCCCCAGCAAGGGTGAGTGATGATGGGACCCCAGTGTGTTGTCCCCAGCACTCAGCACAGTGCTGCTCTGGGCTCAGCCCACTGGCACAGCTCTGCCCCAGACACCCCCAAGCCTGGTGGCTTACTCATATCAAACAGGTCCTTTTTGGGGCTCTCCTCTGGCACCCCATGGGCCTCCGGTTCCCAGGCATCCAGGCTCTGCGTGTTCACGTACAAGTGCTCCTCATAGTCCCGTGGCCCCAGCGGGTGGGTGTCTGCCTCCAGGTACCCGTCGCAGGTCTGGCCTGTGAGGACTGGGTGTCACCACCAGCCCGGGCAGGACAGAGCTGCTGAGACCCCCACTCACAGTCCCCGGAGTGTCCCCCGCAGTGGTACCTACCCTGGCTGTCCTGGTCCCGGGGTGGCCCCAGCTGGATGCTCTGGTCTCGTCGGGCTGCAAACCCACCCTGGGGAGAGGAGGCAGTGAGGGTGTCAGAGGGACGTGCTGGGGACCCCACGGCAGGGCCAGCAGCAGCCCTGGGTTGCTCACCTGGCTGGGGGGGCCAGAGCCGGAGGGCTGAGTGTTGATGTGGCCCTGCCTGAGCCGGGAATCGATCAGCCCTCCTGGGGGTGGCTCCTTCCCCGGGATGCTGTTGTAGTAATCGTGCTTGGCCGCCTCCTCGTCCTCCCCCCAGGACACCTCCTCTGCACCCATAGCCCTGCAGTGGGGACCAGGGAGCTGGGGACACCCTGCCCGGCTCAGCCCCCCCCCCATGCCCAACTGGGGCTTGAGTGACCCCCAGGCAGGGGACGTGGCCAGGACAGGGTTGTGGGGGGGCCTCACCACCCCCCTACCTTTCCGGGGGTGCCACCACGGTGGGGGGGCTGTGCAGGTACTGCTTGAAGCGCAGCTCGAAGGCCTGTCCCACTGTGCTGATGACGCTCTGTGCCAGCCCCTCGCAGCACTCCAGGATGTGGCAGGCTGCAGACAGACAGACAGACAGACGGATGGCTCAGGTGTTTCCCCCATGCTCCCATCACCCCTCCAGGACCACCCTGAGCCGCCTCTCGTGCCCCCCCACGAGGGATCCCCTCCTCCAGCTTTCACCCCCAGAGCATCCCTCCTCTTCCTCAGAACTCCCGGGTGCAGGGGCCAGCGTCACCTCTCTGGTTGATGGGGTCCTTGGCAACGTAGGCAACATAGTCCGTGGTGTCCTGGGGGAACAGGAGAAACTCAAGGCTGGCATCCCCTTGCTGTGTGGGGAACAGGGCTGGGGGTGTCCTGCCCCAATCTGATGTGGGTCGGACAGCCCCTGTCCCTGAGGGACACAGCTGGGGGAGGGCTGGGGAGTGCAGGTCTCACCGTGTCCCCGCCGGAGGCGAAGGAGATGGATTGCATGTGGTGGTTGGCGATGATCTGTGGGGGGGACATGGCCCAAAGGGGGTTAATGTGGGGGCTGCCAGTCCCCTGGCTCATATCAGGGAGCAGAGGGCTGGGAGGTGGTGGAGCCACGTCCCCAGGGACGGCCCTAACCTGACGTGTGGTGGGGATCATGAGGTTCAACCCATCCACGGAGATGTTGACAGCAATGCTCATGCCAGCAAAGCGGAGGTTGCTCTTGCCCAGGATGGAGAAGAGGGCTTTGTTGGGAGCCTGGTAGGGGACAGGAGTGCGGGGGCAATCACAGCTTACCAGGACCAGCCTTCCTGAGGTGAAGGAGGCGAGGAAGGGTGCCCCAAGAAACCCCAGGGTGCTGCACCCCCAGGACAGCCCAGGGAGGGACAGGCTGAGTGGAAACTCACCTTCTTCTTCCAGATGCCCTTGACGCCCGGCACCGCCTCATACAGTCTGTTGATGGCTTCCCTGCAAGCCCCGGCCCACGCTGGGTCACAGCTGCAGGTCTCTGGCCCCTTTCCCCCTGCCTGTGGCACTGCAGGGTCTGGGGTCATCAGCCCCCCGGCCACTGCAGCATCCCCACGGCACTGCCCCACGTCACAGCCCGCGGTACAGGGTCCTGGCCAGGGCCACCTCCCTGCTCTGCTTCCCACCCGCTGACGGGCAGCAGTGCCTTTCCTCTGCCATCTCCGGGAGCCAGGGCTCCCCCAGATCTTATCCCCTCTTGTCCCCTTCCTCCACAGGGACCCAGGCAGGGGCAGTACCCAGGGCCACCAGCGGCTCCGGGTGGCTTTGGGGAGCAAGAGAGGGGGATGGCAGGGCAGTACCTGGTGACCTGTGTCCGGGTATTGAAGTCGAGGGACCTCATGGAGCGCAGGACCTCGATGCACCCCATGTACTGCGGGGAGGGAGGGAGGGATGGGGGAGGATCAGACCGGCCTCCTCCGGCTCCAGGAATCACACAGCACCCTTTCGTCACCCACCCCAAAATGCCCAGATCCTGCGCTGAGACCCGACAAACTCATCTCTCTGCTGCAGCTCCTAATGCCCTGGTAAGGGCTGCCGGGTCCTAGGGCTGACTCCCCGGCCCAAAAGCTCCCGGCCCATGGTTCGTTCTGGGGGGCCATACCGTCCCTCCCGGGATGTGCTGGACAAGTTGGACAGCCCAGGACCCCTTCCCACATCCCCGGGAAGGTCCCGCGGGATCCAGGGGACGGGGCCGCTGATGCCGTGATACAGCCTGCCCGGTGGCCGCCGGGGGAGACCGGACCGGGGGGACACGCGTGGGGCCGGGGACTTCGCGCCGGGGCGGGTCCGGGGTCCGAAGGGACTTACCCGAACGATGTAGGAGACGCCGGGCCCCAGCACCCGCTGGTCGGGGTGCAGCCAGCCCTGCGCCGGTTTGCGGATGAAGCTGCCCTTGCGGCTCCAGTCCTCGGGCCCCGCCCGCGCCGCCCCCCGCCGCCCCCCGCCCGGTCCCCCGCAGGGACCCGCGCACAGGGGGTCGCAGGCGCCCAACGCGGCCGCTAGCGCCGAGGAGGGCTCCGCCGCGCCCCCCCGCCCGCCCCGGCACCGGCAGCTCCCGGGGGCCTCGGCCGAGGAAGCCGCCGGGACCGGGGAACTTCCACTGCGGCATCCGCGGCAGCAGCGCGCAGAAGGTGGTGCCGGGCTCCGGCTCCTCGGCGGGGCCGGGGCCGGGGGCTGGGGCGGGCATGGGGACGGTCAGCGGCTCGTCGCGGAACCGATCATACTTGGGCTCCGGGAGCATGCCCGGGGCCGCGCCGCGCTCCGCTCCGCCGCTCCGCTCCGCCGCGCCGGCCCCCGCCCCCCGCCCGCTCCCCCGGGGCTGCGCTGATGTCATGGAGCGAGCGCTCGGCCGCCCGCCCCGGCCCCCCGGCCGCCACCGCCCCCAGCATCCCCCGGCTGCCCGCCCCCTTCCCCGGCACCCCCAGCATCCCTCCTCCATCCCCCCGCCCCCCCCGGGAGGCATCAGCATCCTCAGGCCACCTCTCACCCCCCCGCATTCCCCGCCCTGAGCCCCCGCCAGGCTTTGCTGCCACCCCTGCGTCACCAGCGGGGCTGGGGGGGGGGGCTGTGCCCCCAAAGGGCAGGCGCGGTGTCGGCGTTAGGTGACAACAGGGCACAGGGCCTGTTGGGCTCTTCCCTGCCCAGCCCGGGGGGGGCTGTGCCGGCTGACAGACCCCCCATGCCTCGGGGGTCCCCACAAACAGCCCACGGGGATTGAGCTGCTCACGCTCTGCCCTGGCTCAAACCCACTCACCGCAGCCCCCCCGGGCTCACACCGACCCTGCGGGTTCCCGGGGTTAATGGACTGGGGGCGGGGGGGCTGCTGCTGCCCCTGGGGACCCATCGGGCTGTTCTTTCTCACTGAGCCATTAGAGTGGTGAAGGCGAGAGCCCCCCGGCCGCTGCCCCCACCCGCAAAGGAGACATCTTCTGCTTTTTCCACACCTCCGTGGCCGGGGAACGCTTGCGGGGAGCTGGCTGCCGGGTGGGGGGAGGGAAGAGAGGTTTTTCCAGGCTCCCCGCACGACGGGGCTGCCCTATTTCTGTGCCCCCCAGCGCAGTGGCCTCGTTCGCTCTGATTTCATCGGAGCCAGGCCCGGCTCCCGCTCGTTTGCATCTGTCTGGAGGACTCAGGCAGCAGAGGGAACAATCGTTTTCTTGCTTCTCTGCCAGCATCTGCAGCGAGCAGGGGAAAAAAAACAAAAAATCCCTTAAAGGGATTTTCTGACCTCAGCTATAAGCAAATCGCTTTTCCCTCAGCACGCTTTTTGGTTTTGACTTTTTGGTTTTGCCCAGCCCAGCACTGACTGACCCAGAGCCCCCTGCTCCTGAGAGGGGCCGGGCCATGGGGGTGCTCCCCACACGGGGTAGGCACTGGGCTGGTGGTGCCGGGAGCTCCGGTTGGGCCGGTAAAGTCCGGGAGCCGAGCTGAGGTGTGGGCCCACTGGGACACTCAGTATCCCCCTCCCCACGCAGTGTCAGCGTCCCGGGGGGGGGTCTTTGCAGAGCTGATGCACACAGGTCCTGAGGAGAAGAGCCCGGGTGGGGGCAACGCTCTGCTGAGGGGGGCGATGCTCTTTTTTTTTGGGGTGATGTTCCGCTCAGGGAAGATTCCACCACCCCCCGGCAACCGGCACAAACAAAACCGGAGCCGTCCCGGGGGCCCTGGGCAACGCGTGGCCGCCTTTGTCTTGCCTCCCCCCTCTCCCTGGCAGGTGACGGGGGTGGGGGGGAGGCAGTAATTGCTCTAAGTGCGATCAATAAATCAAGGTAATAGAATTACATTTGTTGTTGCCATATTGGGAACCGCTTCTCTGCTCCCTCCTCGCTGGGTTTTTAACCCCCTGCAGACACTGGGACAAGTCGGGCTCCTCCTGCCCGCTCTATGTGGGGTGCAGGGGGGGCTGAATCCCTTCTGGAGGGGGTCTCAGGTCCCTGCCCGGTGCTCTGCCAGGCAGCTCTGAGTTCAGGTCCTCAAGGTCGGGGCTCATCCCGCGGGGTGGTGCCGAGGTCCCCGTGGAGCTCACAGCTCTTTGACCCCGTTCCGTGCAGAGCTCCCGGGGTTTGGGGGTGCCCGGGGCTTTCCCTACGAAAGGAGCCGGGAGCGGAGCAGCAGCCCCCGCACCCACCGGCAGCAGAACCGCTCTCCACGGGGTTATTTCCCTCTGCTTTCCCGCAGGTCCCGGGCTCGGGGTGAGGCTCAGCCTCACGCCCAGGGCTGTCCCGGCTGCTTCGTTAATCCCGACAGGAAAGATGGATGCGGCCCCGGGGACGATGCTGCCGGTGCCGCCGCCGGGGGGAGGCAGGGGACCGGCCCCGCCTCCTGATTTGCATAATCTCTGTAATCTGTGTCTAATTAAGGGCTTCGCCGTTGACACCGCACGGGGGGAACGAGCGGCACGTGCCCACAGCCCGTGACGCGTTAATTAGCAGGGACCACGCACGATCCCCCCGCAAACCCACGCGGTGCTGGTCTCCCTCCCACCCCCCCGCTACTCCAGGCCCAGCCGCCCCCCTCCTCGGCTCGGGGGGAAGCGCCGGGATCCTCCCGGGAAAACGCTCGGTGGTAACAACCCCCGGCTGAGCCGCCGGTGCTGGGATGGGAGGGGCCGGACAGCAACCGCTCAGCCCCTCTCCGGGTGTGTGTGTGGGAGGCACTGGGAGGCACTGGGAGGCACTGGGAGGTACTGGGAGGTACTGGGAGGCACTGGGAGGGTCCCGGCATTCCCCTCGCTCCGCCGCGGCGGGAGCGGCCCCGCCCGCCGTGTCCCGTCGTGCCTTGCGCCTCCCGCTCAGCCTGGCGGAAAAATCCCGGCGGCGGCGCCGTTCCGCGCGTCCCAACCAATCAGAGGCCGGCTCGGGCGGGCGGGAGGGGGCGGAGCAGCCAATGGGGTGCGAGGGAGCGCCGTCGCCATGGCAACGGGGGCGGGGCGAGGCCTGCGGGCGAGCCGCCCTCCGCCGCTAGCCGGGCCGCCGCCCTCGGGCCCGGTGCGGGTCCGGGCCCGGGCTCGGCCTCGGCCCAGCGGGCTCAGGGAGGATGGGGCAGCCGCGGAGGCCGATCAGCGGCAGCGGCCTGGAGGCGCCATGACCGGCGAGAAGAAGAAGAAGAAGCGGCTCAACCGCAGCGTCCTGCTGGCCAAGAAGATCGTCATCCGCGACGGGGCCGGCGTAAGCGCGGGGACCGGGAGGCTCCGGGGGGGTCTCGGAGGCCGCGGTCAGAGCTCTCCCCCTCCTCCCTGATTCCCTGTCAGGCCCCCAGGAGCGTGAGGGTGTGAGGGGTCGGGGCTGGGCAGGAGCGATCCGGAATTAATTGGGGTGTTGGAGGTAATGAGGGGGTTGATGGGGCCGCGTGTGGAGAGGGGAGAGGGGAGATGGGGCTGGGCGAGAGGCAGGACGAGAGGGAGCAGCCTCAGGTTGGGCCAGGGAAGGTTTAGGTTGGGTATTGGGAGAGATTTGTTTGCCAGGAGGGGAGGCACAGTCTGCCCAGGGGGTTGGGGATTGGCAGATGTGGTGCTGAGGGTTCAGTGGTGGCCCAGGAGCCTCTGGTGTTGGTGCTTTTGTTTTGTTATTTTTTTTTTTAAGCAGAGATAGTCTGTCGGTTTGCAGAGACTCTGAGCACAAACCACATTTCAGCAGAATAACATCTGCTGCCTTCTCTCCTGCTTCCAGTAATTTCCAGCTGTGTTACCAGAAACCACCAAACCCCGGGAAGGTGTGCCTGGTAAAAGGTTGCTCTTCACATACCCTGTCTGTGGATTCCTGTCCCTGGGAATTCCAGCAGCGAGTGCTGGAGGCAGGAGAGCCACAGAAAGACATCTCTGGACTGGTTCATTAACTGCTCTGTGTGGGAATGTCAGTCAGCTGGGAGGAAATTACCTCCTGCCCTAGGAGAAATGCCTGTGGGTTGGGGGTATCCTGTGCCAAACCCAAGATCCCTTTGGATGTGGGTTTTGTGCATCCAATGGAAGTTGCTTAAACTTTTGGATACTCTTCAAGCCACTGGAAGGTGCCCTAAATTTCTGGAATTCCAGCCATTTCAGATGGTTTTATGAACGTGTCAGGGCTGTGCTGTGCTTCTGGGTGAGCTCAGGGTCACGAGGTGTGTGTGGCTGTGAGTACCCCAAGGTAACTCAGATGGAATTCCTCTGCTTTCCTCCTGTTCCTTGCTCCGTGCTTCCTTGTGAGACTTTGCAGGTGTCCTGCACAGGAGGAAAAAACCTCCTGGGTGAGCAGGGGGGAGTTGGCACTTGGAGAAGTGACAGAAAAAATGCTACATGGGGAATGCCATGGAAAATCTTTAGGAAAGGAAGATGAGCAGGGCCTTGGGGCGTGGGGTTTTAAACTGTGCCTCTCCCATCATGCTGGGGGGATGGAGCTGGTGAGGAGGAGTGAATTTGCCTTCCTAAAATCCCAGAGTCCTTTCTGGGCCTTGCACACACTGCTGTCACAGTCTGCAGGGAACTGAGGGGTTTCATTCCCAGGCTTTTGAGGCAGGGGCTAGATGATGAGCAGTTCAGTCAAGTAGAAAAAAGTGTAATGGTATTGAGTGGATAAAAAGCCTGAAAACAATCAGCCTGGAGGGAGATGCTGCTGATCCTGGAGGGGGCTGTGGCCTCACTGGCTCACCCTGGGAACACCCACGGGTGCAGTCAGCCCCGAGACACCCTCCCGGGCTGCCCTGTGGGGTGGGTCTGTGTGTTCTTTACTGACAGAGCTCTGTTCTGCAGAGACAGGGGATTGGGGAGCCCAGTGTGTACCATGCTGTGGTGGTGATTTTCCTGGAGTTCTTTGCCTGGGGGCTGCTGACCACACCAATGCTCACGGTGAGTCCCTGGGAATGCTGCCACCTCCTGTGGGAGCATGAACAGGTTCCCTGTTGTGTTCTTGAACAGGTTCCCTGTGTTGTGCTCTTGCAGGCATCCAGCTGTCAGGTGCTGGCAAAAATTAATGGGAATTTTGCAACCTTTTCCAGCTGTTTTTTTGTTTTTTGGTTTTTTCCCCTAGGTGTTACACCAGACTTTTCCTCAGCACACATTCTTGATGAATGGCCTGATCCATGGAGTCAAGGTAAAGAATATCTTGGTGCTCAGTGGCCTTGGCATCTCCTCAGGGCTGTCCTGTCTCCACCTGTAAGAGGCAAAACTGCTGCAGGTGTCAGGGTGCTGGAGCTGCAGGTGCAGGTAGGGCCCAGGGGACCCAGCTGAGCAGGATGGGATTGGAGTGTTCAGCAGCACCTCAAAGGTTAAGGATTTTATTTTTTCCTCCCTAAAAGGATGTGAGCAATTCAACAAACTGTTCTGTTTTGGGAAAGTTGCCTGCATGTAGAGCATAGGGATGGATTATCAACTTGTGTTTTCATCTTTAGATGATCTCAGAAGCTCTTGCTGTCAACAGTTGGAATTTGACTGAGGGATCTCTCTGTCATCCTGTCTCTGTCTCAGGGTCTGCTTTCTTTTCTAAGTGCCCCACTGATTGGTGCTCTCTCTGATGTCTGGGGCAGGAAATCCTTCCTCCTCCTCACTGTCTTCTTCACCTGTGCACCCATTCCCCTTATGAAGATCAGCCCGTGGTGAGTCCACCCGTGTGGTGAGCGGGGGGCTCTGGGAGGAACACCAAGGGATGGGTGGAGAGAAGGGTGCTCAGCCTAAGAACTGATTGACTTGACCAGTTCTACCAAGGGTCCAGTGTCAGGAGGGAAGTCTGTCTTTCCTGCTGCCTCTCTCCTGTCACTGGTATTGGGACATGTTGTGTCCCCTCCCTCTGTGTGGAGAGAAGCAGCAAAACTCAGATAGAGCGAAGCTCAGTGTTCCTGAGCACTTAGGGGAGGAGATGGGAGAGGTTCTGATTCTGCAGTGTGGTTGCTCTCTAACTCTGCTCTTGGCAATGCTTGTTCCAGGTGGTATTTTGCAGTCATTTCCATGTCTGGAGTTTTTGCTGTTACCTTCTCTGTCATTTTTGCCTACGTCGCCGACATCACGCAGGAGCACGAGCGCAGCACGGCGTATGGCTTGGTGAGGAGTGGGACCTTGCAGGGTGGATGGTGATGGCAGGAGGGTTATCAGCAAGCCTGGGGGCAGGGACAGTGAGAGGTGACCAGTGTGTCACTAGTGATACAGTCTGTTTGTGCTTCTGATTCACCACTGAGAGAGAGGCCTCGTTTCTCTGCGATCTCAGCACCCTCCGTCTGGTTCCTTGGAACAGCCTGGTCCAAGGAGCCTGGGGTCCTCGTGATCCCCGTGGCTCACTCACTCTGGAGGAGAAGATGTGCTCTAGGGAGTGGAGGTGGTGCTAATGTTTGCTGGTTTTAGGTGTCTGCCACCTTTGCTGCCAGCCTGGTCACCAGCCCGGCCATCGGCGCCTACCTGTCCCAAGCCTACGGTGACACCTTGGTGGTTGTGTTGGCATCAGGGGTGGCTTTGCTGGACATTGGCTTCATCCTGCTGGCTGTGCCAGAGTCTCTGCCAGAAGAGATGCGCCCAGTCTCTTGGGGAGCTCCAATCTCTTGGGAACAAGCTGACCCGTTTGCTGTGAGTAACCTTGCTGCTGTTTTCCCATGTGCTGGCAATGCTTCTGATTTCCTTCCTCCTGCTGATTCCACCAGAGCTGAAGTGTTCTGAAATGTTAACCTGGTTCCATTCAAGCATTTGCTTCTTAGATATAAGATGGTGACTTAAGCACTTGGTTTTGCTCTTTCTGTACCTGCAGGATATTTAATGATATTAACTCTTTTTTTTGTTGTTTTTTTATTATGTTTTCCATGCCCCACCCCTTTTCCCTCCAGTCCTTGCGGAAAGTGGGTCAGGATTCTACAGTGCTGCTCATCTGTATCACTGTCTTTCTCTCCTACCTTCCTGAGGCAGGGCAGTATTCCAGCTTCTTCCTGTACCTACGGCAGGTCAGTCCTGTGGGAAAGCCCAGCACACAAACAGGATCCCTCTTGCATCTCCTGGGGAAGCAAATCTCAGCCAATAGCTCAGTGAAGTTGAACCTGTGGGGAGAAAAGTGCCAGCTTTCCTAAAAAATGTGGCAGCCTGGTGACCCTCTGCAGGCTTTGCCAAGGTGCTTGCTTGTGGCCCTGCCTGTGCTGCTCTCAGGCTGCTCTGGTGAGCCCAGTGATTTAGAGCTGGTTCTTCAGCCAGAGGAAAATCTTCCATTTTATTCCAGACAGTGGAAGGCACAGTTAATTAATGTTTAAGCAGCTGATAAGCAGCATCAGTAAATATTCTTGCTGGTGATGGAGTGGCTTTTCTCACATGGTACAAACCTCTTGCTGAAAATTCCCTCTGGTGTTTTCACAGGTCATTGGTTTTTCCTCAGAGACTGTGGCAGCCTTTATTGGTGTAGTTGGAATTCTCTCTATACTGGCTCAGGTGAGAAACCATTTCTCCAGCAGTGTGGTTATGAGAATGTCCAAAGTTCCTGATAATCAGGGTTGGGGAAGTGTCAGGATCTCTGTGGCCACACAGGGATCGTTGCACTCACACACAGCTACCTGCAGTCCTGACTTTCTTTAATGTTGCTGTTTGTTCTTCTTTCCAGACAGTAGTGTTGGGAATTCTCATGCGCTCAATAGGAAACAAAAACACCATCCTGTTGGGACTGGGCTTCCAGATCCTGCAGCTTGCCTGGTATGGCTTTGGTTCACAGCCTTGGTAAGAGTTTGCCCTTGTTTGTCCTGTGTTACCAGCAGGTTTCTGCCCCCTGTGTCCCTGCTGGCCTCTGGCTGGCCCTCAGCATCCCCCTCCTGACTGCTGCTCCTTTTCCCCAAGGATGATGTGGGCAGCAGGAGCAGTGGCTGCCATGTCCAGCATCACCTTCCCAGCTATCAGTGCCATGGTGTCAAGAAATGCTGACCCTGACCAGCAGGGTGAGTTGCTTGGGTTCCTGAGCTGATTGATCCATGCTTGAATTCCCAGCACTGGTGGTGGTGGAGGGGTGGGCAGGGACCTCTGTGCCAGCTGCATTCCTCATTTTGGTAAAACATGACCCTGAACCAAGCCCATTGCCTGGCAGCTCTGCAAAGCAGACATCACTGCAGAGCTGAATGTTTGATCCAGCCCTGAACAAACCTCATTGCTCAGAGCTCTCTGCCCCTCCTGGCTCTGTCCCCAGGTGTGGTGCAGGGGATGATCACTGGGATCCGGGGGCTGTGCAATGGCCTGGGGCCAGCACTCTATGGCTTTGTCTTCTATCTCTTCCACGTGGAGCTGAATGAAATGGCTGAGGTGGAAACTCTGGGTAAGGCCTCCAAACCCAACATGGCCAACCCTACAGACGAGGTAACTGTTGAGTTTTGTCACCCCATCCATTCACTGGGCTGCTTCTGCCCTTGGACTCAGGTGTTAATCATTCCTCTGTTTCTCCTTACAGAGCAGCATTATCCCGGGGCCTCCCTTCCTCTTTGGGGCTTGCTCTGTCCTGCTCTCACTCCTGGTGGCCTTGTTCATCCCAGAACACAACCTTGCACTGAGGTCAGGCAGCCACAAGAAGCATGGTAACGGAGCCCAGAGCCACCCCCACAGCCCACAGGCCACAGGGGGGGACAGCAAGGAGCCCCTGCTCGAGGACAGCAGCGTGTGAGGCTGGGGGGCAGCTCCAGAGCAAGGATGGACTGAGCCAGCCAGAGTTTGGGGACAGAGGGTGGGGGGAGAGGAGAAAAGAGGTGACAGACTGTACCACAGCTAATCAGGATGAACGAGGTTTCCCTTCGAGCCCCACCTGGTGCAAAACCAGGATTGTATCACAGGGTGCTGAGGGAGAGGGGAGACACTGAAGTGCTCCAGGGGTGGTTCTGTGGAGCAAACCTGCCCTGGTGCACGAGTGCTGAACATTGTGGTGCCACCTGCCAAAGGCTCAGCTTGCCAGTGGCAAATTCAGGAGTTGGCTTTGTCTGTTCTGCTGTGAGCTGACTGAGCTGCCAGCCAGAATCAAGGCAGGAACCCACCCGTGCCCCCATTCCTCGTGGTAACTGGTACTGGTTCTGGTCAGTCTGGGACTGGCCTGTCCCACACTGTCTGTGCATCCAGTGCTGGGACAAGGCCCCAAAGTGTGTCCTGGAGGAGCAGGTTCTGCTCCTTTTGAAGGTCTGATGAATCTGCCCATTCTGGCCCAAATGAAACTTAGACCAAAAAATATAATCTGCTGACTTAATGTTTTGATAAAGATAAGGAAGAGGAAGGAGTGAAGTTTCTACCTTCATAGGTAATGAGTAGAAGGATTTTTCAGAAATCTTTTTCTGGAGCTGTAAGGATTGTTCAGAAATGAGTCCTTGAGATACTGGAGAAACAACTAAACTCTGCTGAGCACTTTATAAAGTGCATTTCCTGCAAGAAAGGTCCAAGAAATAGCTGTTTATCAGGAGTACTTTTATAAAACGTGTTTATTTTTTTTCCCCAGGCAGTTTCCATGTGACATTAAAACCAGATAATGACTGGAGCTTCTTTCTCCTCAGTCCAAAAGATCTTGGTGGTGATGTTGCAATTGGTTTGCACTTACAGGTTGAAAAATGGAATTGCAACCTCTGCTGCAGGGTTCAGCTCTGTTTGGGAAGAGCAGCAGATGCTCAACTTTGAGTGTCGTGGAAGGAAATCTGACAGGTTAGGGAATGGCTGTTGTTTATAGAGAGATGCAGCAGAGGGCAGGAAGGAATTGTTCTTGTCTGAGTGAGGGCAGGAGGGATGGCACTGAGGAGACACTGGGGAAGTAAGGGTCAAATTGGGAACACTTAAGAAATCAGTTGTTAAGAAAAACTGGGGATACAGTGGCCAAAACTAGTCCTGTCTCAGGGCAGGTATGAGCAAAGCTGTCATTCCTTGTCTGGGATCCTGTCTGGAGGTTTGGGACAGGAATCTTTGGGGAGCTCTGCCAGTGTCTTGTGTTGTAGCTGATGCTGTCACCCTGCTGTCCCTGACCCCCACCAGCACTGCCCTCCCTGCAGTGAGCTCTGGGTGAGGGGGATGAGGGCTCAGGGTGTGTTCAGGCTCTGACTGAGCTCCCAGTTTGTTGCCCATGCACCTCAGCACGGAGGGTTTGCTGGTGTGGAGCTAATGGCAGGGCCAAGAACAGGAGCAGAATCTCAGTGACCTGCAGTGATTCTGCTTTTCCTGAGCTGCTTGTGGCGATGCTCCAGATTCCCCAGTGTTACTGGGATGGCCTGTGCTGCTTTCACAAAGGAAATCCAGTCACTTCAACTTCCCAGCAGCAATCCCAGCTCTGTATTGCTCACAAAAATGCCTTTTTTAGGTCAGAGCTTTACCAAGTACATCTGGAATCTTATTTACTTAGGCTGTACTAAAATGACCTGAAGTAGTTTTGTCCTTCACACCCAGATGAGTTGAAACAAAACCTGGTATCATCATCTTGCTCTCACTGAGGCACTGGGAGTTTCACAGGCAGAATGCAGTGGAATGATACAAAAAAGACAAGTGTAATTTATATGAGATGAAGTATATAGAGATATATTTTTAAAAGCCCTTTCCTTTACTGAATAGTTTATTGGAACCCAGGTGTCTCTAGTCCTGTTCCCTCTCACCACTGCTGCTGCCTGCAGCATCTCCCCTGCAGACAGCAGAACCCTCCTGGCACGTGTCTCTCCTTGGTCCCTCTCTGTCACATCGTGATACCCAAGGTTCCAGCCGTGCCAGCAGCCCCCAGGTCCTGAGTTCTGGAATGTTTTGGTCAGCTTAGGGCTGGAGAAGAGACCAAAACGTTCCACAGGTCAGATGCCAGCACTGTCACCAGCCTGCAGGTGACCTCTGGTTCAGAGGGACTGTTCAGAGTGGGACTGAAACTCGGTCCCACTCTCGGGGCACAGTGCTCACCTGCCTTGGAGCTGCTGCTGGGTTTGGTGCCAGGAGCAGGCAGGGATTCCTTTCCACAGTCTTGGAAGTTCCTTTCACCTGGTTTGGGGGACTCAGCCCCAGGTAACCCCCCCTCCCTGTCAGCCTAGGGATGTGACCCTCCCACCATTCTGCCTTCAAGTGAGGGGGGGGGACTCGGGCCAAATGGTGACAGCTGAAATTACCAGACCTGAATGAAGAGTGTCTCATTCTGAAGGGCTGGTGGTTCAGCAGCATCCTGTGTGGAGACTGGAAAATCTGTACAGAGCGAGCAGCTGGTTTTGCCAGTTTTTGTTACTTTATATGAAAACGTGACTTTTCTAAAAGCTTTTTCTTAAAACCCCCTTCATGTAGCGTGCAGTGCCTGAGCCTGGCTGTTTAACATCAGCATCCCCAGAACGTGGCTGCAGTGATTTACACTTCAGGTCACAGAATGCCCCAAGGTGAGGCTGAAGTTGTCCTGGCTGCCCCCCTGCACTCAGCAGCAGCACTTGGGGTCAGGTTCACTGAGCTCCTCACACCCCCAAACCCCGTTACACCGCTGCATCTGTTCTGCAAAATAAGTCACTTTTTACTTGACTGTTTTTTATTCTTTTCTCTGCACTTGCCTGGCTGCTGAGGTCTTTGGTTGTGGTGACAGCACGTGGGGAGCCCACGCTCCCTGAGGAGTGGCAGTGGTTCTGTCACCTGTGTTTCTGATTTTTGGGTTTTGTTTTTTTTTTAAGCTAAAGATGAAGTGTGTTTATTTCAGTTCAGGTTGTGTTTAGAACTGGCTAATCTCTCCCTCTGATGGACTATTTATTAAACTGCTGCTTTCCTCTCATCTTGGAGTTCTCTGTCCTCTTTTCCCCACTGTCCCCCACACCGGTGCCCTGGGGCTGCTTTTATCATCCCAGACTTTATTCTCTGTTTCCAGCCAGGCTTAATATAGATCTTATCTTACTCATTTAAACACTTCTTACAGTGTTTGATGGTGGGACAAAGTGAACAATATAGTGACAAGCTGTATAAACACATCCCAGTCAGTTCTTGGATGGGATCTGGTGTTTGAGGGGTGATATCCTGTAATGAGCTGGAACCATGAGCCGGAACCAAGATCCGATTATTCTTCAGTAAGTTGCCTTTGTCTTTATTTCCTCTGGACTTGAGCTCAGTTTTAGGGTTTATATTTGGGGTTTTTTTTTTCATTTTAATTTCAGAAACAGCCCTCAGCTTGTCTCCCTTCTTTAAATTCTTCCTCGGTGACATTTTGAAGCAATCCTTCCCCTCATGGGGTAACTGATCCCTTGGGGTTTGCCCTGCCAAGGGTGGTGGTTCTGCCCTTCCAGGGCTCTTTGGCTGCTGGGGTGGGAGCCTCATGCACAGAGCAAAGCCCCAGCACCCTGTCTGTGTCCTCAGACATCCTGAGATCTCTGCTGGGAAGAGCCTGGCAAGAGTGGGGAGCTCCCCAGGGCTGGACTGGGGGCTCTGGGGGCTGCTGGGAACTCCAGGAAGTGGCTCTGTTAACACAGGATGGAAGGAACAAAAACCCAGGAGCCATTAATCACTGGGTTTCAGCTGAATGTGCAGATTTCATGGGGGCTGTTTACAGAAGACTTCCCTTACTGGGGCACCTCTGGACCATCAGGATTAATTGCCTGACCCTGAGGACTGAAAGGATGTGTGATACGCCCAGTGCCCGGAGCTTTCCCTCCAGGGAATTCCCAGATGGGAAAGGGACAGGCCCTGTCTCAGCTTCCCACCCTCTGCCATGGTAGGGGCAGGGCTGACAACTTGGGCTGAGAAGCCCCAGCTGCAGCCTGGTGGGATGGGATGGGATGGGATGGGATGGGATGGGATGGGATGGGATGGGATGGGGTGGGGTGGGATGGGGTGGAGCGGAGCAGAGGGAGCAATGACAGAGCTGCTGTGAGACAGGGGATGGGTGCTGAGGCTGTGCCACAGCCTTGGGGGTAGGTGATGTGGGTAATCAATATTTTCCATGTGGTAACACTTTCTCCATCCTCCTTCCTCCTGGAGGACACCCGGGTGATGCTGAGCACACACCCTGACCTCGCTTTTGGGGTAGGGGACTGAGAGAAGCTCTTCCTACAGACAGATGTCCCCAGCCAGGGGAAACTGGAGCCCAGTGAGAACTGGGGAAGGAATGGGACCTCAGCCATGCCTTGGGGTGCAGGGCTGCCCAGCACATGGGATGGGGACCCTTCAGGCCAAGAGTTCTCCCATGTTTTGGACTGTTGGCATGGCCCCTGGCTATGGAGCTGGGTGTTGTGCAAGACCTGACCTTGGAAAAAACCCAGAAACCTCCCTTTGGAAATACCCCTTGGGCTGGAAAGTGTCGGGGGCCCCAGGGCTGGTGCTGGTGGGGGCGGTTCCTTCAGGGCTTAAGAAGGGTTTGGGACACGGCTTGGGCCAGAATGAGACAGCCCCAGCCAGCAGTGTCTGCTCCGGGAGAGAGGGAAGAAAGAAAAACCATCCCAAGGTGCTGCTGCTGGCTCTGCAGGCAATGGCACTGGCTCCTCTCCTCCTCCTCCTTCTCCTCGGCTTGCTGCAGAGCTGCAGGGGTGAGTGTGTCTGGAGCCAAAATCCCTCCTGCTCCCCTCTCCTGCCTGCTCCCCAGCCCTGCTGCTCTCTCTGCTTCACCGCGGGACAGCACAGCCCCAGGGGGATGGGGATGGAGTTTCTGTGCCACCTGAGCACAACCAACAGAGGAACTGGTGTTCCCTTTGCCTTGTAAACCAGGGGGTCCTGGAGATGCCCCCATCCCTGAACTTCCCCATTTCCTCCTCCCTTTCAGGGCAGCCCATGCTGGTGGTGACCCCGCAGGAGCCCGTGGTGCGGTTCGGGGGCTCGGTGCAGCTGAACTGTTCCCTGGCCTGCGAGGGGGGCACGGTGGAGTGGAAAGGTCTGGACACCAACCTGGGGAACGTCACCTCCTTCCTCACCCACAGCATCCTGCACATCGACAGCGCTGTGGTTGCCACCACGGGCACCAAGATCTGCCAGGGGACCTGCCGGGGGCAGAGCTACCAGCACAGCGTCACCCTGCAGCTCTACGGTGAGCACCCCCCAGCCCACCCCTCGCTGGATGCCTGGGGCTCCTTCCCTCCTGGGCTGCAGCACCAAAACTCGGTGGGTGACTCCGTGGTACCTCTGCCAGCCCTCCCAGACCAGCTGCAGCTGGAGGCAGAGCCCGGTGTCCCGGTGCCGGGGCAGCCCACCCGCCTGCATTGCCGGGCCCGGGGGGTCTATCCCCTGGGGGGGCTGCGGCTGAGCTGGCAGCGGGGGCACGGGGAGCCCGAGGAGGCAGCAGACTTCAAGGTGATGGAGACCGAGGAGGAGCTGTTTGACATCGAGTCCACGCTGCTGGTGGCCAGGGAGGAGGTGAGGGACGGGATGGAGTTCAGGTGCGAGATGACCCTGAGCACCAGGAAGGAGACCTTCACCCGGGTGGCATCTGTGGCCGTGAGTGCTGGGGGTGAGTGCTGGGGGACCCCGTCCTCCAGAGCTGAGCCCGTGGCCCTGCACTGCTTGGAGCAGCTTCACTGGCACGGATGCTGTCCCCACGTCTGGAAAATTCCCCATGCTCACCCTAGTCCCCGCTGCCTGTCCCTGTCCCCACTGCCGTGCCAGGGGTTTGCTCCCACCCACTGCCTCTCCCTGCCAAGGATGGCTGCTCATGGCTGGAGGATGGGGCAAGTGGTGAGGGGATGGTCCTACCATGGGGATAACGAGCTCCAAGCTGTGCTGAGACCACCCTGACCTGCCCACCCTGTGTTCACAGCTATGATGGAGCAGCCAGGGGCCACAGCCACCTGGACAACGAGACCTTTGTCAGGGACCCTCAGCACAGCGGTGTCCCCAGAGCCACATGTCCCCACAGACAGTCCCACCACAGCTCTGACCCCCACCCTGCCAGACCCGGGCACTGAGACCCCCCTGAAGCAAGCTGCCTCCACCAAGGGCCCCTCCACAGCACACCCAACCCTCGGGGACCTTATTTCACAGCCAGCCACCCCCACGCTCCCTGGCTCCACAGGTCCCTCAGCCAGGCTGCAGGGGACAGCTGGGGACAGCCACCCCTGGGAATCATTCCTAGCCGAGAAGGGGACGGTGCCACCAGAAGGGACGGTGCCCACCTGCAGCCTGCAGATCCGCTCACTGCCCCCCACGGGGACACGGGGCAGGGCTCTGAGCATCGAGTGCCACGCGCGGTGCACCGGGAACAGCAGCGTGGGGGTGGGCTGGCTGCGGACACCCGTGGCTCTCTCGCAGTACCGGGAGGAGGTGGCAGGGAGCAGCTCCACGCTGCAGCTGGACCGGGCCGAGCCCTGGCACCAGGGACATTACCAGTGTGTCCTGCAGGGCCACCGCTCCCAGGCGGCCAGTCTGCAGGTGACAGTCTCGGATGGTGAGTGGGGGTCTGCAGCCCCTCTCCTGTACCCCCATGTTGGGCTTGGGGGGCAGCGGGTTCTGTGACGGCCTCTGGGGGGTCTCTCCCTCACCCCCGGGTCTCTGAGCTCGCCTGTAACTACAGCTCCTTCCCTGTGTCCTTGTAGATCCCTCCAGCGCAGCTCCTGCCATCGCTGTGGGGACAACACTCTCACTCGTGGGCCTGATGGTGACCGGCGCCATCTCCCATCGCCTGTGGAAACGGTTCCGGTTTCGGTACGAGCTGTCCTAGCAGTGTCCCAGCCCTCCGGACCCGTCCCTGTCCTTTCTGCCACGGGTGTCACCCACCCTCGGGGCTGACGAGCACCCCGATGGGGCCGTGGGGAGCTCCGGGCGCACCCACGTGGATGCGCGGTCTCGTCACGACAGAGGGGGCGTGAGCAGCCCCCCCCCCCATCCCCACTGAGCTGTGCACACCGGGAGTGGGCGGAGGAGAGCGGGGCCGCGGCGTGCGTGTCGGGGCTCTTCAATAAAGGGTTGTTTCTGGTTGAACCCTGAGCAGTGTGCTTTGGAGGGGGCTGGGGCGGCCCTGCTGTCCCCTCCGGGACCAGGACCGGGACCGGAGCGGGCGGGGCGCGTGCCCGCCGTTGCCATGGCAGCCGGGGCGGTGCCGCTGCCCACACTCAAGATGGAGACGCGCGGGCTCGCCCAATGGCAGCGCGCTCGCCTGGCTTCCCGCCCACCGATTGGCTGCCAGGGTGCAAGATGGCGGCGCGGGCACTTCCCGTTCGGGCGAAACGCCGCCGGTTCAAGATGGCCGGAACCGGCCCCCATCGCCCGCAGCCAAGATGGCGGCGTACGAGAAGCGGCGGGCGGCCGCCGCCCCGATCCCGATCTCGGGGACGGGCAGCGGGCTGGTGGAGCCGGTCCGGGCGGCGGGGAGCGAAGCGGAGTTCCTGCTGCGGGCCGGCGTCACCGCCATGGTGCGGGAGGCGCTGCTGAAGGTGCTGGAGGCGCGGCCCGAGGAACCCGTCTCCTTCCTGGCTGACTACTTCGAGCGCCTGGTGCAGGGCGGCCCCGCTGCGGCGGGAGAGGCCTCCGCGGAGCTCCCGGGGCCCCCGCAGCGCCTGGCCCGAGCGCTCTGGTACGTGCGCCTGGCTCACCACTCCCACAGGTGCGAGCGGGTGGCGGCGGGAGGCGACGGACTACAGCTCCCGGCGAGCCCCGCGGCAGCCGCCGTTCCGCGTTTGGTGCGGTGGCCGCGGAGCACGTCGGGAGTTGTAGTCCGGGGCGGGCGGAGGGGTGCGAGGGTGAGGCTGTGTCGTGTCTGTGCCCTGTCGCGACAGGACGGCCTTCGACAGCAACGCCGGCGCAGCCTACGAGGTGCTGGGCGCAGGCGGGCGGCGGCGGTCAGCGGGAGTGGACGGGCGGCTGTACAGCGAGCTGCTGCGGCGCATCTGCCAGCACGGGGCGGCACCGGCTGAGGCGGCGTCGGCGCTGCTGCGGCGGGTGCGGTGTCGCGACCACGAGGCCGTCCCCTTCGACGTCTTCCGCTACGGCGTCCTCACCTGCTTCGTCCTCCTGGAGTTCGCAGCCAAGGCCGACGCGCTCTTCGGGGTGCTGGAGGGCGGCTCGGGCACTGCCGACGTCCGGCTGTGCCAGGCTGTGCTGCGGGCGCTGGAGGAGGCGCTGGGCGCCGGCCAGGGCTCCCTGCCCACCCGGTACCTGGAGGCCGGGTCCAAGCTGGGTCCGGACGGTCTGGCTCTGGCCATGGACCGGGCGCTGCAGGAGAGGAAGCTGAGCAGTGCCATGAGCCGGGATGAGTTCCTGAGGAAAGCCACCGCGTTGTTTGTTGCCAAAGTGAAGCCCGTTGAGTAATGGCGAGGTGGGAGCAGGGCTGCCCACGGCTGCTTCCAACCCTGCATGGAGCTGTTCTGGCAACGGGGGCTCTGGACCCCAGCTCTGAACTGCACAGCGAGTACTGTGGGCTGGGCAGAGAGCCCGGGTCTGCCTGGCAAGAGATTCCTGATTCCTTTGCTCCTTTCCTTGCTCCGAGCACAGCAAGCACTGGGCAGTGCTGGACAGGCCCTGTCTGCTGAGCCTCTCCCAGCCCCTCCAGCCCAGACAGCATCAGTAAATCTTGTCCAGGCATTAACTGGGGACTTGCAAGGCTGGCATTGGTCATCTAAAATGAGCCAGAATGGGTAAATTGGGGTGGCCCTCCAGGTATCGTGTAGTTCTGCCCTGGCTCAGCCGTGTCCTGTCTTGCAGCTTCTGCTGGGAAATTTGTTTCTGCTTTTGGGTTTGTTTTCTACTTTCCTGGGAAGCGAGGAGGCGATGCTTCCAACCTGCTGCTGCAGGGGACTGATGAGCTCATAGGAATCGAAATGTTTTGAACACACAGCAGATGAGGAGTGGGAGCTGGGGCACAAACCTCGCAGTGCAGGGCTGTGAGGGCTCCGTCCCTGCCTGCTTCGTGTTTACATGGGCTGAACTCTGGAGATCAGAACTCCCCGAGTGCAGCTGCAGGGTTTTGGGCCGTGGAGCCCCTCCCTGAGGTCATGGTTTGCTGTTGTGTGTCGAACCGTTTGTGTGTTATTTATTTGAAGTTGTCCGTGTTAATTATTTATACCGTGCAATTATTGAGACATTAAAGCTTTTTACTAGTTTTTTAGTGGCCAATTTCTCTACTGCCGGGTAGCACCGGGAGTTACCGGAGCTGCACTCGGATCCCCGGGGCTGTCTCTGTCTGCAGGGGCCGATGTGGGCAGCCTGTCCCTGCCCGGAGGAATGCGAAGCCCGGCTCGTTCCCGCAGCCCGGGAGGAGATGTCAGGCACCGGGATGTGGTTTGTGCGGCTGAGCGGATGTTTTGGGCCCTGCGGGCAGGAAGGGCTGGGAACCGGGCCGGGTGACGCCGCAGGTTGCCGAACGAAGTGCGGGTGACGGGACGGGAGGTGACGGGAGGGAAGCGGTGAGGCCGGGGAGGGGTCAGCTGAGCCCTGCCCGGAGCCGCCTCCCCCGAATCCCGCGCCGTGGAGGTGAGATCACCCCGAGCCGGGTGCAGGTGCCAGGTGTGACTCAGCTCAGCGGATCGCTTCCTCCGGGCTGACGCGGTAATCACAGGGAAGCTTCAGCCGCTTGACTCAGGCCGGGGCTGACCCCGGGCAGCGCGGCGAGCACCGAGGCGAGCACCGGGAAGGCGACAGCACCGTGAGGAGCCCGGAGAACGCGGCCGGGGCAGCGGGGACTGCGTGCAGGCCCGAGGGGAACGGGCGGTCCGTGAGGAGCCTCTGGTCGGTGTGCGGAGGGCGGGACCGGTGGGAGCACCGGAAGTACCGGCGGTACCGTGACCAGGGCTCCGGTGCTGCCGGAGGGAACAAGCTCCGCCCCTGCGCGCACGGAGCCCTCTGATTGGCGGAGAGCGTCAGGGGGGAGGAGCCTGAATCTCCCCCGCGCGAGTAGTGCGCTCTGATTGGCGGAAGGCTCAGAAGGAGGAGTCTATTGTTTGCCACGCCCCCTAGCTCCTATTGGCCGGTTGTGTCCGAGGGGGAGGAGCCTGAGCTGGTCCCGCCCCGCCCTTGCGGACTACAGTTCCCGGCGTGCCCCGCGCGGCTGCGCTCGCAGCTGCCGCCGCGCAGCAGAATCCGGAGCCGCCGCCCCGCGCCCCGCAGCGGCTCTTGCGCCTACGCCAGTCCCCGGCTTCGGTCGCGGCCTACCCCAGCTCTTCGTCATGGCGCGGCCTCTGGTACCCAGCTCGCAGAAGGCGCTGCTGCTGGAACTCAAAGGACTGCAGGAGGAGCCCGTGGAAGGGTTCCGGGTCAACCTGGTGGATGAAGGGGACCTCTACAACTGGGAGGTGGCCATCTTCGGCCCCCCGAACACCTACTACGAGGGCGGGTACTTCAAGGTGAGGGGCTGGGGGGCAGCAGGGGGGATGTGCGGTATCGGGGGGACCGAGGTGTGGAGAAGAAGCTCTGTGGGGTGGAGGTGTGGGGTAGGAGACAAGAGACGAGGTGGTGCTGGGGGGGAGGAACTGCCTGAGAATGGATTTTGGAAGAGGGAGAGACCACAGGAGAGTGGGGAGACCCTGGGAGGGAGCTGTGGGGTGAGAGGGAGTGTTCTGGGGATCAGGTGCAGGGGGGTCTTGGGGTCCCAGGGGCTTTAGGAGCTGTGGTGTCCTGGGCTGCTGTGAGGAGGGAACCTGCAAGCAGGTGGCTGCTGCCAAACTGGACCCTCTTTTCGGGGGGATATTTGTGCCCCACAGAGGCTCTGCCTCTCAGGGCTTTTCCACCTTCTTCCTCCCCCCCCCATCCTTCTGTTGTGGGGGTGCAGGAGAACGAGCTGGGGGTGGCTGATGTTCCCCCTCCTGGGGGGGGTTGGGGCATCACCACCAAACCAAAGGGAAGAGACAAAGGAGGCTCCAGGCAGGCACAGGCAGCCGGGGTCCAGCGAGCAGCAGCTGGAGGTGCTGGGGAGGGGGTGCTGTGTGTTTGCTGGGGGGGTTTAGGGGGGCAGCAGGCAGGCAGAGTCCCCCGCGGGGGGGTGGGTATGTGTCCTTCCCAAAGAGGTGTTGTGCAACCTGCCTAGCTGTTTTCTTCCTCTTTTCTCTTCCTCCCTCCTCCGCCACCAGCTCATCCTGTTGCTGGTGGGGTGGGGATGCACCGGGGTGAGTCAGCCCCAGGGTCAGCTGTGCTGCCACGGGGAGGGTTGTTTGTCCCCAGGAGCTGTGGCAGGTGAGCTCGATGCTTTGGAGTCAGGTTTTCCCTGAAAGGAGCCTTTTTTCTGGAGCCTCTCTTGGCTCCAGGCCCTTTGCACTCTCACCCTTTCAGCAGCTCACTCACGCTCCTGTTTTGTGTCCCGAGAGCTTCCAGGCTCAGCAGCAGATCAGAGTTTCTGCAGCAGAGAGGGGTGGGAAGGGGTCAGGTCCTTCTCCAGCTCCTGGTACCACCGTCCTGCTCGTGCAGGGCTCACGGGGCTCTTCCCAAGCACCCTTTTGGGGACGCTTTGCCTCTCTGGCTGGTTTTGTCCTGATCCCTACAACAAAGGGGATTGTTCTGCCGAGTTCAGCTGCTTGGCTGCAGCCCAGTGCAGGGCCTCGTGTTGCTGCGTGTGCTTCCCTGGGCTCCAGCAGCCCCGTGCACACAACAAAACCAGTCCTGGCCCCAGCCCCAGCCTGGCAGAGCACGGGGGGTTGGGCCAAGGGCCAGCCCAAGGGGGGGAATCAGGAGCAAGGATGGACCCCAGTGCTGCTGCTGGGGTTCCTGGGACTCTGTGTAAGATCAGCTGGTGCTGGGGACTGAGCTGGGTGGGGGTCTGTGATCTGGGGAGTTTGAGCTCTGGGTAGAGCTGGGGTCAGCTGGGAGGAGGATGGATGTGTCCCTGCTGAGCTTTTAATGGCTGGGAGCTGACAGTGGGGTTTGGAAGCACTGCCTCTTGTCCAGGCTGTAACTCCAGAAGCATCTGAAGCCTCATTTGCTGTTGCCCTCCTGAGCAGGGCCCATCCCAGGCTCGTTCCGTGGGTGAAGAGGAATCCCAGGTCACTGCCAGGCAGAGCCAGGGGGGTTGGCACTGTCACTTCATGGATCCAAGTGCTAAATCCTGAGTTCAGGGAGTAGTTGTGTGCTCTGTGTCTTCACCATTTTACTTGTTTATTTCTGGCCATTCCCCCTTTTTATTTTTTTGGGGAGCCAGTGGCTGAGTCTCTATCTGGAAGTTTGCTTCCAGAGCCTGGAAACACCTGAGAGCTGCAGCAGTCACCAGAAGCTGAGGAGCATCTGCCCCGTCCCCGTGGGACATCTGGGAGCACCAGGACGTGTCTGTGCCTCCCTGTGACACCTCTGGCTCGGGGGCTGACAGCAGCCCTGTCCTCCCTGCTGCCTGGAGCCCTGTGTTTCTGTGCCCAGTGCCTTCAGGAGGGCTCTGGGCTGCGGTGTGATCTTCATCTGCTTTTATTTTTAGCACCTGAGCTCCGCGCCACGGCCGGTTCTGGCTTGGTCTGTTTTCTCAGAGGTGCCGGGCTATTTTTAGAGGCTTGTTGTGTAAATCAGAGCACAGAGTACCTGGCGCTTCCTTCCCTGGGAGCTCTGAAGGGTAAACAGCCTCCCCAAGCAGCCTGGCCATCGTGTGTCACCTTCCTCACCAGCCGTGCTGCCGGTGTCCTCCCGTGGAGCACAGCTGGACTTGGCCCGGGTTTCTTTTCTGTGGTGGTGTCAGGAGATCGGTGCCTTCCTTCCCTTCCCTCTCACAAACCCACACTCACTTCTCCTCATTGTTCCCTGCAGGCTCGTCTCCGGTTTCCCATCGATTATCCCTACTCCCCTCCTGCCTTTAGGTTCTTGACCAAAATGTGGCACCCCAACATCTACGAGGTGGGTCCGGGATGGCGCAGGGCGGATGCGTGGTGACGACACAGGGTGGAAATGCCAGGCTTTGTCACGAGCAGTGGGAGCTCTGTGCCTTTGGTGCCTGGTGCCTGGCACTGGAATTGCAGCTAACGAGCTTATGGCAGCTGCTCTCCAGCCCTGGAGCTGGGCCCGGGGCCAGCCAGGCTCTGAGGCTCCCACGCTCGGCCAGCGGGGAGGGGGGGCTCGTGCTGAGGGTGGGCACGGGGTGAGTGAGGGACCCTCTGGGATTGCCTGGCCTGGCTTAAACCAAACTGTGGGGGGCTGAGCTGGAGGAGGTTGAGGGCAGCAGATCCTCAGGGTCCTGTTTCCCTTGTGGTTCCAGACTGGTGATGTCTGCATCTCCATCCTCCACCCACCCGTGGATGACCCGCAGAGCGGGGAGCTGCCCTCCGAGCGCTGGAACCCCACGCAGAACGTGAGGTAAGGGCTGGTGGGGAGAGGGCTGGGGGGGCTCGTGGGGAGATGGGGACTGCTTCCCACCCTCCCCAAATCAGGTGGAGGTGCTGGGAGCTGAGCTGCTGGTGTTTCCCCATGGCCAGGACCATCCTCCTGAGCGTCATCTCGCTGCTGAACGAACCCAACACCTTCTCTCCCGCCAACGTGGACGCCTCGGTGATGTACCGCAAGTGGAAGGAGAGCAAAGGGAAGGACCGGGAATACACGGATATCATCAGGTGTGTGTGGAGCCTGAGCTGCAGCCTTGCAGGGCACGGGGCCTTGGGGACATGTCTTGTCCTGTTGGGATGGTAGGGGTGGAGTTTTTGTGGCTGGGTTAACACGCCTGGCTCTGCTCTCAGCCCTGACCCTTTTGGCTCCTGAGCTGAGGAGATCAGGATCACAGATCAAGTTCTGTGAAGCTTCATCCTCACCCCTGACATCTCGCTCTCCAGGAAGCAGGTTTTGGGCACCAAGGTGGATGCTGAGAGGGATGGTGTGAAGGTCCCCACCACGCTGGCTGAGTACTGTGTGAAGACCAAGACTCCAGCTCCAGATGAGGGCTCTGACCTCTTCTACGATGATTATTACGAAGATGATGAGATGGAGGAGGAAGCAGACAGCTGTTATGGGGATGAGGATGACTCCGGCAATGAGGAATCTTGATGGCCCTCTGGCATTGCAAAACTTGCTATAAACTACTGAATTTTACCTCAGCTAGTACAAACTGGTTTGAATTTAGGATCTGTCAGCCCTGAAATTAACTCTCTACCTCGCAGGGAGACTCTTCTGCTGGTGCAAAGGAAACCCCACCGCTGTCTTTGTAGAAAAAAGCAAAAAAAAAAAAGCAAAAAAAAGCCAACAAAAAGAAACCCTATTTTATAAACTTCCTGGGTGGGGGGTGGGTGGGGAGAGAGAAGTTGTGTTGGGGCATCCATAAATCCACAGAAACCAGGGAGCTGGTGGCTCTGGCTGGGCATGGAGTGACATCAAAGTCTGCCCCTTGTTTGGGTACATTCAGCTCCACGTCAGCCCCATGTTGGGGGATAGTTTTGGGGGCTGTGGAGCTGTGAGTGGTGTGGGGGGTGGGAAGTGTGAGCATTGTGTGGCTTTGTACAGCTTTGGAGGTGTCGGAGCTGGGTTGGCTGCAGGGAGAATGCTGCCACCCTGGTGGGACCTTCCTGCCCCCCCTTTCTGTGGTGCTGGAGTGGGGTGGGAAGGGCTGGGAGATGGGGCACTGCAGGGGATGGGATTTGGGCTGTTTGTAGTTTTTAACCATCTGGGAGGGATGGGGTAGTTATAAGTCTTTCTGCGTCTGTATTTTTGAAAACTATTTAATAAAGTACTGAAGGGAATGACAGTGTGGGGCATGAATGAGGCTCTACCCTGCTGTAGGGTTCCCTGGCAGCCATGGCTTGGTGGGGAGGGGGCTGTGGGGTGGCCTTAGGACTCAGCAACTCTTTTTTTTTTTCACCTCCCAGCTTCACAGAGTAAGCAGCAGTGTTGGGGTGGGTTTCCTTGGGTCTGGGGTACCTCTACCCTTCCCAGGGAGGGAGAAACATTCGCTGCCTCTGTCCTAGTGCTGTGGCCAGGGCTTGGCCTCTGCCCGGGCAGGACGGGCTCTGCCAGGCCCTGGAAACTCCCCCGGTACTGGGAGGTGTTTTTTCCCTCCTGCAGACCTGCCTGGGCAGAGCTGGGCTGGGGGAGTGGTGCCCGACGGCTGCCCGGGGGCTTTTGTGGCTGCTCTGATCCAGACGTGCGGTCTCCTGCCCACCCCGCGGCATCACCCGCATCGTGTCAGGCTCCTTGGGGTCCCACCAGCCCTCATACACACCCCGAGAGCCTGCCTGGGGCTCTCTGTGCCCCTTCTGGGCAGAGCCCGTCGAGGGGCAATGAGCAAAACCTCCCCCCCCCTCGGGGTTGGAGTGACACCCGCGGAGCAGGAATGTGCTTTGTGCCTTGGGAAATGAGGCTGAGGGGTGAACAGGATTATTGTCACTTTACTCAGCCCCGGCAAAACGCTTCCAAGGTCACCCGGCTGGTACGGAGCAGCGGTGACCCCAGCTGCTGAATCACAGCCCCCACCTCCTTTGCCATTTTTCTGCCCCATTTCTGCTCCACCGAACGCCCCCAGCGCCGGGGGGGAACGCGGAGGGGGCGGCCGGGTGGGATGTGCCCGGGACAGGCACGAAACGCTCCGGGAGGATCCAGGAGCCGGTGAATCCCTGCGGGGAGCGGCGGGGCCTGGCGCCACGGCACCGTTGTTGGGTTCTTCCTACCCCCTGCCCGGGCCCTCTCGTTCCCAGGGCCGGGCAGAGCTGGGCCAGAGCCGCTGCCCCACGACGGCCCCTTCGCCCCGGCTGGTTCCGTGACCGGGCACCACCCCGTTACCGCCCGGCCCGGCCCCTCGGGCTTATCGTGCGGCTCCAGCTGGGCCGGTGCCCAGATCCCGGGGCATCCGTTTTCCCCGCTCCTCGGGGTGTTCCGGGCGGGCTCTGGAGCCGCTGCTGGAGGGGGCGGCGGGGCCGGACCCGGTGCGGGGCTACCGAATCGCCTTGGTCCTTGTTCCCTTCCCACGTGTCCCGGTGCGGGCGGCCCCATCTCACCGGGACTGCTCCGGTATAACCACCGCGGTCTCTCGGCAGCCCCGGGCAGGACCCCCCATGAGCCAGAGAAAATCGGCACAGCCCCCAGTGCCCCGGCACAGCCAGAGGAAGGCGGAGATTTGGGGGTGCAGCCGCAGCCCCTCTTCCCGGCGGCTGCCCGGGTCCTGCTCCCCGGTTCGGCAGCGCCGCGAACTCCATCAATGCGGTTTTAACCTCCCGCCGCACCGCGGCGAGCCCCGCGCTCCCGGGTCGGTACCTCGGGTCGGTCCCAACCCGTGACCCCGGAGCTCCCCCCCGCCCCCGGGCCGTTCTCCGGGCTCACCGCTCCCGCCAACCCCGTCCCTCCCCTTCCCTCCCGGTACTGGTTCCGACCCGGGGCCCCGCTGCCGCTGTCACGTGACTACCATCGCACTCCTCATTGGCTGCCCGCCCGCCGGGTGGGTGTGGCCGCGGGGGGGACCGGCCCGAACCGGCTGCGGCTGCAGGGAGCCGGAGGGAGGAGGGGGGAGAGAAGGGTGCTCGGTCGCCTCTTCACTCTGATTGGCTGCGCTGTGGGTGGGAGGGGCCAGGTCGGCGAAAAGGCGTCGCGATTGGCTGTCGGGAGGGTAGAAGGGGCGTGTAATCCAGTGACCCCGCCCCCTCGCCGTGACCCGGCGCTGCGCTTATAGCGGGCGGAGCAGCGCGGCGGCAGCGCGGGCGGAGATGGCGGCGAGAGCGCAGCGGTCCTGCGGCCTCTGGGCGCTGCTTCTCCTCGGCGGGATGTCCGCCGGCGTCCTGGGGACAAGTACGGAACGGCAGGGACAGGAGCGGAGGGCTCAGTCGTACCGAGGGCTCGGGGACGGTTGGGTGGGAATCGTGCGGGCCAGCGGACGAGGGAGCCCCCGGGGGGTCCGGTGGGATCTGTGGGGAGCTCCGCTGGGGTCTGCGGGAGTCCCCCGGGACGGTCCGTGGGGGTTCCTGGGGTGGCCCGGTGAGGGGGGTTGGGATGCGGGGGTTTGTGGGGCTCCTCGGGGGCGCGGCGGAGCCGGTCCGGGGCTGAGCAGGCGGCATCCCGGGCTCCCTGCGGCGTAGCACGTCGCTCGGCGGGCGGAGCCGGGGCGGGGCTCGGAGCTGGGGCCGGGGCTGCGGCCTCGTGGGGCTCGGGGTCTGTGAGGATGGGTCGGTGGACCCGGTACCGGGATTCCCGGACCCCGAGCGTCGTCGAGCTGGCGTTCTGCCGTCTGTGATGGTCTCGGCCGCTTCTCGGCTGCTGAGGAGTCGCAGATCTCTGGGCTTTAAGACTTTAAAGATGTTCACATGGGGCTTAAGTTGATAATCCCCTAATGAGGAAACGGCACCTGCCCTGGGGTTTGTGTGTGGGGGTGGGAGAAGGGGAATGACGGAACCCGAAAAGTCCGGGTTTGGGTTGTGCTGTCGCTCCGACATTTAATTTTGTTTGGGGTTTTTTTTGGGTATGTTTGGTGTGCTCAGAGCCACAGATGAGCTGGGTGCTTTGGGGCTTTGCTCCAAGGACTCTGCAGCCTGGTTCAGGCTGATGGTGAAGGATTTGTGTTCCTCTGAGTGTTGGCTGCTCTTTTTTTGCCGGTTTGGCTTTCCCAGGCACTAAAAAAAGTTGTAGCCTGTTCGTGGTATCTGTCTGGCTTCAGTGGTGTAGAGCCAAACCCAAAGATTGAAAGAAAAGAGGAAGGCGAGCCTGATAAATCCAAGAGCAGTGTCAGGAGTGTCTGCTCCGGCATTTCTTTGCGGCACAGTTGGGTTTTGGTATCACCCAAACCTCCTCCCCACCTTCACACCTCGGGGGGGGTGCGGTTCTCATCCATTAACTGGGAGTTGCCCGTGTTGGGCGTTTTCCCCCCTCCAAGGGGTTGGCGAGGAGGAGGAGGAGGCTGTTTCTATCCTTGGTCTGAAATCCTCGGAAGGAAGAAGAGCTGCTCCGGGGTTGTGTAACCCGTGTCCTGCCCCGGCTGCAGGGCTCGGAGGGGGTTTCTCAGAGGTTGAGAGGTTCTTCAGTTCTCGGAACCAGCGGCTGGTTCGGTGCCCGCCTGGATGGAGCCTGTGCCCTGGGGGAGGAGGAGGAGGAATCCTGGCTCCAAGCGGGCTGCCTGTGGACCCTGGGGGGGGGAGAGTCCATTTTGTAGCTGCTGGTGGAAATGGTCAAGAAGTGTTGGAGCCTCATCCAGCCCCTTCCCAGGCTAAAGAAACAAAGGTCGTGCCAGGGAGGAGCATGCCCAGCAGACACAGAACACCAGGACTCCTCCCTCTGCCCCGGGGGGGTGTGGGGGGGAGAGCTTTGTTTGCAGTTTGAAGGTGATTCAGGGGAACATTTATCTGCTCTGTTTGGCCTCCAGCTCTGTCCCGCTCGATCAGATCCCACCCTGCCCCCGGAGGAGAGTTCTGCAGGACTCTGAGCTGGTTTCAGCTTGCAGCCCATCAGAACACATTTGGGTGGCTGGGGTGGGGCCCGTGTCCCCCACCCTGGGGTGCCCAGGGTTGGGATCAGCTCCCATGGGTGCTGGGAGGGGGTGGGGGTGTTAATCCTGTCAGAATGCAAATGGTACTTGCTGATTTTACTGCTTGCTGAAGCTTTTTAGCCTGCCTGAACTGCGGGAAGTGCCCTCTAACTCGGAGCAAATAACCTTGCAGCAGCTTATTTTGTCAGCATACAATAATCACCTTGTATCTGAAAAAAAAAACCCAAAACCAAACACCAAAAAAACCACGTTGATCTTTAGCAACTGCCATTAACCCAGGCTGTAGTTAAAATGGGACAGGCTTCTGCAAGTGCTGGAGCTGTGGATTTTCAAAATGAGGTGGTTGGGAGTGTTTAATCACAGACCTGTGGTGTAATAAACAAATTTATCTAGCACACAGGTCAGTTCTGGAATGGGAACTCTATAAGAAAACTGCTTACAGCTGGTGCCCCCGTGTTTATTCCGGGACCCCCACCACCTGCCACGTGTTAAAAACCATTTCAAGAAAATGATTCTGGTGTTTCTGTCATCCAGAGTCACTTGGAAACCCTGAGACCTCTGCAAAGGGGTTGAAGGATGCATTTATGAGCGTGACCAGCAGGACTGCAGCTGATGTGTGAGGTTTTAGCCCCCGGATTCCTCTCAGAGCTGCTTTAAAGTCCCTCAGTTTTCTTGTGCCAGTCTCCTGAAAGTGTCTCAGATCAGGTCCCATCTCTCCTTCCTTATCTGAGTGTGTTTGTTCTTCCAGACTTTTAATGATTCAGGATATTCTTTTCTTTTTTTTCTTCTTTGAGAAGTGAAATTGCTTTATTTACAAACTTGTGAAACTTGTGTTTTTCTGGAGCCCAGGCACACATGGTTTCACAATACTGATTTGTTTCTCTGCTCACAAGACAGGGTCAGGGGATTTCTTATTAAAACCTCTTCAGGCATCCAAAAATTCACTCCCAAGCCCACCTCCTCTGTGCCTGTAGGTGATGGTACATATGTGGGGGTTGTATCTAATCTTGAACTTTGTCTTGGGTGGGTTTGGTGGGGTGCTTTGGTTTCCTGGGAGCAGGGGATGCCCACGAGCCGCCGTGTCCCTGCGTGGGGAGGACGTGGTCCTGCGTGGGTCCTGACTGAGGTTGAGTCACATAATAGCCTTGACCTGCCAGTGGTGTCTTTTCCTGAGGCCCTGTGCTAGAACCTCCCTTCCTGACCCTCCAGGAATGGATCCCAGTGGCTGTGCTCTGCCTGGCCAGTGGCCCGGAGCTGATGTGAGCTTGTGGCTCACAGATCTACCTTTGGACCATCTGGTTTTGAGCTCTGAACCCTCTGGTCTCTGACTGCCAGAGAAGGTTGAAAAATATCCTCATTTCAGCCTGCTTCTGCTTTTAATCTGTTTATCACCAATCCAGCCCTGCAGAGCTATCTGCCAGGCTTTTCCCCCCCCACCCGCAAAAAACCTTCTTCTCTTAATGTCATGGGTAAAGGTCCCTGCCTGGCAGGAGGCAGGTGCTGCTGTGGCTGCTCTGGATGATGTCCTGGTTTGTGTGTTCTGGTTTGGTGGCAGGGAGTGTTGTTGACTGGAGTCAAAGTGTTCAGAGCACCATCCCTGTCTGACCTGAGCAGAGCTCGGAGAGCACTGAGGGGGGGAGAGAGTGCTGATCTTGAGGTTGCCTGTGGCCTCTTCTCAGTGGCAGATTATTTTTTTTTTTTTGGCTTGTAGAGGGTGAATTCTTGCTTTGCACTAACACTTTGCACTAATACCTCTTCAACTCATAGCTGGTTTTATAAAGTCACCGCTGTCTCAAAGGAGACTGACTCAGGACAGCGTCGAGTTGTACTGCGAGGCGATTGGCAATCCCATCCCCGAGATCCAGTGGTGGTTTGAGGGGAACGACCCCAATGAGACCTCTGCTCAGCTCTGGGATGGCGCCTGGCAGGACCGCGTCAAAATCAACGCCACCTACAACCTCCACTCTACCAGCACCATCTCCATCTCAAACCTCACCACCGAGGACTCGGGCATGTACGAGTGCCGGGCCAGCAACGACCCCGACCGCAACCACTTGTCGAAGAGCCCCAAAGTCAAGTGGATCCGTTCCCAGGCGAATGTTTTTGTCATCGAACGTGAGTGGCCACGCCGAGGCCTTGGCACTTGCTCAGACACCAGTGTCTTGAGTCTCCTGCCGTGTTCACCCCTTCACCCGTGTCCTGTGGCTCCCCGAAAAAGCTCCCCTCACCCTCCCACCCCAGCTGTAGAACTGAGAGACTCCCAACCCTCTGTCATCTCCCCCACCACCACCCGTGACTTGACCCGAAATGGCCCCGCTCAAAAAGGGTTGTGGCTTCCCAACCAAAACGCCCTCCCGGCAATCCCGCGCCTTTTCTGGAGCCAAAGACCTGGAACCTGCTGCTTATTCCCGAGAGCCTCTTGAGTCCTGGTGCTGGCTTGCAGAATTGAGTCTTGATTCTGCCGTAGACTCTGCCCTAACCACCACTGACCAACCAGCCCTTCCCTACAGCTCCTGCTCCTCTCAACAGTCTGCTCTAAGCTCGCTTTCCTGCTAGTGACACAAGCTGTGGGGAGCAGATCCTGCTTTGAGTTTTCCCTGAGATGCAACCGTTTTTGAAAAGGCCGTGTCTGTGTGACACTGAGTGTGATGGAGTTCCTGGTTGGTTGGTTGGTGGGAGTGACTGGATCTGCTCTGGAGCTGCTGGGCGGCTGCTTTGGGTCAGAGATCTGGCCCAGTGTGAGGGGGGGTTTGATCTCCTGCTAAGCTCTGGCCACGAGTCCTGCTGGGAGCAGAGCAGTGTGGAATTCTTTCCTGCAGAAATTTGCCAGGCAATACAGAACTCCAGCAGAACCTCCTTCCAGGGGCATTTGGGTAGGGGGAAAAGCAAAGTGCTCGTCAGCCCTGTGCCAAAAGGCTTCTTCCCAGAGAGGGAGGGCAGGAGCCATGGTGCCAGCTGGGCTGTGTGAGGGTGCTGCAAGCAGCAGCTCTCTCCTTGGGCTGCTTCCTGCCAGCAGAAGTTCCTGAGTCATCTTATCCTGCAGAATTTACTGCTTGGCACACACAGGGGCCCAGGACCTTTTTGGGTCATGGTTCTGAGTGTTCTCCCTGGAGTAACTCTAACTGTGGTCTCTTGGGTTGCCTCAGAGGATGCACACTCTGCTCGTGTAGGGTCTTGTCTGCTGCCCCTCCTGGCAGAGGGTCCTGGCTGCCACCCCTTGTGTCCCCTGGAGGTTTCTAAACGTGCTCAGACCCTGGAAGGTGGTGACACAGTTTGTGCTGTGGTGCCTCATCCGAGCAGGGATCCACACACTGGTGGTTGTCTGGTGAGCAGCTCTGCTCATCACTAGGTGCAGTCAGGCACGAGTCACCTGGTTCTGAAACCTCTCTTGTCACCAGTTGTGGTAGGAAACTGATTGCAAAGGTAAGTGGGAGCTGTGGTAGAGACCAGGAGAGATGAGGGTTGGTAACTCTGTGTTAAAGGTTCTTGGGCAGGCAGGTGACCTCTGGAATGCTCCATGTTAACTTGGGTTGATTTATTTATGCAGGTCCAGACATCAAAACTCAAGTGACTGCTGTTGCTGGCAAGCTGGTCCTCACCTGCAACATGAGTGCATCAACCACTGCCATCGAGGGTCACGAGTGGGTGCGTGGAGAGAAGGTCCTTCACACAGACTCAGGGTCAAGTTCTGTCACCAGTTACACGTGAGTGTCAGGGGCAAGGCCAGATGAGAATCTGAACACAGGGGACAGGTCTGGTCTTCTACCAGGTGCAGCTGAGGTTTCCTTTCAGCTGAGCCTTGCTGCATGATCTGGCTTTAGGAGAGCTTTGAGGGACCTCAGCTCTGGACAGGACATCAGCTCCCTGCAGCCCAGAGGTTGTTTGTGGAACAAGAGGCTCCAGTGAGTGTTGTCCCTCACTGCTTGTGGGTTTTATGTACCTTTCCAGAGTCCAGCCATTCGTCCCTAACAAGCTGTGAAGTTGCTGGAAGTTGTGGTCAGTGCTCAGGAGCAGTTTGCAGGGATACCAGCAGCATTGTGGCAGTGCACTGAGCTTTCCCTTCTGATTACAGTCAGGCCTGGCTGGCATTGACCCAGCAGCTGTAGAGGCATCATGTCCTTTTGTGTGGCAGTGCCGACGTGCCTGTCTCCCCATAGCAACACGGAGCTGAACAAGGATTAAAGTATTTATAACCCAGCCTCCCTCGCGTGACCTCAATTCCTTAGCTGAGTGGTTTTTGGAAGTGGGAAGCTCCATGCACAGCAGAGCTGACAAACAGCCTGTTGTCCCAGCACAGCCACGGGACTCAAACTTTGCCTGCCCCTTCCCTTGAGTGGGTATTACTGAGCTGCAGAATGGGATGTTTGTTGCAGAGCAGCATAATCCATTAAATCTCATTGCAGCAGCTTTGCACAAAGGAAAAGGGGAGAGTTCTTGGGATGCTTGGATCAATCCAGAGTAGCCCAGTCTAGAGAACTCTCACTGCACTCCAGATCCTGCTGGGTTTGCTCTTTGAGTGTGATTTTTAATGGGCCTCTGCTCTGTGTGGAGTTGGCAACTTCTGCCCTGGTGATGGTGCAGTGCTGTCCCCTCTTCCTGCTTCTCTTTGTGCCAGGTCCAGGTCTTAAATTCATTCCCATTGTAGAGGTTCTGATGGCAAGAGTTCCTGGGGTCAGGGAGTGAAAGCTGCCTGTCCAGGATTCAGAATGCAAGGTCTGCCTTGCCAGACCTGTGAAGTGTCCTCTGCTCTGCTCAGTGTGGGGAGCTGGGATGCAGTGAACCTGTGGTCCATACTGGGACTGGAGTTTGGTGTCTGACATCCTGTACTTTGGCAGAATTGAGGGGAACATGGAGGAGCACTCCGGCCTCTACGAATGTGTCTACAAAGGAAACCCAGTGGTAAAAGGACAAGTGAACATTTCAGGTAACTTCATGTGTTTGCTGTGCTCTCCTGAATTTTTGCTTTGTTTTGGTCTTTTGCAGCTTCTTGAAAAGCTGCTTTGAGCCCTTATTAACAGAGCTGCAGCACTCTGTGACTGGTACCAGACTGCTCTGTTTACCAGTCAGCTGAAGTGTCTGTAGGGTCTGCTCTTAGACCTTGCATTAAATCAGCCTTCTGCTGTGTGGATGTTCCCAGGATAATACTGGGTGGGCAAAACTGTTTGAGCTGTTCTTGGAGCAGCTTGGCTTGCTTTTCCCTCTGAAAAGGCCAAGCAATGGGCAAGGGAGGGGAATAGACCCACTCAAACTGAAACCAAGCTTTATGGGTAACTTTGGTCCTGGCTTGTTAGACTCCAGAGAGTGCAAAGCTTTACCTTGATTTTCTTCTCTTGCCATAGTTCCACCCCAAGTGGTGCCATACAAGAAGTCTGAGCATGGGAACGAGGGGGACACCGGTGTGCTGACCTGCAGGAGTCCCTCTTTCCCGCCTGTCAGCTCTTGGGTGTGGTACAAAAATGGTCAAGAGGTGAGTGCTGTGGTGTTTGATGCTCTTTCTCCCCCTTTGCCTGCCCTGGCAGGAGGTGGAAGCTCTCATCCCATCAGAACTGGCAGTGTCACCTCAGTGTCACCTCAGTGCCACGGCCGGGAGGTTCCTGTAGCAGTGGGACCGATGTCCTGAGAGCTTTCCCTCTCCTTCCAGCCCATTGTCAATGGTTCTGGTCGATACATCATCAAGTCCAGTGGCAACAAGACAGAGCTGCGCATCCTGAAGCTGAACATTGAGGAGGACACAGGTGACTACCACTGCAATGCCACCAACTCCCAGGGCTACGGCGGTGCCGTGGTGAACCTGCGTGTGCGCAGCCGCCTGGCAGCTCTCTGGCCCTTCCTGGGCATCGTGGCAGAAGTCCTCGTTCTTGTCACCATCATCTTCATCTACGAGAAGAGAAGGAAGCCAGATGAGGTTCTTGATGGTAAGAGGTGCCTGGGGTTGAATCTTGCTGGGGTGACCGAGTAACTCGTTACGGTGATGGCAAATCTGTAAGGAGCTTGGAGTTCACTTTGTCAGATGGGCTTTAATTTGAGAGCTGCTTTTCAGGTCACTTCTTGTAAAACCATGGTAGGCTTTCCCAGGTTACGTTAGCCATGAAGTTGCACTACTTCTGAGACTCCTTCAGCAAGCTGTGCTTTGGACCTGGAGTGAGATAAGATCCAAGGGTCAGCCTGACCCTTTGCCTCGCCACTTCCTCTGCACTTTGCTCAAGTGCCTCATGTGAGTGTTTGGGGTTTCTTTGGCCAGGAGTGTTCTGGAGGAGTAGGGTCTGTGAATAGCAAAACTGTGTGTGTGTGTGTGTGTGTGTGTGTGTGTGTGTGTGAGCAAGCAGCTCCCTAGGACCAGGCTTAGATTAATTCAGGGTCAGCTCATGGATCTGTTTGGGGTCTTCAGATCAACACATCCTGGCTCTTGGGGAGTTCCTCAAAGCCTCCTGTGCTATCTTTAATCTCTGCTGGAAATACCAGCTCCTCCCTTTCCTTATCGGTGAGAATCTGCATTGTGTTGTCCCCCCTGCCTCTCCCTTATCTGATCCTGTGAACAATGAAGTGTAAACCCTCAGTATCCTTCCTGCTGGGTCAGCCCCCCCAGCCCTCTGCTGGGGAACAGCATGAAACATCCCTGTTCTGACTGCAGGGCTGAGGGACCTCTCTTCAGGGCACTCCTGCAAGCACATGCTTTGCCCTCTGGCAAGGGCAGATGTCTTCTTCAGGCTGTTAGAGATGCCTCTTCCAGCAAAACTCCTACAGCCTGTGTGTGCTGAGTGATCCAGACCCTGTTGAGTGCTGCCCTGTCCGAGCTGAGCAGGTGCTTTGTCAGATGCAGGCAGAGTGTGTGTGTCTGAGTGTGTCCTGTGCTCCTTGGCTCAGCTTCCCCAGTGCCTGGGGATGAGCCTGGGATCCTTCCCTTCCCACAGACACACAGCTTGACACTTTCCTGCTGTGAAGTAGTTCCCTTTCCCCAGAAGTCTTTGTAACTTCACTCCTCTTGAGAAGAGGCAGCAGTGGGGCTCCCCAGGGTGGGTGGCTCTGAACTGGCCACCCCTGGTGCCTGGGGTGGGGATGGTGGCTCTGTGTGGCCTGGTGTCCTTCCTGTTGTTACCTTTCCACTCTTCCCTTCTCTGCTGCTCTGTGCCACCTCCAATGGTAAGTAGAAGATGGATCCAGCTGTGCTTTTGCATCCCTCCTCTCACCAGCTGCCTGTGGATTGTGGTGCCCAAGGTGGTCCCAGTGCTCAGGGCCTGGGCTTTGCTGCTCAGTGGTGTTTGAGGGGAGCCCAAGCTGTGGGAGAGGCCGTGGGGAGCCTTCTGCTGGAAGGTGGCAGATGGCAAGGAGCTGGTGAGAGGCCCAGGGCTTGGCACACGTTGGCAGATCTGTATCCTTAGCTGTGCTTCTCAGTCTAGCAAGAACGTGGTGTGCACTGTGTTTATTTTGGTTTCACAAAGTGGGGGGGAGGAGGAAGGGCATCCTGCTTGGAGGTTCATTCCTGGAACCTCTTGCTTGGGATCCCCTTCTCCTTGCTGTTGGATGCTGTGCCTGGGTCTGGGAGCTGCCCCAGGCTCTCAACCACCTCCAGTGCTGGTGCTGGGCAGATGTTACCACCCAGCAGAGCTGCTGCAGGGACTGCCAGGAGCTTCCCTGGGTAATTAATTCTGCTGCTGTGGCCTGCCAGGGTATTCAGGTGAGCCTGGGGATTAAGAGGGTGCCAGAGCTGACCTCTGCTGGGTGGCTGTGGTGGTGGTGGCTCTGTTGTCCTGCCTGCCAAGCCTGCTCTGTGCCAACAGCAGCCACTGTGTAACAGGAGCTTATGTCTAAGTTTGTGCCTTGTTGAAGCTTAGACAAGAAGAAGCTTAAAACTCACGTGGGGGAAGGGGGGGGAGGCAGCCCCTGCTCTGCTGGTGAAACAGGAGCCCTGTGGGTGCAGTGACCTTTTGGGTTAAGTCCTGAGCTGGAGCAGTATCCAGTGGATCCAGTGGCCTGTCTGGAATGACAGACCCCTCAGTAAGAGGCAGCAGAGATTATTCTTACCTGCTCTTCCCTGACACTGTTCTTTCTTTCTTTCTTTCTTTTCCTGCTCTCCTGCCTGTGAAGATGATGATGGAGGTTCTGCACCACTGTAAGTAGCTTGGTTTTCCCTCTGTAGCCAAGATGTGTACTCACTGGTCACATCCCCCCAGGGAATCTACTCTGGAGTGGGAGTAACAACCCAGCTTGCTGAGCAGGAGGCTTCCCTGGGGTTCATTTAATGTGGTCTGAGTATTACCCACATCTCACGGGGTGGCACCAGTCTCCCTGGCAGATAATCTCATTTTAACAATCTGCTTGGGCCTGAATTGCATTAGTGGGTAGGATGGGACTTGGTGCTTTTTTCTTCCCTCACTGCCCATTTTCTCTTTCCAGGAAAAGCAATGCCACAAACCACAAGGACAAGAACATCCGCCAGAGAAATGCAAACTAAGGGCAGGGGCCAGGTGAGAGCAGGGGCTGGGTGGGGAGCTCTGCTCTGCAGTTTGGGACAGGACATTAAAGCCTGGTGGGAACGTGCTGGGGTTGTGGGTGCCCCCTCTGACTGACTGTGTGGCCTTGATGGTGGTAGAGCTGGGTCATCTAACAGGCTGTTCCTTCTCTCCTGCCAGGTGATGTGTAGAGGAAGAACTCATCTGGAGAATTTTATTTTCTTCTAAATTTTTTTTTTTTTTGGTAAAATAGCAACATGGAATATTCTAGTGTGTCCTTGTGATTCAGTTACTTCACTCGCTAAGGAAACTTAAGTTGTAGAACCTAAAATACACTTTTTTTAAAAAAAAAACAACAACAAAAAGTTGTGGGAGGGTTTTTCTACCTGTAAGTGTAAATCCCTTGTTTCTGGTAGTCTTAGGTCACCGGCTGTCTCTGTCCTCAGTTTCTTCATGGTGGTACAGAGGGGGTCAGGAGGAATACAGCTTCTCCCTCCCTTTGGGAAGAGGAGGGTGTGCTGGGTGGGGCCACTCTGAGACTGCCCTCCCCTCTGCATTGGGGCCACTCAAGGGGCTGTGGATGACAAACTTGTTGCTGTGTGGGTCTGAGAGAAACTGCTTTAAGAACTGTCTGGAGGTGACCTGATCTGACCCAGAGGGGTTTGGAAGGTGGTTCTGCATCTTCACCAGTGCATCACCAAAGCCACTGAGCCACTGGGGGAGTAGCCTCAGGGCTGAGCTGGGCAGGATCCCCATCACCTCCTGCTGCAGACACCCTCTGGATTGGACAAGCAGAAGGCAGCAGTGGAGCTGGACACTGGGAGAAGGGTGAATATGTTTTTGGGTTGCTGTGTCTTTTAGTTGCTGCAGTGGGGACAGACTGGGGAGAGGGGGGGGTGGTGGGGCTGTAGTGCTGGGGGCAGTTTGACAGCGTGGTCTTGTGCTTTTGAGCCATTGTGATGTTTGCCTGAGATAGGAGCCTGAGAGCAGAGGATGCTCAGTGGAGTCTAACACCTTTGTTGCTGGGTAGCATTGAGCTGTTCCATCTGTTAACACACTTCAAAAATAAAGATTCCTCTCTTTTTTTTTTTCCATCTCTGGCTGGAGTCTGGTCTCTGCTCCCTGGACCCCCAGCTGCCCAGACCTGCTGACTCACTTGTGCTGCATCTTGTCAGCTCAGTGCCAGCTCTACCTGAGCTCTGATCCCGGGTGTTTGCAGCTCCGGAGCTGTTCCAGTCTCTGCCAGGGGTGAGGAATGGTGCTTGGCCAAGCTGCTCTGCCTGGGGACAGGGGTCCACTTCAGTGTCACTTCACCGAGCTGTTTCTCAGCATTCTGTCTGTGGGTCAAGGATCTGCTGTGGGAGCCCTTGCAGGACCACGTTTTCCTCCCTGCTCATTCCTGGGGGAGAATGAAGATGCCTGGAGGGAGGAGGGGGTGGAGGGGTCCTTTTCCTGCTGCCTCATCCTGTAGTCAAACGCTTTTCCCTGGGTAATTAGGGAGCCGGGCTCTAATTGCAGGTGTGAGGGGTGGTGCTGGGCTGTGCCATGGGCCCGTGGCTCTACCGCACGTAGTGGGTGGTGCGGGGCCGCCCCGCGCGTCCTGGTTAAAAAATCAGTGCGGGGCTTAATTTCCTTGATGAGGATGCTGGGTCCTGCCTGACCCGGCTCTGGGGCCGAAGCACAAAGCGCTGCTTGTGCCTTTTGTGTGGCGGGGCCGGGGTTAGGGGGGGGTGGAACACCCGGGAGTGGGGGGGGGACGAGCGGCTTCGTGCCGCTGCTCCCTGCCGGGACAGTGACCGCAGAGTCCCGGGGGCTGCCGAGGGGCCACTCCGGGGGGGCTGGGGGGATCTGGGCTCTCCGCTCCTGGGAGGACCCCGCTCAGTCTCCCCACACCTCCCGGCGCTGCTCCCCCGCTTGGCTTCGGGGTCTTCTGCCCCCGGGGGCTCCTGCGTGGGCAGGGGGCGGTGTGGGGATACGGGCAGGGTTGGCAGCCGGGGGTCCAGGGGCGATTTGTTTCGGGGTGGTCCCGCTGGAGCCTGGAGAGCGGCTGTCGGGTTGTCCTCCGGTGGGGCTCAGCGAAGGGGCTGCGGCTGCCGCTGCCCACCCGAGGCAGGGAGCGGAGCCGGCTCCGGTTGCCGCCCGGTTGTGGTTCTGCGCGGCGGGCAGCAGATGGTGCCACCGGCCGTGCCACCCGTGAGGCACCGTGACCCGGGCCTGGCGGCTCCGTGACCGGGGGGCATGGGTGGCTCAGCCTTGGAGGCGAGGGGCCGAGCTGAGGCTGCCGGAGGGTCCCGGGGCCTGCGGGAGGGCGAAGCCCCCCGTCTGCCCTCTCAGCACGAAGCCCCCGTGCCACGGGGGTCCCCTCAGGCCCGGGGGTGGGCTATGGACGTCTTGGGGGCCCCCTCCCCGTCGGAGCGGTTGGACCGGAGCCTCGGTGTCTGCGGTGGCGGGGACCGGAGCCGTGGAGCGGACGAAAGCTGTGCCGGCTGGGGGTGCTGCCGAGCCGCCCGCAGCCCGCCCAGTGCCGGCCCGCCCCGGTCCCGCCCTGGTCCCGCCCAGACGGTGCCCGCCCCCGCCGCGCCGGCCCCACTCTTGCCGCCGGTGGCCTCGGCGGCGGCAGCGGCAGGATGCGGACGGGCCGCGGCGCGGCGGGGGCGGGCGGGGAGGCGGCGGCCGAGGAGGAGGTGGTCGATGCGGCCAAGCGCGGCGGAGCGGTGGCGGGGCGGGCGCGGGGCCGCGGCGGGAAGGGGTCCCCGAATGGCGAGTGCCGGCGGGGGGAAGCGCCGCGCAGCCCCGGCCCGGAGCCCCCTCGGGAGCCCAAGGTCTCCTTCTCCTGCGGCGGCAGCGGCGCGTCCCCCGGCGGGGCCAAGGCGGCCGAGGAGGGCGAGGATGCGGGCGAGGAGGCCCGCGGCAGCCAGGCCAGCTTCATGCAGCGGCAGTTCGGGGCGATGCTCCAGCCCGGCGTCAACAAGTTCTCGCTGCGGATGTTCGGCTCCCAGAAGGCGGTGGAGCGGGAGCAGGAGCGCGTCAAGTCGGCGGGGGCCTGGATCATCCACCCCTACAGCGACTTCAGGTGGGGCCCGGCGGGCGGGGGGCGAGGGGCTTCTCCGGGACCCCGCGGGGCTCCGCGCCCGGCTGCATCACCGGGTATGGAGCGTCCCGGGGAACGGAGCGTCCCGGGGAACGGAGCATCCCGGGGATGGGGCGTCCCGGGGCCGGAGCGTCGCGGAGATGGAGCATCCGGCCCCGGTGACAGCGGCTGGGGACAGGGCTGAGCGGGAAAGGGAAGCCGGGCCGGGCCGGGCCGTGCCCTGCGAGAGGGCACCTTGAGCTGTGCTGGAGGTGGCAGCGCTGATGCTGCTGCGTGCAGGGAGGGGCTGGCGGCCGGGCATCCCCCTCCCCAGCTGGGCAGCGGTAGGTGCGGGGATGCCCAGAGCCCTCTGCTTGCATCGGGGGGTGTTCGGGCAAGGGCATCCCCTCGCCCTTCCCAGGGCCTCAGGACGGCTCGGCCCAGCACGGACCCTCCGGAGCCCCACCGGGCTTTGACTGTCCCCAGAAACCCTTGGGGAAGGTGTCACCCTCTGCTGCAGGGCTGGGGGTCTGGGCTGGAAGGGATCTGGGCTGGAGGACGTGCTGCTCTCTCCGGTGGCAAGCAGAGGTGTGTGCAGGCTCCCCCTCCCCTAGAGAGGCCTGGTCCTGTGCCTGAGACTCAGGGAGTTTGAGGGATTCATCTCATTCCCGAGGAACAGGCTGTGTGGCTTCCAAACATGGGATTTGCTGCTCCATCTCTTTTCCCACCCTTGGAGCCCTGGGGCAACCCAGAAGCAAAGAATGCCTCCTGGCCTCTGTGTGGGCTATGAGGAGGGATTTATGGCTTGACCGTGCGGCACCTTGGGGGTTTGTGGCTGACACCTTGTTGGAATTGCTGGCCAGCCATTGGGACTCTTGGTCCAGGGGCCTCAAAAGGGCCAGGGGGAGCAAAGGGCTCAGTTCTGTGTTGTTTTGCTATTGTTCTGGTGCAGTGAGGCACCAGAACCCTTCTGTAGAGAGAGGGTTCATTGGGTGCTGATGAGAAGAAGGCTCTGATGGGCCCCTACTGGAGTGTGGGGTCCCCAGGGCAGGTGGAGGTAGCCAAGAGTTGTGGGGTCTGCCCTGGCTAGTGGGCTTGGAGCAGGGACCAGTGCCTGTGTATCCCTCGTGTGCTGCTCCTGGGCTGATCTGGCACCTTCCAGAGGAGCCACTGGAGGCCCTCAACCTCTTCTTGGGCTGACCTCCTGCACAGGGGTCTTGTGCCCTCAGGGCAGATGAGATTCCCATCAGGAATGGTGCCATTGTGCCCATCCTTTGCAGCTCACCCATGGCTCACCAGCTGGACACCAGGTCAGCTGCAGAGCTGGGGTGAGTTCAGCTGCACCGCGTGGCCATCGCTGGTCCCATGGCTGAGGGAGCAAGCGCGGTGCTGCCAGGGGGATCCTCGGCACTGGGGCTGGTGAGCAGGGGGGCTCTGCTGCTCCGGGCTGTTGGGGGAGGCTGGGAGTGGACCTGGCCCCTGCCTCGACTGCACCCCAGCCAGCACGGTGCTGCCAGGAGTGGGGTCTCCCTGCAGTGAGCCTGGGGAGAGTCCTCGAAGGCTTCCCCGGGGCACAGCAGCATCCCCTCCCCAGCTGGGCATTGGGGTGACCTTGGGGAGTCATCCTGGCCATCCTGCCCCACGCTGGCTTCATCCCTCCCGAAGCTGCTATTGAGGCTCAAAACCCATAGGGGAAGAGCCTCTGCCTCTGTTTTGATGCTGCAAGTGGCGTAGGAGAGTTCCCTGCCTGGCGGGGAGGAGCTGCAGGCAGAGCCACGGCATCATCTGGGTCTACAAACGTGCACACAGAGAGGATCAGCTCAGGGCAGGGCTGGAGAAGAGCCCACTCAGTGGATGCATGTCCATCTACTCCACATCATTCCTGCCTTTTAAAAAATAATCATGTTTATCTGGTAATGATAATGGAGCACGGATCCAGCCGCCTTTGCCCTGCAAAGCCCGTTTCCCCATCTTAAGACAAAAATCATTATGCATCTGCATATGTGACATCATTTCATAATCAGAGTCATTCAGAGATCCTGTCTGCTCATGAATGCAGTGCTGTGATTATTCCTGCACATTTCAGGGGCAGACTTGCTCCAGGAAGGAAAGTTGCTATTTATGTAAATATTAAATTATTAGGAAGCAACCTGGGTGGCTGGTTGAGATCAGGAGCTGCAAATCTGATAAAGGAGACCTTGGAAAGTTTGTGCTGAAGTAGATGGTAAGGAGCAGAGTCCCCTCCTTTTGGGTGGGGTGCTCAGGTGTTGGACCTGGCGCTTGGTCATCAGGGAGGATAGGCTGTGACTGCCTTGGGGGTAAGGGGAAGGTTTGGGAGCAGTTTTCAAAGCCTTTATCCCCCTCCCCAGGGTCCCACAGGCTAAAAGGCTATTCCAGAGGTGAGCAGCACCAGTTATTCATCAGAACTGGCTGTACTGGGACGCTGGGTGTGGATGGGCGCGTTGGCGCTGGATCTCACAACTCCCGCGGCTCCGTCAAACTTCTGCTGGTGGCTTCTTAACCCACTTCTGGGAGCGACCTCGTTTTTAGAGTATTTAGTAGGAGTTTGCAAAGCACCAATCCTGCACGGCTCCTGCACTGGTCCTACACTGATCCTGTGCTGGTCCTGTGCTGCTCCGGCACCAATCCCCTGCTGGCCCTGTGCTGCTCCCACATTGATCCCGTGCTGGTCCATGTTGATCCCACACCAATCCCACACCAATCCTGTGCTGTGGGTCAGTGCAGGAGCTCAGCACTGACCCGGTTACTGTCCAGGCCCTGTGGGCCAGCACCTCTGTGCTGGGCTTTGGGCAGGTGAGGAGGGCAGCAGCCCCTGCTCCTTTCGGCATCTTCCATCACCCCCCCTGTCACTCAACTGGGTCATGAGCAAGGGAAGGGGTGACAGGGATCCTAATTAATTTGTTTTCAGATATTTTTAGTAGCCTGGATTGGATCTTTTTCTCTATGTGCACGCTGCCCTGCGAGGAAGGAAGTGTTGGCATCGCAGCCGGGTCCCTAAAGAGATCGCACAGTCGGTTGTGTGTGCTGGGGGGATCAGGAGCTGTTTATCGTTCTTAGCAGGCTGAATTCTGCCCTGGCTCAGCCAGATTGCCAAGGGATTTGAGCCAGAGCAGGACTGTGCCCAGCTGCCATGGTTATTTAACCTCTCTCTTCTCAGCCCTGCGTGGCTGATGCCCATGGAACCAGTGCTGTGCAGTGGGACTGATCCAGCAGTGGCTCTGCTGGCATCTCTGGGGTCTCCTGCATGTGGCAGGACCTGGGGTCCAGCAGGACCCATCTTGGCCTCACTGCCCATGGGGAGGTCCCTGAGCTGCTTCGGAGAGCTGGAACTTGCCAGGGGTGTGTGTGTGTGAGGGGAGTACAGCCCACTTTTCCCTGCTGGTGAGGGTGCCCTGCAGATGGCCCTGGATGTGAAGTCATCGTTGTGCAGAAGTGACATCACTCACGGTTGTCATGGCAACATCTCACATGGGGAAGGTGTCATTGGAGAAAGGTCAGGAGCTAGGATGCTCAGCTCCTTCGTTCATCTTCACGGGGGGATGGATCCAGCCCATCTCCTTCCTGTGTGCAGGGTCTCTCCCTCGTCCCCCCCACCCCTGCAGCCTGGCCAGGGCATAGCATATCCCAGGAACTCCCTCCCCATCAACCTGCAGCTCCTGGGGCTCCTGTCTGGGGCAAAGTGGAGTGGGCAGACATGTGAAAAGGTCCTGCAGGGCACTGGGAGCATCCCCCCCTCCCGCCCCCATGGAGAGTGCCAGGGTTGGGGGCAGGTGGGGAGCAAGGGGCTGGGGTCCCTCTGTGCCGTCCTGCGGGGACGGGGATGCTGTGACCTTGCAGGCACTCAGAAAGGTCATGGGTGGCTCAGAAGATGGGGACAAGGAGGAGGGAGGGCGGGGGTGAGGCTGGAGGAGCCGTGGAGCCTGGGGGCTGCTGTCCGAGCAGGGCTGCGGGCAGTGCCGGCTCCAGCTGCAGCTCTACGTGATCTGCGGCACCGGAGCCACCGCGGATCCCTCAGCACGGCTGCACTCACTGCCAGGGGCTGTCCTGCCCTGCAGCCCCCTCCTCCCCTGCACTCCCGTGGGACTGGGACTGCAGCCTGGTCCAGGGAGGGGCCGGCTGGCCCTGGGGATGTTGTCACCCCCTGGGGTCTCCCCTCTGGGAGTAGGGAGGGGGGGTTGGGAGGGGTGCCTGCAGAAAGCATGACAGCAGTCTGGGGGTGAAGGGGGTCCCCAGCCATGGGCAGGCTCAGCAGGAGGGTCCCACCAGCATCTGCCCAATTGTTCTTCTCTTGCCCCAGGACATGCCAGGGACTGGTGGCTCAGGGCAGACCCATGGCCAGGACAAGCCCCCTGCAGCAGTCAGCCCCTGGCTTCACCCAGCGACCTTGCTGGTGGTAGGATCAGTCCTAGGGGTGGGGAGAGCAGGATGATGTGGTCCCTGGGCAGAGGAGAGGGGGTTCTGGGGAGAGGTTACAACATTGAGAGCACCTGGGTAGTGCGGGTCCCTCAGGGCAGGGCATGATGGCCAGGTCTCCTTGACACAGGGGCTCTGGTGACAGCCCCTCCTCTGTCCTCTCACTCCCCAGGTTTTACTGGGACTTCACAATGCTGCTCTTCATGGTGGGCAACCTGATCATCATTCCTGTGGGCATCACCTTCTTCAAGGAGGAGACCACAGCTCCCTGGATCGTGTTCAATGTGGTCTCTGACACCTTCTTCCTGATGGACCTGGTGCTGAACTTCCGGACAGGGATTGTCATTGAGGACAACACAGAAATCATCCTGGACCCTGAGAGGATCAAGAAGAAGTACCTCAAGACCTGGTTTGTGGTGGACTTTGTCTCCTCCATCCCTGTGGACTACGTCTTCCTCATTGTGGAGAAGGGCATAGACTCAGAGGTGTACAAGACCGCCCGTGCCCTCCGCATCGTCCGCTTCACCAAGATCCTGAGCCTCCTGCGGCTCCTCCGCCTCTCCCGGCTCATCCGCTACATCCACCAGTGGGAGGAGGTGAGTGTCCCACGGGACACAGCCCAGAGCCAGGTCCCTCCTGGGGAGCTGGGAGAGCAACAGGCTCGGGGCTGCCCCAGGAGCTGGTGGGTTTGATGGGGTCTATGGGTGACTGTGACCCTCCCCGGAGGGGAGAGGCTCTGGATGTCCCCTGCCTCCCCTCTGCTCTGTCCCCAGGGTGACACTTGGGACATGAGAGCACTCTGGCTCTGCTGGTGGCATTCCTGCTTCCAGTCCCTTCTGCCTCCTTTTTTCTCCCCTCGGGGGCAGTGGGACCCCGGGTGCCCAGGGCAGAGGGCAGGGGGCAGGGTGCTCCTGGGGCTGTGTGGGCTGCCAGGCGACGTTGTCTTTGTGCCAGGACGTGGTGTGCTCGGCTCCAGTGTGTGGGCTGCTGCTTCCCGTCAGCTCCACTGTGCAGGTGCTTGCTGCAGTGGTGCCTTCACTCCCTCCTCCTCCTCCTCTGATGCCACCGTCTGTCCCCAGACTGGCAGGGGCACGTGTGGCTCTTGCCCAGGTGTCCCCTATGTCCAGGTTTGGGCAGCAGCACTGCAGGGACCCACAGAGTGCCCTGGGTCTCCCTCCCTGCCCTCTGTCACAGCTGAGCTCTGCTGCAGGATCATCCTGCACCTCATGCAACCCCCCCCCCGTCCCGAAGTGTCCCCCCTATCCTTCCCCTGCCAGGCTTTCTGCCTGTTTCACTTTCGGATGGGACTTAGCAGGGAGAGCCCCGGGGATGAGTTAAACCTGTGCGTGGCTGTGCGGATTATCCCGGTAATCTCATCGGCTCACAGGGCACGGGAGGGGAGCGCGGCCCCGACCCCGCCGGGACCTCGCCGGCTTTCCAGGCACCGCGGTTGGTCGGGTCTGGTGGGTCCTGGCGGTGGGTCCTGAGCCTCTCCGGGGGGCTGCGTGGGGCAGATTTTGCTCCCCAGCAGCCTCGGAAGGGATGTGCTTGAGGCCGGCAGAGGTGGGGCCGGGGCTGCTCCTGCCTGTCCTCCCCCTGTCTCCTCCCTCTGTCTGCCGCTTCCCCAGCCCCTCGAACTTCCCCCGTTCCCTCCCCATCACATCGCGTGGGCTCTGCCTCCTCCTGCCCAGGGCTGGGGCAGAGTGGGAGTAGATTTGGCTCCCTCAGCTGAGGCTGCTGCCTTTTAGCGTGGCCGGCTGGTGGGGCATGATCCTTGTGCTCACCCTCGGCTGTCCCATCCCATCCTGCAGATTTTCCACATGACCTATGACCTGGCCAGTGCGGTGATGAGGATCATCAACCTCATTGGGATGATGCTGCTGTTGTGCCACTGGGATGGCTGCCTCCAGTTCCTCGTGCCCATGCTGCAGGACTTCCCCCAGAACTGCTGGGTCTCCATCAATGGGATGGTGGTGAGTTCCAGCCCTGACCTGTGGTGCCCCCCTGGCCCCATCCATTCCCATGCTCTCTGGCCTCTCTCATGCTGCCAGCCCCGTGCCAGCCAGTGCTGCAGTGCCCCGTGGTGCTCAGGGACCCACTCTGGCTGCAGATGTTCTCCCTGCTGAGGTCTCCTGAGGCAGGTGATCGATCCGAGCAGGAGGAAGCTGCTGTCCCAAGGCTCTGCCCTGTCTCCTGCTGCCTTCTCCTGCTCATTAGCAACAAAGCTGCTATTAATAAATAATGGGTCATAGTTCTAATTGCTCCCTCTCAGCCCTGCAGCCTGCTACAAATGGCTTTTCTCCCTCCATCCATCTCACCCCATCCTGCCAGTATTTCCAGCTCATCTGCATTTCCCCTGCCTGGCTTCCTCCCTGGCTCCCACTTCTGTTTCCCAGCTGCTTTCCTCCTGGGGGGAAGCTGGAGCTACGTGTGGGGCTGGGCAGGGGGATTCCTGCCCCAAGAGCCACCTGCCCACCCCTGCCCCAGTCCCTGCCACCTCCACAGCTGGGGCTGAGCACTGCCACCCTCCCTCTTGCTGCAGAACGACTCCTGGAGCGAGCTCTACTCCTTTGCCCTCTTCAAGTCAATGAGCCACATGCTCTGCATTGGCTACGGGAAGCAGGCACCCGAGAGCATGACAGACATCTGGCTGACCATGCTGAGCATGATCGTGGGGGCCACCTGCTACGCCATGTTCATCGGCCACGCCACCGCCCTCATCCAGTCCCTGGACTCCTCCCGGCGCCAGTACCAGGAGAAGGTAGGACTCCCGTTGGGTGGGGAGGCAGGTGGGGGGCTCGGCCCCACAACCAGCTGGGTGCTGACCCTGCTTCTCCCCACAGTACAAGCAGGTGGAGCAGTACATGTCCTTCCACAAGCTGCCTGCTGACTTCCGCCAGAAGATCCACGACTACTACGAGCACCGCTACCAGGGCAAGATGTTTGATGAGGACAGCATCCTGGGGGAGCTCAATGAGCCCCTGCGTGAGGTACAGCCCCTGGGACCCTGTGATGAGATCAGAACCCCTCCCAGTCCCCTGCTCCTGTGCGGGAGAGGCAGTGGGTCCCCCCAGCTCCTGCAACACCTCTTGCTCCAGCTTTGCAGCTCCAAGTGTGTGCGAGTGTGTCTGTGTCTGTGCTCAGCTGTGTCTGCGTGCTGGGATGCCTGTGTGTGTGTGTGTGTGTGTGCTGGCACTGCCACGTCCCTGCCTCCTTGGTCCCTCACCTCCTCCCCCTGCAGGAAATTGTGAACTTCAACTGCCGCAAGCTGGTGGCCTCGATGCCTCTGTTTGCCAACGCGGACCCCAACTTCGTCACAGCGATGCTCACCAAGCTGAAGTTTGAGGTGTTTCAGCCAGGCGACTACATCATCCGTGAAGGCACCATCGGCAAGAAGATGTACTTCATCCAGCACGGGGTGGTCAGCATCCTTACCAAGGGCAACAAGGAGATGAAACTCTCTGATGGCTCCTACTTTGGGGGTGAGTGCTGAGGGCACTGAACCCGGGTGCCCTCCCAGGGTCTGCAAGAGGCAAGAGGGCACCTACATTCTCCCAGGGCAGCCACCCCTCGATGGTTCTTGCTGGGCTGTTCCTGTTTCCAGTCTTTGCTGGTGATGTTCTGACTTGGATGCTGCTGTGCCCCCCACAGAAATCTGCCTGCTGACCCGGGGCCGGCGCACGGCCAGCGTCAGGGCTGACACCTACTGCCGCCTCTACTCGCTCTCAGTGGACAACTTCAACGAGGTGCTGGAGGAGTACCCCATGATGAGAAGGGCCTTCGAGACTGTGGCCATTGACCGCCTCGACCGCATCGGTAGGACGGGGTGGGGGGCTCCGGGGGGAGCCAGGGGACTCCTCCTGGCAGCATGGACAGCCACGGCTGGGTGAGGGTCCAAGATTAACCCTAGCACGGGATCTCACGGTGCTCCCCATCCCCACCCTGCAGGCAAGAAGAACTCAATCCTGCTCCACAAAGTGCAGCATGACCTCAACTCGGGCGTCTTCAACAACCAGGAGAACGAGATCATCCAGGAGATCGTCAAGTACGACCGGGAGATGGTGCAGCAGGCAGAGCTGCAGCAGCACACGGCCATGTACAGCCCCGTCCAGCCCCAGGTCACCTCTGCCATCGCCACCCTCCAGCAAGCCGTCGCCATGAGCTTCTGCCCTCAAATGGCCAGCCCTCTGGTGGGCTCCATGGCCCTGGGCTCGCCCCGCATGATGCGCCGCTTGCAGTACGCCCAGGCCGTGCCCAGCCCCTTCGCCGTCTCCCCTGTCTTGCTGCAGCAGAGCCCCCCGCAGCAGCCGCAGCCCCCCGTGCCCCACGCCAACCCCTCGCCCTCGCAGGACCAGGCGCAGCCCACGGCCCTGCCTGCCTCCACCAGCGCCTTCACCGCCGCCAGCCCCCCGACCCAAAGCCCCCTGGCCAGCCGGACGTTCGCCTACGGGGGCTCCGCGGGGCTGGGGTCCCAGCTGTCCCTGGGGCAGCAGCAGGCTCCCCCGTCCCCCCAGCGCCTGGCTGCCCACAAGAGCACGCAGGCTCTGCACACCACCAGCCTCAGCCAGGATTCGCGGCCGCTCTCGGCCTCGCAGCCCTCCCTGCCCCACGGGATGGCCGCCGGCAGCACCCAGAGCCCCCCGGCCTCGGCCCGTGAGTCCTGCGCCTCCATCGGGGGGGGTCCGGCCGCCGCCTCGCCGGGCCCAGGCCCCCCGGCCGGGCTGCGGGCCCAGGTGCCCTCACGGGGGGTCCCGGCACCGTCGGGCGCGGTGCACGGGGGTTCTCCCGCGCTGCCACAGGACTCGGCGGCCGCACGCAAGGATTCGGCAGCCAGCACGCCCGACACGGACCCGGCCAAGTCCAGGCTGTCTTCCAACTTGTGACCTCTGCGCCGGGTGCAGGGATGAGCGTGCTGGAGGGGGGCAGTGGCCACCACCTAAACCCCCGCCCCCCCGGTGCCTCCCCGTGCCACAGCGCCTGCCCCGCTCCCCGGCTTTGTCCCCCCGAGCCGGGCAGATGCCGGGGTGGGCAAAGGGCCCCTGTGCCCCTCACCACCGCGGGGGCCGGGCTCAGCCCTCGGCTGCCAAGCCTCTGACCAAAGTCTGGCCCCATCTCCTGCTCCCCACGGCAAAGTCCCACTGCCCCCACGCCCCCCGGCTGCCCCATAGAAGCCATGGCTGCATCACCCCCGTGACCCACTCTGTGTATGATATTTATGCTCTGAGTACCTCCCCGTGTGTGTGTGCGTGTGTGTGCATCCGCAGGACACCCCCGGGGGCTTGAGGCGCGCTGCATGCCCCAGCACCCACCAGTGTCTCTGCCTCCCCTCCCACTGCCCCACGGCGAGGGGTGATGGCCCAGGACAGAGGTAAGTTGGGGCAGGGGGTCTGCCAGAGGGTTGCCCTGCGCTTGTGAGCCCCCCTACATGTTTTCCAACCCCCCCCAAGGAGTGGGGGTGACCCAACCCCGTGTCCCCGCAGTCAGTGCTAGGACAGAGGCAGCCACTGGAGCCGAGCCCTGGGGTGCCCCAGGGGGTCCGGGCTGGGGAGGACAGAACGTGTGTGCGTGTGCCTCCACGGGTGGGTGTGTGCCCCCACGGGTGGGTGTGTGCGTGTGTGCCTCTGCCTGGGGCCCCCCCCAGTGAATGCACACAGTGAGCCAGGGGCCCCGTGCCGAGCCATCACCTTTCCATCCAGCCCATCCTGTGCAATAAACGTCAGCAACTGACAGAGCTACGCACGACTCCGTCTCTGCTTCTCCCTCCACCATCCCCCCCACCACGGCACCGGCTGCTCCCACTCCCCTCGCCCGGCCACCGGGCACAGCCCCAAGCTGGGCTGCAGGAGCCAGCTCTGGCCTTGGAAGGGCTGCTTCCCTGCCAGAAAAATGATGAGGTGAAAAACTACCTCCCAGAACCTTTCCCTGCCCTGGCTGCACCCTGCCCCAGCTCCAGCACAGGTGAGAAAGGAGCAGGGAGCAGCACCCAGCTCCAAGATCATCACATGGACAAGAAGAGGGATGGATGCTGGCAGCTGAGTGACACAGGAGGCTCCTGGCTGCAGCTCCCATCCTGCCTGTGTGCAGGGGTTTTGCCTGTTTCTGCTACAAAAGCGTTTCCAGGATGTGAGTACCAACCAGTCAGTAAAACAGCAGCAGGTTCAGGAAACAGCAGTCTCACCTCCCCAGGAGCCCAAGAACAACAAGGCAAGAGCCCAGGCACCCCAAAAACACCAAGAAAGACATGGCTCCCATGGACTATTTCAAAAAACATTATATTTACAGTACTGTACACCTCCACTCCCTGGTAGTGGTTTTTCCCTGCCTGAGACCCAGTGAGCAGAAGTGAAACCGATCCCTGGAAATGAGTCATGAATTGCAGAGGTTGTGTGACAGGAGAGCAGTGGAAAACCAACCCAGAGCCAGAGCAGGGCAGAGGGAGCTGCTGCACCCACTCCTGGGCTGGCTGCTGTCCCTCCAGAGGGGGCCAAACACTGCAGGAGGTCTGTACCCTGCTGGTGGAGAGTGATGGGGCACCCCAGGACAGTGGCAGTGACCCTGTGCCAGGGGAGGACTGCAGGGAGCCAGCCCTGGCATCCACTGTCCCACCCCACACCAGAGATGCTGGGTGCCTCTTCCCCAGGGCTGGGTGCTCCCTCCCTTTGCCTGAGGCACAGGCAGAACCAGGACAATTCAAACCCCTGTTCCCCACTGGCCCCTTGGGGCTGCTCCCGTGCTCCCCAACATCCCAGTTTGCCCCAGTACTTGGTGGTGAGAAGGCAGTGGGCATGGGGTTGGCAGCCAAATGCCTTTCCCATTGGAAGCAGGAGCCAGAAGGGGGGGCCAAGGCCCCACTAGTGATCTGAGCTCAGCTGAAGAAGTAGGTGGAATCCATCACCTCCTTCAGATTGAAGTCACCTGGGGGGGAACAAGGCAGAGGTCAGAAGAGAGCAGAGTGGAGCAGCTGCCCCCAACCCTTCCTGCAGAAAACCACTTCAGCTCAGCCCCAGGGACCTCAAAGGTGACCCAGGAACTGATGCCCCTCCAGATTTACTTGGGACAGGGACAGGAAGAACAAGACAGAAAAGAGTAAGAGCAGCAAGGCAGGGCAGGAGGAGAGGAACACATGGCCTGGGGACATGAACCATCCCTGCCCCTGGATTGTGCTGCCTCTGGGGCTGACCCAGCAGCTGCTCACAGGTTGGCCAGATGGTCTGGCAGAGGCAGGGCCCAGAGATTAGAAGGAATTAAACTAATTGTCTTAATCCCATTGCATGTATATCATCTAGATCCAGGCAATTACTGTGCTGAGTGCCTCATCCCATCTCCAGTCAAATGCCTCCTGGTTGGAAACAGATGGGAGACAAACAACAAGACAGGGGACAGTCAGCCTGGGGAGAATCCCAGGGCTCAGCTCCAGGGAGCAAGGACAGCTCACAGGGAATGTCCAACAGTATTGCCCCAAGGCTTTGCAGCCCAGACCAGCAGGAAAACCCAATCCTTGGGGATAGTTTTAGCACAGCTGGACAGACCCTCATCACCTCCACCTTCTGACCCCACAGGAGCTCAGGGATTCCAGGGCCATTCTCCATCCCATTTCCTATGTCCCCAAATGGTTCCTGAGCTTTACAGGTCCTGTCCTCTGCTCCTACCTGTCTTGGGGACATTTGACAGCTGCTCCATCAGCTTCTTCTGCCATTGGGCTCTAGTCTCTCTGCCAGGACTGGATGAACCAGAAGAAAAGCAAATCAGCAGGGGAGCTCTGGGAAAAGGTGCACCCTCCTCTGCTCCCCAGTGCCAGCCCACAACAAGAGGTGGACACAACCACCCCCAAGAGAGGGAATGGGGCTGGGTGGGAAGGAGGGGGGTAGGGGCTCACTGGGAGGCACAAATACCTGCAGTATTTTTCCAGCATGAACTGGGACAGATCCTGCAGGATCTTCTCACTGTGCAGAGCCACGAATTGCTGCCGACAGATCTGATCCAGGAAGCAATGGTGAGTTGCAGGTTAGGGGGCACTTCCCTTTCCTTCCCCTCAGTGGGTCTCAGCTGAGACAGGTCAGGAGAGAGGGGCAGGGAAAGCAGCAGGCAAGCGTGGGAAGGGGGGGCTGCCAGAGGGCAAACGGAATCAGCCCGGGGAGGTGGGAAGCAGAGGCCAACAACCTATTACAAATCCACTGCACAACAGCCCTTGCCACACTGCAGGGAAAGCCCAGGGTAGGACAGAGGCACCGACCCTGCTTGGGGTTTGTTTTGTGGTGATTTATGGACACAGATTCTCCCCCACACGCTCCCTGAAGGGTGGGAGGAGATGGAGCTATGGCACTGGAAAATCAGCTGTGACCGCCAGCAAGCACCCCAAGTTCACCTTGCCTGGGTAAATAAATCAGCAAAGCCCAGGGGAGGCAAGGGCTGGCAAGGGCCCAGGGGACAATTAAGCAAGATCCCAGCTCACAGGGGACCCGGGAGGACATTTCTACCTGGTTCATGATGTCCACAGTGAGCGCATGAGTCCAGTAGCAATCGTGGACTGAGACGAAGGTCAGACCCTGCCTGGGGGGCAGCAGAAGGTGCCATGAGACCCCCCTGCCCTGTCCCCAACCCTACCTGCAGGTTTCCAGAGGCAGAGGCCTATCCTCACCACCTTTGGAGAGATGCTCCCACCTGAGGCAGTACAGAGCTGTGAGCATCATGTGTGTGGAGTCCAGGGAGTGGATGAAGTTGGGTGGAAAGGCGTTTTTCTGCTTCACAGTATCTGGCTTCCTGCAGTGGCAGACAGGAGGAGTTGGGGAACCTCCAGGGCTGAAAACAAAAGCTCCAGCACAGAGCCAGAGCCAGCCAGGCCTAGGACTGCTGGGGCAGCCCTGGGGGGGAACCCACAGCTCTGCTGATCCACAGAGCCCCCTCCTCCTACTCTCTGTCAGGTCTGGGGACAGCAGGGGCTGTGGCAGGTTCCACCGATGGGGAGGTTTTGTCCCCAGAGCACAAGCTGGGGACAGCAGAGGCTTCACACTTACTGGTTGCTGTTGAAGCTTTTCACACTGAGGTGCTGCATGTTGCAGTTCAGCTGCAGGGAGAGAGGAAGGGGACACGTGTTCACCCTACACTGCCTGCCCAGCACATGGCACCCAGCTCTGCCCTGTCCCTCTGCAGCAGGGATTGCCCCAGTCACGAGCTGCTGCTCCAGGGGCCAGGGCAGGGACCCTCCTGGGGGTCCCTGTGACACCTCCCCTCCTCAGAATGCTGGCAGAATCCTTCACCCCCTCCCAGCCAATGCTGATTTGCCCCTGCCAGGGCCCAGAGCTGCTCTGGCAGCGGCTGCGAGGGCGAGACAGGCTGGGAGACTGAGTCAGCACCACGGTGTGTGGGTGAAGAGCAGAGAGACTGAATCATGGCAGCCCTGAGCAGGCTCTGAGGAGCGGGGAGGGGGCCGTGCCCCAGCTGCCTGAGTGGGCTGGGAGCAGCAGCACTTCCTCACCAGCCCACCCAGACCCTCCTTGGCCCAACCACAGCTGATGCCAACCTGCTGCTGTCCCCTGCCTGTCCCTGCTGTGGCAGGGACACACCAGGTACTCACCACGGTGGACCTGGAGCGATAGTAGGGCTGCACGATGGGGAGACCCAGGGGTGTCACCCACTCCACTGTCTGTCCCGACTGGGCAATGAGCTTGGCACTCTCTGTCAGCCAGTGCTTTCACACAGGGAGGTGGGGAAGGAAGGGGCTGGAGTCAGTATGGGCAGTGGGGAGAGACCCCCACTCCCAGCAAAGCTGACCCCAATCTCTGCCACTGGCTGTGACAGTCCAGCACTTATGGGGCCATTTGGCCCCACAGCTGGCACAGTCACAGACTTCTAGGCTGGACCAGGAGAATCCTCTCTGAGCAAGGACCCAGAAGAACCATTTCTCCTAGTCTGTGAATGGCTGGGCCAGGGAGAAGAAAGAGCAGAGGTAAGAGGAAGCAGGCCCCTCACCTGGATGTCTCGAGTTGCTGAGAACATCTCCTTGATGCCATTGAATACCTGCTTTACGAGGTAGTGAGAGGCTTCCCACAGGTATTCCTGCAGGGACCGAAGGCAGAGAGAGGAATCAGGCAAACAGCCAGCAGAAGATGGGGAGCAAAGTGACAGGAGGGGGAAGAACACAGCCACAGACCTTCTGAACACCAGCTGAGGCTGTGAGGCCACCAAGCTGGGCACAGGAAGGCTCAGTCCCCCCTGCCCACTGGTGCCAGCAAGCAGCAACCCCACAGGCAGGGCACGGGGGGGCTCAGCCTCTGTGGGCTGAGGTTTGGGTAGGGGTGAGGAGCAAGCGGGGCAGGAGGGATCCCACGGGGAGGGTTAGGGCAGGGGCTGTGAGCCCAGCTCCCAGTACCTCGGGGAACTCATCGATCTCCTTGAGGCGCTTCTCCATCTGGAGCCGCCCGCCGTAGCGCGTGACGCCGTACACCACCGTCATCACCGTCTGCTTCACCACCTTCCGGCTGACAAAGCCCTGCAGCACCTGGGCAATCTTCACCCCCTGCTCAGCATCCTTCTTCCGAAACTCCTCCACCTGTGAGGGAGCTCCAGGAGGTCATTCCCATCGGCTGGGGCCAAGCACCCTCTAAGGTTGGGGATCCCAGGACCCTCTGGGCTATGAGGGAGCCCATGAGGAGCTCTGCACCAGCCCTGCTGAAGGAACCCAAAGGCTCCTGGAGCTCACAGATTCACAGATCTGTGCCCGTGGGGACCAGAGCTTTCCACTGCTGCCTCAGCAGAGCAGTGTCACTTGGCAGCAGGGTGGTGACAGACATCACAAGGACACAGCACCGAGACTGTGGCTCAGGACTCTGCCAGCCCCACTGACAGCTCTGAGCAAACCAGGCACCCTCTGCATGCTCCCCCTGCCTGGATGGAACATGCTGAGACCTCAAAGGGAGCCAGGGGTTCAGTGCCAGTGAGCGGGTCTGTAGCTCTCAGCATGGCCCCAGCAGGCTCGTTTCACATCGTGTCTTGCCAAGAAAACTGAAGACTTGGCAGCAGTGCCAAAGGCTGCATCTCTCCCCAGCTCACACCAAGAAAATATCACAACCTGCAGGCCAGCCAGCTGTGACCAAGAGAGGAGAAACACGTCTTCCACCTCTCTACCCTACTTTTCCCAGACTTCATTCAGAAGTGAGGACAGCAGAAATCCCAGTGGACTTCTCATTCCTCTGCCAGGACAGATCTCCAGCCAGATCCCCACCACAGCTGCTGCAGTGGTTCCCACTCAGGGCAGGAGAGACTCTGCCTGTGACCAACTCGTGCTCTGCACGCTGGTCTTGTCTCCACCTTTCTGCCTGGGAGCTGGAGTGACCCCGTGCCACACACTGGGCAAGGGGGAAGCAGGTGCCAGAGGAAACCCCTGCCCCTGCTGTGCCTCACCTGCTGTGCCACCGCGCTGTAGACATCCTGGGGGACACTGCAGGGCATCAGGTTGACAGACATGGCACCAATCAGGTCCCGGCCAAGAGCTGCGTAGTGCTGCAGCCCATTGCATGAACCATCCTGCAGGGGGAAGAGCAGGGTGGGCATGGGGGGTGGAGGGGGCTCACCCTGCTCACCCACCCCTCTCAGCACCGTGGACACACGTGGCTCAGAGGGTGACTGCCACATGTGTCCCCTCCCTTTGGGTCTGCAGGTGGCCACAGCCACACCAGTTTCCATTTTCCTTCTGGGTCTCATCAGTAACTACTGCTGCCCATGAGGTCTGAACAAAGGAAACCTCACACCACCCTGCCCCCTCCCTGGACTTACAAAGACATCAGAGCTCTGTGGAACCTCTGTGGAAAACCAGGAAATTTGGAAAACATCCTCCTGACAGACAGCAGCTTCAACCCAACCCTTCTCAAAGCTGCAGGTACTGACAGCCCTCCTGGGACCAAGAGCAGCCTGGAGGAGCCATGCAGGACCCAAACACTGGGGAAGGTCCTGCTGTTCCCCAAACACTTCCCACAGGAGATGAGCTGCTGCTTGGAGCATCCCTGCTCCTCATGTGCTTGGGCTCTGCCTGCTCCAAGGAGCTGGAGCTGCTGGCAGGACCAGCCCCTCCCTCTCCCCCCTGCAGTGCAGAGGAGCTGCCTCGATTCACCAAGCACTGATGACTCAGGTGGAAAGAGACTCGGGTGTCCTCCAGAAGAAGTCCTTGCTGGAGTTTCATTAACAGCACCCTCCACACGCCCCGACTGCTCCTTGATCTTTCATTGTCATAACAGTATCAGCTTAGCCCATCTCAGACATATTCCAGACCAGAATACAGCCTGGTTCTGCTGATGCTTCATCGTGACCGTCTGATCTCCCGCTGGGATAAGTGAGCAAACCCCCTCTCACCAGGAAAACAATCAATCATTGTCTCCTGTGCAGCTAGGGGATGTATCCGTGCAGAGCTGGCTGTTCAGACCTCCCATCTTTTGTTCCTGCAGCACTGCTTGGCTCCAGCCTTGGAGCAGACTCTGCTCCAGCCACAGGACTCACTGGTGGCTGCATCCAGCAGCAAACCACTGAAGCTCCTGAGCCAAGATGCCTGCAGACTGTGCTCCACGTGTGCAGTAAATACAACACTGGAGACCTGGATGCTCCTGCCCTGAGCTCTCTGCCCTGCCCTTTCTCCCTGCTCAGCCACATGGCTCTGCTGGGCTCCCACCTGGTGAACAGGGAAGTGAGAGATGTAGGCAGCCGGATCCGGGGACCTGGAGGCTTTGGCAATCTCCATGCAGCAGGCCAAGGCTTGCCAGGGCTCATCTGTCTTCATCCACCACCTCCTGCCCTGGGAAGAGCAAAGCACACACTGGTGGGAGCAGGCAGGGCTCCTGTGGCACCCCATGGTAAGGGCAGGAGCCCCCCTGCTCTCAGGAGACACCAGGCCTCCACTTCCCTAATACTTCATCATGTTTTCAGACAGAAACGTGTGATTAAGAAACTCTGCAACACTTCATTTTCTTTTTACTCTCGAAGTGTTATCTTCCAGAATGTTTTTGTTTCAAAATAAACCTGATTTCCATTTTATTTTACTTTCTAGAAGATACAAGGGGAATGGTTAAGTCTCCTCTGACACCAATCCCTTGATCCTTTTTTTTTTCTTTCCTTGGCATATTTGGACAACCCCTGTCTGCACTCCCAACACAGAACAACTTCCCTTCTTTCCCTTTTGGTCCCCACCTCCCAGAGGTCCCACACCACTCCCCCCCAGCTCAGGGTCCCACCACTGCCCCCCAGGAGCAGGCAGAGCCCACGTACTGTGAGGGGACGGTCGGCTGAGTCCAGAATCTCCTCCATGATTTCGTTGGCGTATTCCAGCCGTTCCTGCAGGGAATTCTTCTTCTTCAGCCCTGTCAGGTTCACCAGGTGGATCTTCAGCCAGTCCAGGCCTTTGGGCCCCAGAGGCCTCCCCTCTGCAAACAGCAGGATGGCCCGGGTGACATCGTTGCCCAGGTGGTTGAAATAAGGTGGGCAAGGGTAAGTCCTGCCTCGGAAATCCATGTTGTGAGGGAACCAGAAGACTTTGTCCCGGACGTGGTTGGCGATGGAAAGTTTGTAGAGCGCGTCCATGCGCATGCTGTGCACCTCAGCTGCCTTCTTCTTGTAGAGCAGCAGCTCCTGCTTGTGGGCCTTGCTCCAGGAAGAGGAACTGCCCGGAGGAGCAGAAGGCCTGGGGACCTCAGAGACAGGCGGCGGGATGTCCAGCTTCTCGTTGCCTTTGTCGTTGAAGATGGAGATGATGATATCCAGCACGGGCCGGTTGATCTTCCAGGCACAGTTGCCCAGCTGGTTGAGGGCATCCAGCACGGGGTGGAGTTGGACCTGGGGACACTGCTCCAGCAGCTGCTGGTGCTGCACCACCCCCTCCACGAAGCGCATCAGCTTGGTGTCGCTCAGGATGTAGGCACCAAAGTGGGGGGAGGTCCAGGGTACTGGGGGACACAGCATAGGTATGGCAGAGGAGTTGAAGGTCAGCAAGGTCTCTCCAGCATCTGACACAAGCTGGGAGAAGATGGGATGGGGCTTTATCAGCCCAACCTGGAGAAGAGAATCAGAGAGGGGAAGATCAGCGGTAGAAGACTGGGGCTGGAGTCTGGAAGAGGATGAGGTCAACCAGCTACTACATGATGACCACATACAGGACCAACAGAGGCTCCATGAGGTGTCCCTGAGCAGGGAAAGCAGCAGGGAGGTGACCTGCACACCCCCCAGAACCCCCAGGACACGGCTCACCTGCCAGCTGCTGTGGAAGGAGTAAATGTGGTAGAGGACAGGGATGAGCCTGGGCTCCAGGCGAGGATTGAGGATATTCCTGGGCACCCTGAGAGCCTCCACCAGCAGCTCCAGCATGTGCATGCCCAGGCGCATGAGGAGCATGTAGGGCCAGCTGCAGTCCTTCAGGTTCAGGGCAGGCCCAAAGCCAGCTTCTGCCACCAGCTTCTCCCAGTACTCCCGTGGCAGGTACTCTTCAGGCTGGGAGGTGGAAGGAGAACACGGGGTCAGTCAAAGAGCCAGCCCCGATGCTCCAGGGGGTTTCCTGGATGGGATCCACACACCTGGGATGCCTGCAGGCCCCAGGAACCCCCTGTCCAGGGGTGTACCCACCTGGCTGTCCTTGGCCAGCAGGTGGATGTAGCCCTCATAGACCGCCCGCACCTTCTCCAGCTGCCGGCTGCGCAGCTTGCGCTGGGTGATGTACCTGTTGTAGACCTTGGAGCCCAGCTCCCGGGCCAGCACTGCCAGGGATTCTCCTTGTGGAGAGAGCGAGTTGACGATCTGAGAAAAAGGCAAAGAGGGTCTTCAGGAAGGAGGAACAGAAGGACGGAGCAGAAAGACAAAGCAGGAGTTAAAAAGACCCCGAGCGGGGAGCACGGGGAGGTGATGATTCCCCTGGTGAGGAATTCAAACACAGCCAGGACAGAGCAGAGCTGCTCAGCAGCAAGTCGAGGGCCCCACCTGCATCATGATGCCCACGTACTCCTCGTCTGGCAGCAGGCAGAGGTAGGGGTACAGGGTGCTGTAGCCCGAGGTGTTCCTCAGCTTGGCCATGCTGCGCTTGGACTTGTGCAGGGCCTGCAGGAGGGCTCCGTGCCAGCGGGAGCGCAGGGTGGAGAGGACCGAGCGCTGCAGGGGGGGGACAGGGTGGTGAGAGAGCCTGTCACCAGCCTGCTGACCCCTCCCCAAGGTCCTCAGGGCTGGACAGCCCCCCCCCAGGTCCCCTCCTGAGCTTTACCGCTCTCATGGCCTGTGGGGTCAGGGGTTTGGTGGACTCCACAGACTCGATGGTGACGGTGTTGTCCAGCTCCATCTCCAGCTGCTGCTGAAAGCATTCCTGCAGCTCCTGCACGGAGAAATCCAGCTTGGGGTAGGACACCATCCTCTCCTGCAACGAGAGGGAGATGGGACATGCCAGAAAGGAGATGTGGTGGTGCTCTCAGCCTCCCTACAGGAGGCACAAGGAGCAATGTCTGGGACTCCCTTTCTGGGAGCTCTGAGCTCCCAACTCTGGCTGGCAAACCCTAGAGAGCCTGGAGCCTCTCCAGAGGCTGCTCTGCTCCTCTGTCAGCATCAGCATCCCTTCAGGCACCCCCTTCAGCATAGGGGGGACATCTCCATCCCCTGGCTCCTCTGTAGGGCTGCTGGTGAGGCTCTGAACTGCCTCAGAACAGGAGCTGACCCAGATTTGTGTGGGCTGTTGACCAGAGATGGGGCTAAAATGTTCTTGCCCTGTTGGGGCCCATCAACACCATTGGGACATCTCCCAAACCTCCCTGATCTGCAGAGACATCCCTGAACTCTGGGGCTTACTTTGGAGTAGAAGTCCTGTAGCAGTGAAGACTTGCAGGTCTGGGGGCTGGGTGGAGGGGGAAGCTGGTAGTTGGGCTGGACAATCCTGATGGCCCTCAGCACCATCTCCTTTTCATCCTCCTCAAAAAGGCACTTTTGGAAGAGGTCATCCACGTGGAAGCCATCGTTTTTCAGCTGCTGCAGACATCTGAAGAGGGGCACGGGTAAGACAGGCTGAAACTTTCACCAGGGACTGAGCATGTTGGATGGAAATCAGCTTTCCTGGGTGCCACCACCCCTCATGCCAGGGCAGATGGCCTGCAGGGACACGAGAGCTCTCCCTGCCTTCAGCACACAGCCAGGGGACAGCTCATAGGGCTGGGAGCTGCCTCTAGAGCACAGCCTGTCCCCACAAGGTCACTGCCTGTCCCCACAAAGTCAGCATCTCAGGTTTCAGCCATCGATCACCCTCCCTGCCAGCCACACCTCTGCTGAGCAGGCTGCTTCCACCCTGGCACCCACAGGGACAGAGCTCTGCTGCCACGCTCAGACACAGCAAAAAGCTGCAGGTTCCTCCAGCCCCACATCACCCTGCACTGCCACATCCCCAGGGGATGCTCAGGGCAGTGTCCTCCAGGCTCTGCCAGGCTGGAGCTGGACTCGGGGCACAGAAGAACCCAGAGTCTCATCTGCCAGCTGGCCACCCCACCCAGGGGACAGAGGAAGATGTGGGGCACCAGCTAGACCCCCTCAGCCAGAGAGCACAAGGGTCAGGAGGGAGCCTGGCAGCTTTGGGGGGGTGTTAAGAGTCCAAGAGGTGACAACCAGCCCTGAGTCCTATGGCTGCCCACCCCTCAGCTTGGGAGCAGGCAGGAGCTGCAGCAAGAACTGGCTCCTTGGGAAGTAGGCATAGCTCTGTCCAGAAGCAAGGTTGTTCCTACATCCCCTTTCCCTCCAAGATCTCAGACAAATTCCCTGGCAGCTGGGGGTGACAAGGCAGAGCCCACTGCAGGAGCTCTGCCCACCCCAAAACCTGTCCACGAGGAGCAGGTCGGAGCACCCAGAAGTGTGGGCAGTGTGGCAGGACCCCTCCTCCCACCGTGGTTACCTCCAGACAGCTTGGGTGGACGATTGGCTTCGGCCCAAACACTCCAACACTGCTGCATAGGAGTCCAGGCTGCGCTGGAGACCCACGGACTCCATCATGCAGAGCAGGCGGCTGATGCGCTGCAGGCAGCCCTGGGGAGAGAGGGGAAGGGGCTGTGGGTTGGAAGCAGCAGCCTCACGCCCCTCTGCTCCCCTTCAGGTTCAGCCATCCACCCCAAAGCCACCTCAGTGCCCCAGAGCAGCCCCTTCCCTCAGTACCTTCCTGGCCCAGCTGTGCATCACTGTGTTGTAGGCGCTGACACTCAGGAGTCTCCTCTTGGCTGGGGAGCTGTGGTAGGAGAGGAGGAACCTCTCGGCCTCCTCTGGCTGCTGCAGGAAGAGGAAGCACTCCAGGGTGGACTGGATGCTCTGCTGCAGGACCTTCTGATGGCTGCTGTCCTTCTGTGCTCGTGGAGGCCTCTGTGCCTTCACCCCCTCCTTCCCCACAGTCACCCTCAGCTTGCCGTGGGTGCAGGTGCTGTGGGAACCACCCTGGGCCTGGCTCCAGGCAGTTATCACTTTTGCTTTGGGGCTCTTCAGGCTCTTCTTGGCTTTAACCTTCTCTTTGCTCTTCGGTTTGGCTTTTACCTCTTCTTCCAGAGCTGTCTGGGAGGCAGCCAGGGATAATTTCCGTTCCACCTTCAGCTGCCGGACGTGCATCTCCTTCTTCAGCTTCTCAGCCCAGCTGCTGGGTCTGGACAGGCTCTGACCCCTTCCCCAGGGAGCAGCTGGCTCCTCCAGGGGACTGGGAGCCCCTTCCTCCTGCAGTGGGTCCTGCAACTTGTCATTCCCCAGCAGTGTCAGCTCTGATTTGTTGACTGTCACCTCTGGGATGCTGCTGGCTTGGAGCTGCTTCACTCGAGCTTTCAGCACTGCCAGGAAACACAGAGCAAGGGAGAGATGAAAGGACAAGGGACTTGGGGCTGTGTTCCCTATGGCCGTGCCTCTAGGAACACCCTGAAAAAGAGGATCCACACAGGGACCCCTTTCCTCCCCAGCCAGCCCTCTGCCCAGCAATAAGCTGCCTGGGAAGCTCCCATCCCATTCCATCCCATCCCATCCCATCCCATCCCATCCCATCCCATCCCATCCCATCCCCACTCAGGCCACAGGTGTTTCTAGTCCCAGGTATCCTCTTCATGACTACACAGAATAATCCCATAAAACCTCCCAGGACAGCAAACACGGGGAAGCCCTCCAGCTCCCCCAGCCCTCGCTGCCTCACCTTCCAGCAGCTCTGCCCTCTCACACACAGCATTCCTCCTTGCCTTCTCCTTGGTGCTGGCAGAGGAGTAGTTCCTGAGAACACTCCATGGGACCCCTGTGGTGGGAAGACACAGAGAGCAGGAGGTTGGAGGAGGCTTTGTCCCCCTCACCACCCCCAGCCCAGCCCCACAGGGAGCTGGAGGGGCTGCAGGTGCCCCAGCAGCAGTGACACAGAAGGGGGGGGGGGACACACAGCTCTGGGACAGGGTGAGCCCCCCCAGCCCAGCTCTGATCTGACCACAGCAACACCACAGACTCCACGGCAAGAACCCAGGAACCCCCAGAGGGAGCAGGCTCCATCCCACGACTGGGAGACGACCCCAGAGACCCTCCCTAGAGAGAATTCTAACCCTGGGGAGAGTGGGGCTCCTCATGACCCCCCCACAGCCCCCAGCTCTGTCCTAGCAGAGGGTTGGAGAAGCCAGGACCCCCCAACCACCCCCAGTTCTCTCCTGAGGGGAATGCTCAGGACCACGAGGACCCTACAGATCCAGCTCCGTCCCTATGGTCGTGGTGATGCCGCAGGGACCTCAGGGCCCCCGCTCCATCCCGGGGGTGACGGACACGACCCCAGGGAGCCCCCCCCAGGCCGCCCCTCCGGCTCAGGCCTCCTGCCCGGCCCGGGCTCCCCGCCCACCTCAGGGCCCCGCACCCGGCCCAGCGACTCTCCCCAGCCCCCCCCATGCCCAGCCCACCCCCGTCGCCCCCGTCCCCGTCCCTCACCGCCGCCCCCCAGCCGGGCCGGGCCCGATAGTGCCGCCCGGAGCCGCAGCAGCGACATTCCCCCCCCCGGTTACACCGCCATGCCGCGCCGAGCACACACTGCGCAGGCGCCGCGCGGGGCACGCCGGGAGCGGGAGTCCCGCAGGACTACAATTCCCAGCATGCATCACTCCGGTGTATCCCGCCCCCTGGCGGCCATGGCGGGACGGGACGGGACGGGACGGGACGGGACGGGATGCTGATCCATCGGGGGCTGATGGACCCGGGAGCGGCGGTGATGGGAGCGGACAGTGCCCCGCGCCCCTCCCGACCCCAAGCTCGCAGGCTGCCCGTGGGACTGCAGACACCGTCCCCGAGCCCAGGGCAGCCTCCTCCCTTTCCTAGGACGCCGGCTCCAACGGGAGTCGGTGAGGCTCGGATCGCGCCGTTCGCCGAACAGGACGGCCCCCAAACCCTCGGGAGCGACCGGGAACGGGGATTCGACGCAGCCGTCGGGGCGCGGATTTATGAATGGAAGGCCCCGCCCCGTGGTCCCTCCCCGCCCGTCGGCCGCCACCGCCCCCGCCCCACCCGCCGGCTTTCCCCGCGTCCGGGCCGCCCGCACCATCGGGGCCGGTCGCCGCCGCCGCGGCCATGGCCCGACATCCGCCGCCCCGCCGTGCCCCGCCGCCATGAGGCGCGGGGGCCCCGCCGCCATCGCCGCCTGCCTCGCCGGGGCGCTCGCCGTGCTGGCGGGGCCGGGGGGCTCCTCCTGGGGCGGCCGGCGACCCCCTCGTAGCTACGGGCACCTGGAAGGCGACGTGCGATGGCGGCGGCTCTTCTCCGCCACCCGCTTCTTCCTGCGCATCGACGGCGGCGGCCGCGTGGAGGGGACGCGCTGGAGGGAGCGGACGGGCAGTGAGTGGGGCGGGGGCCGGGGCGATCGGCACAGGGGGTCCCGCCGCCCTCGCACCCACGGGCGCTGCCGAAGACGGGGAAGGGCGAAGGACACGGCCGAGGGGGACGGAGGTGCCCCGAGAAGGCGGCGGGATCCTCGGCGAGTGTCCGCAGCTCCCCCCTGCCAGGACGGGTCCCTTCTGTCCACCTTCCGCTCTGTCTCCGCCGCCTCGCAGACGGGGCCGGTGCTGGCAGCTCCGCTTGACGGGAGCAGCTTTTCGGGGGCTTCTGCCGGGGGTCCCTCAGGGGTCGCGGGCACCAACGCGCTCCGGCCGGGGACGCGGCGTCATTTTGCCACCGCTGACAACGCCCGGGGGTTCCCTGGTCGTGCTGCCAGCGTGGTCGGGGGGCTGCCCCCTGGCCCGCCTTTTGGGGTTACCTGCATCTCGCCCGGCCGGGGCGATCCGATCCGATCCCTCCCTGTAAAATCGAAGGGAAGATGAAGGAGGAGGAGGAGGAGCGGAGGAAGCTTTGAGGCGATGCTGGTCTCGAATCCGAGCACCTGCGCGGCTGGCGCGGCGGGGGGAGCCCCATCGGGGGGAGGACCGCGGAGCATCGCGGCAGAGACCCCCATCATCCCCCCGCCGCAGCAACAGAGGCGTGCGGTGTGGGTGTGTGGGGTGGGGTGCGGTGCCAGCTGTGCTGAGGGGGGGCACTCGCTGCAGCCCCCCACAGGGCCGGGCAGCACAACCCTGGGGGGATGGAAGGGGTGAGCACTGCGGGATGCGCTGGGTCCCAAAGAGGGAAGCACCAGGCTGGCGGCTGGAGTGGTGGGGACCTTGGGAAGGGGAGGACACACCAGCAAGGTGCCGGGGCTTGGAGCGGGAAGGATGCTGGGGTCGGGAGCAGCACCCCCCATCCCATGCCCTCACGGGGCTGCCCTGTCTCGGCAGGACGTCATCCATCCAAAGCAGAACAGGGGAGCCCAGCCCAGCCCAGGGAACCCTCTGCAGGGTCAGAGGTGTCGGGAGTCCTGAGTAGGCACATTGCCAGCTCAAAGCGCCCCAACTCGTTCCCACGGCTGTGTGGCAGCGGGGCCAGGCAGGCCCAGAGGCTCCAGGCTGTCGCGTGGGGCTTGCTCTGGTTATGGCGTGGCAGATAAAGCAGCGCTGGTGCTGGGCTCTGATCCTCGGCAGCCGCCGGACCAGCCCGGCCAGGGGTGGCTACAGAGTGTCAGGAGCTGTCCCAGGGCTTCCCCATCTCAACACCCACATCTGCCCCAGCTTCCCCGGGACCCCACCGGGGCTGGGGCATGGGACAGGGAGCACTGGGAGCAGCCCTGTGCCTGCTGAGACCTCCTCATCCTCCTGCATGGAGCTGGGCACCTGCGAGCAAAGGGCAGCAGAGCTGGCTGAGCCTCCGGGAGCAGCAATGGGGCGTTATATTTAGAAGAGCAGGAGTCCTCTGTTATAAATAGCAGCAGCTCCAGACGGTGATCAAGCAGGATGGACTCGCAGGCATTCGCTCAGCCCTTCCCTGCTCCTGCTGCTTGGCCGTGGCTTTGCTGGGTCAGGTCTGTGGGTGCCAGGGATGGGTGCTGGAGGCAGCACCAAGGCTGGGCTGAAAAATCCCCCCTTGTACATCACCCCCAAGGAGCTGAACACTGGGGAGGCTTGCTACTGCCCCAGTGCCACAAACACTTCATCTGCTCCCACACGGGGAACAAGTGTCCCTAGGGGGGCAGTGCCCAGGTGATGCCAGGAGGATCAGTGTTTGATGGGAGCCCCTGCCTGGGCTCTGCAGCCCCCCGTGCTGCTTGTGCCAAAGCCTCTGCACATCCTCCTGCCTCAGCAGCGATGCCCACGGGCAGCTCCTGCGTGGCTCAGGCCCTGCCCGCTGCCCTACCAGCACCTCCACCTAACATAGGATCTTTTTTTCTCCCCTCCCCAGAGAGCCGTGGGGGCGGCAGGGCTGGCCAGGCACAGGAATCCGGAGGTCCTGACGATGCTCGGGGTGTTTCCCCGTCAGAGCCGCTGGTCTGACCACATGCCTTTGCCATTAGCGGCTGCACCCGGAGCTCGGCGGCCGCGCACGGGCACTCGTGGGCCGGGCCCTTCTGTGGCTTCACAGCCCGGCTGCAGCCACCCCCCGGGGCTCATCCCCGTGTCCCGCAGCGCTGCCGCACCGCTCCCCGCTGCGGTGCCCGGCACAGGGACGGCAGCCAGGAGATTGGCACTGGCAGCCCGCACTGTGCCAGCCCCACTCCTGCCCCCGCCGGCCCCTGCCAGGGGGCTCTGTCAACCGTAACAGGTCCGGGGGCCATCGCTGCCAACCCTGCCCACACTTTGCCCCTCGGGGCCCACGCCGGCACGGGGGGCTGGGCACCGTGAGAGGCAGGTCGGGTCCCAGGGCACCGTTCAGGATGGGTGCATGGGCAGAGCTGCCAGGGAGGGGGGGATGAACACTGGGCAGAGGCTGACGTTGATCTGGCACAGCTCAGGCACTGGGCGAGGGTCAGTGGTTGCAGACCCCCCGCCAGGGTAGGGTCCCAGGGGAGCCTCTCTGCCTGGCTCACCACCACGCTTCCCTGTCCGCAGGCATCGTCGAGATCCGGTCAGTGTGTGTCGGCGTCGTGGCCATCCGGGCGGTGCACACCGGCTTCTTCCTGGCCATGAACAAGCAGGGGAGGCTCTATGGGTCGGTAGGTCGGACGCAGCCTCCTGGGAGGGAGTGGACCGGGCTCAGAAATGCAGGGCAGAGCTGGAACAGGGGGTACCAAAACACCGGGGGTCCCAAAACACCAGGACTGATGCCCAGGAGCGGGGTCCTGGTTTCCCATGCCCTGACCCGTACCCACAGAGTCCCCCTGCACCCCGGGAGCAGGGAGGAGCTGGGTCCTGCCCTGCCCCACGCTCGGGGTCACAGGGTGACCGCAGCCAGGCCGAGCGTGGCCGCCCCTCATCCCCTTCCCTCTCCTGCCAGAAGGAGTTCAGCCCCAACTGCAAGTTCACGGAGCGCATCGAGGAGAACGGCTACAACACCTACACCTCACTGCGCTGGCGGCACCACGGCCGCCCCATGTTCCTCTCCCTCAATAGCAAGGGCAGGCCACGGCGAGGGGGCAAGACACGCCGGCACCACCTCTCCACCCACTTCCTCCCCATCCTCGTCAGCTGAGCCCCACGGGGCAGTTCTGGACCACCCTGCAGGGAAGAAAAAAAAATGAAAAGAAAAAAAAAAAAAAAAAGGAAAAAAATGGGTTATTTGGTTATTTTATTTATGTACATGTCTATTTTTTCTGCTATTTATTGGAGGGATGTGGAAGGCGGATGCTCCGGCCTGCAGCAGGGACGTGGCTCTCCCTGCCCAGCCTGGGGCACAGGGCCACCGAGTGCCAGAGCTGCAGACATCGTGGCCACAACGTGACGGAGCTCCAGATGTCACTGTCCCCACCTGCACGGCCCAGAGCTGGCGGCATCTCCGCAGGGGCTGGGGCTGGGGCGGAGGCTGTAGGGCCGGGATGTGCTGGCGGGTCCTGTTTGTCTCGTGTCCAAGCACTCGTGGCAATTAAATCTGTGTTAATGGTACGAGGGCGGAGTGAGTCTTGGAGTGCCCACGGTGGGCTGGGACCAGCCCCTTGCCCAGGGGAGCACAGCCAGAAATAGCACCCACACCTCGTCCTCCCAGCCAGGGCACGTCCCTGAGCTCCTGCGTGGGGCTTGGTCACTTTGTCACGTCAGATCTGAGCCATGACCCTGGCAAAAACCACCAAGCTTGTTCCCTTTCTTACCCAACCAGCTCCAAATGAGTGTGAGAGTGAAGAGTTGCTGTGTTAACTGTGTGGCAACCGAGTGGTAACCAGGTGATGGCCACGGTGGGCACCAGTCCTGGCCAGCAGCAGCCCCACGCTCAAAGCAGGGTTCACTTCATCCACTTGATGCCCACCCCCAGCACTGCTCCCCACTGAGAACTTGCCCCCTGGCTCAGGGGAGCCAGGACACCCCCCACAGCTGAGGGAAGGTCTGTCCACATGTCCTGGGCTGTGTTCTGGTGACAAACACCAAAGCCATCCCTGTTGCCAGCCCAGATGATGGGCACACACCAGCTCAGCCGGGCTCTTCCTGCTCCCACCCCTCACCCAGCCTGGGATCCCCGTGGCAGAAGCTTCTGGCTCAACCTCTGGCAGGGGATGAGCCCTTAACCCTGATATACCAGTCCTGAGATAAACCCTCGTCCCGCCCAGATGAAAGGCGCCGCTGGGCTGCGCTGGCAAAGCCGAGGAGGAAAAACATTCCAGCAGAGCTGCTCAGCACCAGCTCCAGCAGGCTTGGCCCAAACTGTGCGTGGATGGCTCTCCAGTCAACCTTCTCTTACTCCAAAAACAGCTCAAAAAAACCAACAGAGCCACCAGCCCCTCCAGGCTGCTGAACCTCCCTCTCCCCACAGACACTCCAGCCCCACTCCCCCCCACCCACAGCTGGCAGGGGTGCACAGGAGATTCTGTGTGACCAGGACAAAACACGAGGACCTCAGTGTCACAAGCTCCAGTGTGCTCCCTCACACACCTCCTGCCCCAGGCACCCCGGCAGGATGCAGGAAGGTCACTGCCCGATCCAGTCACATTCTTTTCATTCTCCAACCTGCAACTCTTGTCACAGAAACAAAGTCACAAACACACCTGGATATTTGTCTCTCTCTCTTCTTTTTAATCAGCTGCATTTTAAGTAGCTTCGAAGTACATTTTTCTCCAAAATGTTGTTTTTCCTGGATATTATTTGATCACAATGGCATTTGGCTGGTCCTTCCTCTGATGCACGCCCAGTTCTGATGTTGACACAGAGGAACAGCCCACTCGGGCTGTGAGATGGGCAGGACTGCAACAGGGAGGTGTAAAACATACAGAAGACCAGGCGAGGATGCCTTCAGGTGTGACCCTGCAGCCACCACCTGCTGATCTGCAAGCAGGGTGCTGGGCATGGTGGAACCTGGTGCCCAGAGCTCATGGCACCCTGGTACTCCAGCACAGGGGGGCTGAGACAAGCCCTGTGTGCTCCAGGGTGAAATGGAGCAGCTGAGCACAGCAGCCTCTGCAGAGCTCACCCTGGAATTTTCCTCAAATCATGCACGATGTCTTGCTGGGCTGAAACGTCCGTTTATTTAACAGCAGTAATAATTTAAAATTATAAAAACCCTTTCAGTGTTGAGTGTCAGAAGGGCAGGGTTATAAAGAAACCTAAACGGGACTCGAGGAGGGGAAGGGAAGGGTAATGGGGTCTATGCCAAGAGTTCATTTTTCTTTGACAACTATTGGCCCCTCCCCAGCTGGAGATCCTGGGAGGGAGGCAGGATCATCCTAAAGACTTCAATCTCCAAAGCAGAAGAGACAGTATCCAAGGGGAGGAAGAGGAGGAGGAGGAGCAAAAGAAAAGACAGACGGAAAGGAAAAAGGAATCTCAAAATTCAAAACCCTACAAACAACCTTTCCAACCACTAGCTCAGCACCTTGGGTCCCCAGCGCGGGGCGCAGCACCTTCAGTGCAACGGTCAAGAGTCCACGCGGCCAAGGGATGGGGTTACGGACAGACAGAGCTCTTTCCCCAGCACAGAGCTTGAGGCTTCTCATCTCTGCAGGACCCAGAGTCTCCGTGTCTTCAGAACTCAAAAGGGAATTCTGGGGGGGGCCGCCTCCCCCTTGCCACCCCCCCCTCGCTCTGCTCTGGAAGCCTCTTTTGTTGCTTACGTTGGCTGGGGAGGGAGGAAGGATGAGGGACAGGGCCCCAGGGGGGAGAGGGTTGGATTAAGATTTCATGAGTTGTTCGATGAGTTTTCATTACTTGGTGAGCTGGAGGAAGAGGATGAGGAGGACGATGAGAAGTTCATCCCTGTGAGTCCTGGGGGGTTTGTGGCAGTGTTTTGTCCACTTAAGCTTTTCCTGCACACGGGACACGTGTCATGCTTTGGAGAGGGAAACACAAGAAATAAGGGGGAGGGGATCAGAAAAACGATACAGCAGCTGGGGGGTGACACTCCTTCCTCTGATCAAAGGCTGCTCACACTAAAGCCTCACCATGGAGGCACAAAATGATTTCCAGAGGAGACCAGCACCACCAGGAAAACACCCAGGCACCTGCCCAGGCAGCACTAACCTGCTCCAGCCAAGGGACAATGCAGCCATTGTGGAACAGGTGATTGCAGGGTAACTGCCGGACGTTCTCCCCGACTGTGTAGTCCTCTTTACACACGGGACACTCTAACCCTGAATCTGCATCATAATGGGAAAGCAGAGCAGGGATGAGGAATGAAGTTGGACACACAAAGCACCTGACTTGGGATCCCATCATCTTCTCCCCTTTCCCAGCATCTGCCACGACAGAGCTTCCCTCTGTTGCTCTGCAACTCCCACCACCACCTCCCCTCTCACTGCTCTGGGTTTGGCTCCACTGATCCCTTCCCTTTTCATTTCCATCCACATGGAACTTTCACAAGAGTCAGCACCCCCCAGGGCAAACTCATCCAGCCTACACTGCTCTTGAGTGTGTGCAAGTAGAACAGAGCAACACCCGAGCTCTCTCCCTCTCTGAAATGTTTTAGGCCTCGAAGGTACTAGCAGACAAAATAAAAATCCCCAGAAAACATGAAACACAACTTTGTCACAGAGCTCTTTGTGACCAACTCCCTGGAGGAGACACACATACCTACGTGTTCCTGTGTGATCTGGATGGTGGGGAGGGCCTGGATCTTTTCTTTGTCTGCTGGCGGCGGTCCAGTGTTTTCAAACTGATTTAGTAACTGAGAAAAGAGGACACAGGAGGCAGAAAGATGATGTGAGCTCAGCAGTGAGCAGTCTGTTCATCTATCAGGCCAGGGCAGGTGAACCCACCCTGCACCACTCACTAAGGACCTTGTACCCCATCCCTCCAGCCCCAGGGGTGCCCCAGAAGGTGCTGAGGGTTTGCCCAACTCTACCTGTGTGATAATTGCATCCAAGCCGTTGGCACCCCAAGCATAGTCCATGGGATTTGAGTGCAAGACTCCCCTGTAAGGATAAGGACAATTACATTTGGCTGGGAAGCAAACCAGAGCACTGTTAGACAGAACAGGAGATCTCCCAACTCACCAAGGACCAAGCCCCAGGTTGGGTATTGTTGTTGGTGCAATGATTCCATTGACCAGCTGCTGGATAATTCTGAAAGACAGGAAAACCAGGATTATGTAGGAATTTGTCTGCCAGCTCCCAGCCTGCCATGGGGGAGTGACTGCAGACACTAAGCACAGTCACATCATCTGGGGAAAATGGAAAGTACTCTGTAGCAACTGCATCTTCTGAACTGATTATTCACTGGTAAAGAGGAGTTTCTGTGCTTTATTCATAAGGGATCATTTCTGGCAAGGATGCCAAGTGCCTCTCCAGGGTGCAGCTGAAGAGACATAAGTTGCATTGTCCCGTGTTATCTCCCATTTCCTCTCCCACATTTTGGGAATGAGAAGGGAATGCTTTCTGCCTGCAGGGTTAAGGGGTGCTCCACGGGTCAAGTGGCACCACAGAGTGGCAAGAGCCAAGCAGCAGCCGCCAAGCTGGGCACTGGGGAAAGGGCAGCGCTCAAACGGCTGAGAAAAGGCAGGGGCTGATTTTGGGGTTCCTGCAGGGGAACCAGGACCTTGTTCTCACCCTTCTAGCGTGGGAACCCCCTCGTGCCTGCCAGCAGCACGACGTGTGGCCAGGCGGGCTCGGGGCTGCCGGGCTCCGTAGCGGTGCCGGGACTGGTGCTCCCGCTCCCGCCGGCCCTCGGCGTCCCGGTTGTCTTCTGACTGCACGAACTCAAAGCTGTCATCAAAGATCCCAAAGGCAAACTGGCCGTAGCCCTGTGGCAAGGTGAATAAGTGCTGATCCACATTCTGGGGAGAAATTAAAAAAAAGTAATAATAAATAAGCAAAGAAGAGGTTGTGAGGTGGAGAGATCGCTCTTGGCCTGTGCGTCTGGTGTTCCAGCAGCCCCAGAGCAGTGTCCCCAGCCAGAGCAGTGTCCCCAGCCAGAGCAGTGTCCCCAGCCAGAGCAGTGTCCCCAGCCAGAGCAGCTCTCAAGCCCTGCCTGGGTTGACCAGGGCACTCAGGAGCAGCTTAGTGAGGAACACGACTGAGCCTGGGCCTGGTAAAATCAGGCAGTGAGAACACGACGTGCAGAGAGAGGGGCAGTGCCTGGATGATGTTTACACCTCCTTTCCCAAACTTTGGCATAATCCAAGGAAGATTTAAACAATGTAATAATGGAAAGAATCCTTCAATTGGATGGTAAGAGCAGGAGGTGTTGGAAAGGAGAGAGAGGACTCACTCACCTCAAAGGGATGCCTGCTCTGGTCAGTGCCTGACGTGGAGGAGCTGCTCTCATTCTCTGTGTTCCTGCAGAGGAGGAAGACACTGGTGAGGCTGAGGACTGACAGGGAGATCTTCCCAGCAGAGGGGAGCAAGGGACACGAGTTTGACAGGAACAGCAGGACCAGAGCTGCACGGTGGCAGCACAGAGTGACTGATCTCCTTTTGTGCAGAGCCAGAGCTGAGAGGGGCTGCAGAGCTCTGCTCCCTTTCCTTCCTGGGGCAGGGGCAGCTCCAGATGGAAATCTCTGCCCTCAGCTGCTGACTTTCTCCTTGTCCACATCAATTTTCATTCTTCCCCTCCCTGCAACCTTCACTTTCCCCCATCCTCCCCCATCTCTCCCCACCCTTTTAGATCCTGATTTCAGAGCAGTGACAGAACCACAATGTCAAGCAAGGCTTCCCTGCACAATCCACCTCAAACAAACCAGCTAATCCTCTGGAGCACCAGGAGAGCAGTCTGACAGCACAGCCCCTGATTGCTGTGACCCAAACGTGCTTAAGTCTAATCTTGAATCAAAGGAATTTCTCTACTGCAGGGACACATGACCAAACGAGTCAGATTATTAGAAAAACTCCTAATGCCAAGAGGCTTCTGCTCTGAGAGTGACAAAACATTCAGTGCTCAAGTAGCCAGGCCCACACTTTGACATTCGTGGTGCTAAAAAACAAAACAAAGGTTCAGTGATAACACTGCTCTCCCAAGGTCAAAGCAAAGCACCAGCACCACCAGGATTAGCCAGGATTGATTTTCAGCCTCTGAGGGTGGTGCAGTCAGACCCAAACGTCACCCTGCCAGTGCAGGAACCTCAGCCTGTGAAGCCCACCCCTCTCCTGCAAACACTCACAGACTTCCTGAGATGTTTCTCCTGCTCTGACACTGCCAGGGAGCAGCCCCAACACCAAGTCAGCAGCAGAGCACATGGATGCAGATCCCAGCTGCTCCAGAGCAGAGTCCAAAGTCCCAATCAGGATGTTTCCCTGACCATACTCTAAACCAAGTTATTAATGATACACTGCAGCCCAGGGGCAGGCTCTGTCCCACAGCTCCCTCTCTGGAGGTTTCCTCTGCCTCGATGCCTCAAGCCAGCTCAGAGCCACCACACACCACGGGGAAAGCCTCACCACCACTTCTTGTTTGTTTGAAATCAACCTGTTCCTCCCCTGCCCCTCACCAGCCCTGGGTGGCACCTGGCATTCCCATGGCTGCTTCTCCTGGAGGTGCAGACCCTGCAATCAAACACTCACTCCCCACAGGGAGCCAAATATTGGGTAAAAATAAACTCAGCTTCACCTTGCAACTAGAAAAAGAGAGGGAAGCAGAGAGAGTTCACTCCAACAGGTTACCTTGGCTCTTCAGGGAGCTCTTCAATGAAACCAGATTCACACCGAGGGCAAATGTAGTCCTAGGGGGAAAAGAAACACTGAGTGAGGAGGGGAAGGGGCTGGTGAAACCTCCAGTGTGTCCTGCAGAACTGTGCCAAACATGTGCCATGACCACAGAGCCAAAGAGCCCCCAGCCCCTGGGGTTTGCCTTCACCAGAGCAGCAAGGTGAGCTGCCAGGCCTGAGCCTGTTTGGAACTTGGCTTTGGGACAGATTTGGGAAACAGTAATTAATGCCCAGCAGAGGCAAAGGATCAGGTGACATCTGCTGTAGTTCTGGGTGAAGTGAAAGCAAAACCACCAGACTGCTCAGCAGAGCAGCCCCCAAACCTCAGGGGGTGGTGGGGACCTTCCCTGCCCCCTTCAGGGGACAAACTCTCCTCACAAAGGAAACCAGGAGGGAAGGAAGGAGCTGATGGGGGCTCACACCATGCTGGGGACACAGAGGGACAAGAGGGTCACCCTGCAACACCACACTGGGGTCTCACACCCCCTGCAGGTGTCAGAACCCACATCCCACCCGTGCAGGGCCCCTCAGGGACAGTCACTTTGCCTCACAGCTCCTGGGGTTGGTGAAGAACTCCTGGCTCCTCAGCCACCCTGTCCTAGTGAGCAGCAGCCCAGCACACTCGAGGCCCAGAAGGGGAATGACTTCCCTTTCCAGTGCCACCCAGTCAGGAAACAACAGACACCCCTGAGGCAGAACAAACCCCACCACAGGCTCCACGTGAGGGAGACTTCAGAGCCTCTAAACATCATGGGGCTCCCCTGGGCAGTGCCCCCCAAGGGCTGGCTCTGATAAGACCCCTCCAGAAACACCCAGCAGAAGGCAGTGAGGCTGCTGAGCCCCTCTCTGAGCCCAGCACAACACCCAGAGCCAGGGCAGCTCCTGCTGCTGCTCCCCCTCCTGCCCTGTGGGTTTGTGGTTGTGACACAACTGGGGCTGTGCAACTGACCCCACCTTGGCTTTCCTGAGCATTTCTACACCCTACAAAAGCTCCTCAGAGCTGGGCACTGGGAACTCCCCTGTCAAGCACAGAAAATGAGACCAATTTTCCCTGCTGCCTGCTCTGCTTCCCACCAGTCTGCCTGCCAGTAGCCACAACCCAGCAGGCAGTGGCCACTCCTCTGGGCTGCCCTGTGTGAGGGAGGATTTTCAGTGTGTGCTCACAGAGAGCCCTGAACTCAGGGGTCAGCACATTCCCCAGCAGCTGGAACAGCACAAATGTCCAAGTCTGCTGTTTCTAGGGCTGTACACACTGCTGGTTCTCCAGGCCCGCAGACAGCAAGTGGAGCTGGATGGACTTGGACCCCCCAAACCAAGTTCATTAACTAAGCAATTAACCTGACCTTAATCAACAGGAAGAGTTGGCCTCTCCCTGGCTGCCAGATGTGCTCTGCTGGCACAAACCCACACACGAGGGGGGGTTTAAAGGAAAATAAACAACTAAAGTTTCCAGGTTCCAACCTCCAGGTCCTGAGCCCCATTCTTCAGCTCTGTGTCCTGAGCTGGATTTTATGGGGAATTTTGTCCCCAGACTGAAGCACAAGCTGTGAGGGTTACCAGCAGGACCTGCCCTCCCCTCACCAGCAGGGCTGAAGGGACAAACAGAACCTCACCGACCCAAACCCAGGGCAGTGCCTGACCAGCTGGGGCAGGGACACCTCTGCTGACTGCGGGGTGACTCTCAAATTCGGCACAGATTAACAAACAGCAACACCTTGTGCTGACGAGACGCTGCGGGAAGTTTCAGCTCACACACACACAGAAAAAAAAAAAAAAAAAAGAAGCGCCCAGCAAGATCCTCCGGGTGGAATTTAACGCCATTACACGAGTAAAACCTGGGCAGCGATCCGGCACCGGCGAACCACGGGCCCGCACCTCCCTGGGGAGGCGGGGGGCTCATCCCAGGGACCCCCTCGTTCCCGCACAGAGCGCTCGGGGTGGGTGCTGAGCCCCGGGGGGTTTCACACCTTCCCCGCCCGCTGAGAGCGGAGCTCGGGGAGCGGCTGCTGCTGGCCGGGCCCCTCGCCCTCCCCGCCGCTCCGAGGGCTGCTGGGCCCCGCCCGCCCCCGCCGCAGGCCCGGGAAGGCGGCGCCCTCCCCGCCACATCCCGCACGGGCCCCACCGGCCGCTTCCCCTCGGCCGTTTCCCCCCGCAGCCCCCCAGCCCCCGCCCGCATCTCCCCTCTCCGGAGCCTCCCCCATCCCTCCCAACACCCCCCGCACCCCCACAGCACCGCCCCCTCCCCACACCCGCACCCCCGCTCCTCCTTTCCCCCCTCTCCCCGCACCCTCCCGGCTCCCCCCAGCCCGAGGGCCCGGCCCGGCCCCCACACCCTCCCCACGCCTCCCCCGCATGTGCCGGCCACACCGAGACCCTCCCGCCTCCCCTGCAGCCGCCTGGGCCAGCGGCCGGGCTGTTCGTCCGCACTGACCGGGAGGCGAGGGGCGATCTCGGCCGAGCAGCAGTGGCAGAAGAACCGGCCCGGCTGTGGCGAAGCCTCCGCCATCTTCCCACCCCCCCCCCCCCCCCCGGGGCCCGCCCCACGACGCACGGCAGAGCCGACGGCGGCCGAGAAGGGACAAGAAAGAGCGAGGAGAAAGCAGCGGGGAGGCGGGGCTAAAGGAGGGAGGGGGCGTGGTTTAAAGGGGGCGTGGTTTGTGGGGGTTATAAGAAGAGCGAGCGCGGACGCCATGATGCTGTGGGGATGGGGGTGAAGGGGGGGGGGGAGGGAGGGGGGGGGGGTTCGGGTTCTTGGGACCCCCAGTCCCGTTTTGTTGAGTGTTTGATAAAATAAAAGGAGAGTTGAAATTCCGCCCCCCTCCCCTCCCCCCCAAAAAAAGAAAAAATTGCTTTCCCAGTGAAAATTCCCCACTGTTTTTTCTCCCAGTCTCAGTGACACAAAGGAACATAAAACTTTGATTTTCAGCAAAAAAAAATAAGCTCTCGAGTGGGCTGTTTCCCCCCCCCCTCGTGGCCCGCATCTCCCCAGGGCTGTTTGCAGGCGCTGAAGGGGCTTCAAGGGGGGGTGGGGGGTCCTTCCTTCTTTAGGGGTGTCCCTTGGGGTGTCTGGAACGAGCTGGGGTTGGGGGGTGTGGGGTTTGGGGTGTTGGGGGTGACAAGGCCACACCCAAGCCCTGTGGGGCTGTGGCACCGGCCTCGTTTCCAGCAGGTGGCATCATTCCGGTTCTGCTGCTCCATCTTCTTTTTGGATGATGGAGAGGGGGCGGGGAGGGACTTGTGGAGCAGCTCCGCAATCCTGGAAAAGCAAAGCTCAGGATCCAAATCCCCCTCCCGACCCCCCTTTTGCTCCCTGAGTGGGTGAGAGGACACAGGGGACCGGGATGGGGACAGGACTCTGAAACCCGTCACGGGTGAGCCCCAGGTGTGTAACGGCTCCGTAACCGGTCCGTGACTTGGGGAGGGTTCGGTCTGCGTGTGTGGGAACTGCAGCTGCGGGACAAATTTGCAATCGTTTACTCGCTGATTGATGATCCCGGCTGCTGATAAGACACCTGAGCAATTATCTCCAGCTGATGAGGAAACGGTGACCCAGTCCTGCAACTCCTGGACTGGGAGGTGGGTCCAGACGGAGCGGCGTGGGCCAAGCCCCGGAGCCAGACGGATCCCGACCGCCGGCAGAGCTGAGCCCGCGGGGCTGGACGGGGCATTTCACACCCTGCGGGGAAGTTCCCGGACACGCCGAGGACCTGGACGCTTTTCTCCTCACCCTATTTCATGGTCGGAGGACAAGTTGCCACTTGATCAAATGGGTGCCTGTGGGATGGGGAGGGAAGGATCCGGCTCCACTGACTTTGTCCCTCTGGAATTCCCTGACGCAGGAGCTGTGGAAGCTGAACGTGGCAACACTCGTCGGGATGCAAATGGCAACGGATTTTAATGCCCGTGGAAATAAGGGTGGGCAGAGCTGCTCTGGAACCTCCGGCAGCTGAGATGAGCCCCCCACATCCCCAAGCCCCCCCAGATAACTGGGATGAGTTTGTGCTGAGGGGTGGCTCATCCTTTCTCCAGGGCTGGAGGTCCCACTCCTGCCCACCGGGGGACACGGGGGTGCTGGGGAATGCACCCCATCCCTCTGCTTCTCCAGCACCCTGGGGTTGGGCTCAGGTCCTGGTGTCTCCGAGGGAGCCCGGACTGGTCAGGAGTCAATTTGAGTCACCCTGGGAAGGCAGCGGCCAGGAGGATTTTCCCACAAACTGCACCCTGTTCCCATGGGCTGACGAAGGGGTGACACCTCCTGCCCAGCACCGATTCATCACCAGCACCCCCTCCCCAAACAGCCCGGAGAGACAAGAGTTTGGCTGGGGGCAGGGGGAGGACCCCAGGGCCCTCATTGTCTGAGGGATGGGATGGGACAGACAATCCCACCCGGGCTGTGCTGTGGTGGTGAGGGGGATGTGGGCTCCTCTGGGGTCCCTGTCTGGGGTTCACAGGAACCCCGGGGTGCACTGTCTACCCCAACAAAACCTGGGGGTGCCTGGCAATGGAGGCGATTGGGGCAGCATCCGAGGCCTTGAGGGAAAGGCAAAAAACCCCAGAGCTGCTCTGGATGGTGCTGGTGTCTGGAGGGGAGCAGTGGTGCCACATCGGGGCCACCAAGGCCACAGTGTCCGTGTGGTCATGTGGTGGCCCAGGGCAGGCATCGTGGAGGAAGCCATGGTGAAGGTTGGGCCAGGCCTGGTCCTAGGGCAGCCAGTGCTGCCCCTCATATCCCTGGGCTGTGGGTGTTGGTGATGAGCTCACGTCCCGAGACATTACTTAATTCAGGCAGTGCCACCGTGCCAGGTCCTGGTGGGTACAGCCACGGGCTACGGTGGTGCAGCTGCTGGTGAGCTCTGCCACTGGCACCGGTACCGGTACCGGTGTGTGTGCACGTGCCCCAAGTGCAGGTCTCAGTGAGTGCCAAGGTGCCATAGAGCCAGACTTGCCCCATGGCACCACCCCAGGTCTGGTGCCCATCGCACACCATGGCCAGCCCAGTGCTGGTGTGTCCTGCTGGGAGCACCAGGAGTGAACCCTGCTGGTGTGGGAACAAGATGGGATGGATGGAGGGAGGGATGGATGGATAGAGGGAGGGATGAATAGATAGATGGAGGGATAGAGGGATGGATGGATAGAGGGATAGAGAGAGGGATGGAGGGATAGATCAATGGAGAGATGGATTTTTAAGGACCTGAGTCCCATCCTGCCTCACAGAGCTGGAGAATTGCATTTTCAGCAGATTCTGGTGACCTGGGTGCTGTTTCCATCTCTGCTGCCAACACACTGATGACTTGGGAGTCATTTTATAAAAGGTCTTGACCTCTGGGTCCTGGGCTCTAAAATAAAGTGGTGGCTGTGGCTGAAGCCCACTTCCATCCCAGATTTCTGGGCCCGGCCATGCCGTGCCTGGGGTCCCGGGGCTGCTCTGGGCATGGGCCTGGCCCAGACTCTGCCTCCAGCCCTTGAAAGCACAAGCACCTCCCGGAGTCAGAGCAGCTTTCCAGGATGGTTCCTGCCAAGTGAGAATAACTGGTGCAGCTGGTCTCCCCGCTCCCCTCCACCCCACATTACATATAATTGCCTATTTTAATTAATAAATTGGAGGCCACTCAAAGGAAAGCGGCGAGATTTGTTACAAACACTGCAGGGATCGTCTGCCAGCCCCGAGCCAGTCATGTCACGGCGGATTTGAATCGGGCTCCCTTTGAATTCGCTCACAGACAGATCAGGAGATTTACATCCCCCACCTCGTCTCCTCGAGCCTTGCACCTCCAGGCTGTAGGTCCCGGTCCCGCCCCGGCACTTAAGCGGCGGCTCCCGGTAACCTGCTGTGAGCCCCGGGGCTGCTGCCAGCGGGTGGTCCCTGCCCGGCTCTCCTGCGGCTCTGCTCTGGCTCTGGGATCTCTCTGCTGGGCAGGGGCTGTGTGGTGCCTGTATCCCGTTTCATGAGCCCATCCCGGTGGGAAGCCCTCTTGCCCCCAGGCCCCACAATGGCAGAGGCTCCGGGGAAGCTCAGAGTCCCCGGGGACGCCTTTTGCTCTCCGCCAAAATTTTCCCTTTTCTTATGCTTGATTTAAGCCATTGTTTTTCAAGGGAAACTTTAATCTGAAAAAGATGTTTTGTGTTTCTACTGAGTGCAGGCCTGGGCTGTGTCAGCAGTCAAGCTTCTCCTCTGATGAGGGCTGGGGTGTGGTTGGGGGCTGCAGGGGGGACATGCCCCGAGGTGTCTCCGCTCCTCACTGCCCAAACCTCTGGCTGCTGAGAGCCGGGGCGGGGGGGGCTGGGGTCCCATGGGGATGCCAGGCTGAGGGGCCTGGGATGCTCCAGCAGTTTTCATCATTGCAGTTCCTAGCAGGAACCTCCTTCTCCCATCAAGGGCCTGAGCTGCAAGGTCTGGTTGTAGGAGCTGCTGGTGTTGGGCTGTGGGAACACTCTGGAGGAGACCTCCTGAGCAGGAAGGTGGCAGACAGGTACTGAAGCCCAGCAGAGTCTGCACCCTCTGGTTGGTGTCGGAGGAGGGTGGCAGCAGCCCAGCTGTCCCATCAGAGAACCGAAGATCAGGGGCAGAAATGTCCCTCCTGCTGTGTCTCTGACCCCTCTCCCTGGAGCTGCAGCAGCTGAAGTGACCTGGGAGGTTTCACTGACTCCCGGCTGCTCTGGACCCGGTTCAGCCCCACAGGATTTCACTGCCAGCTCTCCCCTCCAGGCTCACTTTGGCCCTTCCTTCCACCGCGGCAGAGGAAGCGTTTCCATTGGGGAAACCGCACGGCCGGCCCGGCTGCTGACTCACAGCTTGTTTACACGACGTGCCCGAGAAAGTTACTCAGAGGCGTGTGTCAGGCGTGGCGGAGCCCGGCCACGCGAGCACAGGGACCTGGCAGCCAGGATGGGTGCAGACAAAGAGGTGATTCCTGCTGCAGCGTCCCCACTGCTGCTCGGAGCATCCTCCTCCTCTGCCCCGTGGGATGAAGGACACGATTTGCTCACAGCATTGTCCTCACGGCTCCCTGGAGGGGGGAGGTGTCCTGCTGTGCTCCCGCTGCACTCCCGCTGCTTGGTTGGTTTTCCTGCATCGTCTTCCCTGAAAAAATGTTCTCTGCCTGGAGCAGGGGGTGTTGTAAGGAGCCCATCATGGCAGAGATAAATCTGTGTGTGCACAGACAGCAGAGATGGAAAACATCAGCCTGCTGCCAGCCAGGGACAAGACATGGAGTCCTTCACCAAGAGGGGAAATGCACTTCACCAGCCCCAGCTCCTTCTGGAAGGACTCTCCTGGGCTGTGCTGCAGGGTCCTGCAGGATGGGATGGGATGGGATGGGATGGGGCATCCTTGCTGCGTCCTGACTCCCCAGGCTGCTGCTTTCCCTCATCCTGCCTCCCATTAAACCCCTTTTCTGACAGTGGCCTGGAAGTGTTAATTAATTGTCATGAGGGACCAGAGCCATCGGAGGGAACAGCAGCACTGCCAGAAGCTGCCTTGTCAGTCCTGCTTGTGTGTCCAGGTATCTGCAGGGTGCTGTCAGCGTGGGAGCTGAGGAGCCAAATAGGCCAAGGGATCAGATTTGGAGAGGCAGGCCTTGGGAAGCAGGGTGAGCCTCCCACCTCCTGCCCTCCCCGCATGCCAGCTCCAGCCCTGCCCTCCTTCAGCTGCAGAAGTGTCCCAGGAACATGAAACGATTACTCGACGAGGAGGATCCAGCTCAGCACTTCTTGGCATTTGTTCACGGCTTTTCATCTTCAAAGCTCCTTGCAAACATTAGCTAACTAATCCCCGCAACCTCCCTGTGAGATAGTGCAGGATCAAGCAGAGGAGCATTATCTCCCCACAGCAGATGGGGAAACTGAGGCACAGAGCGGTGACGCCGCTGCCCCGGGGCGTGGGGCGAAGCTGCGTGTCAGCGCTGGGGGTGGAGTGTGGCTGGCCGGGCCGTGGGGGTTCAGGCTGTGCCTCCACTCTCTCCCCATCACAGGTGATGCAGCTGTGAGCCATAATCATCTCTCCCATTTACCCAGCTGGAGCCGTACGGACACAGCGAAGAAAATCCATGCCCAGGACGGAGGGGCCATGAGCCTGGGGGCTCTGCTGGTGCCAACTCCTGGCAGATCAGCAGCAGAGAGGGGCTCCCATCACCAGCACCTTCTGCGCAGCTGAGCTGGGGCAGCACTGCAGGCTGCAGGACCCGGGCCAGCATCTCCACCTGCGTGGGAGAAATCCGGGAGTCCGGCTGTGACTGGGAGCGTAACGGGGCCGGGACCGCTGTGCCCTGAGTGGGAAACGGGAGCCAAAGCCACCCAGGGACCTGCCCATCGCCTGCCGGCAGATCTGGGGTGTCTGTAGGAAACCTCTGCACCTTCACCCGTGCCCTGACCCTGGGCTCTGTGAGAAACGCTCCTGAGCTGAATGTCTTGTTACAAATTGCAGCTCTAATTGGTTTAGCAGGGTTTAATTATCCTGAACTGATGAGGGAAGCGAGATTCCCTCCTCGAGGGAGCCCGGTAGAGCAGAGGAGAGCGAAGCAGCCTGGGGTTTTGGGGGGAGGATGGTTGGGTCCTGAACCTCTGCCCGAACCTCTCCGCAGCCCGAGCCGGAGGGGCCGCCGTCTGCCCCCGCACCCCAGGAAAGGTCAGATGTGAGGCTGCCATTCACTGGGGCAGCAAAGAGCCCCTTTGTCCCTGCTCCTCCTGCCACCCCCATTCCCTGCCCTCCCCGGGGGCCCCTTTGGTTCTGCTGAGTGCAGGGCAGGGCTGGCTGCTCCGCAGTTCCCAGCCAGGCTGGGCTTGCCCCGGGCGTTGGTGGTAGTGGGCACAACATCACCCTGTGTGCTGCAGGCTGGTCCTCGGAGTTTTGCTCCCTGCTTTGCTGGAGAACCACCCAAAGGGCAAGTCACTTCTCTGCTCTGCTTTCCAGAGCAGCCAGAGACAAGGCTGGGGCAGGGGGGGCTGAGCAGGGCTCCTGGCAGGGCTTTGCTGGGAGCAGGGTGACCTTGGAGAGGCTGTGAGCCCCCAGCACCAGCTGGACTTCTCCAGGCAGCCCTGAGTCGTGCTGGCTCGGAGAAGGAGCTGGGGCCACTTCCCTGCTGTCCCTCAGGCCTCTCCTGCCCCATGTCAGGCGGAGTGGGAGCCCGGCTGCTCCCCTCCAGATGTTGCTCAGGAGAGAGGTGTGACCCTTCCCTGCCAGAGCCGCTGGTTGTGCAACGCTGCTCACAGCCAGGGAAAATCCCTGCCTGGCCTCCGGAGCTCCGCTTCCCTCCTGGAGCATGTGAGTGAGTGCATCACCACTGCTCACTTCTTGACGTCCAGGCTGGGGATTTGGCTCCTCTGCCCTTACATGGACAATTACTCCAAAGCCAGCAGAGCGAGCCAGGGGTCACACTGGCCAGGGACAGGGATGAGGACAGGAGTAGGACTGCCAGTCTGGGAGCTGCTGGCTCCATCCCTCCTCCCCAGCACAGCAGACCAGTTTACACCAGTGACACCTGGGGGTGAACCTAGCCCACCCCCCATCCACCCTCTCCCTAGGGGTGCCACGGGCAGTATGGAGAGAAGCTGGGGGAGATCATCAGGGGTGAGACCATCCCACAGCCCTTCCCTGGGACCTGTCCTTAGGGAGGGATGGGGATGTGGTGGTGCCAGCTCTCTGCCCTTGCTGGTTGCTGGCACTGCACCTGCTCCCCCGGCCCCAGGACCTGGATGCTCCCTGCCTCCCTGAACCCTGAAGCTGCATCCAGCCCCATCCTGAGCCAGACTGAGCTGCTCTGGCTGTGCTGGCACCAGCTCAGAGCGTGGGGGCCAGAGGGGTGGTGCAAGGTCCCTGGGGTGCTCCGGCCGGGGCCCCTCTCAGCTCTGCTGAAAACATGACCTCAGCTGAGGCCAGCGTGAAGGGTGAAACGTTCCTCAGCTGCAACGGCCAGGAGATGGACATGGATGTTCACGGGGCTGGAGCAAGGCCCTGGGCTGCAGTGGGAGGAGTGGGATCAGGAAGAGAGCCTTGTGTCCCCAGCATAGGACTGGGGGGCCCTGCCTGCACCCAGGCCCCCCTGGCAGGTGGTGGGTGATCTCCATGTGGTGGCACCAAGCAGGGAGTGAGGTCTGGCTATGTGGGGCCCTGGGCTACCTTCAGCCCCCGTGCCCACTCCAGTCCTGCCCCCGAAGTCCAGCAGCACTGGCACAGCCACAGTTCCCCAGTCCAGGCAGTGCCGTGTGGGGTCTGGCACAGATTCAGAGCTGGGATGGAGCAGCGTTAGTGACAATCGGGACATGTGGGGAGGACAGTGTCAGTGTGTGCCAGAGGGGATACATCCCTCCTCAGCTCTTCTCTTTCCCCCCCCTCACCTGACAGGGCTTGGCTCAGCGTGAGGCTGTGGGAGCCAGCAGTGTCTCAGTTTCCCAGCAGGGCAGGGTGGGCGGTGGGTGATGCTGGTGTTGAGGGAGCAGAGATGAAAGGAGCTGCATGACACAGACCTCCCGAAACCTTTGCTGCGGGGAGGAGGAGGAGGGCGGGAGGAGGGAGACGGAGGGTTCACACGAGGATGGATGGATGGGTGGGGAGGGACGGCCGGGGTCGGGTAGGGGGGCTGCGCTGGGCAGTGTTCCCTCTGCCTCATGAGGATCTCAGGGACACGTTCCTGTGATCTCTGCCCTGGCCTTCGCTCCGTCGCTGGGCTCTGCCGCACCCGAGCACGGGAGGCACCCCGAAACCTCCCCCTCCCCATCTCCAGCCCAGCACGGTTCGGGGGACACACGGACACCTCCCCACCCCTCACCCCCGCCTACCCGGCACCCGCAGGCGGGGCCGAGCAGACCCAGCTGACACCCCACCCGCCCTGTGCCTCCATTCCCTCCCTCGGCCCCCCCCGCTCCGCCCCATCCCCTCGCCCCCCGCTCCCCGCTCCCCGCTCCCGCCCCTCGCCCCCCACCTTCCCCCCGCCGCGGCCCCCGCCCCGCCGCCACCCCCCGCCGCCGCCCCGCCCGGTGATTCACCGCCCCGCCGCTTTATAACGCCGCCGGCCCCGCCGCCGCCTCACAGGCAACAGGTCGCCGGAGCGTCCCGGCCCCGTCCCGTCCAGTCCCGTCCCGCCGCCTGGCCCGGCCATGCCGCTGCGGCTGGCGCTCTGCCTGCTCGCCCTCTGCAGCCCCGCCGCCGCGCACGGTAAGACCGGGGAGGGCACCGGAGCCGCCGCTCCCCGGCCCGGCCCCACTGGCAGGTGCTTGGGGCAGGAGCGGCCCGGGCTGGGGTCCCGGTGCCGTTAACGGGCTGTGACCCCGCCCCGGGCGCCGCTGTCCTCCCTCCCCCCCCCTATTCCTCCCGGCAGCCGCCCCGGGTGTGTACAGGCTGCGGGGCTCAGCCCCCCGGAGGCAGGAGCCCGCTTTACCGAGCGGTGCCCGGTGTCCCGCCGTGCCGCTCTGGTTGCCCCGGCCCCCCCCCGCTGTCCCTCCCGCAGGCTCCCGGGACGGCTGGGGGGGGGGCTGTCTCTGTCCCTAGGCTGGGGGGGCAGGAGAGCTGCGCTCCGGGTCTTTGTGAGCCGGGTGGGAAGGACCGGGGATGGCGGCTGGTTCCTGGTCTGGGTGTGGAGTTTGCAGCTCCAACCCCTCCCGGTTCGGCTGAGGGTGCTGGCAGCTTTCGTGGGCGCTTGGGAGGTGCTCGGGCCCTTTGGGAGCCATCGCAAGGCGCCCTGGCACTCAGGCCGGCCGGGACCCCGGGCCAGGGCTCCATCAGCCGGTCCCAGCGCCGCGGAGCTGCGGCTGCTGCTGCCAGCGCCGGCTCTTGAGTTTCCATCTTCCCCCTCGCAGGGTCCCGTCCGTCTCCATCACTCCGGGCCAGCGCGGGCAGGAGCTGCGCTCCCGGGACAGCGGCGGGTTCGGGTCCGGGTCCCGGGAGGACGGGGCGGGCTCTGGAGAGGCCCTTCGAGCTCCTGCAGCCCCCGGGACCGCCTTTGGCATCACCCCATCCCGCGGGACTTACACTTGCTGCTTCACAGGGTCTAGCAGAAGTGCTGGAAGGCCCCTGTCAGGGACAAGCTGTGTCCCCTGTGGCCAGAGCCCGTGTCCCCCCCACGGCAGAGCTGCCCAGCTGGTGCTTCCAGAGGTCCCCAGGTGCCGAGTCCCACAGCCCCGGGGCTGCTCCGTTCACGGCCACCACGCGGGGCTTTGCTGGCCACAGACAGGCCAGAACCCCGGTCAAGCCCCATGTGCCTTTAGCTGAACCAGAATCGGGTGAATGGGGAGGGGGGGTGAGGATACACCCCTGGGGTCCGAGGCAGGTGGTGGCTCCACCTCGGAGCAGGGGCAATCCCTGCTCTAGAGAAGAGCGAGTCCAGCCCGGCAGCGGCAGGATCCGTCCCTTCCCCCACCCCTCCCTCACATCTTTTGCCGTTTAACAAACCTCAAATGAAGCTAACGAGAGTGTAAACCCAAATCAGCGTCAGAAGAGGCTGCTTCAGAGAGGCGGAAATTGCAAAGGAATCACTCACCAAAAAAACAAACCAAAACAAAACCAACCAAAAAAAAACCAACCCAAAAAACCCCCCTGATTCGCTCGTGGGGTAGAGGCACAGACTTTTGAGTCAGGGCTGGGCTGGCCCCATCCCACAGCTGGGTCAAATGTCCTGTCCCCAGATGGTGGCTTGGGACAAAGGCTGTGAGTGTTGGGTCCCCGTCCCCACACCAGGGATCCAGTCCTGGCAGCACCAGCACCCACGGGCTCTGCTCTGGGTGTCCCTGGGGGGGGGGCTGGAGCCTCCCCACTGTGGGGTCCTGCAGGAGTCAGGCAGCAATGCAGGGAGGATAGGGCAGGGGGTGAGTGTGAGCTCTTGTCCTGCCTCACCACTAGGCATCTCTCAGAGCACCAACTGTGCTGATCCCAGTGCCAGGTTTGGAGCTTGCTGGTCCAGCAGTGCCAGCATCCTGGGGACATCTGCTCCAGGACAGCCCTTGTGCTACCAGGGAGCCCAGAGCCAGCCCGGAGCCTCATGAGGTTCCCCGACTCACCCCACGCTGCCCCTTCCTGGGCACTGATGCCATCCCCACGTCTCTGCCCCGCAGTTGGGGTTTGCTGCACAGTGGCCCGGGACAGCAGGGACCCCTCAGCCTCTGCCCTCTCCGCAGGTGGGATCTGCTGGCTGCAGCAGGGGAAGGAGGCCAAGTGCACCATGATCCTGAAGACGGGTGTGACGTGGGAGGAATGCTGTGCCAATGGCAACGTGGACGTGGCCTGGTCTAATTACTCCTATCCCGGCAACAAGATCAGCCTGCTGGGCTTCCTGGGGCTGGTGACCTGCCACCCCTGCAAAGGTGAGTGTGGCCATGGGCAGGTGGGCTGTGGCAGGGCTGAGCTCCACTCTGGGTGCTGCCCAGAGCTCTGGGGGGGATGCTTAGAGACCACAACTCACACTGAAGCCACACTGATAGGGCTGGGCAGCCCCTCCCCAGGCAGGCGGGACCACCAACCCCAAGCTCCAGCTCCAGCAGCTCCAGGATGGATGGAGCTGTGGGGCCAGGGCTTGTGGCACAGCCACCACCCCCTGGCAGCTCCCATTCTGTGGGTATTTTGTGTGAGCTGGGTCTGGTCTGGGCAGCCCAAGCGTGAGGAGCCAGGCTGGGGCTCCCCGTTCCTGGGTTAACTCTGCTGGGGCTGGGCCTCCCTCCCTTGCCCTCGCCAGGTCCACTCGGAGGGAAACTTCTTATGGTTTTTTTGAGTTTTTGTTGGTTTTTTTTTTTAAGGAAAAAAAAGATCTATTTCTTCCCCTCTGCTCCCCCTGCCTCCTCCCAGCGTGTGTGAGAAATGCCTTTATGTAACGGGCAGTTCCAGGAGTGGAAACTCTCCAGCTGTGAGTTCCAACTCCGCCAGATGTTTTGGCGTGCGCTGGAGCCGCGGGTCCCCCAGTTGCACTTGCGTGGCTGTGTGAGAACATGCTGGAGGACCTGCTGACCGCAGTAGGCAGGAGCAGGTCTTTGGAAGGTCACCTCGTTATTTGCTTAAAAGGAGAAAAAAAAGGTTCTAAACCAAACCGCTTCTTCCAGCCCCTCTGCATCCCCCCACTGCTCCCTGGCTCATCTTGGCACAGCTCAGGGTTGCACCCTGGGCCAGTGAAAGGCTGACTGAAAGCCTGGCCCTGGCTTCTGCCCCATCTCCCACCATGGCTGGGCAGGGACCAGGTGCCAGGACCATCAGAACCCTCTCCAGAGCTGGCTGAGGATCTCAGCTCCCCCATGCCTAAGGCAGGGCAGTGAGAGCAGGCAGCTTTCATCCCAGGAGTCTTCCATCACCTCTGCCACGGGGACATGGGGGACTGCCAGTGGTCACAGCCTGTGGATCTTGGGGGTGTGGAGCTGCTGAAACTGCTGGAGAGCCCGGCTGGCACGGACGCTGCAACTCCCCACCCTTCAGGAAGCCCCTGCCTGTCCCATCCAGATGGAGCTGGTGCTGCTCCCCACCGGGCTCCAGTGAGCTGGGGGCCTTGGAAAAGAGCAGAGAGAGGAGCTGTGCTCCTGCTCCCCGGGCTGGTGGGGCCGGCAGAGGTTACTCCAGGATACAGCAAGCTGTGGCCACCAGCCCTGCGCCAGCAGCCGGGGCGGCTGAGCCCCGAGGGACGCTGCTGGCCCAGCCCCGGGGGCTCTGCAGAGGGTCTCCAATAGGGAGGTGAAATTCCTGGCTCCAGCTGCTGGGGACATGGTGTCCCCCACAGGGACCCAGCACCGGGGGGAGAGCCAGGCTGTGGGGTCAGGGTCATGGGCTGATGGTGCAGCCGCTTCTTTCCCTCCGTGGGACCATCCAGAGGGATGGACCATGCAGTGATGGGGACAGCCTCCTGAGGGGGGAAGGCTGATGAGGGCCCCACGAGGGTCCCTGTGGCCAGGTCACTCTGTCCTGGGGTCGTGTCCCTGTGGCTTTCCACAGGGATGCTTCCAGGGCTCAGCCTGTCACTTTCCCCTTGGACAAGGCCCAGCCATGGAAATCAGGGAGCAAACTGGGAAACTGTCTGTCTCCCACCAGGGAATTTCCCCTGGGGAGAGCCAGGCCAGGCAGTCAGGGAATTTCCCCTTCCTTCTCCTCCTCCCCCTGCTGTCTCCCAGAGTGACCCATCTCCACAGGGAAATCCCCCTCTTGAGCACAACAGCTCCCAGCACACACCCTGTTTTCGGGAATCCCTTCTGCTGGGGGGTGAATCCCCATCTCAGGCAGCTTCCAGCCTCCCTGCAGGCTCTGGTGGGTCCCACACCCCCACCCCGTGTGGCCTGGGGGACTCAGAGGCTCAGGGTCCTTTTGGGGTGGGGTCTGTGGTTCTGTTTCAGTGGTAAAGGGGCCCCAGACAGAGCCCCCCTGGTCCATGTGCTGACCTTTTTGCTTCTCCCTGCTTGTGCCTGTGGCCCCTCTCTGTCCTCCCGGGGTGGCAGCAGGACCCTCTGCCCCCAGTCCCTGTGCTGGCCGGGAGGTGACCCGGGGGACAAAGCGTCCGCCTGTCTGGGGACCGGCACCGCCGCTGGTCCTGGGCTGGTTCGAGTCACGGAGGCCCTGAGTGAAACAGGGCTGGGTATTGTCTGGTGGAAGCAGCAGTCGTGATTGCCCAGACAACTCACGGAGCCCAGTTCCTTCTGGAGGAGCTGGGGCCTTGCGGAGATAGATTTTTCCATTGCACAAGAAAAAGAAGTGTTTCCTTCCAAAAAATAAATAGATGGAAATGCGTTAGCTGGTGCTGAACGCTCTGGCTGGGCTGAGGACTGGATGATTGTGCAGAGCTTGAGCCAACGACCTGCTTCTTGGCTGAGCTGAGCAGATCCAGATGCTGCTTGGGGCAGCTTGGCCTCAGCACTGGGGTTGTGACCCTGCAGGGATTGGGGACGCCGAGGGACAATGCTGGCCCCGTGGGGGTGGGTGCCAGCCGGGCCAGTGCTCCCCTGGTGTCCTCACGTGCCGATCCCCTCTGTCCCCAGAGAGCTGCGAGGGTGTGGTGTGTGGCCCTGACAAGGTCTGCAAGATGAAGCACGGGCGTCCCCAGTGTGCCTGTGCCCCGGACTGCTCCAGCCTGCCCCGCAAGCTCCAGGTCTGCGGCTCTGACGGCTTCACCTACCGTGACGAGTGCGACCTCCTGACAGCCAAGTGCAGAGACCACCCCGACCTTGAAGTCATGTACCAGGGAAAATGCAAAAGTAGGTCCAGGCGTCCGGGTCCTGTCCTGTGTCCCTGTCCCCGTGGCTCCCATGCTCCCAGTTCCATGTGGGACTAGTCCAGACAGCAGCACAGGACACCAGCCCCCAGTTCACCTTGGGCCACTGTCGTGTGCAGAGGACAGGTCCCCATGCCAGCATGTCCCCCCCCTCTGTTACCCCTGTTTGCCCCACAGGCAGTGTGTCCCTGCTCTGAGCACCACTGGCTCCACCAGCATGGCCATGGCACAGAGGGAAGGTCTGTCCCCACTCTCTGCCCAGGGAGCAGCCATTGCTCCCGGCACACGTGGCGTCACCTCCCTCAGCATCACCCTTGGAGCTGGCACATGCCTGCCCATGGCCACCCATGGCCCTGCCACCCCAGCAGGGACACGGCAGTGGAGCTGGCACAGCTGCCAGTGCCCCGGGGGCTCAGCCTCACCGCAGGCTGCAGAATAACAGTCCATAAAATGTCACTTACGAACATCAAGCCCCTTTTTTTTGTTGTTTTGTTAAGAGAGCAGCAATCCTCCTTGCCCTGCCAAGAACTGTCAGAATTATTATGATTATTTTTGCCAGCCCTCTGCTCTGAAAGGCTTTGCCTGTCAGGCTCTGGACCGTGCAAGGAAACGTGGGGCAGGAGATGGGAGTTGTGAGTGGGGGAGTTGCAGATGCCAAAACTCCTTCCAATGCGGAGGGAAGGAGAGGGAGGTGGAGGGATGGCCTTGCAAAGTGTTTACGGTGTCTGGGCAGAGCACAGCAAGTCCAGCCGTGCCCCTATCACTGCCGGGGGGGCTGTGCTGGGGTGCAGGCTGCACAGACCCTGGGGTTTTGCTGGGGATGGGGGGTTGCAGAGCTGCCCAAGTATTACTGGGATGATGCTGGTGTTGTGGGGTCACCCCAGCCGGGGCGCTCAACCCGTGCTTCCCCGCAGAGTCCTGCTCCAGTGTGGTTTGCCCCGGCACCCACACCTGCGTGGTGGACCAGACAGGCAGCGCCCACTGCGTGATGTGCCGGACAGCCCCCTGCCCTGAGCCCACCAGCCTGGACCATGCTCTCTGTGGCAACAATAACATCACCTACCCCTCGGCGTGCCACCTCCGGCGGGCCACCTGCCACCGCGGCCGCTCCATCGGTGTGCGCCACTACGGGAGCTGCACGGGTGAGTGGGGTGGCCTGGGGGGGCGTGGGCTGGGACCCACAGCATCCCGCCGCCCCTCACCTCTTCTCCCCCTTCTCCTGCTCCAATTCCAGCTGCAGCCAAATTCTCTTCGGAGACAGACAACGCGGAAGAGAACTACGTGTGAATCCTCCCTCGGCGTGAGGCCAGACCCAGGAGACAGGGGCATTATGTGTATACTGTACAAACCATATACCTGATATTTATTAAGATAAAAAGATCCTTATTTATACCCATGTATGTTAGGCAGCCACAGGGGGCCCGGCTCTGTGTCCTGCCTGCCAGGGAACAGGGGAAGGTGATCCCAGCCCACGCAATGCCGAGCGCCCTGGGGAGGCTGCGGTGCCCGGCAGAGCTCTCGGCCAGTGATGAGGGGGTGTCCACGCTGCTGTGCCTCGGGCCCCCACACGTGTCCTTGGCCGGCAGCCCTGGGCCTATTTATTTTTGGATTGAATTCTCGGTACTCTGCTGACGTTTCTGGCCGGGACCCTGAGGTCTGGAGGGAATCGGTGCGTTCGCCTTCCCCGGAGGGGCTCAGCCCCAGCTGCCAGCAGCAGGAAAGGCGACACAGCTCTGCATGGGACTGGAGACAGAGAGAGATATATTTTTTTATATATATATATATATATATATGCATATATAAGTGTATGTTATTTTCTCCTCAATTTTTAGCATGTGGATGTTGAAACAGATTTCAGTTTGGGTTTTGCCAGGCTCATTCAGAGCAGATCGCCACCTGCCTTGGGAGGTGGCCATGGCAGTCCCTGATGGGGGGCACAACCATCCCCCCAGGCCAGCTGAACCCAGTGCCCACCACCTAGTGCCCTCCACACCCTCTTTGCCAAAACCACTTTAAAGCAGCCAGGACATAGGAGAGGTCCGTGGCCCCCCAGGGCATTTCCAGGGCCATTGCTGGGCACAGCATCCATGCAGTACCCTGAGGTGGCTGTGGGGAGGGGGACAGGAGGTGGGTGATAGCCCTGTTGCCCCCTGGGGACCCCCAGTCTGGCTCCCCCTCAGCTCTGCAAGTCTCTGCCCTCCCACCTCCCACCCCCTCTGCTCTGTTGACACCGTCTGTATTTATTTTTACTTTTCTTATTTTGTGTGTTGTCACCTCTGTAAATACCATCTCATCTCTGACACCCAGAAGTTATTGCCTTTATATAAAGATCATATATATAATATATGTATAAAAATAACCTATTTTCTATTTTTGTATGATTGCGTTCTGATTCCTGAGGCAGATGCTCTGGGAACACATACCTTTCCTATTCGGTATTGTTAGGGGCATTTTACAGATGTGTTGCTATTTGAATTTTTTTTTAAAAAGAAAGAAAACAAAACAACAAAACCCCCAAACAAATAAACAATGCTGCGGGTCCGGTTTTGTTCTGCAGGTTCTGGAGGTGGCTGTGTCCCCGTGGGCTGGCTCCTGCAGCATCACTGCTCGGCATCCCCGCGTCGTGGTCGAGGGCTCCAGGCAGGGGTGGGCAGGCGGTCGGGGGACACCTGGGCAGGTGGGGGCTCGGGCCCGCTCCAGGGCTCCGCGTTGGGGCTTTTCCAGCCCGGTCGAAGCCGCTCTGAGCAGCGGGAGGAACGGGGAGAGCGGGGAAGAGCGAACAGCGGCGCAGATGAATCTGTTCCCAATATCGGGCCGTGCCACGAGAGTTTGGAATTTCACAAAACAATTCCCGCCTTTAATTGGGTCCCGATGTACGAAGCCCCCCCCGGGCGGGTGCCTGCGGAGCGGGGCTCAGCGGGACCCGCCGCTGGTTCCCCCTCGGCCGCGTTCCCTGTGCGGGGGGCCGGCACGGTGCAGCCCCCAGACCCCGCCGAGCCCTCCACAGCCCGAGCCCGGCTCAGGACCCGCCGCGGGGATGGGATTCGGCGAAGTCCCGGCAATAGTGGCGAGCTCCAGGGCTCCAAAATCCCCCTCAGCCCTGGACCGGTTTGCACGGGGGAAACTGAGGAACCGTGAAGCGGTGAGGGGAAACGAGGCCTTCGCTCCTGCCGACACCCAGCGACCCCCGCCCTCCCTGAGCTCTGCCAGCGTGGGGCACCCCACAGCCCCCCCTGAGTATCGCGCAGGATCCGACCCGCGCTGCAGCCTGGGCTGACCCCGGGCGTCTCCTGCGCCCCGGAGCTGCGCCGAGCCCGACCGGGGGGGGTTTGTTCCGAGAACTCCCGGCCGGGGGTGGTCTGTCTCGGCCCCCCCCCCCCCGTTGTTCAGCCCCACGCCGAGCCGCGGGCACCGGCTGCGGCAGCGACGTCAGCTCCGGCGATGAGCGGGAGATTTCGGGTTCCAAAACACGGCCGTGAGTCAGGCGCCTGCTTCCCGCCGGTTTTTGGGTGGTCTGGGACAAGCCGGGACTGGCGCCGGCTCCCCAGGCTTCCCGGCAGCGCGCAGGAGCCCCCGGGGCTGGCAGCTCTGCCCCGGCATCCCGGGGGGCGGGGGTGTCCCACGTTGCCAGGATTTGGGGCTTCCTCGGTGGCTGGCAGGAAGCTGGGCTCTGCTGGGCATCCTCCTGTGTCCCCAAGGCCACCCCATCCGTGTGTCCCCTCACCTCGTGCAAAGCGCCGCAGCGGGGACTGCTCTCGAGGGGGATGGGGCAGGCGAAGCCCCCTCGGGGTCCCCAGCGCAGGGACCGCAGAGGTGAGGGTGACTCCTGGGCATGCTGGCCTGGCCCTGGCCCTTGTGCCCCCTGGAGATGGCCCGTGCTGGATGCTGCGGTCAGCTTGCTGGTTTTATGGGGAGGGGAGGAAGCGGCTGCCCCGCGGCGTGCGGCAATTTGCAGATAAAACAAACAAGCAGGAGCCGGGGACGTCTGGGTCTGTCCCCAGAGACGGCGGCGACGCCTGGCAAAGCCGCAGGCAGTGTGCATGCCCCAGCTGAGACCCAGCAGCAGCTCAGCACATGTAATGCGGCCACCCCGGTCCCTGCAAGGAGACGGTGGAGGCCTCGACCCGAGGCTGGGGCGCCCCAGTTTGGGAGGTCCTGAAGAGCGGGATGCGGTGTAGGATTGTATGGGACGGGACGAAGTGCAATGGGGTGGGATAACGGGGAGCCCCACCCCGTCGGGAAGGCAGCTCCAGCGCTCCTGGGGATGCTCAGGGGTGGCAGCACCTGGATGTGGATCCCAGCTCCCCGCGACAGGGCCTGGTCCTGAGTAGGGGCTGGCTCTTTCCCCCCCGGCCCTGCACCCCCGGGCTCCATCCACCCGCACCAGGGGTCTGGCTGGGACCCCAGCACAGTGGGACAGCCAGAGAGGGGGATCAAGGTGGGCAGGGGCTGGTGGGTGATGAAGGTCCCTGGAACTCGTGTCTGCCCCAGAGCTGGGGGGCTGTGGCCCCCCTGAAAGAGGGAAGCAGGGTGGGCAGAAGGAAAGCAAATGGACAGAGGTGTAGGACGGAAGTTTTATTGAGGAAGGAAAGCGCTGCTGCTGCAAGTAGCTGAGAGAGATGCTAGAGCCTGGGGGGGATGCACCTCCCACCCCCAACCCGCAGCTGCTCTCCTGCCCTGCCCTGGGGTGAGGAGCCCTGAGCGCCAATTCCCAAACCCCCACAGCTGGGAGGACCTGGGAGCTCCTGCCCTCTCCCCCTCCTGGGGCTGCTAAGACACCTCAGCCCCTCTCCCCACAGCCCACCTGCCCCCAGGACCCCCTCCCAGCCCCGGCGAGGGCTTTGGCAGCCTCTTCTGCCGGTGCTGCCTTCGCAGGGTGTGGTGCACCCAGGCGATGTAGTTGGAGATCTTGGTGTAGATGTCGGGGTACCGGCGGTCCCCACACCGCTGCCCAGAGAAGGAGACGATGCCGTAGACCTTTCCCTTGAAGATCAGGGGTCCCCCGGAGTCACCCTTCAAATCAAGGAAGTGGGAGGGAGTTCTCCTGGGGGGCGGCTGTGGGCAGGGGTCGGGGAGGACACTCACGGCGCAGACGCCCTGCAGGGTGGTGTTGGGGCTGGCCCCGCACAGCATGTTGGGGGAGACCTTGCCCCTCCACAGTGTTCTGCAGAGGCTCCGCTTGACGATGGTGGTGCCGGTCTCCATCAGCTCACTGGGCCGGTCACCATAGTTGGAGGTGTCCCCCCAGCCCACGACGTGGCAGATGGTGCCAGGCTTCAGGTCAACGCCGGGTCGGGGCAGGCGGATCCGCTTCACGAACTTGTTCAGGGTGGCCGACCTGTTGAGCTGGGTGGAGGGCCGAGGTGTGGGGGGCTTCGCCATGGGGCTGAGCCCCTCCACAAGCTGCTTCTGCCTGGCAACCCGACCCCCTGTGCCCCATCACCTCCTACCCAGCTCTCTGCTGCCAACCCCGCCCAGCCCTGCCCTTCCCTCTCCAGAGGCCGGGACCCCCTGCCATTCTGGTACTGGTCCCAGTCTGCTCTGGAGACTGGCCTGCCGGGACTGGTGTGTCCTCGGCCGCCTCCATCGCACCCCACGGCCAGTCCTGCTTCTCCCGGAGAAGCACTGACACCTAGTGTCTGCTCGGCCGGCCTGGAGCACCCCACTGCCCTCCAGCACCCCACGGGGTGGGGGGAGCCCCATTTCCTTCCCGTGGGGCACCCATCCCGGAGGTGGTCTCACCCTGAGCAGGCGGATGTCGTTGTCCACCAAGGCGGGGCTGTAGTGCGGGTGGGCGATGGATTCGGTGACGCTGAAGATCTGCTGGGACCCCTCGGGCTCCTCCAGGCGGTGGGCGCCCAGCACCACGCGCACCGAGGGGCTGCGCCTGTGGGAGTGGGGGCCCTGAGAGGGTGAAGTCGGGGGCTACTGGAGAGGGGGAGGAAGGGCCTGGCGAGGTGGGCTCAGAAGTACGGGTGGGCAAAAGGGGGTACCCCAGGACTGTGTAATCCCTGGGATAGGGATACTTGTTTGAAGGGGTGCTGTGTCCCACAGGTGTGTGTGGGGGATAGACTCACCTAGGAATGAGGCAGTGGGCTGCTGTCATCACCCACTTGGGCCACACCAGGAAGCCCCCACAGACGTGCTGCCCGTCCATCTGGATGGAGGCAATGAAGGGCCGGGAGTGGGGTGCCACTGCCTTCCCCCCGATGATCTGGCTGCCCTGGGCGCCTGGTGGGTGGGTGCAGGTGGTCACCAGTTGCCGCAGACCCCGGGGAATAGCCCTTGCCTGTGTCTTTCCTGCTCCTGGCTGCGTGTCCCAAGCTTCCCAGCAGCACCCATGAGTCCCAGGGAGCAGCTGAGCATCAGCTCTGGCTGAGGGGGGCTGAGGGTGTCAGGGCAAAGCCCCCTGTGCCCAGTGGTGCTGCAGCCCGGGCTCTCCCTCTCCCACCCCGGCCATGGGGACCAGACCCCCTCTCCCGTTACCTGTCGGGGCCAGTGCTGGGAGCAGGACGATGCCCCCCACGCTGAGGATGAACAGCCCAGCTGTGACCATGCTGTCGAAGAGCGGGACACTGCCACCTCCCCCACGACTGCTCAGGTTGGGGGTGCTTAAATAGCCCAGGGCGGGCTGAGGCCCTGCTGGTGGGTATCACCCTCCTCCTCCTCCTTCCTGCTCTCTGCCTTTTGCAATTCCTGTGGGTGGGGGGCACGGGCAGCACAGGGGGTTCGTGCAGCGTTGTGGCTTCTCCTGGAGCGGAGCAGGAAATGGATTGGGGAAGGGAGAAAGCAGGCCCGGCTCCTCGGGTGCAGGATGAACCCATCTCCTCTTGGCAGAGACGTGGGAGCAGCAGGGCCCTAGCACATCGCAGGATGTGGCAGTGTCCCTGGGGCTGGACCTGTGATGTGTTGGGACCCGAAACTCTTTTGGCCCCTCCGGAGTTCCCCCTGGCTCTACGACAGTGCTGCTGGTGAGGGGCAGTTTGCTCCCCCCGGTCTGCACTCCCCGGGGTGTCCTGGGGTGGGGATGCAGGAGTCTCATTGCCAGGGTGACCCTCCCAGCAGAGCCAGGCTCGCTCTGGTGCCCTGCAGCGGGCGGGTTTCCCAACAGCGGGTGCCAGAGGCCGGCTCGGGGCTTCCTGAGTCGGTTTGCCAGCGTTTGCCCAACGTGGCCGTTGCATTGGGAAATGGGGGAGCAGCGCGGGGGGACCCCGCTCCCCCTTCCCCATCGCACCCCGCCCTTCGCACCCCCAGGGCCAGGCGCCGGGGGTACGCGGGGGCCCTGGCAGGGTGGGCGGCCTTTAGCCGGGGTGGGGACCCTCCGGGACGGCCCGTGCTGCTCGGCGCCCCTTCAGCCCGCCCCCTCCGGGACCCGCAGCCGGGATACGCCTCGGGGCCCCTCCGCGCCCCCCGGACGGGTGAGGGGCGGTGGCTGCGGTGGGCGGGGGGGGCCGCGCCCCGAGGCCGGGTGAGGGGCGGTGGCAGTGGCGGGCCGCGCCCGGCAGACGGAGCTGTGCAGGAGGGAGGCGGGAGGCGGCGGCACCGGCGCGGCCCCACGTCCCTGCGCATCCCGCCGCCCCGCCGGGGATGCCGCCGCCCGCCGGGCCCTGAGCGCCGGGACGCCGGCGGCCGCCGGCCCCGCTCTGCTCCGACCCCACCGGGAAGATGGAGTGAGTACCGGCCACCCCCGGGACCCCGTACCGGGCCGCGGCCCCCCCGCGCCGCCGGCTGAGCACCGCAGTACCGGGAGGGGGGGAGGGGGGTGGCTCCACAGTGCAGGGGCTCGGGACCCCCGCACCGGGGATGCGGGAACCTCTCACCGCGGGCTGGCGGAGCCCATACCGGGGGCTCGGGTTCCCCCCGGTGTCGGGGTTCGGAACCCCTTGCACCCCCCTAAACCTGAGGACTCAGGATCCCAAACCCGAGAGCTCGCACCCCTTCTATGCCGATGCTTGCGACCCCAAACCTAGGGGCTCATATCCCCCCAGATGCTGGGGCTCAGGACCCCGGTACCGGTGGCTCACATCCCCCCAATGCCGGGGCTCGGAACCCTGCTCCCGGGGCCTCCCGTCCCCCCGATGTTGCTCAGCAGGTGCTGCCCCCCCGGTCCCTGCCCTGCCAGGGGTGCCGGCTCGGGGTGCAGGGGCGGAGGGCCCGGAGCGGGGGCTGCGGGGGGCGAGTCTCTGCTGGCAGCGGTGCGGGAAGCGTGGGGTGGGAAGGGCGTTTATTTTTGTGTTTTGAACCTGTTGTTGCTGCTGCGTGTGGGTGGCTGGGAACTGCGGACCCCTCCCTGCGCCCGCACCCCCAGCCCTCGGCCGCGGGGCCCGGCTGCCCGAGGGGATCCTGCCGGGGGGACGCTCCCCAGCCCCGGCCTCATCCTTTGTGTGCCGCGGTGGGGCCCGGCCCGGTCGCTCGCTCCCTGCAAGGCTCCGGGCTGGGCTTGGGAAAGGGGGAAGCAGGTGGAGGCCGCTGGGAGGGGGGCAGCTGGGGACCATCCTGCTGGCGTGATGGTTTTGAAGATTGGGTACAGCGGCGGCTCCCACGTGCAGCCCGTGGGTACTGGGAGGGCACAGGGCTGCTTGTGGGCCAGGACAGGGCTGGCCCTGTGGCACCCAGGCCTTTTCTTCCCCCCTCTGGCAAGCAAGGGTCCTCCCAGTATCTCCTGGGGTTCGCACCGGTGGCTTCTCAGGGGCATCCAGCCAGCCTGGGGCAGCTCCCTCGGCTCTTTGCCTTGTCCACATCCACTGGTCCTTGGCTAGCCAGACACCGGGTGTCAACAGGTCCTGCCCTCCGCTGTCTGCCTCCCAACAGGGGAGCCCCGTGGGGCTGAGGGTGCAGGCAAGGGTCACGAGAATGGGCTCCAGGGGTTGGGGTGGGCTCTGGCAAGCTTAGGGCTGAGGGTGGCACAGGAGGCACCAGCACAACCCCTCTCACTGCTCAGCCAGCTGCAGCCCTTTGGGAAGAGGCTTCTGAGCTTTTGGGCTGGAATAAATGTATAAAAGTTGTTGGTGTTTTAAATGCCCAAACGTGCTCCCCCAGGTGGGTCCAAGTTTACAGGGGGGATCTGTAGCCTCAGTGCCCCTGCCCTGTCAGTCTTTCTCCCTTGAATCACAGCCTGGTCATGGGGCTGGAGATTGAGGAGAGTCCCAGGATGGGGGGCACACAGTGAGGTGCTCCCTGATGTGGGCCTGTCTCTGCAGCAGCTGCCAGCCATGGGAGAGCTTCAGCTCCTGGGTGGCCCTGGTACCAGCGGTGGCTGGGGTCCTGGATGCTGTGAGCTGTTGGTGTCCAGGGAGGTTTGGCTGAAAGAGGCTCAACAAGGTTCTGCTGGTCTCTTCGGGGCTGGTCCTCCGTCCTCTGCTCCTGCTGCTACTGATGCTCGTGAGCAGCTGGAGATTTTCCATCTCCACATCTGGCTGCTCTGGTAGTTTGTCTGGGAATGTTGCTGTTCTCCCCTCCAGGTCTGGGGTCTCCTAGGCCTGGGAGTCTCCTGGTCCTGTCCTCCTGACCCGTCCAATCCCTGATTGAAAGCTGACAGTTGCACCTGGGTGAAGGAGGGAGACACAACCTGGGACCCCTTTGGGAAGGGGCTCAGGCCTCTGCTCTCAGCCTGCCCCTGGGAGAAGCAAAGCTCAGCTGAAGCTCCCCAGGCTGGGCTCTCTCTGCCTCCCTCCCTGTGGGGTCTGAGCCGTGCTGGGAGCCATGCTGGGGCTCAGCTGGGATGTGGTGTGGGCCCATCTCTGGCACTGGCAGTGAGGAAGGGCCGGGATGAAGGCCAGGGAGGAGATGTGTGCTAGGGAGGGTCAGGAAGAGGTGCAAAGCTCAGGGCTGGGGCAGAGGTGTTCACGTGGCCCCCATTCCCAAGTCTGTCTTTACTCCATCTGGAAGCAGGTGAGCCCCCAGGCCCCAGATGTGCTGCTCTCAGGGTTAGGGTGAGCCCTGGAGCACCCCGGGAGCGGAAAGAGGAGCCAGGACGGATCCTGCCCCAGCCAGTTGGTTCTGGTGGAGCATGGCTGGAGGTGGGCTGAGCCCAGACTCTCATCTGAGCACCAAGGACCAAGCTCAGAGACTGTCAAGGATGCCTTGATGCAGGAGAGTGGGCAGGATCGACGTTCCTGGTGACTCCTCAGAGCCTTCTGTGTGTCCACATTCATGTTGTTGGTGTGGGGGAGCTGTGCTGCCTCGTGTGAAGGGACCCCAGGGTGAAGAGGACCTGGGTGCCATGTCCTGGGCTGGCTCTGGGGCTGCCTATCCTGGCCCATCTGTGCTCCCAGCCGTGGGGAGCAGCCAGCTCTGCTCTCATTCACAAACCATGGGGGAGTTTCCTGGTGAAGCCTTGCTCCTCTAACTGGAAGGGAGCTGGAAACCCAAGTGTTTGGAGGGCACTTGAACCATTGTTTGAAAGATCTGTAATTTTCCAATCAAACTCCCTCCCCAAGCCTTCGTTCATCAAATATTCATGGGATCCATTTTCTCCTGGCACTCCCAACCCACGTCTCAGCCTGAAGAATCAATCAGGCAGCTCCTCTTGCTCTAATGCATCCTGCGTTTTCAGGAGCCTGGGGCTGCGTCTCCTCCTCCCGCCTCCCCCATCTCCCCCTGTCCCCATCTCCTCCCAGGGCAGTGTGGGGACGGCTCACAGAGAGGGATGATGGAGCCAGTGGTGGGGTGGGGGCACCCAGAGCCGGGCAGGAGCAGCCCCCCCAACACCAGGGCTGGGCCCAGCTCGGCTCCCAGTCAGTGTGGATCTCCGACCATCCCCACCCAAGCCCCTGGATGATTTGCCTTTGCAGGCGATGCGTGCAGCCCCCCCTCTGCTGCAGCCCCCTCCTCTACCCCTGCTGCCATCCAGGCCGTTCGATAGCGTCCCTGCTGCTAATGGCTTCATGACGGAGCTTTGCAGGCGCGGTCCCCACCGCAGCGTCACTCCTGGCCCAGCTCCTGGCATGGAAACGGGGGTGTAAATCAGCACCAGTCCCTGACGTTTACACGGGCTCTGGGGCTCGCAGCAGGGCCCGTCTCCCAGGGTCGTGCTGGTGGTGTCAGTGCAGGGGTTCGGCTGTGGCAGTGCCCTCCCAGTCCGGGGCTCTGTCCCTGCTCTCCCCCTGGCTGGGAGCTGGGGGGGGTGGGAGGGGGTTGGAGGTCAGGGGAGCGGAGGAGCAGCGTGAAACGGCTCTTCGCACATTTGGATGAGCTAATGGGAAAAAACAGAGGAAGGCAAATAAACATTATTGTTTCATGTCAGGCGGGGAAGAGACAAAAGGTCACAGGCTTCCCTTGTGATGGTCGGAAACGGCAGCATCAGCAGGGATGGAAAGGGCTGGAGAGCCCAGGGGAGCGCGGGCACCGGGCGTGTGTGAGCTCACACGTGTGTGTGGATCCACCCCCGGGTCCTGGGGCTGCAGAGGGGGACCCTGGGCATCACCCCCCCTCGGTGCCACCTGCATCTCAGCCTGTGGCTCTCCCCACCATGCTGGAGGAGCTGCCCTGGGACAGGCGGGCCTGGGACACATGTGCCTTGGACAGCGTCTGGAAACATGGGAGGCTGTTACCCGGAGCTTGTGAGAGCAGGTGAAGTGAGGGCAGGAGGGGCTGACTTTGGGTTCCTGGAGTCCTGGTTGTGGGGAGCTCAGTGGTCCTGATCTCTGTGGCCCTGACACCTGGGGTGGCTCCAGAGATCACGCTGGAAGAAGCCAAACCCTCCGGGGAAGCTCTGCTGGCCTTGGCCCGAGGGTGCTGGGCCCGAGGAATGGTGGTCCCGGCCTCGGGGGACCCCTCCGCCTGCGCTGCGCATCCCCCCTCCCCGCGGCTCGCCCCGTTGCCATGGTGCCGTTGCCATGGCGCCGTTGCCATGGTGCCGTTGCCAGGGAACCGCCTCCCGGCTCGGCAGAGCCATCAGTCACCGGGGCAGGGGGATGCGGGGCCCCATCGGATCCCCAGGGACAGGGCACGGAGGGACCGAGGCTGTCTGGGGGCCTGGGACCCCTCCGCCTGTCCCCGTGGGCTGGGACCTGGCCTCCCTCTCAGCAGGGTCTGGGGGTGAGCCCGCCCGAGTGGGGTTTGGGCTCCAGAGCAGGGCTGGGGCTCTCAGGCTGCTGGAGCAGGGGGTGCAGCGAGGGGCATCCAGCCGGTTTTGTGTCTCTCTCCCCGGGCCAGGAAGATTCCTGGCTTTCGACCCGGGAATGCAGAGACTGTGGCAAATAATGGAAAATAAAGGGGACTGAGGAGGGAGGAAAACCAGAACACAACATTTTAGGAAAGTTTGGAGCTGTGAATGGGGCAAGATCCAGGAGAGAAACTGGCTCAAAGGTCTCCGAGTGTGGGGTGCCAAGGGTTGGGCTGGGGGGAGCCCGTGGGGCTTGGGGCAGCCCGGGGGGCACTGGGGGGACACGGGAGCAGCCGGTGTGCAGCTGCACCTGTGAAACATCCACAGCGTCACTGCAAACAGTCCCAAAATAACGGGTACAGGAGCAGCACCTCCCCGGGTTGTTTTGCTGGCCGGGATTTCACGGTCTGCCGGGATCCCGGGGTGAGGGGAGGGCGGCGCTGAGCGGCTTTCGTGTAATTGCTGCCTTGGAGGACGGGGGAGGGGGTCCCCGGGGGTCCCGTCGTCCCAGTAGAGTCTGTCTAATTTGCCAAGAGCCCAGATCCTGTCCCTCCACGTGGCGGGGTCCTGCCGGGGCACAAGAGAGTGTGGGGACACAGGAGCCCAGCCCAGGGGGTGCCGTGTGGGGGACGCAGCAGCCCGTGCCCACCCCGTGTGTAAAACCATCTTTGGAATAAGCCCTTAATGACCTCCCGCCCCCGCCGCCCCCCGCCCGGGGCCATCTGCAGCCTGTGTCCCCGGGAGAAGGGGACAGATCCGTGGGGCGGGGTGGGACGGAGAAAACCGGGGATGGGGGTGGTCGGGCCACCTCCTCCTCGCAGCACACCGGGGTCCAGCATCCACAGGCTGGGGACGGCGGTTCGGGGTCTGGATCCAGGCCCGGGAGCACGAGCCCCGGACAGGGTAGGGATGTCTGTGCGTGTCCGTGTGTCCGCGCACGTGTCCGTGCGTGTGCCTGAGCGCAGCCCAAAAGGTCACTGTCTGGGAAAAGCGTCTGCAGCCAAGGAATGGCCTTGGAATGGGAAGTGTGAGCCAGACGGAACCGCAGGGGAGCCAGAACCGTCCCACTCCAGCCCCTCCGTGGTCACCGGTTCCATCTGCGCGGCGGGAGAAGCGGGTCCGGTCGCACAGGGTCACCTCCGGTCTGGGACAGGGTGCCTGTCCTGGGGATTTGGGAACTGGGGGAGCTCTGCGGGTGAGGGGCACCCGGCTCCGGGGCGGCGAGGGGCAGGTGGGGTGTCCGGCTCGGTGCTGGTGGCACCACGTCCCCGCTCAGCCTTAGCTGGGCTCCTCACGTTCTCCCCGCTCTTTTGCAGGGCTGTGGAAGCCACCACCCTTCAGCAGGAGCGGCTCCAGGCCATCGCGGTGAGTCCCCGGCGTGCAGCGGGCCCGGAGCCGTGTCCCCATGTCCCCGTGTCTCCATCAGCCGGACAAGGACCGGCGGGAGTCGTGCCGGGGTGTCCGGCCCCGCGGTTTGGCCGCGTTGCTGGAAGAGGGGCGGGGCCGGGAGGTTTAATTAACGAAGCAGTGACTTAATGAGCCCCAAGTGAGAGGGAAGTGAGTGATGATTCCTCCCTAGCCTTTCCCAGGGAAAGGGAGGGTGCAGGATCTGTCTCTGCCCGCTATGGGCTTTAGTAATTATATTAATTAGCGATCAGGGGGGCGTCGGGCTGGTTTAAACCCCAGAGCAGTTCCCGCTGCCGCCGATCGCCGCCGCACAAAGAGCGAATTGTTCCCGGGCCGGGCCCGATCTGGAGCGGCCCCAGGACCCGCGCCGGGGGGGTGTTGGTTTCCCCCGGGGGGACCGGTTCCTCCCGCCCTGGCAGTTCGCTCCGCGGGGCCGGCCGAGGGGACGGTGACAATTTGAGACGGTGAGCAGAGTCCAGGCTCTGCCCTAATTTCCCTGCGCTCTCGGTGCCTCAGTTTCCCCAAGTGAGGACAGGAAGGTGACGTGGGGCTGGGAAGGTCCCAGGAGGTGGCTGTCTCCCAAGCCACTCTCGCATCCTGCGGCATGGCTCGTGTCCCTGTGTCAGACCCCGTGGGAGCCCCTCGCCCCGGGCCTTGCTCCCCCACCCCCTTCGGGGATGCTGCCCTGGCCGGGAGGGAGGTGCCCCCACCCCGGCAGTGCCCAGCACTCACCCCCTCCCCACACCGACCCCTTCTCTGTCCCTGCAGGAGAAGCGGAAACGTCAGACAGAGATCGAGAACAAAAGGCGGCAGCTGGAGGATGACAGGCGGCAGCTCCAGCATCTCAAGGTGAGGGCCCCCTGACCCTCCCCCCCGGGTTGCCCCTGCTCCGGGACACCCCCCCCCGGCTGTGGGATGGCAGAACGTGACAGACATACACCCCCCTGCCCCTGCTCCCCAGTCCAAGGCGCTGCGGGAGAGATGGCTGCTGGAGGGGGCCCCGGCCTCCGGCTCCGAGGAGGATGAGGCCATGAAAAAGCAGATGCAGGAGGATGAGGTGAAGACCAAGGAGCTGGAGGAGACCATCCAGAGGTAACAGGGACGTGTGGGGCTGGGGCGTGCTCCACAGAGACCCCCGAGCAGGCAGGAGACGGCTCAGGGGGAAACACCTCAGCCCCTGCCCAGCCCCCTCGTGCTGGGGCTGCCAAAAGTGGGAGGGGGCTGGGGGCACCAGGGAGATGTCCCGGCAGCCCTCCCAGCCGGCAGGAATGCCATCAGTCATGGCTGTGCCGTTAATTGCCGAGTGCTGGTGCAGAGAGGGGTCAGGCACGAAGGGGCCTTTGTGTGAGCCTAATGGCGCGGTGCATTCCTCTGCTGGTGCCTGGCGGGGCACGGCAGCGAGGGGGGCTCTGCCGGGGGGCACCGTGCCGACCGGGAGCCATCCCTGACACTGACCCCCGGGACACACGGGAGCAGAGCAGTGGTGGCACGGCCTGGCTCTGTGCCACTGAGCCAAGGCACTGGGCAGTGTGTGGCAGGCCCAGGGGTCACTGCATGGGGACGGTGAGCTGGAGGGGCGGTCACGTGTGGGGTTTGTCCCAATGTCCATGGGGGATCTTCTCCCATCCCCTTGGCTGAGCTCTGCCTGTCCATCCCTGTGCCTCCTGAGCCCCAGAGCTGATTTAAGCCTTGCCCCTGTGCCGTGTTGCTGCCTCAGGGCTGCCCATGGCCTCTCAGTCCAGTCTCTTCCTGCAGGCTGGAGAAGGAGCTGGAGACACTGGAGAACAGCAGCTCAGCAGCTTCCACCAAGGAGAACCTGGTGGAGGTGGCAGCACTGGCCAAGGAGGAGAAGACTGAGGCTGTCCCCAACACACAGAAGGTGGGCACAGCCACTGCCTGCAGAGGGGGTCTCTGGGGGTGACTGGGTTGCACCAGGGCACCAACACAGCTGCAGTGCTCAAGTTGGCCCCCTGTGTGTCCCTGCCACCCCCCAGAGCCTTTGCCCTGCCCGCCCTCTGCCAGCGGGTCTTGGGGGGGTGCTGGGTGCTTGGCAGCTCCTAACTTCTCCCTTCTGTTTTGCAGAGTCCCCTGGGCACAGTCAAGGGTAGGTGACCCTCAGCTCAGCCATGGTGACCTCCCCCCCTCCTTCTGCCCCAGAGCTGGGATGGATGGGTGGGGGGAGCCGGGGCAGCCACATCCCCCGTTCCTGTCCCCCCAGGCAGTGGTGGGTGAAGCTTCTGTCCTGGCTCAGGCAGTCTCCTCTCTTCTCTGTCCCCAGCTGAGAAGAAAGTCTCCAGCAGCCCCATGAAGGTGATGGAGGGCACTGACATGCTGAAGGCAGGTAGGTGCTGCCTGGAGGAGCTCTTGCTCCCCCCTCCCCGCTGGCTTCCCCCTCCCCCTGGCTCGCTGCCCCCGCAGCTCTGCCGCCACCGCTCCACCGCTCGATGGCTTTCCAGGCCCAAGGCACAGATCAGTTCTTTGCAGTCAGAGGGTTTGTTTGCGCTTTGGCCCCCGTGGCTGGTTAGGGGGCTCCCCCCATTCCGTGTCTCTGCTCTGGTTCATCCTTCTCCTCTCGCTCTGTTTGCGGCTTCTCAGCGCACGGGAGGGAGCAGAGCGCCGGCTGCGGCGTGGCTGCCGTGGGTCCTCGGAGCAAAGTGACACCGGGCTGAGGCCACCCCGGTGCTGGCGGGGACCGGCCTGGGAATGACAGAGATGCCGAGGACCAACCCCCCCCGAGGGGGCTGCTCCAGCACCAGGACTCTCACTGGAGGATGCTGCCTCCTGCAGCCACCAGCCTGGCTCCAGCCCAGCGCCCCGTGGCCGGCACTGCTGACCAGACAGACAGACGGACGCTTGCCAGGGTGCCCGGGGGAGGCAGAAGCCGTGGGGGTGAGGTGCTGCTGGCAGCGTTGGGACGGTGACGGCCCCCCGGGTCCCAGTAGGGCTGTGCCTGGGATGTTACACCCACCTCTGCCATTCGCCACTGACTGCTGCTGCCTCGCTAACACCGCTGCCACCGCACCCTGCTGCACCGCACCTGCCCGCCGAGCAGGGGCTGGGGAGGGCCAGGGCTGCCGTAACACGCTGTGTTTGTGTCCCAGCCATGTACTCGGTGGAGATCACGGTGGAGAAGGACAGAGTGACTGGGGAGACCAAGGTCCTGTCCAGCACCACACTGCTCCCCCAGACCCACTGTCCACAGGGGGTCAAAGTGTACGAGGATGAGCTGAAAGGTATGGCCTGGCCCTGCCCACGGGGCCCCCCTGCAGCCTGGGGCAGACGGTCCCTGGTTTGCACAGCGTGCTGGAGAGCAGAGAAGATGTGGAGCCGAGTGGTGGCAGAGTGGACCAACTTCCCAAGGAAATGGTGCTGCACCAGCAGCCGGTGCCATCCAACACCCATGGCCATGCCAGGGCTGGCTTCACCACCACCAGCTGCCTGGCTCATCCCGACCTGCTCTGGGACCCCTGTCTCCATGGATGGTCCAAGGAGCCACCGCAGCAGCACCTGGCCTGGGGCAGGCTGCTGTTGGTCCTGGGCCTGCTGGCCTTGCCTGGGCTGGGCTGGCTGTCCATGGAGGCTGATCATCGTGGGATGCCGCCAGGGCAAGTGGAAAACATGATGAGCTGGTGGCAAAGCAGCGGCAGAAGAGTCCTGTGCCCTCCCAGCACAGCGCGGTGGGGTGCCATGGGCAGCAGGACACGGTGGGATGTTGTGTGGCAGCACCTGCTGAGCCCTCGCTGGGGTCTTGCAGATGGCAGCAGTCATCTGCTGCAGAGCATCCTGCTGGCCTGGTGAGCTGGGTGCCAGCCTGCTGTGGCCAGTGTGGCCAGCTTGTCAAGCTGCCAGTGACTTGGCAGATGGCTGCAGCTCCCAAAGGGCTCACAGTTTGAGGTGCTGGAGGTGCCAAGGGCCGAGGATGGCTCTTCACATTGTGCTTTTTTTCCAGCCTCCCTGTCTGCTATTGGGCAGGGCTGGGGGTCCCGGCTGAGGGGGGATCTCAGGGGGCTGTGTCCATGGTGCCAGCGCCTTTGGGGAGGGGAGGCTGCAGCTCCCACCCTCACAGGAGCCATGTTCGAGTGGGCTGTGCCACCGGGAGCTTTCCCAGGTCGGATTGTCCCCCCCACGCTGAGTCCCCCCTTCACCTCCCTCCTCTTATCTCTGCAGTGGTGCATGCAGTGGGCGCCGAGGACGGGGTCCTGCAGAACGGAGCCCACCCCCTCAGCTCCTCCGAGGTTGACGAGCTCCTGCACAAGGCGGACGAGGCTACCCTGAGCGAAGCTGCCGGGCGTGAGACCCCGGCCAAGGCCGGCAAGGAGCCCGGCAGTACCCCGGGCAGCCAGAAGCCAACGCCGCGGCGGGAAATCACGGGGCTGCAAGCCAAGGCACGGGAAAGCAGCACGGCACCGGGCGAGGGGACGGAGCCAAGCCGGGAGCAGCCCGTCACCATGATCTTCATGGGCTACCAGAACGTGGAGGACGAGGATGAGACCAAGAAGGTGCTGGGGCTGGAGGGCACCATCAAGGCCGAGCTGGTGGTGATCGAGGATGCCGAGAGCAAGCCGGAGCTGGCGCGTAAGGACCACGCTCCACCCAACGGCACGGCGCTGGAGCCCGTGGCTGCCCCGGCACCGGCAGAGGAGACCCCGGGTGGGCAGAAGCCAAGCGGCAACGCCGCGGACACCAAGGAGGCCGAGCAGGAGACAGACACGAAGAAGCAGCGCTGCAAGTGCTGCACGGTGATGTGAGCCCCACCGACTGCCCCCGCCGAGACCCCTCCGCCCCGGCCCCCCGCTAGCCAGGCCCACCGTCCCGGCATGCCGGGCTCCCTCCCCCACCGGACATGGACCCTCCTTCTGCAGAACTGGGGAAATCCAACACGGCCGCAGGCAGCAGTGAACCACGGCTCCCCTCACCCCATCTGCCTGCGCCCACCCCACCAGCGCTGCCGCTCGTATTTATTAGAGACACCCTCACCCCACGGGCTGCCCACCCCTGCCCTGTGCTGGAGCCCTCATGCAGCCGATGCTGGAGCCTTTCCCTCCTCTCACCGGCAACTTCCCACCCTCCCTCGGGACAGAGCCGGCCAGGCCGGGGATCGGAGGACTCCGCTGTGTCTGTAGAGGACTCCCGGGGCGCCGGCGGTCAGTGGGACCCATGCCTGGCCCAGCCGGTGGCAGGCACGGGGCCAGTCCCTCTCCACACCTCCATCATCCGCTTGTCCTGCGGGAAACGGCCCTGGGCTGTCCCTCCCCGGCTGTCCACAGATGTCCCCTCTCCATCCTGTGCCCCCCGGGCTCCCCAAGCCGTGAGCCCCTTGGGGATGGAGCACATCAGGGTGAGGGAAGGGCCTTGAGGGCAGTGCTCCCCTCTTGGTGCTCAGCCACCGTCAGGAGCTCAAAGGGAGACGTGGGCCACACGTGCTCCGTGGGGTCAGCCCCAGCCTGTCCCCATGGCTGCGAGTGGGAGACCCTGCCCGGCCCCCCGTGTGGGACCCAGCACCCAGGCTCTGGCACTGGTGGCTGCCACAGGCTCTGGCACGGCCGTTCCTCCTCTCAGCTGCCACAACAGCATCACGGGCTCTGCCAGCCGAGGGGGCTGGATGGGGCTGGGCGGGGCTGGGCCGGGCCAGGTTTCCCTGTCCTCGGGTGATGTGGGTGGCAGTGGCAGTGAGGCGGGGGGAGCTGGGGCCTCCCCTGTGCCTGCGGTCACAGCTTTGCAGAGCTGCTTTTTGGGACCCCAGGCTGCAGCATCGGGTCCCCCCAGGTGAGTGGGGCAGCCCAGGTCACCCCCAGCATTGGGACTGGGAGTTGCTGAGGGTCCAGTGGCCCAGGGAGGGTGTCCCCATGACACTGTGTCCATTCCAGGACTGCCAGCATCTTCCCCGCTCCCCCACCCCATGTCCTGGCCCTTCAGCCGGGGTTTCACCACCAGCACCAGCGTTTCGTCCCCACTGAGACCCTCCGGGGCAGCGGGGAGTGCGGGGACCCCTCAGTAGGACCCGTGGGTGCTGAGCCCTGCTCAAACCCTGGGTGCTTCTGCCGCAGCAGCTGGCACATCTCCCCCCATTGCCCTCCCTTCCCCCCAGCCCCTTTCGTGTGAGCCGTGACCCCCACCCGGGACATCCCAGTTGCCCTCAGTTACCACCCGGGCTTCAGTTCTCCCTCCAGGGCAGGGACAGGGATGGGTGGGGGATGCAGGGGGGGGGGGGGCTGGCAGTGCTGCCTTGCCAGCCCACCCCCCACCCCCGGGGGAGGGGGTCCAGCCCCGCCGGCACTGAGCAGAGCCCAGCACATCCCACCCGCCCCCTCGGCAGCCCCCGCCGCCCCCTGCCCGGCCCCGCTGAAGTGCACTTCCCGCTCCTGAGCTTCTCACTTGTGCCGAAGCCGTTTGAAGTTTTCTCCCTCCCCGAACCCCCCACCCCCGTTGTTTGTAAGACCCGAACTGAGCAAATAAACAGTGTGACCGACCAGCCTGGAGCCTCCGACCGGCGGGTGGGAGGGGGTGGGATAAGAAGGGGGATGCTGGGGGTGACGGGGATGTGCCCAAGAGCCACGTGTAGGGGCATTTGCGCTGTCACTGGTGGTGACACAGGTTTCCCATGCTGCCCAGTGCTCCTGCCCAGGCCCCATCACCAGTGATGGATCCTTCCTGGGGGGCCCTGGCTGTGCCCATTGCCAGCCTCGGGATCCGAGCCCACACCCTGCAGCAGGCGTGGTGAGCTCCCGGCTCCCGGCATCGCCCGTGGACTTTGTCTCAGCCCTGCGGTAAAACCGGCTCCGTGTACCTGCCCAAAACCACAGAGCCACCTGGTAACCACAGCGAAGCCACTGTCCCCACGCCAGCGAGCGCCAGAGCCGGCAGCCAGAGCGGGGCCTGGGGCACCAAGGGCCAGGTAGGGGGTAACCGGGACCCCGCGGGGCCAGCCGGGGTCTGGCACTGCCACCGGGCTGGGGCCACGGCAAGTGGCAGGGGGCTGGGAGGGGCTGTAGGGCAGGAGTGGGCTGCAGGGACACAGTGCTGTCACAGGAGGAGGACAGGGACCTCCTCCCCCACAGCATCACCCATGGCATGAGGTGGGACAGCTCTGGGTGCCAGTGGTGCTGCCCGCTCTGCCGGGTCCAGCAGCCATGGCCTGTGCCGGGCAGCACCAGGAGGTGCCCATGGCCACCATGGTGGTCACGGCAGAGCCAGGGCTGCCACAGCAGCTGCCCCCAGTCCGGCCTGTGCAAACACTGGATTATGGGGCAGCTGGGCTGGGAGAGGCCCTGTGGTGTAACCAGGAGCACGGGGACTGGCACGGCTGCTGCCTTAAGCCCCACAGGATCCTCAGTGGCACCACCATGTCCCTGGGGACAGGGGTTCTGCCCTGGGCTGCCTGGTGCAGACTTGGGGGGCTGGAAGGACATGGGGGGACAACTGGCTGTGCCCTCCTGGGCTGACCCCCATCCCTAGGGGAAGCTCCAGCATCTTCAGGGGTGGCCGTGCCCCTGTTTGGGTTCCAGTTGGGTGACAGGATGCCCTGGTGGGCAGAACTGGGGAAGAGCCAGGGGGCACTGGTGGATGTTCCAGCACGTTGGTGCATCAGCTCCTTGGCCCTTTGGTGCATCAGCACGTTGGGGGACGGGCACGTGCCGTGGGCCAGGGGCCAAGGGCAGCCCTCCCCCGTGGGAGCAGTGTGAGGGTGGTGCGGGGGGGTCGGGAATGGGCCATTGAACCGCAGCCAGCACTGAGCCCAGCGCAGTTCTTGGAATTCCCCGCAGGCTCCAGCTGAGCCCTTATCAGGGCCCTGCAGCCCTGCCTGCCCCACGGCCCCCACGCCCCACCACTGCCCGCCCCACCGCTCCCCAGCAGACACGGCTCAGCTGGGAGCCCCCAGGGGACCCCCACCCCGACAGCTCCCTGGACAGTAAGTGCTGCGCGGTTGGGGCTGGGGCGAGGGCTGATCTTCCCAAAGGCCCCGAGGGTCCAGAGCCCATGCGGGGTCTGGATGCGGCGAGGGAGGTGGTGGCTCTGTTGCTGGTGGTGACAGGCTGGAGGTGACAGGCTGGTGGCACTCCTGCAGCCGGTGCACACCTCGCACATTGGCGAGTCGGGGAGCACCTGTGGCTGTTTGCATGGGGGGATGGGTGCACTGCGGGGCCACTGGACCCCCCAGGATGGGGGGGACCCTGGAAAACTCCCTACCCCTTTCTCTGTGTGTGTGTGGGCCCAGCCAGGCTGGAGGATGCTGCCAACCACTGGCTCTGCACAGCAACTCCCCGCGGCGCTGGGCTGGGGGCAGCCCGGCACAGGGGGGTGAACCCACGACCCCTGCACTCCTGGAGTGTCAGGAAGCAAGGCCCCAGCCCAGCGGGATGGTTTTGGGTGCTGCTTTGGGGGTGGTTTTGGGTGCTGCTTTGGGAGGGGCCGTGCTGCGTAGCGTGGGGCCGTGAGCCCCGATAACAGCCCGGCTGGTTTCCCGGTTCCCGCTCCAGGGATCTCCAGAGAGGAACCTCTGACCCCTCCCAGCACGATAAGAGGGGTGGGCAGAGAGTTTTCACTGCCTGGGTCATCGGGGACTATAAAAGAGCAGGAATGAATTCCAGGTAGGAGCAGGAAGAGGTTACGGGAATTCGGCAGACGGGCAATGGGGCTGAACCACCCGGCTGGGCTGGGGGCTGGCATTGCCCAGGGACCACCCAGCTGCCCCCAATGAGCCCTAATTGCATCCAAAAAGCCACAGCTACCCCCAGTGAGCCCTAACTGTCCCCATCCCAGGAAAGGCTTTAACTTTCTCTGCAGTTGCAGTTTTGCCCCTGGAAGAAGGAGGTGAGCACAGGGGCTGTCACCAGGTGCCTGCAGGGATGGAGCCACATCGAGGGCACAGCCTTAGGGAGGGTTCTGCATCCAGGGGAACCTGACCCCAGGGTATCACCCAGGCCCTGGCTGCTCCAGCGTCTCTGTGGTCTCACTCCCGGTTTCTCCCACTCCCTGGAGTGGTGCCTGGTCCTGGGGCAGCCCTGACCTGGTGGGGCTCAGTGGGCCAGGAGCAGTGCTGGCAGAGTTGTGGCTGTGCCTCAGCAAACAGAAGGTTGAGGAGGTGCCTGTGGGCACACCCGGGGTTATGTCTGTCTGTCTGTCTGTCTCCAGGGCTGGGCTGGGGATGGTGTTTGTGCTGTGGGGGGAGATGCTGCCCCTCCCGGCCCCGGTGCTGCCATCCCACCCAGTTATGGCCCAGCTGGCACAGGAGACTGGGGAGGTTCATTCCCGCTTTGCATCACACAGGGGTTAAAGTCCTCTCCTTTTTATGGGACATGAAACCACATTTATGGTCCCTGTTGTTTCAATAGCTTGGCTGTTTGGAGCCTCTTTCCCATAAACCTGCAAGGAGTAATTCCAGGCAGAGCTGGGCCTGGAGCTGCCACCGCCTCTCCCTGCCCTGAGGTGGTGGCCCTGGTGGCCAGGGACCCCTCCTGGTGGTCCCAGTGTGTGGTGAAGCATGAGAGTGGCTGTTCTGGGGCACTGCCCTCAGCAGTGTGGGTGATGCTGGTAGCCAGTAGCAGGCTGGGCTTTGCTTTAGGCTCAGGACACAATGGGGCTGGGATGGAGGTGGAACGGGGGCACTGGCTTCAGGGCAGCTCCTGTTGGGAGTGGTGCTTGGTACTCTGACTGCTTCAGCCCCACAACCTGGTGGGTTTTGGGAGTGAATGGCACAGCTGGTTGGTGTTAGTGTCTGTCCCTGGGGGCCGGGGCCCTTCTTGGTCACTGGCCAAGCAAGGACAGTTGTGCCAAGTTAGGACAGGAGCTGCACATCCCAGCCCTGCTCCTGCTCCTAACAACTGCTCTCCCTCCTGCAGAGCCAGCCAGGTTCTGCCACAGGTGAGCCGGAGCCTGAGCACAAACCCAAGCAACGTCACCAGGCCAAGTGCTGACTCTTCCCTGGACATGGACAGGGTCACCAGGCACCTGGTCTTCCAGCTCCCACAGACCTCACACAGGCACGACTACCACGACGCTCAGCAGGGCAGCTCGCTGGCAGAGAAGAGGGCTGACAGTGATGAGGATGTGTTTGGCTTGGCTCAACACAGCAGCCAGAGAGTGGAATATGGCTATGGATGGAGAACGAGGTCGAAGTCACCCTCTTCTTTCCCCAGTGGTGGAAAAGATATCTGGACCCCATCCCCAGACAGAGAGTCCAAGCTGGAGGTGGTGAGGTCAGGAAGTCTGTATGACCTCAGGGCTTACAAAGGTGAGAGGAAACCCTCGAAGCTGTATGATGAGGATGAGGAGGAACAATACAGAGTCCCTCCACCACACATCTCACCAGAGAAAGCCAGGGAGCTGGAGGATGAGAGAAGGGAGGTCATCCGGAGCCAGGCGATGAGGAAGAGCTCCACCATAGCGGAGCGGTGGAGCTCCATGGATGAGCTCAGCTCCATAAACACCAGCAGAGGCAGCCCGGGAGAGAGCAGAACGAGCAGCTTCTCCACCAGCTTCGCAGTATCCTTTGACAAACCTTCCTCGGGGGGTGCAGTGACACCAGTTGACCCTGAAAATATTGACACGGAGCAGATCAACTTCTCAGCTGCTCGGCAGCAGTTCCTGATGCTGGAGAAGACCAACCCGGGCTCTTTTTTCAGCCCAGAACAACAGGTCGTGTCTCCAAAGCCAGAGTCGATGACAAAAGTCTCTCAGCAAGGGTGGCATAGTCCTGAGATGACCACGAAGGCTGTGAGAGGTTACGGTAGTGCCGGTGCATCCAGCCAGGGCAGGACGGACAAGAGCGTTTACCAGGTTTATAACGTGTCCTACAAGATGCCTGTGAAGGAGATTTATGCTCACAGAAGGGCAGATACGGAAAGATCATATCCCACTGGGAAAACGTTCAGCTTGACTAAAGCATCTTCCAGAGAGGACCTGGACTCTGGCTTGGGTGAGATGTACAATGAAGTCAGCGCAGGCTATGCCAGTGATGGAAGCACATCTAACGAGCTCCTCAATGGCCTCGTGGAGCTGAGGACCAGCAGCAATGGCCTGGGCAAGGATACAAAGGTCAGCAATGAGACTCCCATCGAGCGGGAGATCCGCATGGCGATGGAGAGGGAGGAGAACCTCTGGAAAGAGAGAGGGATCCAGCGGCTGACCTCCAGCAGCGAGCTGGTGGAGATCCAGACCAAGCCTCTGCTCTCCATGCACACCTCTCCCGGCCCGGGCAGGAAAGGAACGGACAAAGGCCGCGCTTCCCTTTACGTCCAGAGGGAAATAGAGCAGGAAACCAAGCGCGAGGAAGATCTGAAGAGGCAAGGGAGGCTGCTGGGGACCTACGACAAGGGGACACAGCAGGAGCTGGACGAGCGCCGGAGGGTGTTTGAGCGGGAGGAGCCTCCCCCCCAGAAAACCCCCCCTGTGAGGAAGGCAGATGAGCGGAGGAGCTGGGTCCATGACTTCGTGACGGAGCCCGTGAACCACAGCCCCCACCCCACAGAAGACACCAGGGGTGGGACGACCCTTTCCACCTACACCAGCACCAGCACCTTCCAGCTGCCCACCCCACGCTCCGCCACCAGCAAGAGCCAAGACCAGAGCCGGGTGTCCCAGCGCGTTTCCGTCAGCGCCAGCAAATGGGGGAGTGAAGATCCCTGGGGGGGGACGAGGCTTCCCGGCTCCACCCCGAGCCCCGACCACTCGGCTGTCGTGCCCAAAGAGTACTTCTCCTTGCCCTTCTGGAAGCCCAAAGTCTCTTTCGTCGACGAGATGGGGACGCAGAGCCCTCTGAGGAGGGAGGATGGCCGGGAGGAGCAGTACAAGCTGAGGACCTGGAAGGCCCAGACGTCGTCGCTGATCGAGGAGGAGATCCGGAGCGACCTGCAGAGGGAAGAGGAGCTGCAGGAGCAGAGGCGCCGGCAGCGGCAGCTGATGGACGGCAGCTCCCTGGTCAGCTCTGATGGCGTTCCCCAGGAGGGCTCCCGCTCCCGACACAGCTCTGGTAAGGACGGGAGGACGGTGGGCTGGGCCAGGGGTCAGTCCCGGGGCCATCGCTCCTGCCCTCCTGTTGCTGGTGGCTCTGGGTCTCAGGAGGAGACATCAGAGGGCACAGAGGTGGCACTGTGGGGTGCCTGTCCCCAAGGACCATCCAGCTCAGGCAGCTGGGTGCTGCTCCCACCTATGGGAACTGCCCAGAGAGCAGCACAGCTTCTGATCAGATTTTGGTGATTTTGTGTCACATTACTGCAGAAAGCTGTGCTGGAAGGGTCTAGAAATGCCCAGCTCGTGGGTTTCCCTCCCATTGCTCCTGACAATCCCTGGCTGACCCAGACATAGGGTCCCAGCACCACCAAATCCTCTGACCCTGCAGGTGTGGGGCAGGAGCCTTGCTCTCCTGTGGGCACCCACCCCTGGGAGCAGCCCTGGTGTCCCTCACCCCCCTCACCCCCTGACCCTCTTTCTCTTGAAGCTTCCTCAGGTGCCAGTGGCAGCTACTCGGTGTCCAGGTCTCCAGATTCCACTCCTGCCCCTCAGCGGGCAGGGGTCCTGGGGCTGATGTCGTCCTTCACCCCGCTGCGAGTGGGTGGTCCCTCCCCGGGCAGCACCGAGACCCTCACCCCCAACTCTGCACGTTCCAGTCCCTTCGAGGAGCAGAGGAAGAGGGTGAAGGAGGACGGAAAGGTGACTGTGCTGGGGATAATGGAGCCTAGGAGAGGAGGTGGCTGGAGGGGGCTGTGCACTGCTCCCACCCAGAGCTGGAGGTCCAGTCGCTGGGCTTGATGGGAGACCTGGAGTGGAGGCTCCAGCAAGGGCCCTGCTGCTGGGTGGGCCTAGAGAGGAGCTGCAGCTTCCTCCTGGAAGAGGGGTCCTGGCCCAAACTGCAGGGAGGGCAGGACTGCATGCACTGTCTCCTCACTGTCTGGCAGCCTGAACCCCCCATTCCCCAATCCAGCTGCCTCTGGCTATTTCCCTGTGAAGTTGCCAATGTCTGAAGCCTTTTCTCTCCCATTCCCACAGTATGCTGGCATTGAACCCATTGACAAGATCAACACGGAGGTAAAGGTTTGGGAACTTGGGAGCTCTGCTTGCACTGCCCTGACTTTGCTCCCTGCTGGGGGGCTGAGGGGATGGGTGGGGGTCTGGGCTCCTGCAGGGTCATGGGCATGGTGGGGGTGAGTGTTGTGTTGGGCAGCAGGTGCTGTGGGTGCTGCCAGGTGGATTTAACCCCAAAATAGCAGGGGAGGGTGCAGGGGTGTGTGGATGGATGACACAGCTTCTGTCTGGGTGGGCAAGTGGTGCAAGAAAAGGATTGTTTCTGCAAATATCATCTTTCTAAGAAGCTGCTGTGCCTCGGGTGTGCTTAGGTTGTGGAAAGCACCAGAGTGATTCGCCACAAGAGCACCATGGCCCAGCGCTGGGAGGCCGGGCAGTACGTCAGGGATGAGGACTGAGGAGGATGGGGCCACTGGGCTTGGGGATGTCCTTGTCCTCTTTGGGACCGACTGACACACGACCCGAGTACCAGGCCAGTTCAGCTCCTGGTACCAGTTACTAGCAGAATCAGACTCATAAACTGCAAATCACACCTGATTTTAATGTAATAGATGATCCTTCCCATGCAGCAGGTGAGCTCAGTCCTTCCCCCTCCCTGCCAGCTGAGGGAATCCTTTTTTTGTCTTAAGAGTTGGGAAAAATTTGGATCACTTTCAATCACTTCTGTGAGGAGAGAGCTAGATGAAATCATACGGTAATTTCACTGCTTTCCCATTGGAAGCTGTGTCTCTGGCTTACAAAAAGCTATTTTATTTCTAAGTGGTTTTAGGTTTCTAAGTTCCACAACCTCAGGCACAGCCTGGGAGGGAGCCTGGGCTGGGATCAGCATCAGCACCAAGCCAGGAAATCAACGTTTCTGCTTAACTCCTGTGGCCTGCAGAGATGCAGCAATGGGACATATATTATGTATAAATGCTGTTTATTTTGCTAATTTATTAAAGAGTCTTTGCTCTCCCACCGAGCTGCCTGGTCCGTTTTGTCTCTGTGCTCACTCGGGTTTGCAGCAGGAGTTTCAGGTGAGCCCTAGAGCTCATCTCCGGGGCCAACCCCTGGGGGGACGGACGGAACGGAATGGAATGGTTGCGGCTCCCGGGGATGCTCCTGCGGCCGGGGGCAGCAGGGGAAGCACCGGCCCCGTTGTCCCCCCCACCCCCCCCGCTGTCGCTAGGTGGCTCCCGGCGAGCGCACAGCAGCGGGGCCAGCAGCACCGGGATGATGGCGACCGGCAGAGCCCCCCCCCGAGCCGGCACCGCCAGGCAGACCCTGTGCAAAAAGAGGCAAGAAAAGGGTTTTGCAGCCGCTTCTCGGCGATCCCTTCGCTCCCTCGCCCCGGGCTGGACCCCCGGGAAACACCTCCAGCCTCTCCGGAGGGGCCCGGGCAGCACCCACCGCCCCGGGGCTCTCCGAACACCCTGATCAGGGGTCGGTGGGAGCTCTCAGCCCTTGCCCCCGGTGCTGCTCGTTTGCCTGAAGTGCAATTAACTGGGAACTGAGCTTATCAAGCAGGGGGTGCTCAGGTGCTGCCACTGCTGGGGCTCAGGGTCCCTCCTGAGTGTCCTCACCGAGCTCTGGGAAAAAGGGATGAGCAGAGAGCAAAGCAAAGCCCACCCCCCCGGGGGGATTCCTGTGGGGTTTGGGGTCCCAAACACCATCCGTGCTGCAGTGTGAGGAAGCTGGAACAAGCACCTGAGTAAGTGAGTTTGTTTTGGTTTTTTTTTTTAATTTTTTTATGGCTCTTTAAACATCTGTAAGTTACTTGATGGTTCTACATGTTGCTTAATCGGGACTGATTCTGGCAAAGGGTTTGACCACAGAGGGGTGTGTGCTGTGACACAGTGACTGTGCAGTGCTCACACAGCTGAACAAAGCAGACAACGTGAACCAAAGGGGATTTCTGTGGCTGTATTTAGCAGTCTGAGGAAAACAGTTGCCAGAAAATCTTTCAACAGTGTCAGCCATTTTACACAACTCTTGAAAACACGGTCACAACTTCTTAAATCTACAAATCTTTCACTAAGAAGAATGAGATAAACCTTGCTGACAACGTTCCTGTGAGGCAGGGGTTGGCACTTGATGAAGATGGGATTTCATTGTTCTCCTTCCAACCCGGAACTAACTCCTAACTCCAACTCCTAACTCCTGTTACCTTATCTTTTTACTTTACTTATCTTTTTACAACAGGCATATCCCATAGACTAAAGGCTATTCACAGGTGTCAGCTCTCTAAACAAGTGCAGCCATCCAGCTGCCAAGCCCTCTCTCTGATAGCATTATCTATTTTATCATGTCTTTAATAATAGAATATTAACTTGTTTTAAAAATGTGAAACCTAGGATTCTCATATTTATTTAACTTGCTCAACGATCAATTCCACTAACAGAAAGAACAAGAAAAGTTTTGCAGTTCACCTGAAGGCTAAGGTGGTGCAAACCTTCTGAGGTGTAACCTAAGAGAATGCTCTCAACCTGTCCTATTGCCATGAAAACCTTTCAAAGCCTGCTCTGAAACACACTCCTAACAAAACGTGGTGCAGCAGGAATGACACGGATCCCTTTACTGCTTGGAATTCTTCACGTGTATTTTGAGTTGCTGGATGATAACTTTCAGCATCTTTTCTAATTTGGCTTTGGCCAGTGACTTTCGGCAGAACCACACCTGGTCCCACATGGAGAACTGAGGTCTGGGAGCCAGGTACAGGGGTTGGCAGTCGTTCAGGGTGTCTGGTGGCCTCCTCTTGCTGTACTCCTTGTAGTCCTCCACTGGGCAGGTCTCTGGGCTGTCAGGCTGGGCAAAGAGCCGTGGACCTGCTGCCCCTGTGCTTCCCGCAGCTCTGAAATCATCCACCCACTCCAAGTACTCCAGCTCTTCCTCGGTCTCTTTCAGCACCAGCTGCCCCCAGTACAGACTGTGGCTCTGACTGTGTGTCCTTGCCCCAAACCCCCTAACTGTATTTATGAAAATGAGGTGCAAAAAGCCCTGAGGGTTACTCCTGCTCAAAAGCCCACTCTTACGGAGATTTGCCACATCTTCATCCGTCAAGTTCTCCAAAACACTCCACTCTTCCTCTCTCTCTTTTTGAGCTAGCTGGTGATGCTTTGATTTCAGAGCTTCCTGGGACCCTCTGAACTCCAAGCCTCTAATCACACTGTACTCATAATTGTGACCCTTGAGGTACCGCTCTATGTTGCCCTGAAAGAAGTGAAAAGAAGTGGCAGAGAACTCCCTGCCATCCTGTCTCTTTGCAGAGCTGTAGAAGGAGGCCAGGTAATGATCCAGGTCTTCAGGTGGCAGCTCGTAGATCTCCCGTGTCTCAGTGGGGTAGTGTAAAACCAGCCAGTCTTTTAAAACCTTTATATCACCAGGGTTACGAGTTTTCTTTTTCTCCCACTTCTTCAACACATCTGAAAAATAAGACAGCTTTGTGGGCAGCAAGAACTTACAAGTGCAATACAAGGAGATACAGAACAACATTCACCTTCCCTCTAAAGGTAAATCAGAGATGATGGAACTTTCACAGACTCCTCCCTTTTTAAAGCTTTGGTTTAGATCTGTGCCCACAACCACCTGGCAGGGAAAAGACTCTCTCCTTTCTGGCCCTTCCTCACTCCCAGGACCATGCTGGTGGAACCAACTGTGTGAGCAGTGCTGGCTCCAGCAGCTGCAGCTGGACTGGAGAAATCTTCACCAACGTGCAGCTACTCTGGTGACTTGCAAGGGCCACACTCCACTCTGTGAGATGAGATGGGAGTTGGGCCTTGTAGGTGTGCCTCTGCTTCCACTTCATAAGCTCAAAGTGTTGTACAACACAACACTTAATAATGCAAAATGTATTCCAAAGCTTTCTTCTTCCTTACAAAAATTTCTTCAGGCAGGAGAACTTTTGTTGTGAAATAAAACCATTAACTGAGAGCTAGGGGTAGATAGTGAGGAAGAACAAAAAGGAGTAAAGGGGTTTTTTTGTTTTTTTGTTTTGGAGGGGGGTTGTTTTATTTTTTTAAAAGGATTGCCAAGATTCCAGTTGGGTTCTCTCTCAAGTTGCTATGGCAATTCCACCTCTACCTAGTTTGATCTAGCATGAGAAATTAATTCTTTGGATTGCTGAAAAGCTCCATCTGCTCTCCTGTGACTTTTCCAGGGCTGGAGAGGGGCAGATAGGAAAGGGCTCCAGAGCCAACAGCCAGAAATCCCCTTTCCCACACACAGTTATTTTATGCACACTCAGATGTTACCTTAACGTGCTGTGGCTGGATTGAGGTGGATTCTACTAATCCCTGTGCTGCTGTTTTGGGGTTTTTTTGCTTGTTTTGTTACTGCCTGCTCTGAGTGGGGAGATGGATGGCTTGTAATTAACACACACAGAGGCCTCACTTGAACCATTTGTCTTGGCAGAAGTGGCTCTGGCCCAGACACCCCCAGGTGAATTCCCAGCCCCTTCTGATGATGAATGTTGTCAGTTACAAAAATAGTGGCACAATGTTCACCAAACCCAACTGTGGTGGTTTGAAGCACCCTGCATGGCAGGGGCAGCACTGCAGCAGCTCTGCCAGGCTGGGTGCCCAGCGTGCCACGGATGAGGCCACGGGGCTGGACTGTGAGGAGAGGACAGGATTTGGGGAATGTGAAATGGGATTCTCAGCCTGAGGGTGTGGAAGGGAGACACGTGTGGTGAGGAGCTGCTTCTCAGTCAGATGGAGCCAATGTATTAATGCACTGGATGAAAAACAACTCTGGTGCAGCCAGAATTCCAGCTGATGGCCTCAGGTAGGAACTTTTTTCCTCCTTTTAGTAGAAACAGAGAGCCCCAAATCAGAGGCATTTATTTACAACACTGATTTTGGCAGCTAGATGAACACAGCCATCTGTAATATATAGGGAAATGATTAATAGAACATACCCACACATCCACCAGGAATAAAACTCCAGACTTACATTGGTTTGAGGGTGCAGATGGATGGTCTGTGTTCTCACTCTCTGGACTTGGGGAGGCTGAAGGACGCCCAGACCTTGACAGTTCTCTCTCCTCAAGGGAACTTTCAGTAACATTCCCACCAAAGCCCATTCCTGTTGTGCCATGATCAGGAGGGCTCAGCTGGAGTTGCAGCTGGTCATCTACACTGGCTTCCAATTCAAAGAAAGTCACAGGGGTGGATGACTCAAGTTGGGCCTTTGGCTCAATGCTGAAGGCAGGGACAGATTTTGGATGTTGTTTGGGTATTGCTGAGCCAAAGGAATTTCTTCCTCTAGAAGTTTCTGTTATGGACTCAGCAGGATTTAACTTCAAAAAGCTGCTGTCCAGGCTCTCGTGATGGCTGATGGGGGATTCTGGAATCCCCCAGGAAAGAGTTAGGGGTGGCTTTCCTATGGGGGCAAAGCCAGATGCCTGAGTGGCTGTTGGCTTGTTAAATGCCATCTTCTCACTGTGCTGTGTCTGCAAATCCTCCTCAGCAGCTGCAGTGAGTGATTCTGACAGAAGATTCTGGTGGAGCCTGTCTCCTTGGTCACCTTCATCTGGTGTGCACTGCTCTTCATCAGAGATGACGAGGAGATCTTCATCCATTTCTCTCTTCACCTGGTGTCTGTCAGCTTTGACTTCACCACCAGACACTGACAAATGCTGCTCTGCTGCAGGACATGATTTCATGGCTCTGCTGTTCTGTTGGTGTTCTCTGGGGTCACTGTGCATTATGTAGACTCTGTCTTTCTGCTGGGTGACCCCTGAGGATCTGCCATGTGATCCTGTGTCTGCTTTAGACCTCTCAGAGGATTTGGTCATCCTCTTCCTCTTTTCATCTGAATTATCCTTCCTTGGTGAAGCCTCAGATGATACCAACCTCTTTCTCTTTTCTACAGCTTCATTCTCTGCTCTGCTTCTGAGGTCTAATTTTCCACAGTGCCAGTGGTAGGCATGTCCAGCTCCACATATCCACAGAAGAGAATTGTCCCTGCTAGGCTGACCTGTGCTCTGCACCATGTCCAAGGCTGGGATTTGGTTACAAATGGTGCCATGACTGTGTGCCCAGGTCACCAGGTTGGTAAGATCCCTGCGAAGTGAGCTGGCATCACTGCACCTCCCATCACCAGCACCCTCACTCTGGAAAAACGTGTTGGAGATAAGTCAGAGGATGTGCATAAAATAGTCCTGGGGGCTGCTTCTAGCCTCAGAGTGGCTCAGAGCCCCCTGCCTCAGAGAGCCATTGGATATATGAAGTTGTTTGGGGGATGCTTTTCAGAAACTAAAAAGTGGACCTTGCATCCACACAGCTAAAACTTGTTCTTCAAAAATCTACATTTTTTAATGCTAGAATTGCTTCTGTTAGAAACAGCTGTCTGTGGTATCATTTCTGCTGTAAAAGAATACTCACCATGTTGCTGTTTTCTATCTCACTGAGCCTTCTCAGGTGGGGATCAGTATGTGACTGTTTGAATGTCCCTTCTTTTCTCTCTCAGAACCTAAAACAATCATCACACATGTGTGTGTCTATGTGTCTGTCTGTGTGTATATATATATATGTCTTACCAAAAAAATCTGCTTAGCAGATGCAACTGCATTTTTCCATGATCAGTCCAAAATAAATGCTCCTGCAGAACATTTGCTCTCATCAAGGTGAGATCCTGTTGAGCTCTGATGAGCTACATATAGAAAGCTTGACTTGTGTAAATATTTGCAGGATTAGCCTCTACACTGTACTGATCAAAGTTGAAACAAAATATAAATATTGGGAATAGAATTTTGCAAACCAGACTCTGTGAGATGTTCCTTTCAGCACTGGCACTCTGGCTGCAGGCTGTGGTTAGCAATCTTTAGTTCTCCACATAGTGAACTGCAGAAACAGAAGTACCAGAAATAGTGATGTGAATTCAGATTCTGACATTATCTGACTTTTCAAATAAGTTTCCAAACTAAAGCAGAACGTGGCATGGGTAACTTATATTTCCTAGGGACCAGATCTGAAATTCTCCCATCTTTCTGGAAATATTCTATGTGGTAGCCTAAGAAGTCATCACCATTTGTGCCTAAGAGGTCAGAGAACCATCAGTCAGATAACTTACTGTGCACAATGCAAGAGCTGAGAAGTCTTAAGGCTGACACCACCTGTGTGTACAGCTGGAAATGGCAGTCAGTGCCATGGGCATCTTTCTCTATTGTTAATTAAAAGCTTTGCATTTAGTGGTGGTAGAAGATGCCAGTGAAAACACAGGCCACAGGAATGTTGCCTGGACTTGTTTCTTGAGCAGCTCTGGCTGAAGCCTGTGACATGAGGTGGGGATGTGGAAAGCAGGCAGTGGAAGGCCCCAACCCTCAACCTCCAATGCATGCAAAATCCTCAAACAAAACTTGAATTGTTCCAAGCAGGAAGGGGAAAAAACAAAAAGCTGTGCAAGTGGTGTGTGGGCTTCCAGGCTGCCCAGCACCAGTCTGCAGCCTGAGCCAGGCTGGGCCAGGACAGCAGAGATCAACAAACACCCCCAGAACAATTAAACACCCAACAGCCTTTGGTAGTCTGGCAGAGCACAAGGGGAAGAGGAAAGGAAACAAACAAAAGCAAAACCTCCTAGAAGAGCCCAATCTAACCTCAGGAGATGGGTCAGGGAACTAAACATCCCTGTGAAACAAGCAAAGATAGGATTTGCAAAGATTTTTATTGTTTTTTACTGAAATCATTGCTTGCTTTAAACAAAAAACCAGACAAACCCACCCGTTTTAAAGCTGCAAATGCATTTGGAGATCTTGACCTCTTAATCTGGGCATTGCATGGGATCTGTCACCGTGATCACACAGAAATCAGGGCTGGAAGTCACATCAAACAGCCATGCCAGCTGTCCTCACAGGAAATCAGCTCTGCCCAAGCTTCTCCAGAGGTGTTGGTCAACCTATCTCCAGCCCTTCGAAGGATGGGAGCTCACAGACTGTTCCTGGGCCTCAAAGCTGAAGATAAATTTATGGGAGAACCATTTTTCCCTTCTGAAGCCAAAGAGAGTTTTATCTGCAACCTGTGGAATTCCTCCCTAAAGGGCTGAGCTGCTTGGACAAACTAAAAGGAACTTCCATGCCAATAATTTGGTGCTTACAGTTAGTGTGGGAAAAGGTAACAGAAACGGAAGCTCTGCATGGTCAAAAGGCCACAAAATTACTGACTTGGCAGATGAACATCTTGATTTTTATCACAGGGCTCTTTAAATGGAATGCTTTTATCTTTCCTTATCTCTGAGCACATGTCTTCCTTTTCCTGATCTCTTTGAAAAAAAAGCCATTTTTCTCTTGATATTTAGGTCCAAATAAAGGCTCCAGTAATCAGCTAAGGATAGGTCTCCAGCCCACTCCTGCTCTTGTATTTACATCAATTGGGAGCCACCTCCAAAGAAACTGTCAAGTGGGATTAGTCTGAATTTACAGTTACAGCTGAGTAGAAAAAGAAATTAAATCTGTATTTACCCACAAAGGGTGAACTGGCATATTTCTCATCTCTCTGATTAATAAAAATACATCTTGATCATCCCTGCAATTTTTACCTGCTTCCAACAAAACCAGGCTCCCTCTGGGGGAAGGTTCTGGAGCTGAGTTTTGTTTTGAAACCTTGTGTCTGGTTCAGCATTAGCCTGGTTGTGACTGATGCAGAGCTTTAATTATCTTTCCAGGAGAGGCTCCCATCTGATAATGGTCACTGTGCATGCAGGACCTGCACCTTTGTGCAGAAAAACAGGACATTCCAAAGCTGTATGGTAAACGTTTTCTTTTTCTTTTCTTTTTTTTTTTTACCCCATAGGGAATTCAGTGGACTAACAGAACCTATAGCCAACTGAATTCATGCTCACTGAAGGAAAACAAGGTTTGGATTTTTTTTTTAATACTCTACAAGATTTTGCTTTCTCATGCATCTGGTCTACATTGTGAGCTCTCAAAACGTCAGCACAGTTTATGCTTGTTTTACCTCTGTGTTCAGGAAAACGTGGCCAAATAATTTCAAAGAATTTTACAGCACTTGAGTGAAGCTCCTAGAACTGAAGCACTGAAATGCTTCTTCTAAGACTTTGCTGTGCCAAGGGCTGGGAGAAAACATACTCAGCACTTTCTGAAAGTGATTCCTCTGTAAGGGCTGTCAAACACAGGTACCTGGAATGTACACCTGGGAATGTAACATCTGAACCTTCCTCTCTTTACATTTCAGTGGACTCTGTGCAGCTTTATGGTCTGCTGAAGGTTCTCTGAAAGCCTCGAGCAGGATAACTAAATAAAGAAACTAATTGTATAGGCACTGAACACCCTTCAACCACTTTGTTCCTGTTCCTCCACCCTCTCGTGGTCCTCCCTACGTTTCTCTGAATGTCTGTGTCACAGATTAAAAACCTGAGGCATGCACAAAGCATGTAAATATGAGAGCTTTGGCTTTTCAGCTCCAGATAAGAGTGCAGGAAACTGGAACAATCCCGGGAGAAAAACAACAGGATACAGAGCAGCAGTTCCTAAACTTGTCTCCTGCTCCCTTCCCCCAGCATGGATTCACGTGAGAAACACTTGTTGGAAGGACAAGGGAAAGGGGTAAAATCCACAGATAAGGGGGGTGGGATTGCCCAGGAGCTGCCAGGAATGAGGGGCACTGGGGGGACGTGGTGTCTGTAGCAGGAATGGGATGAAGCTCTACTTGAACACATCTGGCTGCAAGACAGGAGCTGAGAGCAGAGCAGAAGTAGCTCATGGCTGCCAAAAATCATTGAGCTTGTCCCACCACTTCTTAGCCAGGGCCTTTGGGGTGGATTAATCATTTCCCAGCACATCGTTTTTCCTGTTCTCTGCAATGTTTGTTTCTCTCCTCCCCCTCCCCTGTACACGAGCCTTCTCAGCACCTCTTCATCTCTTTTCCTGCTTCACCACGTCCTGCCTTGCCTGCAGAAATACAATCCCCAGGAAACATTCTGTACTTGCCACGGGGCAGCATTCCTCCATTTTGAGAGATGCTCCCAGAGAATTACATCCAGTATATCTGATGGAGGGCTGGCTCTAATTGCACTCACCAGCCCTGGGCCAGAGGAGAGAGCCTGCTGTTAAGTATTAGCCTACAGCACCACATTCCTTAAACAACAGGGTTTTTGTTCAAAGAATCAAACACAATTTTTGCCATGAGTCTTAATGACAAATGACCCTCTTCTCTTGAGGGTCTGTGTGGCAGAGCTGCTGTCCTTGTAATGTTAACTGTGAACTCTAAATCAAGTCTTGCTTCAAGAGCTAATAAAAGCTGCAGCCAGATGGCAAAGGGTTGTCTGGTCCAACAAACAGTAATCAACCACTAAAACCAGCTGTAGTAAAGGAAAAAGGAAAAAAAAAACAAACAAAACCAAAACCAATTCAAACCCATGAACTTCTATAAATAGGACCTGGTATTGTACTTGCCCTGGAAGAAATGGCAAAGGTGAAATTAGAGGAGGGCAAATCTGTTACTTGGGCAGAAAATGGTGCAACATCAGTAATTACTGTGTGAGTTACCCTGTTCAGGCTGCTGCTTGTGAGCAGCTTCTTGCTTAGGGCTGGTGCCCTTATTTTCTCTAACAATTCTATTTGCAGGCTGCTTTACTTTTCCTGGGATTATTAATTTTCAGTCCCATGCTATGGATGAGTATTTAATTGTATCAGCACAGCCCCGACTGTGGGAACTTTGCTCCCCAAGAGCCATTTGTATTAAAATTACCTTCTTTCACTTAATTAATGGAAGAAGATGAATGTTGGCAAGAAGGCACTTGTAGGAATGTTTGCTGCTCTTAATTGCTTCTCTCGCTGTTTGTGGTATTTTCATAAAGCATCGCCAGTGGTGGGGTAACATCGCCATCTTCTATAAAAAATCACTTTTAATCCTCCGGGTGTCGTGGAGCCGGCTCAGGCAGAGAACAGGGACTGCAGATCCCGCAGCGGGTGTTGGTTTGTGGCCGCTCCCCGGCAGAGGGTGCTCGGCCCCCGGATAGCTGCAGCCCTCGCCCCGGGCCGGCGCTGGCCCAAAGCAGCGTTCACTCGCCCAGCCCAGCCCTGCCCCTGACCCAAGGCGGAATAAATCTGACTCTGAAGAGAGGGGTCAAGGTCCTCTGACATTCATATTGACGGCGGAGCAGCATCCCGATGCACTTCCTTATTCCTGCCCGAGAACTTTGTGCCTCCAGAGAAAGGAAACGGCAAAACTTCGGTGCAGAACTCTCAGCACAGATTTACTGACCTCTTGGTGTGCCAACTTTATAGGAAACTTGCTATCTTACTGCTAAAAATACAGCATAAAAATGCTGACTGATAAGGCCAAGCACAGAAACTTCTCCCTTCCCAGCCCTTGCAGCAGGGACCAGGCTGTCACGGGGTCTTTCAATTTCTGTTCTGTTAAGGGAGTTGGTTTTATACCAAAGAGCAAAAATTAACATCCTGCTTGGGAGTTTGCTAGGGGGAAGTTGCAGGCCTTGTTTGTTTAATTGTACTGACAAAGTGTTTATTGCAGTTTTATGTATTTCTGAGCAGCCTTTTAAAGTTTAAGTAGAGGCCTGGTGTGGCACACGCCATGTTTTCTGCCATCTGCTAAACTGAAATGAAATCCTGAGTACTGTGAGGGAGCTGGAGGCCACATCACCCACAGTTCCAAACACTGAACTCTGAGTCAGGGCCTGGCACCCATTCCTCTTTGTTTCATCTGACCCAAAACACTCTTTCCTTGCATCACCTACCCCAAAGCAGAGGTAACGTGCCACTTGTAACACACTCTGGATGAAGCATGGTAGAATATTAAAGAGTATTTGAGGTGAATCCCTGACTTGTAATTACACAAGATTGTTCACCATGAGATGTAGTAACCTACTTTTTCACAATTCAGACCAATTTTAACAAGTGACACCTCAACTCATTCCCAGGCTTGAGGATTTCACCTTTTAGAAGCACTTTAAATCCGTGGTGACTCAGCCTGGGGGTGGAGGCAGAAGTCAGCCTGGCTAGCAACAGGCAAAGAGCTCCCATGTTTACAGCTCCTGTGTTTATCAGGGTTTGCTGAGGATGTGATGGGAAATGGCTCCTGGAAGTAGTTGGTAGGCAAAGAGGAGGGAAAGTTCCCTCTGTGGGGTGGGATTACTTTTACAGTTTCCACTGGGGTGTCCCAGGCAGATGCAGATGCCCACAGCCTGTGGAAAGGAAAGGGACTTGTCCTTCACAGACACATCTTACCCAGCAGCACCTAGAGGGTTTTGGCTGCAGGCAAATTCATTATGTCATGATACCTGGACATCCTGACAGGACATTTGGAGCCTTGCAGGATTCCCACCTTTGCAGCCTTTGCTCCTCTTTAAGGTTCTCCTGTTTTCCTTGTTTTGAAGCACCCTTACCTGCTCCAAGGTCATTCAGGAAGTCTCCCAAGGAGCACAGCAGTCTGTGGAGGGATAGAATTTCACTGGTTCCTGGAGGACAGAAAAGCCTAGGAGAGATGGGAGAGAGAGAAGGCATTAGTTATTTAGGAAAATGATCTTAAACCAGGCTGAAGATCCCTTGTATGGGATGGAAGCAATGAGCAGAAGGCTCTGCCCTGAGAGCCCTCAGTTTTACAGGTTCTGAATGGCATGCTTGAGGAGAGCTGCAACTGGCAGCATCTGCAGAGGCACCAGTAAGAGGCAGTGGCTCCCAGTTTGTTTTCCACATCTTGAGTGGTGCATTCAGCAGAAGCTGAGGACCTCGTAGATGAAAACACCCCAGATGGATGGCATCTTGCCTCCTGGAGAGGCAGAAAAACCCAGCATTGGCACACCTAGCTGCTACTTTGGAGAAGAAAAACACACTCTGGCACAGTATCCCTAAGAGGCTGCCAACCCCTGTCCTACAGCAGTGATAGCACACTTGCCAATGTGTGAGCAAGAGCAAACCATTAAGCCCACTCCACAGATTCAAGCCAAAGTTGAGCCAGCAATGGGTTGGGAACTGGAATCCTCTACTGAAATTGTCCTGAGTGCACAAAAGGCACATCTGAAAACACCCTTTGGGAACTTCCTCCAAGCCTGCACCACCAACCCAGCTGTCCCTGCTTGGACCTTGCAGCTCTCAGATGGCTGAGGCACCAGTGAATGCTCCTGAGAAAATCACGAGGGCTGCTGGGTTCTCCAAACAGTGATCAGTGCAGGGCTGAGCTCCGAGTGCTGGCTGTGCTGTTCTGTTTGCCCAAGATCCTCTTTTGTTCCTTTGGTGACCACCTCTGCACTTCAGTCCTCACGACAAGCTGGCTGACTTCTGGTTGCTGCAGAAGCAACTGGTCAGCACACAGTTTGAAATTATCTTCCCTGTAAATGCAGTACCACTCATTATCACTTATTCTTTAAGCCGTGACCTTAAAACAAGAACATTTAGCTAAAGGTGCCCCTGGGAGTGAAACTTAGCCCTGTAAGAAGACTGTTTGGGTTTATGAAAATCCTCCTGTTGGCTTTAGGTGCTTGCAGGACATGAAGAGCAGGTCAGTCAGTGACAGGTCTGCAGTGTGTCAGATGGGCCACTGGCTCTTTCCTTCCTAACCAGCCCTGTTGTTGGGAGTCTCTTTGGTACAACCTTGATGCTGTGCTCCTCACAGGATCACGTGTGAATTAAATGGTGTTCAGAAACTGCACAACGTGTGTGTGCAGCCCAGGTAGCTCTGCACATCCCTGACAGTTGTGCAAACAAGGAGCTCTTTGTGGCTGTGCTTTTGGACACCCATTGAGGCCCTGTGGCTGACATGAGGCACCCTCACAGGCTCCTCGCTGTCATCACCCCCTGCATTCACTGCCCCAGTATCTGAGCATCTTAGCAAATTAAATATTAAAGGCTCTAAAGGATATTGTGTTTCTTTTGTTCCTCTGGCAACTGAGCTCGAGTGCTCTCAGTTCTCCCTGACTTCACATTTTGCAGGTTCATGTCTTAATGTTCTTTTAATGCTTAATTTAATACTCTAGAGTCCCTACCACATATTCATGTCTGTTACACATAAAATTTGGTGTACAATCTAGCAGAGAAGGAGACAGATATTTAATGAGCAGACACGTGTCATCAGCACCCAGAAGTGCTGTGGGGAAGGGCACAGTGATGACTGGCTGGACAGGACCAAGGGTCACACCAAACCCTGATCAGCAACAGCTCCTCACCTTAGCAAGTGAGAACACTCACCTTCTGAGACAAGCTGTAGCCATATAATGAATTTTTAGAAGTGGCCAATCTCCATATGAAAACATCAGTTCTGGGATGCTGGATGTGGGCCCCCATTTCTTTTACTACATCTAATCAAAGAAGAGCAGCTCTGGTTTTAAGTCTGAGCTGAGAAGATGAGATTTCTGAACATTTCCACCATCTGAAACACAAGCAAGTCTTAACACCACAAAAGCCAAAGCCCCTCAGTTTGGGAGCAAGGCTTCCCCGTGCTGTTTCTATTGCAGAACATCCTTCAGGAACATGTGGGCCAGCAAACAGAAGACGTCTGCTGCATAATTATGGCTCTGACAAACCAATTGAACCTCAGCAGCTGCCACTGGGGAGGTTTCATTCATTCCCAGCATTGCCTTTTAAACTTAAGTGGCACTGGAACAAACACATCTTTGATCCAAGTAGGAAATCATTTGGAGCTTTGTATTTAATAGAGTTGAAGCCCTGGGCAAATGATGTCTTTATCAGCCTGTATGACAATGTGCCCTCATGCAGCACACAGGGTTGGGTGTCCCAGCCTCCTGCTCCCTCGGAGGCATCTGCACAGATTTGTTCTGGAACCAGTCTGGGAACAAGGGGTTTAATTCTCCTCCTCTGCTGAGGCACCTATGGACTGCAGGCATGGCAGCAGGGAGAAGCTATCAGGAGAGGGGGGAGGCAGAACAACTTTGAAAAATACTCAAAGCAGTGTGAAGACTCCAGTGTGGATACGTTTTGGGGTGCTCCAGGTGAGCACCCCTGTAACCTGCAGGGTCAGAATAAATCCTGCTCTGAATGGAGGCCTGGCGAGGGGGTTAGGGTTGAATGTTGCCAGCTGCATCTTCAGGGTAAGGTTTCTCTTTTCTGCTAGATCTTAGTTGTGATGATACTGTATAAACTGATCAGTTTATAGGCCTAATTTTAATTATGCTCCTCTTCCTGAATATAGCAATACCTCGTTAGACCTGAGCACATAATGGGCATGTTATGGGGATGCACTTAACGGACATCAGCCCTCTGCTGGGCTGAAGATTGAAGAAAGACTGACACCTTACACTGAGGCAGAAGTAAATATATCTTTGCAAACTTTGCAGCAGTAGGCTTACTGAGAAAGCAGTAAGAACCATAAAATATTCAGTAATGATTCATGGAAAGCAGTCACTAAAAGTTCCTAATCCATTCATTTGCTGTAGTTCACTGACTTTGGTTTGGCAATACAGTTAGAGAAGCTGTGTTTTATCCTAAAAAGAGCACTGGGACCATATGCTAAAATATCATCTTGCTGTTTTTTGGGTTTTTTTTTTAAGTATTCCCCTGGATCCTTGAAAAACTACTTAAATGCTTCATTTATTAGAAGGTTGCAAGTAAGAGAGTTCCCAAAACCACTTTATTGCAAAGAGTATCAATCTAAATATTAGATTACTATAATATTTAATATTATTGTGGTTACTATACTTATCTTTATAATATATTTAATAATATTATTAATATAATAAACAATTATATCATCTGAGAAATGGAAGGTAGCCTGCACACAGCTGAACCCACACACTCAGCGAGTGAGCAGACACACATCCAGTGATGGATTTTAGCTCTGTGTGTGCAGCTCTCTCTCTTTTAGGGCCCCCTTTTTTTTTTTTTTTTTTTTTTCACTTCAATCAACCATGCTCAGATGATGCTACTCCCTGTCTGCAATCACCTAGCATCTGTGTTCTACCCATTGAAATGGCAGCTGCAACAGGAGACAACCCAAGGACAGCACACAGGTGAGGAGCTGGCGTTTCAGTGAATAATACCAGGCCTGGCAGGTGAGCAATGGGGACACTTTAGCAATAATTCAGGAGCTCTGTGTCCCTGCCCTGTCCTTTAGCACCCATCTCTCTTACAGGGGCAGCTGCACTGCTGGGAGGATTGGTGGGAGAGCAAACCTGGGGAAAAGCAGGGTACTGGTGTGCTTGGGAGAGAAACGGGCACCTGGGAGCCTGGCAGAGCCCTCTGGGCTGAGAGAGACCTCTCCAAAACCCCCTCAGGGATTTATCAGGAAACTGGAACCAACATTAGAGGGCAACAAAATAAAATCATTGTAAGGAAATGAAAGAGCATTCCAGCCCATTTCTGAGCAGATTTGTGGCAGGGGAAAGTGACTGAACCGTGCTAGTCTTTCATTGCAAAAAAAACCACCAAAGAAAGAAAGATAAGAAAGGAAAGAAACGTGGAGCTGAAACAGAAGAGAAATGATGTTTATTTCCCTGGCCTAGGACAGCACGGGGAGATGTGCTTGTGAGGGCGGTTGTTTGTATAAATAAATGTTCATTCTTGGCAGTGGAATGCAAAGTATGCTGAAGGGCTGGAAACAGACCACTTTGTAAAGCTGAGGCCAGAGAAAGGGAGAGATGGAGCGAGGTTGTGGGGAGGAAATTCACATTCATTTTTAGCAACTTGGGGAGTTTCTCAAGCGTGTTTGACATTTTTAATTATGCTGATGTAGAGCCTATTCCAAGGACAAAAGAAGTCAGGATTACAGGATAAATAGTTAGGAAATTTCACAGCAGTCGGGTAGGGGTAGTGCTGCCTGTGGGCCTGGAGACTTTGCTGAAACACAGAATCATCTTTCATACTTTCTAGACAGATGGAATTTGAATGTCTTGCAAAACCTTCACCCAGGTCAGGAGGCCCTGGTTGTGGTCTTACAATCTTTGAGCAAAGGTGTAATTTTAGATAGCCCCCACGAGACAGGAAAGAGGTGAGTCTGCTGCTGATTGTCCAGGCTTTTCCTGCAGGGTTTCCTCAGAGGGTAAGAAACAATCTTGCTATGTTTGTAGGAATTGTCTCAGAATCTGTAGCTTTTCACGGGAAAATAAAACTGAAGTATCTCCTGGAGAACAAGCTCAGCTGTACTGTATCAAATCAGGGAGTCAAGGCCTGCCTGGCTGTTTCCCATGCTCAGAACATCCTGCAGCATCTCACTCCCTGTGTGCACCAGTGGGAAAGAGCTCAGCTCTTCCCTGCCCTCCTGCCTTTCCAAAGAACATGTAAAAAAAAGGCACCTGCATTTCATTTTCTGTGTCGAGGGTGATCCTTATGGGAATGGCAAAAGTTTCCCATTTGTGGCTGAGAAGAAATGTTTCAGCAGCCTCATGAGGGAGGGGTTTCCAGTGCCCACCTGCTCTGCTTTGCCCTGGTGCAGGGCTGCTGCTGGCACTGCCATGGTGAGCAGAGCTCTGTAGGAACTTGTGTTCTCCTGGAGATAATGGAAAGTCAGGGAGGAGGTATCCAGCTTTGGGGCATGAATAAATCATGAAGGGTATGAATTATTCAGTGATCATCCCTACAACATGTGGCACATTGAGAGTCAAGAGGCAGTGTCTATTATGGGGGGGGTTCTTCCCAAATATTATAGATGTGTGACAGGCTACTGAATCTAAATATTCAAATGAAATTATGGGAAAGAAGATAAAAGAGTCATTTAGACCACAGCAGTAAAAAGCTGCTTGCAAGAGGTGATACACCTCAGGCTGGCATTACAATGGTCAGGCAGTATTTCAGCCTGGTGCTGTGTTGTCCCCAGCAGTCAGACTCTTAATGTGATGTGTGAATAAATAGTGGCTCAGGAAACTGGAAACACAGGTTGGAGGAAAGAGCTGGAATCAGGGGCACAGAATCAACACAGAGACTGAGCCACTCGCAGGGACCTGTGTCTAACAGAGACCAATATGGGTATTTCCTGCATTTCTCAAATGCCAATATGCAACCTCAGCAGCACTTATTTGATAATTCAAAAATCCTGGGCTTAGATATGTAATTATTTTAATTCCACATCCCCCAAATCACTATGGCTCAGCTAAGCAGGGGCACACCACGATCCCTAAGCAACAGGTGCTGAGAGTGCATTATCTGAGAAGGCTGCAGAGAAGAGCTGCAGGGGGTATAATGGATTAACCACAGGTTAATCCTCACCACTCCAACACAGACAAGAAGAAAAAGTCCAGTGTTGAAGAGCCAGGAAATGGCTGGTTCATCCTCCACAGGAAATGAGTCACCCGAAGGCATGGGGAGGAGCAGAGAAGACAGGGAAGTGCTGAAATAACATGGGCTGATAGCAGCAGAATAAAGTGTACAGATAAGTCTTTCATTTTGGCTCAGATTAGAAAGAAAGGAAGAGCTCTTGTGATTATATGTAAAATTTGGAGTTGATATTACCACTTGCAGCACAAAAAGTACCTGTACAGTTTGGCAGTCCTGTTAAAAGGCACAGTGGCAACACTAGCAGAAGTTCCAAGTGCAGATAAACTTGCTTTTATGGAGCACTTTTTTTGAAAATGCTTTTCAACTTTGTGTCTGGAGGGAAGGCCTCAAGTTGCTGTGGGGGCATAAGGATGCAGCTTAGGGAACGTGTAAACTGGTGAGAAACAATGCTAAAGGTATATTTATTTCTTTGGAAGGGAATTACAAACTATTTTATTTATCAGTTCCCTGCCAGTATGCTTTGTGATAATACTTTGCACTGCCAAATTCTTAGGGACAGTTCCTGACCTCTGGTGGACTGAGTGGCCCGTCAGACATCCCTGGGGGCTGAGCAATGAGTTTGCTGCCTCTCTGCTAGCTCCAGACTAACCATTTCCAGACCTGTGATGTGGCACCAGGAATGATGCACAAAGGAATGTTCTGGCATCCCGGGATCCGTTGCTAAAGCTGCAAATGCTCCTTTTCAAACAACAGAGCCATCTTAATTGAAAGGGCTCTAAAATTAAGAAAAGCAACAAAAAGAAGCAAATTCTTTGAAACGCCCCCAGGTTTCACTGGGATATACTGGGAGCAAAGTCAGAGATGGAAGAGTTTCCTGGCTGAGGATTTGCAGGGTCCTGTGAACAATGGGGGAGGAGGAGATGTTGCAGGGAAACAATTGTCATAAAAAGCAGTATCAAAGATCCACGGTTATGCACAGCAGGTCAGGCTCCTGAGCAGAGGAGGCATTTGAGGAGGGCTTTTGTTTTCAAGTTGCTGATGGAAACATCGGCGTGGAAGTGGAAGAAGGGGAAAAAAAAAACCGAAACAACTTAGTTTGCAAAGGAGCAGTAGTTTCTAGAGAAGTGTCCTTTGAATGCAGCACAGGCTTCAGAGCTACTTCAGAAATGCAAAGGGGAAAAAAAGGCAGGAAAAGGGTCGGTTTTATTTCAGAGGATTTTTCTTCCCGGCATGGTAAGTTAAATGTGAAGAGATAACCCAGGCAGGAAGGGTTTAAAAAGAGAAGCAGCTGGGTGTGTCCTGCCAAAGCCTTTCTAGCAAGTGAGTAACCAGAGCCCGGGGCAGGGTGGGACCATCTTGCTGGATTGTACAAAAGAAGCTGATTCATAGTTTTCCCCTTCTCCCTCCTCTTTTTTTTTTTTTTCTTTTTTCCACACACCATTTTCATGAGGGTTTCTTTTTTCAGCACAGATGTACAGAGGCAGGTCTTTCTCATAGCTGCTTTTCTGTTGTTGTTGTTTCAAGTATTATTTTGTTCTCAAGTCCATTTTCCTGTTTTGCCCCGGGAGAGACTCTGCATTGACCAATAGTGTCACTACTCAGCTTGCTACCACAGCATCTGAAAACATGCTTTCTAAACAATTCTGTTGATATTATAGGGAAATGGCTGATAAAATGTTGCACCATCAGCAATCCTGCTAGAACGATGGAAAAATCTGTGTGAGCTTGCAGCAACCTTAAAAAAGTCTTTCAAGTTACACCACAAATTGCACAGGAGAGGTCTTTGAAAAGGAGTAATTCTTTGATGGCATCCACCTGTGTTTGCTTTTCCAGAGGTACCAGAAAAGCAGCTGGGATATAGAATGGTTTGGGTTGAAGTGTCTGCACATGCAAGAGACTAATGTGAAAAACCACTAGAAAATCAGATTTTGTTCTTGCAAGTGACCACTATCTAGCATTCATGATTTTTAAATATTCTTTGCATGGTGTTCAGTGTACCCTTCTTTGGAGTACAGACAAGTGGACTGAATTATCCCAGATTAAAAAAAAAAATTAAATTCTGCCTTCATACCATTCTCTATTCTGGAGGGATTTCTTACTTACATTACACAAACCAGATTATTCTGAGGGGAAGATGAAGTGAAACACCTCCATGGGAACCAGAGAACCAGAGTTTAGAGCAGATAAAGTTCAAGAAAGTGCACTGTGGACTGAGATGGGAGTTAAGTTCTTGCTCTGCTTTGATCAAATCACTTTATCTCTCTGGCCCTCAGCTCAGCAGCTCTGAAGTGGGTCACATAATCCCATCATTTTCCCATTCTTTGCCTAATCTAAGTTGTAAATCTCTTATCTGTGGCAGAAGCTGAGCTTTCATATGCAGTACCTGGTGAAATAACTTTGGTTTCAGCTGGGCCCCTCAGTTGCCTCTGGCAAGAGGGAAGTTGTTTTCTCCATTTAGATGTCAGTGCTGGAGCAAGGGAATGGCCAGGGAGCCCAATCAAGCAGAGATACAGAAATTAAGAGTTATCAGCTCCTCTGAGGTCAAAGCTCAATGGAAGCTCTTGCATTTTACTGAGGCATTAAGTTGATGTCTGGTCCCAGCCAACAAAATAGCTGAGCATTACCCCACTCTCTGAGAAATAAGGCTTCTAGGAACCAACACTGGAGTATGTTTGGGAAAATACAACAGAAGGTTTCACTTTTTTTTTTTTTTTTCCCTTATTCATGCATCTGGTGTATGCTTCAGAAAGGAGAAAATGCATGTCTGTACCTGTCAGTGTTGCCTGACACTAAGCAGAAACACTGCCCAAGGATAAGATTCTGAATTTCATTTGAACCAGGGTTAAAAAACCTTTTTCTGGACCTTCTGATAGGTACCAGTGACAGGGCTGTGTTACACAGCTCAGGTATTCCCATCCGTGGCACTGATCTGAACCACTGCTCTGCTGTTTACCACCACCACCAGAGAGGGATTGGCAGGATTGTACAAATGTTTTCACAAAAATGTCAAAAGTGGGTGTGCTGGAGAGGTAGGAAGGATCCTTTCTACAGTAAGACCAGTATTATGTTGCCTAGAAACTCTCAAAACAAGGTTGCAGCTAATGAAACCAAGATCAATGTGGACTGGACATTTGATATTTGATTCAATGCTACACAAGGGGCTCGTAGGGAGGTCTGGGACAATTAATTCTTGTGCAGCAGTCAACAAGAGGGTTATGACAAGCAAGGCAAAAAAATTACTAATTGCTAGTAGAATTCCCAGTGGGCAAATATTGTCTATATTTAAAGCAAGTCATGCAGCATTTGCTCTACGGAAGCCAACTCCTTTAGGGAATGATGTTAGAGGAGAGGCACCAGCAGCATCCTAGTGGATGGGAGGAAAATCCCAAGATTTCCATCAAGCTTCCCAGTCCCCCTGTGCCTGTTCCTGCACCAGCTTCATCTACAGCAGGAACCTGTCCAACACTCCCTTCTCCCTTATTTTTATTTTTAGGGGCTTTCATCTTGTAGCACACGAACGAGCTTGACAATCATTTTGAAGGGAGCCACAGGAAGGATCTAACACAAGTAAGCCCATTGTAGGAAGCTTATATTTACGATAAATGACCCAACACCTGAAAAGGAAATCTTCTAGAGGTTTGAAGATCCCCAAAGATAGGAGATATGTGCATTTCTGGAGAAGCAAGGCCTACAGGCAATGCCACTGTACACATTAGGAGTGAAACAATCTTATCTAATTAACCACCGAGGTCCACCTGACTGCAAAAATAACTCTTTTGGCCAGCAAACGGTGCCAGGACTACAACTTAGGAAAAATATTACCCTGATGCCTGAGAGGAGCAGGGAGGTGTCATGTCTTACCTCACAACTTCTCTGTTTCTCTGGCTAATCTTTATCCATAAGACACTAACCGGAATTAATATTTTTGATGAAACTTAAATAAAACTTTTAAGTACCGTCATTAAGAATCCCCCGACTGGCGGTGCTAAACAATTAACCTAATTTCGGCGAGGATCCCGCTCTCCCTTACTGGCGATGGCCCCGCCGAGCGGCTTCCCCGCCCGCACCCAACATGGCGCCCGCGGGTGACCGCACAACGAGCCCGCCCGGGACCTTTGCCCGTATTCAAGATGGCGCCCGGCGCGCTGCTCCCTGCCCTGCCCCCACTCAAGATGGCGGACTCGTGTGGCGCCCTTCCCGCTCCCCGCCTGGCTCTTCCCACCGCTCTCCCGCCGCCTACCGAATCGCGCCGCGCACCGCCGCTCGGCCCCGCCCACCGCTCTCCCCTCAGCCAATGGGCTCCGCGAGGCTCGTCGAGGCGCCAACCCCCGGAGGAGGGATGTCCCCGCCCCTCACATCAAGGTGACAGCTCCGGCAGCCAATGGGGCGTTGGCGCGGGTGAGGCGGGCCGAGCGCCGCCGCCATTTTGTGAGTCTATAACACGGAGCGGTTGGTTCGTTCCTGTTATTCCGGCGCCTCCACTCCGTTCCCGACGGGTCTCCTCCGTATGCAATGGACGGGTGAGTCCCCGCCGGCCCGCTCCTCGGCACGGGCGGCACCGGGCCAAGGGCTGGGAAGCAGCGTTGCCCGACCCTTCCCAGGGTGCGGGCGAGGGGCAGAAGGCGGTGGAGGTTCGGGTCCCGCGCTGGGGGCTGGGGCGTTACCTGGGGGGAGGGGGGGCACCGAGGGCGCGGCCGGGCCGCCTGCGGAGGCGAGGCGGGAAGGGGAAGGAGTGATCCCGGCGGTGCGGGAGGGGGTCTCGTCCGTCGGCCGCCCTTCCGGAGCCCCTCACCGCGGGGGCAGCGCCGGCCCGGGGGCGGGGGTGGCCCCTGCTCTGCGGCCGCCGCCCCGGCGCCTCGTGCTTCTCGTCCCCCGCGCTCGCTCCCGCCGCCCACCCCGCACCGGAGGGGGGGGGGGGGGGGAAAGTTCGGTCCAGGGGAGGCCGCATGGTTCCCCCGGGGACTGAACGGGGCAGGAGAGGGGGGTGGTTTCTCCTCTCCTGGGGCCCGTCCGGCTGCGAGCGCCGCGTGGGCGTGCGGGGGTGGGGGGAACGGGGCGCGGCCGAGGGGCGGGCCGGGACCGGGGGGAGGGCGAGGGGGGGACTCGGGGTGCCGGGAGCGGACACACCTGGAGAGGGGAGTCCCAGGGGGGCTAGGGAAGGGGGGAATATCGGTGTGTAGGGAGTGGTCGCACCTGGCGGGGAGAGGCGGGGTGGGGCAGGAGCTGATTCACACCGGGGCCTTGCTCCTATTGTCTGGCGCTTTCGCAAGAGGGGCAGGGCGAGGGGGGGGGGGGTTTCTCGCTGGTTCGTCTTTTGTGATCGGTGTTTGGATCAGCACGAGTTCGGCATCGCCCCCCGCGGAGCTGAGCGGTTCCTGTTGCGGTTACCTGAGAGCCGTAGGTACGGCGGCTCCGCCTGCTCCCCCCCCTTCATTGTCCGCTTCCCACCTCAGCCGGGAGGAAACTTCCCTTTGGGTTCCTCTAGGGATTGCTCATTTTTAGTGTTTTTTTTTCTTATTTTCTGGAGCGTAAGACTCGGGCAGCATCGATTTCACTTTAATCACCACCTCATCCGGTGTCTGGCTTCAGAATGTTTGCTCTAAAACTGGTTTATCACGGCACCTCTGTCAGAAGTGAGGTCTCCGCGTTTCCCTTGGTCACGTATGGCGTATTTTTCCTCTTTAGCGAGCCGATTTTTGTTTCTTCTAGATAGAACGCAGTAGCTAAAATACATCCAAAGGCCTCCGAGTAAGCAGTTTGTTTTTCCAGAGCCTTAAGTACGGGAAGCCCAAATTAGTGCCTCCTCGCTTCTTGCCTCGGAACACTGGTCTGGTGAGAATTAGGCGGAGTCACATGTCTGGGGTTTTTTTTACGCACTGAAAAGGTGGTATCCGAGTGTTGTTTTCATCTGAAAAGAAAAAAAACAACCCCACAAAACAGCATAAAATATCGTGTATCTTACCGATTCTCACAGCCAGGGTTGCCGGGTTTTTTCAACAAGTTGTTCATCATGTTGAATGATGTTTAAAGGAGAAAAATCTTCAGCATGTGAGGTCATACCCGCTGATAGCAGAAATCAGTTTGTTATCAGCTGTCTTCACCCTAACACCTAGGGAAGCTGATTGTCTGTACGTTGAGGTGTTGGTTTGCTACAGAAGTTTTTGTGCGAGTCTTAATTATCCATTATCTTCCGAAGATCTTGGTGCGTGTTCTGTTTTACCCTCCCCACCCCCCCCGAGAGTCTCTCCTGTTGTAACTTTAAAAGCTGCTTCTGAAAATGGTTTTTATGTTTGTTCCTCTCTGGCTCCAGGCTGCTTCCGACTCCTTTCCCACCTCAACCGATCCGTAGCTTTGCTTTTCAAATGATCCCGTTTGAATAAGTGGCTTTGTTGAAGCACGCAGCACGGGAGAGGCAGCTCTGGGAAATGAGCTAGCGGTTTTACTGGTGCTGCTGATTTTTTTTTTTCCCTTAATTGCATAGGAATTCACACTCCACGTCAAAAGTAATTTTTATGAAAGGCTTTATTGCCTCTTCTTTTGGAAGCTTTAATCCTCGACTTAATGTTCTGACGTAGGGCAAGAGAATGAAGCTTAAGATATGATAATGTATTGAGGGTGTGTGTCTGAGAACTGGAGGTATACTGCACATTTTTAAAATACGAATTCTTGATTACTCTCGGTGCTTGTTTGATGTGGTGTCTGTTACCAAAGGAGTTACAACAATATTCTAGGAATCGATAATTCTTGGCAAATAAAACGGCTCTTCCTGTTGGGTAGTTTTAAATACTATCCCCTGCTAAGGCTACTTTATGTAAAAACATTTCCTGTGTGTGAGGCCCACAGGAGGAACAGGAAGTAAGATAAATGGCTCTGGGGTTAATTCGAGAGTTTTGGGAATTTGGGAGATTCCCTGTCCTTACTTTGCTTTGCTGGAAATACGGTTATGAAAATCCCTGGGATAAGGGATGGATTTTAACTGGAGAAACGTGGACTCACGTTGAGTAATTCTGCCGGGGTGACTGTGATGATTTAAACTCTGAGGTGCAGATGGGTTTAATTAGTTCATTACTGCTGGGCCTCGAAGTGCAGCAAACCCATCTGTCCTGGTCGGGGAGCAGACACCAGGGGGGTGCAGGCCCCGCGGTCTCAGACTCTTTAACGAGTTCACTTAAAAAAAGAAAAAAAAAAAAGAAGAAAAAAAAGTCTCGCGTGGCTTCCTGGTGGCGGCCATTGGATCAAGCTGCAGCTCCAGCTGTAAAGTGCTGGGTTCTGATGACATGGCAGGTCGGGTTTGAGGAGGAAGTGAGGAGCTGAGCTGGCTGATATTTGTGTTACGGCGTGCTGGTGGAGCTGGGGAAACATGAAGGACTCAGGAAGATCAACCAGCATGGAATTCCCTGAAAAGTCATGAATTGCTGTAGGGATGTACGGAGGGAAGAACCAGTAAATGCAAGTCTCTAGCATTAAATCACATTAAATTGTTCTTGGATAGTTTGGATCACATATTGCTGTGCACATGGGACTGCCCCGCCTTCTGCTTCTCTGCCATCTTCCCTTAAAGATGCTGCAGGTCTCCTGGCCAGCCACTCCTGGGTCCTTTACTTCTAATTATGGTCAGCTATTTGAAAAAGGAGATGAAACCATGTTGCCTATGTATCAGTCTAAAAGGACCGTTTCTGCTTTCAGTTTTATGTTGCTGCTTTACAGTGGTTTTGGAGTTCGTAAGAAAAGATGATCTTCAGTGCAAGGGTATAGCTGAAATCTGTAGGCTGTCTTGAGCACTCCCACAAAACAAGAGGAGCGTGTAGGTGCTGTAGTACTCTGGAAAGTTACCCAGGTGCAGTAAACCAAGCCGTAGACAAGTCATTCTGTTTGCATCCATGAAATAAGTTGCTGGAAGTAGATGTGTGATGGGGTGCATAATGTTCACTGCTGACAAGAGCCAGCAGGAGTTACCACTACTTTTCACCCTAAGTTAATCAGGAAGTCTGATTTTATGTGATTTAAGTGTATACAGCAGATTTTAATAACCGTTTTTTCCTTCAGCTCTGTGTTGGTTAAAGACACTGTTTGTCTCCCTAAGTAGAAAAGAATCGAGATAGCAGTCTTGTGCAGAGGTGTAGCCCAGTCTGGCAGCTGCCTGGACCTCCTCACTGCTCTCTGATTGTGCTCTGCTGCCTGGCTGGGCTGGGAGAGCAGCTCTGACCCAGCTTGGGGTGTGCTTGGCTGCTGTGGTACCACTGCAGCTCCAGCCTTAGTATCTTCACCACTGACTCACTAAACTCACTAGGCAGAGCCTCTTCACAGCCCAGCAGAGCTCACTCCTTGGAACAGGAGGTGGTTAATAATTCCAGAAGTGAATATGGATGATGGAGTTGACTCTGGGCACTTTTTCCTCTTGGTTTAGTCAGGGGTGTGTTGGAATTGCATGGCTCTCCTGTACAGAATGCTAGGCTGGCTTCACAGTGGGTTTGTGGTCTTGACTCCCCCCACTCCCCATGGTACCCTTGCAAAAAGAGCAAGCTCTGCTGTAGGGAGTGGAAAAGCTGCAGTTTTCTAGCACTGCTGGGTCTTGGGTCTCCACCATCACCATCTAATAATTTTTCTTTGTATAAACTGTCCTTGGCTCACTTGCAAAGACAACTGTGCACTTTGACTTGCTTTTTTTCTTACTACTGTAAACTATGCTGGATATTTGTGGCAAACCTATCTAACTTTTTTAATCCTTTTCTTTCTTTTTTCTACAGCATTGTCCAAGATATAACAGTTGGTACAAAGGTAGGCACTTCTCACTTTTTCTCTCTTTTTACACTGCTCAGCATCTGACTTAGTTTTAGCCTCACCAAATGTAGATCTCTAGCTTTAAAGGGTTGTTTCTGGTACCACGTTAATTGGCTTTAACCAGAAGGTAATGTAGTTTCTGTGCATTTAAGACTTTTGTTATGACTCAGCATTTAGCTCTTGGCATTTGGATATTGATTATCAACTGTCAGAAAAGAACTTCATTGCATTTAGAACCAGCCCTTACCCCTACTAAAATATCAAGCCACACTTGTTATTTGTGCTAGGCAATGCTTCTCAAGGCAGAAATTGGTCCTTTTTCTTTTGAGAACTTGATTTCCTTTGTTTATATGAATTCCTGTTCAGTTATATGTCAGAAATCCTCAACCACAAAAAAAAGATGAGTGTTCAGCTGCTGATTTTTATCTCTTGCAAGTACAGTAAATATGACCTTTACCCTTCTAGTCTCAGGTTTTGAAAGTGCAGACTTAGCCCTGAAACTCAAAGTGCTGACAGGAGCCTCCTTATCTGCTGTGCATGGTAATGGGCTGCTGTGATCACAGGATAAAAGCTGTGAAATGTTAAACTGGAATGTGAAGGATGGACTGGCACTCCTGCATGTGTTGAGGGCTTTTTCCTTTTACTCAATGAGCATTGCAGCCAGTGCTCTAGAATCAGAATTACAGTAAGTTCAGCCCTGCAAGTTCTCTTTAGTAGATAGTGTGTGTGAATGTTGGCCCTCAGAGGAGCAATCCAACAGCTTTTTTTTAATAGCCTGAATAACGTGGTGTTAGTGTCTTCATTATTAACTAAGAAATTGAGTTGCATGTGGCAACTTGAGCAGGCTGGTGAAGTGATGAAGTGTGTGATAGCAGAGCTGAGTTGTGTAGTGTGAGCTCTGTTGGGTCTACAGAAACAAAGTAGGGACATTAAGAGTGAATTTGCTCCTAGACAGCAAATAGATTTTTTTTTTTTTTAATTGAAAGTACAAAATGAGATCACTGCTGTTAAGTACAGGGATGTTTGCTAGTGCTCTGGGGTTTCTGGGAAACACTGAATGCATGGAAGAGCTCTGTTAATGGCTGTAGGGGAAAGGTTATTCTACCTTTTCTCACAGGAGAATCTGATATTGGATTTAATTGCAGTGCCATGATAGTGTCTGGTTCTGTTTGAGAATGCTGTCTGCTGCAAGGAGTTCAGTTTGCCCTCAGAGGAGGAGGATAAAAGGCTTGGGCCTGGACAATAAGGCTGGTTACTAGTTCATAGCCATAATAAAAAATGGAGTCAGTCATCCCTTAGCTGCTGTAGGGTAGTTTGATACAAGATCTTCCAGAGCACTGCTAATCTAGACAGAAGTCTTCCCAATTTTAACTATGTGTAATTTACAACTTTACCTTTCTGCAGCTTTAAGAAGTGGTTTTACATAACAACTTGACCAGGAAGCTTCTAAAACTGTAATTGTAGTCCTCAGTGAGTCTTGAAAAGCTTCAGGATGTGGTATTGCATATGCCTCATCACTCTCATCTTGGGGGTGATTTCAGTGCAGTACAGTGAGATGTCTAAATTGAGGGTGGGAGGAATCCCATGCAGGTGCTTTCACTTCTAGCACAGAGCTGCATCAACAGTTATGCCAGTTGTGCAGTGTGAGACACAAGTGTGCATAGAAATGAGGTTTCTTGTCAAGTTAGACCAGGCAGGTTTTAAAAAAGTTGACTCAAAACTTAAGAGTGGCAGAAGCAAAAAGGGAGGTTGTATCATCTTGATGAAGGTAAGTTTAAAAATTATTTTTGACATAGCCATGTTATCTGATGATGTTGAAATAAGACATTGAAATGCCAGTGTAGATCATGCAGTAGAAGTACATTCTTAAAATGTGATGGTGTAACATGTTATAGGTGGTGTAGATTTGCTTAGGTAAGTCAGAATCTTGTCTGCTGCACAGCTAGAACCAAAATGAAGGCTTCTCTTAGCCTGCACTCTGCAGCTGTGTGCAGGGCTGCTACATCCAGACAGCTTCCCCATTCTCTGCTGCTTCTGAACTACAGATCTCTGACTCTAGAACTCATGCACAGAGGTACAGGCAGCCCTGCTTCAAAACACTGTAGCTGATGGCTTCTTAAAAAGACTTCTCTCTGTGGTGAGTGTAAACTCTCATTGGCTGCAGCCCTTCTGAAGTTTTGTTGATGCTTCTGTGTGTTACTTCCATCTCTCCTCCTTTGGTTTTCCAATAAGTAGTGTGAAGGGACTGCAGCAGTTTCTGAAATACCACAGAACCATTTCAGTCTTGTCTTTGCTGAAATAACTCCAGTGATAGAGCTCTGTCCATCCATCAGCATTTGTTTGATCCCTGGGGCATCACTCAGATCACTTCAAGGATTAACTGATCCCCCCCTTCAGAAGCAGATATTCTCTGTAATTGCTTGATAACTTCATCCTGTGGAGCTCCAGTTTTGTGATGTACTGACTTCATAAAACATTCATAAAAATGAGTGCAGGTGGAGATGGGGCTGCTCTGTGAGTGTCTGTGCTGAGAACTGTGCTTGCAGGAGAGCTTTCTGGCTGAGCTGCTAGATTAGACAGGAAAATTTCAGCTGGAAAAATGTTCATAATCAGAGGTGTAAACCTAATCATTCTTGCCATGGTGTACAGAGAAGGTAGGAATGGTACTCCATCCCAGTTCTAGTGATTGTTCTGAGCTCTTTGGGATGCCTTCTGTAAATTAAGTCCCCAGGATGTTCTCATGGCTTATGCTGCTGCCTGATGGTCTTGTTTTTAATCAGGTAATTGTAGTAGCTGTTCCTGGGCTTCACATCCAACCTAGTCCCCAGGCTCTTCAGTTTGAAGTGTGTGAACTTGTTTAGGAAGCTCATCACAATTCTGGTATGGGGCTCTTGATGCACAACCTTCTGGAATGTCCTGCAGATGAGAAACACATAATTTAAGACATTTCTTCCCATAATTTCATGGCTGTCTGTCAAGGACATTTGAAGGAAGGAAGCATGGCCTTAAGATGGAGGCACTGTACGTGTGTTCTTAAGGTACTGGGTCTGACCCCTGCAGTTGCCTCTTATAAGTAATTTGATCAAGACCACTCTGCCTCCTTTCCCTTTCTGTAGTTTGCTGAGATACCATTATGTCTCCAGGGTGTAATGGTCTCTGGGTAGGACTGACTTACTAGAAAGAGTATGAAGTTGTGTTGGCACTCTGTAAAGTGGCATTTAAGTGATAGATACAGTCTCAGGAGAGTTTAGGTGCTGAAAAGTCTTGTAGTTTCTAGATTAGGTTGTGCACTCTGAAAGGCAGTGCTTCCAGGAAAAAGAAAACAAAACAAAACAAAAAACCTCCACACTTGTGGCATTTGAGAAGTTAATTTTTAAAACAGGGGTTGCTGGAGTGTGATAGGGGCTGTCTGCAGAGAAGTGATTTGTGATCAAGCCAGGATCTTTGCCATGGGAACAGTAATTATGGCTTCAGGCAACAGGCCAAGAATGTTGTGATGAAATTCCTGTCCTCTCCTATGGCTTTAGTTAGAGGCTGCAACAAGCTGACTCCTGTGGCTCTGCAACAGGCATGATCACACATGTCAGACACATGTCAGCAGCCAGGGACACGTGTGGCCTTTGGGAAGCAGCCTGCCAGCTGGTTGGGTGAAGCACCCAGCTTAATGTGTGCTGCACACAGATTTGTGCACCCCGTGTCTCCAGTTTGTAGGTAACACCTCTGCAGGGAACTGGTAATGCCCCTGCTTGGATTATGAGAACTGTTTAAATAGATGTGAAGTTTAACAGGAATTGAAGGTATTGGTTGAAGCACAGGTGCTAAGCAAGATTGCTGCCAAAGGCTTATCAGCTATGTCATCTGTTCAGAGGATTTTCTCCATCACATCTACACCAATTTGATGAGGAAGAGAGCTCACATTACTTGGAGTTGGAAATTATATAAGCTGTGAATCCTGTTGCAGATGAAAATCACTCAATAAAATGGTTGTAGAAAATGCTGTACCAGGCCTGCTTTGCCCTCTGATTATTTTAAAATGTAATATACATTAATTTATTCAACTTTATCTTTTTAATCCCACATTGGTCTCTGGGTCACTTCCATCTGTTTCCCCTAGGGTCAGATTATAAAATGGCAATGTGCTGCTGCCACGGGTGTTGCCATCTCCCAGAGTAAGCATTATTTAATTTCAAATTGTACCTGGTTCCAGTAAGGTTGTCTTTCAAGCTTCATAGGGGAACTTGTTGGATACTGTGCTGAGTTCAGCAAGTGTGTATTGGAAATCCCTGAGTACCAATTGCTCCATGTTTGCTAAAGCAGATTGCAGTTATTACACAACTGCAGTTTAGATGAGATTGAATTATCATGGAGTTCCTCCTAGACCCCCATGGTCAGTTTGCCATTTTACAGATTTGGGCACAAAATGTTCTTTCGTAGGTTCCATTTTCTCCCAGTGACTCACCCAGCAGTATTTTTTTTGCTGATAATGTTTGTATTCAGCTCTCCCAAGGACCTGGCTGCTCCTCTGCAGTGATTTACAAAGCTCAAGGTTGACTACTGGTTAAGTTTCAACTTGGGAGCAGTGTATCATAAAGCCTGGGTGTGTGCTACCCTACAAAGCCAGAATGACTGCATTACTGCAGCACTTTGGAGTTGGGGAATTTTGGGCTATTTAGAATGGCCACACCTTTTATTTGCTCAAAGGGCAGGTTTGTTTCACAGGCTGTCTCCATAGTAGCAAAGACTGAGAAAGAAAGTCCGGGAGGGGCTGGTGAGATGAGTGGGTGAGGATCTGGCTCTGCTGACTCCAGCCTCTGCTGGAGCTGCACTGCAAACCCTCATTGCAGAACCTCACATCAGGATGTGTCAGCAGTTCCTGTAAAGCTCAGGTTTATAGTGTCTTTTAGCCAAAAATCTGTGTACCATAGGATCAGTACCAGCTCTTGTGGCACATGTATGGTAGGAAGGTGATTTTTCCAGTGCACACCAAAGCCTTTGCAGTGCTCTGACCAACTAACCCAGTTTAAAAGATTCTAAAAATGTTTGTGTGTGTATCCAGGGTGCTAATGTGTACCTTGGTGAGAAGCTGAGCATGCTGGCCCTTTTGTAAAGATAATAGACCCAATCTTGTCCAGGCAAGACTGAGGTTATAACAAAAAGCCTGAAGTGGTGGGGACAGTTGCTTGCTGGCCCCAGCTGAATAGAGCATGGTTTAAAATCCAAAGTGTACTCAAAGCCTGCAAATAGGCTGATGCCTCCACCACAGGTTTGTTTTCTCAGTGCAATATGCTGACTGCTGGGTTGGACTGAATTTGAAGAATGATACAGGGGTGCAGTGAGCAATTCAGTGAATTAAAAAGATTCCCACCCCCCACCTCTTGCTGTTGGTTCTGATCAGATTGTAAATGCTGGGTCTCAAACAGGGTGCAGCAGAGAGCTGAGCCTCCTGTGGAAGACAAGGAAAACTGGCATCCCTCTTCCTAGTAGTTTAAATTTAGTTCCATTCCTAGCTCTTGAATCTCTCAGCAGAAAAATGTTGGAATGTAACATGAGCATGAATGGTGATGTCACCAGACTGGATTTCTCTTACTGGTTCCTTCACAAAGTGGTTTGAGCTGTGAACTGAAGTATCAAAGCACATTCTTCCATTCCTCTGGGTCTGAACTCATACAGAGCCCTTGACCCAAACTTCAGAGACACTCAGTTCTTTCTGTGCTCCAGGAAAATTTTTGCTGCTTTGAGCAATGGCTTTGAGCTTCTCAGTGATCTGTATGTCAATTTGTGTGTAAAATATTATGGTCGTCTTACTGGGTCCAAAATGCCTTTACAAGTGTAGGCAGAGGGGAGCAGAAGAATATCAGACATGGTGGTTTTTTGTTTGGTTGGTTTTTTAATTTCTCCTTGGAAACAGACCAAAGCCTTCTCCCTCTCACAGAGGAGGGACACTGCCATCCTTGTAAAATTGTTAGGGCAGTCTAAGATGCTCCATATCCAAAGGAAAGAGAATGCTGCTGCTCTGTAGCATTTCCCCCATGAGCCAAGGAAAGAAATGTTTTTTCTCAGCTCTTAGGCTTGGCTAGCCTGTAGCTTGCTGGCCTTTCTCATACTGCTCTTCCTTCCCATGTGCCCTTTTTGCCTTTGCTTTAATTTTTGCTTTCCTCCTGTAGCACTTGCTGCATTCTGAAAATTGATTGTTACCATGTAGTATCACCTATTTGCACTGAAATGTGTATTTTTATGGCAATTTAGTTTGTTTCTAGCCTTTTGCAGAGGCAGAATGCAGCTGATTTATTGTAATCTGTTTAAAATAAGTGACTGGTTCTTAAGTAGGTAAAATATTACCCAGGGCAGCTGAGAATTTCTGTAGTATTTGTAGGGGTACTGGTAGGAGATGAGAGTCTCTGGCTTCGTTCCAAAGTATGGGGTGAAACCCAGCAAAAAAGAGACAATTTAGAATTACTGTACAAGTTAGCAGTTGCTTTTTAAGCTCTGAAAGCCTGGACTAATTCAACTTCCTCTCCCTGTTTTAGAAAAGGGGAACTGAAGAATTACTGATAGCAAGATTGCAGGAAGCATGGGTGTTTTATGAAGTTAATGCAGCTTTGAGCACCAGACCTTTTGTAGCCAGGAGTGTGGCAGACAGGAGGAGGCTGCTGTCATAGAAACACTCCCAGGCAGTGCTTCACCTGGCAGTGTGTGTGCTGCCTGGTGATCCTGCTGGCAGCAACAGCCTTACCCTGGTCTAGGTAGGGTTTGGGCAGTGTCATTCCAAAAGTGGTATTTGTTTTTCTCTTTAACAGGAAAGAGGAGATCTGTTTTTGTAAAAATAAACCATTTTTTTTTGTAGTGCTGTGTTACCACTAGCACACTGTTGCTTCTGTTAATCTCGTCATATAAAAAAAAATACCAGCTGCACAAGAATTAGCTCAACAGAAATGTCAACGTAAATTAATGCCTCTTGTGAGCAGGGATGTGAACTTCAGAGTCTGAAGAACGGTCTCGAACGAAGCGCTGCACAGCCGGGCCCTCCCCGTGGTGGTCGGAGAATAAAAAAGGTAGAAAAGTAGTGTTCTGGGTTGATATCAGCAGCTGAGCACCCACACAGCCCTGTGCTTGCCTCCTCCCCTTCCCTGGGTCTGCATAGTTTTCAACTTCAATAAAATAATGCAACACTTCAGAATCAGCAGCTCTTCTACTGGGTTTTATGGTAGAGTTTAAAACACCTGATGGATACCTGGTTGGGAAGCTCTTCAAAGCAACCAGGCTTGTTTTGGTTCCTCTGGTTGTGTTGAATTAGGCTGTTTGGTATGGAGCAGAATTTGGAATTTCTGACGTGGTTTTAAACCTTATTCAGAGCTTAGAAGAGGAAAGCAACATCTCTTTAGTCAGGAAAGAGATGGTGGGAATCACTGCAAGTTTAAGGACAGGCCACAGGTAGAGGCTCAGGTTGGGTCACTCCTAAATGCAAATCTCAAAATGAGATTTCTCCTGGTCATCCAAAATCAGCTCCAACAGTAATGGAGAAAAACCAAGCACTGATGAGAAAGTCCCCCTGGATGAAGCTCCTTCGTGCTGGAGGCAGCGTGGTCTATGCCCACTGAGGGTGGCAGCACCAAACCTGGTGTGGTTCTCCTAGGTTTCTTCTTTAAAGCCATTCTTTTAAAGGGAGTCTGGAATAATTTTTGGTATAACTTGACAGTACTGTGTATGTACTGTCTATAAAATTCCTTGTTTAGAGAAAATACCTTGAATCATTGCAGTTTCCCAACTGCTGCAGTCTTCCCTCTTCGTTTGCATGTACTTCCAGCTGGGAAGCTTACAAATTGACTGCTGCTTCTTTTGATGTGGAACAGTCATTCCCCTCTGCCTCCTGGCTCTGGTCACAGCTGGCAGTGAAGACTGTCTGCAAGATAAGAGGGGAGTGGGTTTGAAATTGCTCTCTCATTAAAGAATCCCAGCAGCCCTGAGCATTCCTTGTCAGATTGCCCTGCAAGTAAATTTTCAAATATGTGAGAAAATGTTTAAAATAAACAAGCCATTAGGAAAGTTAAAATTCAGAGAATTTAAATTCTTTCCATAATAGTATAAATGTTTGTTTTTCCAGTTTATCATTTCCGTGAGAGCCAAATATGTGGCTTGTTCAGGGCCTTTCCATGATGGAGTGCAAGGGCTGCCCGAGTGTGCTTGCACCAGGACACCAATCCCTACTGGGAGTGCTGGAGTTCTGCGTGTGCACAGATTTCCAACCTGCTACTTAAGAACACTTTGAAAAGCTTGTGGCCCACTGGGGCTGGCTGCAGGGTGTTTCATGAGACCAATAAACCCCTGTCTGCATTGGTCAGGCTGTTGCTTGCTGGTGAAGAGCACCCAGACCTGAAGTCTTTGCAGCAGCTCAAGCACAAGAGCAAACTGGTGGATTTATTTTTTTATTTTTTTAAGCCTTGGAATTATGCATTAATTTGAGTCATCAAAAGGATGGGATCACAATCTAATAGCCTCCCAGACTAGCTTGCCTCTCGCTGTACTTGAATCCAAGTGCTAATTAGACCAGCTGTTAAAAGGCCTATTCCTAATTAAGTCACCCTGTCAGGAGGAGCCCTCGCTGGCTGCCTGCAGCCCCTGGACCTGGTCAGTGCTTGTAGGTGACCAGCAGCAGCACAACCAACCCCAGCTTTGGAACCTGGCCTAATTTCTCCTGTTCAGAACATCAAAGTCCTTGAGCCCGTCTTTGAAGAGCTAGCAGTGAGTAGTCAAACAAGAAATTCAAGATTTGAGTGGGGAAAGAATAAAAAAAAACCAAACCTGAAGCTGTCTGTAATTCAGCATGGTGGGGCTCGCTCTGACCTACTTTTCCAGGCTGTTTGCTGGGGAAGCAAGCAGAGAGCTTTTGTTGTCCTGCAGATACTGTTTCTGCAGGTGCCACCAGATACCAGGAGTGGTGGCAGGTAGAGTTTCTGGTGGCCACGCTGTGGAGCAGGGTATGTTTCCATCGAGGTCGGGGGTGGTCAGCCAAGGCAGGGATGAGCTCTGTTCTCTTTTCTGTCTGTTGATGAAGGCCTCTCAGGGTGGCATTTCAGTGTAAGAGCAGTGCAGATGATGGTGAGAAAGAGCTGTAATATTTTCAGTTTCTGTCATCATCTTTGCTCACAGTCTGCAGTGGGATTTGAGGTCCTGTGTTCAACTTGTTTGAAAATCAGAAGTACTGATTTTAAGCTGTATTATTTAAGTAAGTATAGTTAGAGCTGGGAAGTAACTTGTTTTATCTTGGTAGTTTTTTGTACCTCCTACTAGGATTAGACTAGTCTTGGTCAGGTGAGGTGATATGGATGGCTTTACAGGGAATGTTATATGGACCTGGAACACATGCATTGTGTACAGGAACGTTGTGTGAATAGATGGAATTATACTTGCAGCTCCTAAAAAGCCTAGAATTAAGTGCAGTTCTGTAATTCTGCAATTCCAGTTTGATTAGATAGTCTCAGCTCTCATAGGAGTTAATTTTAGAGTTTTCTGTTGTTTTCTTCCTTCATTGAGTTGAAATGCACAGAGCTGCAGTAAGAAGAACAAAAGAATCAAGGTGTTGGGCTGTGCTGTGCTACTCACAGCTTCTTGTTTTGCCAGTAGCTGTGTTGGTCTGAATGTAGAACAAATAGTGTGGCAGGCAGCAGAGGATGGGATTACAGAGGTTTTGTGCTGGTGGTGCTCGGGTTTCTCTGCTCCAGGATTCAGAGACAGTCAGACAGACATCTTTTGACTTTAATGCATTTACTGAGACCTCCTGGTACCGTTGTCCTTGAAGCTGTTGCTGCCGTTCTGGGGGTTGTGGCTAGAAGACAGCAAAGCAGTTCAGACTGTTGTGCTAGAATCCTAATTATATGTGAACCTAGTTCTGTTGTGAAATTTAAAAAGGAGCTTTTTGCCAGTAGGTTTTCTTTCTCATCTGCCCCTTTTTTAGAGGAATGAGGGGAAGAGAGCTTAGTTTATTTCTGGTCTCATTTTCTTCAAGTTACATCTTCTGCTTGTGTCTGGAAAATCCACATCTTTGGTTTATAATAACCAAGTCATAAACTAACAGTTTTGACCAGCTTCTTGGTAACTCGTCTTTTGCTTAAGACTTCCTTGCTGCTGGTAACCCACTGTGAAATAATCTGTCTTGATGCATGCCTGGATGCATTTCTGTTTTGCTGTTCATGATCAGCTACGGTATTGTTCTAGCTTAACCTGAAAGAATGACAATTTTGTCTGCTCTGAGGAGTCAGAAATCAGTTTTGTGAGGTACAACAGGATGCACGATGTGACATTTAGTGGCTTCAGGCAACTCAGCAATGCTTCAACTCCTAAGATTCCTAATGCTTAGCTGAAAAGAGATATTGCACAGTGCTGCTCAATTACTAAATTGGATCTTTCTTATATTTAATTTATGGAGGTGAGGTTCACTGCCCACCGTCAGTATGTTTTCACTTACACTTCTGTTCAGCTTCTTTACAGCTTAACCTCAATGATTCTGCTTTAGGAGTACCTGAATAGAATTTAGTCAATATGTTGTCAGTTTACCTTTCATCTTTTCTTTTCCAGCGGGGAGCTGAGGAGCTTTTCACTGCTTGTGTTACTAACGGACCCTTTATCATGAGCGGCAACTCTTCTGCAGGTAATGTTGCTTATAAAATACCTCTTTGTAACTGCTTCAAATACTGGGAGGACATCTGCTTTCCCCCACTTAGTCTTAATTTTCAAATGTCTTTGTTTTCAGTATTTATTGATCTTTTTGTAGGAGTTGATAATAATAAATGTCTGCCCCATACCCTTAAAAGTGGAGTGGACTGAATAGAACTGTTGCAGGACAGTTGCTAAAATGACTTCACAGAACATGCAGGATTTACTGTTAACTGTTACACACAGTTGAACTTCATATGGGGTTATTTTGCCTGCATGCAGTAGTTTACTGCTATTTGGGAATCTAGAGGTTAGTAATCCCACCCAGGATGCCATCCCTAGGGGTTCAGGCCAGAATTTTGCCCTTGGTGTGCTGGTCAGTGCCTTAAATTGTCTCTGAGTTTCCACTGTCTTCAATCTGTGGCCTTACAGGCTGGGGCAGATCATGTCTTTGGGGAGAGTTTTTGCCATATGTCATCCAATTAATCTAAAGTTGCACGTTGGTTTTTGTTTTAATCCTGCTTGCATTAAGATGTCCCCTTTACACTGCTTCATGGCCAAGAATGCCACAGCCCAAGTGACAAGGAGTAAAGCAGTGATCTAGAACTAGTGGCTCAGACCCACACAAAGCAGAAACCTGGGGACGTGTGTGCTGTAACCAAGCTGTGAAATGGCCACTGAAAGTTGATTCCACTGCAGTGGCATTCAGCTACGTCACTCACAGTGTGTAATTTACAAAAAAAAAAAAAAAGAGTAAAACCATGTGTCTTTAAAATTGAAGTATGGAATTTCTCTGTAATAGAGTAATAACTGGATGGGGAGCACAAACTGTGTGTCAAAACTTGTGCGTGTGTTCTTTCAAACCCTAATAAGCTTCCTTTCAAACTATTAGTAAGCAGCAACTCTTCATTTTTTACAGCTAATGGAAACGACAGCAAAAAATTCAAAGGTGATAATAGAATTGCTGGGGTGACCTCCCGGGTGATCCATGTCCGTAAGCTCCCCAGTGACGTCACGGAGGCAGAGGTCATTTCTTTGGGCTTACCTTTTGGCAAGATCACCAATCTTCTGATGTTGAAAGGAAAAAATCAGGTATTGTTTCTGTAATTGAAAGCAGGGCTTGTGTCAAAGGCTTGATGAGTTTGTCATCAGTAAACAAGATCCACGTTGTTTAAACAACTGCCATGTATTAGGAGTCAATAACTTCTGCATACTATTACTTTACTTTTCCATGATTATCCCATGAGCTGTAGAAAATACTATTTTCAGGCTCTACAAGGAGCTAAGCCCATAATTATAGGTTGTCACTTATAATTAGCATTATGCCTGGTTTTTAAATTACAGACCAGGTAAATTATTTGGACAGCAGTGACATGAGTTGGCCTTTTTCACTCCAGCTGGCTTGACAGTTGAGTAACCAGCAGTGTAACTCTGCGTGTTAAGGACATCTTTGCAGATACAAGAAATTAGCTGTGTAAAGCTGAAACACTCTTGGGCAATGGAGAAGGTGTGCACTAATTCAGTAACTAAAATTGTCTTGCAAATTAGGAAGTAAAAAAAGCAAGCCAGCTTTAATCATTGCTTAAAATACTATGGCTTTAATCTTAATATGGAAATGTGCCTCTGATACATTGCATGGTGTGATTATATGTAAGTACTTCATGTCCTGGCTTGCTACAATCCCTTACATTTTTGTTTTGAAGTAGAGAGGAGGCTATAAAGGTACAGAAGGAAATGGGCTTACTGCTCAGAGGAGAAGCATGGGAAGTTGCTTCATCCACATGTTAAGAACCTGGATTATTGCTGTGTTCTTGCAGACACTTCTGTCACTGCCAGTTTCCTAAATATATGTAGCATGGAGATCTTGGGGCAGGGCTGAAATAGTACATGTGTTAACTTAATCTGGACAGGGAAGATCCCAACTTGTTGTGCATTTTGTTGTTAATTCTTTGTTCAAAAACTTGCATGTAAAAGCAGTTATAAAAACCAAATCCAATTACAGTTTAACTGGAAGTTCCTCCTGAGGGTCTTGATGGCAGGGTGCTGTTCAGTGTTAATGCTGTCTCCTCGTGTGAGCTGTTTGGTAAAATGTCACTGTTGGCTTTGACTTTGTGCAGGCTTTCATAGAAATGAACACAGAGGAGGCAGCCAACACCATGGTAAACTACTACACCACAGTCACTCCAGTCCTTCGGAACCAGCCCATCTACATTCAGTTTTCCAACCACAAGGAGCTGAAGACAGACAACTCTCCAAACCAAGCAGTTAGTTTTTCTTCTTCACATGGTCATGCTGGTGGGAGGGACAGACAGCTCTCTGCTGCAGTTTTGATTGCAGGGCTGGTGTAGGTCTGGGAGGGTTTTGAGATCTGGTGTAACTATCGAAGTGCTAAACACCAGCTTCTGACTTTTGGAATAAAGTCTCCTATAAGGGCTTTTTTCCAGAGTCTTGCAGACTGTTAAATGAGCTGCCCATCCAGCCTTGGGAGCACTAAATTGCTTTTTCACGGTCTGCTAACTGTTGAGTTCTGGTAGTAGTTTGCAGATAAGAAGCTCAAGAAAAGCTGAATGTGTATTTTTGTAAGTGAAAGTGTGGGTCTAACAGAAGGTTTGGTTCTGCAGCGTGCCCAAGCAGCTCTGCAAGCAGTGACTGCTGTTCAGAATGCAGCCCCTGCAGCTGTGGATGCAGGAATGGCCATGGCTGGCCAGAGCCCTGTCCTGAGGATCATCATTGAGAATCTCTTCTATCCTGTTGCTCTAGATGTTCTGCATCAGGTAAAATATGTCATGACAGCTTCTTGAAGTTTGACCTGGAGGAAGTTCTGAACAGAGCTATCAGATTTCTACTTTCTGGAGACCCTGACACCTGCATGATTTCTGGGTTTGCTCCCAGTCTGGCTGGAGTTTAATTTCCAGATATTTGATAGCCAATCCATTTTGGTTGGATTACAGTCTAATACAGTGCAAGGGACAAATACTTGTTTTCAAGGCAGCTCTTCAGGATCTGATAAGGGTTTAGCAGACGTAGCTGCCACATGTCCTTTTTCAAGGGTAGGAGGAAGCACACAGTGTCCAGGTGTCCTTTAGGCAGCAGTCTGGAAAGCTCCTGCTATCTGCTGTGGTTGCTTAACTTAATCTTTGTTGTGTTTAAAATACAAGCTTGGCTGCATTTATGAATCCATGAAGTTCTTGGAAAGGCTCCAGTTCTTGGAGGTGCATGAGAATCTTCCCGTGTAAGAATTCATAACAAACTGCAGCAAGGGGGTGGCAGTTCAATCCCCCTGGTGTTTTTCTCATCTGATGCCATGGCACAAGTTAACCAGTATCCACTGTGAAGTTTAAAACCTTAAATGTTTAAGTTGGGAAGCTAAAAAGGTGAGAGGGTGACTTCTGTTGTTTCTGCTTCTAATAACAGAGATCAAGAAGAACTTAACTGACTGGGAATGAGATAACAAAATATGTAAATGTTATCTTGCAGATTTTTTCCAAATTTGGTACAGTGCTGAAAATAATTATGTTCACGAAGAACCACCAGTTTCAGGCCCTGTTACAATATGCTGACCCTCTGAGTGCTCAGCATGCCAAGCTGGTGAGTAGTGAGTGTGCTTGCAGTGCTGAACACCTGAACTGTTGTAACTTTAAGGCTTGCTTAGAAACTGCAGCCTGCTGGGGGATTTGGTGTTGGGCTCAGGTGAATGGGATGTTTCCCCCCAGAGCAGTGTGGCCGAATGCTGAGGAGGCAGAAGGAAGCAGTTCCTTCCCTGCTGCATCTGCCAGGGACATGCTGGTGCCTGGGGTGTTGTGCCACAGCTTCTCTGAGGTTTGTTGGTATGAATGCTTGGTGGGTGAAGGGTGGTTTGTTTCCTTGCAGTCTCTGGATGGGCAGAACATCTACAATGCCTGCTGCACGCTGCGTATAGATTTCTCCAAGCTCACGAGTCTCAATGTAAAATACAATAATGACAAGAGCAGAGATTACACCCGACCTGACCTACCTTCTGGGGATAACCAGCCCACTCTGGATCAGACCATGGCAGCTGCTTTTGGTGAGATTTCTTGAAGGAAAGCAGGACGAATAAGTGCTGTGTGTGTGTGGTTGGGAAAGGGGATGGGACATAATCAGGTTGTACAAACTTCTGGAATTCAACATGACTTAACAGAAATGGAGGAACCACTGAATCAGGCTGGTGCAAAATCCTAGCAAGAGCTGGGGGAGGTGGGTGGGTGGGTGGGTGCCTGCTGCTGTGGGTTGTCCCCCTCCTGCTGGGTAAGGGCTGCTGCAGGTTTCCAGCTGTGCTGCTGGTGCCATCTGCTGTCTTGCCCTCAGGGTGGGATCCCATCATCTGGGTGTTGGAAGGGGTGCTTTGAAAACTGAGCTGTGGTTAAACAGCTTCAGTGGTTAAAAAGCTGCTGGCTTGTGTTCTGGTCAACAGCTGTGTTCTGATGGTGGTTCCAGAAAAGCAGAGATAGAGGAGGAATAGTTTTGTCATTTCCTGAAGTTTAATCTTACTTTAGAAGCATTTGTGAATTACTGTTTGTTTTAGGGTTTAGCTTCCAACTAAATGGTTATGTTGAAGGACAGATGAAGATATTCCAGCTAAACAGAGAGTTCTTTTGCTAGTGTTTTTGTATAATGTATCTGTCTTTCCCAGGTGCCCCAGGAATAATCTCTCCTTCTCCATATGCAGGAGCTGGATTTCCTCCTACCTTTGCAATTCCTCAGGCTGCAGGTACTGTATTTCGTAAGTTGAAATTTAATATAGGTTTTCTGTTGCTGAAGAATCTTCATGTTTTAAAGCTAAGTAGTGATATTTTTGTTGGAGTTAGTCCTATAGCTTCTAAACCAGTATGAAATCTCAGCTAGGAATGGGGCTCTGCAGCTGTAGCACCTCTGACTAGGCAGTGTCCCAGTGACAAGAGGAAAATAGGAGTAGCAGGATGGGAGAGGCAGTAAAGGCAGTACTTGAAATTGGGGTAGGAGACATTTTTCTTTTTGTAATTTCCTCATGTGGTTGCAGAGGTTGGGAACTCAGGTTGACAGCTGCACATGTGGCCAAAAGCAAGGAACCTTTGTCCATTTTCCCCTCAATATTTTTAGTATAGTTAGGATTTGAACATGCACCTCACTGCTGCAGTTGCAGGGTGAAGTTTACAGCTCCTAAGAAACAACTTCTTGCTACTTACAGAAGTAGCCAAGTGCCTGAGATTAAAGCCTGGGGTTTTTCCTGTGAATACACTCCCTGGAGTGCTAGACTAAACAATTTTTGCTTTGTTTTCCATATTCTAGCAAGCTATATTGACTTCTTTGTAACTTTCTGGAGTTTCCTTGCTTATGACAAACAAGCACAGATCAAACTGTTGAACCACTGATATTTTGTTACTGTCCAGTCTGGGAAATGGGGAGAACTTAATGTTATTGATTGCTAGCAATTGTTTCTTAAACTTTCAAGCTCTTCCCTTTGGAGGAGGGCTCATACAGCCAGGTGCCAGCTGTTATTGTGAGAAATGTCTAGAAATAAAACTGAAATGTTTCTGTGCAGAAGAAGAGGTGTAGCTGATGGTACCTGATTGTGATCTGCATGGTTTAAAAACGCAGCATTTTTGGCATGCTCTGATTGAAAGACCCTTACAGATGCACTGTTTGTGATGCCTTCCCTGCACCACCAGAGCCAAGGCTTTGTGCTGATTCTGCTTCTTGTGAAACGTGCAAAATATTGTAGTCTGAAATGAAGTGCTGCAAGGCACCTGCTAAGCACCAGGCACTGCAAGAGCAAAATGAGACCCAGCAACGTTCCCTGCAGCACCAGAACCGGAGCCTCCTCTTGGCATTCGTGGTCACTGTGTTCTGAATGTGGATGTGCACGTGACAGAAACCATTCTGTTCTCCCTTCTGGTGCAGCAAACACACTAGAGTACGTGCTGTTGATTTCTCTGCTGGTTAATACTCTTTAATTTCCAGGCCTGACAATTCCCAATGTTCATGGAGCACTACCTCCTTTGGCTATCCCAGCAGCTGCAGCGGCTGCAGCAGGACGGATTGCCATTCCCGGCCTCACTGGGGCAGGGAACCCTGTTCTGCTGGTTAGCAATCTGAATTCTGAGGTTAGTGGAGTCCTAACTTTACTCTTTTTTTTCTCCTTCTGTTACCTTTGCTTTCACTTTCTGAACATTGTGCTGAAACTCATTGAAAGTGAAATCTTACTGTATCCTAAAGGAAACGGCAGAACTAGAAAAAGGAGATGATGTGCTCTGTCAGCTCTAAAATCAAAGCAGATCAGTACTCTAGTTCCTGAAGGGAAATGAGAAAGTCCATCTCAAATTAAAATCTTGCTCTTCTTTGGTTCAAAGCCAAGGATGCTGCCTACCTGCTTTTGTCCCATAAAGACTACAACGCCTGTCCCTTCCTCCCTCTTTTTTTATTTGGAGTCTCCCTGCCATTCCCATGAAATAGTGTCATTTGGGTCACAGAATAGTCATGTCCATTCTTTCTTTTTCCTTAGCATGTTCTAGTTCTTAATATATTAATTCAGAACTACAGAGAGAGTTTGTTCTGACCTTTGCTCTTTCTGTGTATAGTGTCTGGACCCCTGCCAGCTTGACCTTGTTACCTGTGCAGTATTTCCTCTGCCATGTGCTTGCACATTTTCCCTTTCCAAGATTCCTGGAAGTTTTTCCTTAGCTAAACCCCTTAACTCACAGTTTACATTTTCAATTCTGCTTAGTGAGTTGAAATATTTGGGTATTTTAAAAAATAAAGGAAGTGGTATTGGAACAATAGTTGTCTTCAATGAAAGACAGCATCATAAGGGAATTTGATAATGGGTATCTTGGATTTTTTTTCAGTCAGCTTTTGGCTCTTTGTTGGATTGAAAGTGTAGAATCTTTCAGTGTGTGCAGCTGAGTATGATGAGTCTCTGCTGAAAAGCATTTTTAACTATTGGGACTGTGCACACAAGTTAATACTACTTTGCAAAGCTGTGAAACTTACCAGTGGTGTCAGAGTAACCACAAAACCTCTTTTGCTTCAAAGGGGAAGCCTGGATGTGATGAATGATCAAAATATTTAACTTTTGATGAGATAAACCAATTAATTCAGTAGTTTGGATTGCTCTTTTTATCTGTCATGACTCTTTTCTCCAGGGCATGAAATAATGGCAGGGTCTGTGACACAGCTTTGGATGAATGACTCTTTCCACCTCAGAACTCCCTGCCATTCCAGGAACTGTCAGCTCTGCCTTGCTCTCAATGACTTGCTGTTCAAACAGAAGTCTTCAACATTAAGAGCTGGCATAAGTTGCTTTTGGCCAGTGTAACACTGCCAAGTGTGTGTTTCTGGGGATGGTTTTGCATTGTCTGGATGGCAGTGACAGGACAAAGAGCTGTGCAGTAGCTCTGAGCAGTGTCTGGAGGGTGTGCACAGCTCTTGGTTGGTCAGAACAAGCAGTTATTTCATGCCTTGTGGGTTTTGAAGAGCTCTTCACTATCCATCCAGCTTATCTTTGGGCTAGAGAGACTTTGATACTTGTACTGAAGCTGTGAACTAACAGACCTGAAACTTTTTCCATTGCCTGTATAATCAGTGTTGTAGAAACTTACCTGTGCCACAACCAGTTAATTAGGAGACAGTATTTCTCTGGAGTGACTGCTCTGCCCTTAACACAACTTTTTTTTTTTCTTTTTTTCTTAATCAGAATCACAGAAATTGTAATTACTCCACTTCTCCTTTTTTGTGATGAGGGGAAGTGTCTCAGCTTGCTCTGACTTTTGCTTTGCCTGCAGACAGGGGAGCAGAGCTTCTGCCTTTCAGGATCAGTTTTGGGGTTCTGCACAGGGTGGGTTCCCCCCTGCCCAGGGGAAGAGACCTCTGCTACAAGTGAAATACCAACCTCTGTTATAGTGAGCACTTGTGGCACATCTCTGGGGCATTTTGTAGAGACACAGCTGCTCATCCAGATCGTGTTTTGCTGTCAGGGGCTGATTGGTACCTAAATTGGACTTTCCTTGGTCTGGTACAGCCAAGTGTTGCAGTGTGGATTGCTTTCTGGAATCACTGGTCCCAAAGCAGCAAATATACAGCTGGGTTTGACATGGCCCAGGAAGGAATTTCTTCTAAAGTTCTTGTAATCAGAGAAAATCAGTCAAATTTTAAGGAATTCCATTGCAATTTAATGGAGTGTTAAAGCCTGTAGCAGTCACTCCTATGATACTGTCTCTTACTTCTTTGTATATCTTAAGTAAAAATGCCTTTTCTTTATCATTGTGTTCCACTAGGTAAAACCTATTAACTGTTTCTGTAAACAAGTTATTGTATGTAGAATTCTATAAATCTGACTGATGGAACACTACATATTTCCTTATGTATTTACTGACCTGTGTTTTTTGCTACTTTTTTCTTTTCTCCCCATCCCTGAATTTTTTTTCTTCCCCTGATCCGGAATTTCTTTGCCAACTGACTGCACGGTACTTCTGCTTCCTGTTGTTGCTTGAAAAAAAAAAAATATAATAATAATAAATAAAAAAAAACAACATTCCCTTTCCAAAAAAAAAAAACAAAACACCACAAAACCGACCCAAAAAAATAAAAATATATATTAAAAAAAAACCAAAAAACCCTGCTCTTCGGAAACCAACCTGCCCTTCAATATTAACCATCTTGAAAACTTCATCATCCATCAACCAATTTCGCCATTTCCTGCGGGGACTCTGCCCTTCCTCGTTGTGGACGATTTGTGCAACCTCGCTCTCCCCTTCGATTCCTTACCTCTTCCCTGTCCCTCCGCTGCCTTGCTCTGCTGTTCTCTAAAGAGAGTTACACCCCAATGCCTCTTTATTCTTTTCGGTATGTTATTATTCACACTTTTTATTACCTTGTTTTTTCATTTATTTGAGATTTTTTTTTTATTTTTTTTTTTGATACTTCAGAAATGTACAGTTTGCAGTTTGCCTTTTGTTTTGTTTTGAATGCATAATTTTGTTTTTACGTTGTTTACTTAGTTTGCCATTTAATTTAGTTTTGCCTTTATTTTATGTTCAGTTATGCATGGTTTATTGCTTTGCATGCCTTTTTATAAAAAATTTTAAATTGTGATAGCATGCTAAATTGTCCAGTCTTCTGGCAGTAAGATTTTTTTGCTTTTTGCTGAAACCCAGTGTCTTTTCTTTAATGTATTGTTCCATTATTATTCTGCTACATAAGAATTTTCCTTAATTAGAGCAGAATAAGTAGCCATGGTTGGAATGAGATCAGTTCTGGTTGTGAATGAATGTTTTTGCTGTTGGATTGATTAGCTGATATTAAGTTGAATGAGACTTCTTATTTTTTTCCCCTGCCTAAGACTGTTCTTGTTTCCTCACTTTTTAAAGGAGTCTATGGTGATGTGCAGAGGGTGAAGATTTTATTTAAAAAGAAAGAGAATGCCCTAGTTCAGATGACTGATGGGAACCAGGCCCAGCTTGGTAAGCAAGATTAAAAGCATCAGACTGTTAGCACGAAGGGACCTGGTGGTTAATTAAAGTGTTAATATCAGCATCCCCTTCTCTTCTGAATGTGTCCATGCATTTAATTATCTGCATAGTTGTAGTGTGGACTTGGGGCAGCTCCAGGGAAGCTGAGGTTGGTTTGTGCAGGGTCATCTAGAGGGCAAACACAACAAGCAGTGGAAGAACTGAGCAGTGGTGCCTGTTGTGCAGTTCCTGGAGGACGTGGTGTCTGCTTAGGGATGAAGTTGGTGTGAACAAGCCCATGAAACACCCTTGTAGCCAGTGCTGTCTCTCACCCTTGCAGCCATGAGCCACTTGAATGGTCAGAAGCTCCTGGGGAAGCCAATCCGTATCACGTTGTCCAAGCACCAGACAGTGCAGCTTCCCAGAGATGGACAGGAGGACAATGGTCTGACCAAGGACTATGGGAATTCTCCTCTACATCGTTTCAAGAAACCAGGCTCTAAAAATTTCCAAAATATCTTTCCCCCTTCTGCCACTCTTCATCTGTCCAATATCCCGTGAGTATCTGCATGGGGAGTTCCTGGATGGCTGTGTATAAAAGTGCTTGTAAATGTGGTGGGGGAGTAAATAGGGTCTGTTACTGGCTGAGAGGAAGAGAGTTTGCCCTTCTTTCTGTGGTTCTCTCAGTCCTCAAACTACTGGAAGAGAACTGAGAAAAGGCTCAGAGCTGGTTTTTAATTGTTTAGAGATTAAGTGTATATTTGACTGGAAAAACTTCCATTTCAGGCCTTCAATAACTGAAGAAGACCTTAAGATGTTATTTTCAAGCAATGGTGGCATGGTCAAAGGATTCAAATTCTTCCAGTAAGTATTTGGGACTTTTTTTTTCTCTTACACTGGATGAGAAGGGTAGAAGTACTTAGTTCAGCTTGAGTTTCAAGTCAGGGTAAACAGGATTATTACTAACACAGAGTCTGGAATAAAAAGCTGCAGAGTGACCCTGGACTTGGGTGCCTGGTGAGAATGAGTTGAAAACAAAGGCAGTGAGGGGTTTGTATGTGTATGTTTATCATACAGATACACTCCTTTGTATAAAAATAAAGTATTAATTGCAATAATTGGGTAGTTTTGTGCTGGCCTTGTTAAGAAGAAACCTTGGATGGAGCTGGGGACTCTGCATGCAGCAGATCTGAGTGTGAGTTGTTGTGTCTTGTCAGGAAGGACCGTAAGATGGCTCTGATCCAGATGGGCTCTGTGGAAGAAGCCATTCAGTCACTCATTGACCTCCACAATCATGACCTGGGTGAGAATCATCACCTGCGTGTGTCCTTCTCAAAGTCCACCATTTAAAGCTTTGGAAGGCCTGAGACAAAATGGACTTGACTTAAAACCTCTTGGGTTCAGCCTTGACCTTTTAAAGGCTGAACACTAGGGTTTCAACTTCCATCATTCCAGAAAAAAAAGCCACTTTAAAAATGCAGCTGAAGTGACCTTAAAAGACCAGAGATTTTATTTTTTTAAAGATAAATCAGTTTACCGGTTTTTAAAAAAAAAAAATTAAATCTAATTCATATTGCTAACCTTGCGGTGATGGGTAACAATCTTGACTGTTCAAATAAAAATCACAAGTTGAAGTTTACACTTTGGAACCTGCTCTGGGAAATTTCCCCTCCCCTCCTGCTCCTCCTCCCTCAAAAAAAGCAGATCCTAACAAGTTTATCAGGTTTCACATTGATGCCTTTTTTATTTTCTTTACCCATCCATGCCTTGAAAGACCTAAAACCACTGTGTAAAATTCACTTGAGCGCCTTCGAGTCAGGATTTTGCAAAGTGCATGGTGTGTAGGAGCTCCCAACTCACTCAGCACAAAAATAAGTTGCATTGATCTTACCTTAACTGTGCATCTGCTGTCCTGTGCCTTAAGCCCTTCACTGCTTTGGGGAAAACATCTGAACCTGCAGGGAGTGGATTGGGAGAGCTGAGGGGAAATGAGTGAGCTCTGGCTCGCTGCCTGTGGTGAAGGACAAGTGAAGCTGGCAAAGTGGATAAAGAAAATATTGGGCTTTGACTCTTGAGGCAGTTGTATCCCACTGCCTCTGAGATGTCCCAACCTGCACAGTAGTACCCTGGGTCTTCATGCCACTCCTGAGGCTGCGTGGGGTTTCTCACCATCAGGTGGGAGTCGTGTGAGATCCTCTCTCTGTCCCTAACATTCAGGCTGAGCAGAAAGGTCTGGGTGGGGAAGGGTTCCCAGGACAAATCACATTCCATTGTCCCCGTGAGTCACCAGGCTCTGCCCTTCACGAGAGCATTGATCAAGAGATGAAATTAACCACTGTTGGACACTTGTGAAGACGAATCATTAAGAGTTTGTCAAAATTGTGTGTGTGTATATATATATATCTAAATACTTGGCTAGGATTTGGAGAATTATTGGATATCCCACATTTAGAAAGGTGTTCATGTGAGTCACCTTCGTGCCCCTAATTTGAGATTAACAAGACCAGTGTAGCTCTGCCATCATTCTTATAGCATGTCTTCAGCAGTTGAGCTTTTTGTTTTAATTCTTGTATTATACTTTTTGATGCCGTTGCTGTCATCTGTGCCTAGCAATATTTCCAGTTGACCAAATATTCTAATCTCTTTATATGCAAAAGAAATAGTTTAAGTACCTTTTTATAGAATGATAAGATGGTATAAACGTAATCTAAATTTACTCCTTTGTGGTATTACCCTTGTATACTGTACTTTCTTTTTTTTTTCTTTTTTTTTTTTTCTTTTCTTTTTTTTTTTGTAATTGAAACTGTAGTGCAGGAATCTAGTTACCAGGCTGAGGTCATGACTGAGGGTGAGTAATGTAATGAAACCAATAAAACGTGGTAAGCAAAGTGTTGGAGATAACAAGCACGAGTAGCTTGTGAATTGAATTAAAAGGACCCAGGCTAAAGTTTTTACTTTTTTTAACCTGTAAGCCCAAATCTTTTAAATTATAGGAAGGCAAATGAAAGTAGAATGCATCAGGTTGTTGTTTTCTCAGTGATACAACCATTTTGTTTTGTTTCTGGCTTACAACTCTTTCCCAGGCCATTCTGCCTTCTCTTGTGTGTAATCCGATGTTGCCTTACATTTCCCTCTAACCTGCAACCTGTTCGGATGCAAAATAACAAAAGAATCTTGTACTTTTTTTCAGGGTTTTTCTGCAAATTGTGGACCAAAGTTTGTTTTTTAATCGTCTTAGTGTTGCAAGTTACGATTTCCTTGCTTAGTGTGGGAGCTCTTGACTTGTCTAGCACTGAGTGTTTGGAAAAGTCTTAACTTTTCATAGTTCCTCCCTGAACTCGAGGATGTGAATTATGCTGGAGAAGTGTGTGGAGTCTGAGTGAGGGTCCAGCTCGGGTTGCTGGGATGAGGTTGGTCTGATCCCTGCCTTCCAGAGGCTCCATCTCGGGTCTGTGGAGCAGGGAGAAGTTGGTGACCTCTGGTGAGCTTGGTCACGGCAGCCCCGAGCTCACCAGAGAGCTCCGGGTGTTTTTCCCAACCCTTCACCCCTCCGGAGAGGTCCAGGTGTTTTTCCCAACTCTTCCCTCTCCAGAGGGTGGATCCAGGGGTCTGGGTAGCTGTCAGTTTGCTGTTCTCCCTCCCCAGGGGAAGGTTTGGGGAGGCCCTGGCTGAGGATCCCCAGGCAACCCGAGCGGAACCGCTGTGGTTTGTGTTAAATGTGTTCAATCGGCCTCCCCCGGGGCACTGGGGAGAGGTTCATTGGAGTGAAACCTGTCTGGTGGCCTTCAACATGGATTTGGTCAACCCACAGGCTAGATGTAATTTGCAAAATGTAAGCAAATTAATTGAGGTAACCCCAAACCCAGGCAATTGTGGGTTTTTTCCTTTGGATCCCTGTGTTTGCATGTAAAGAATGTGAGTAACAAAAGGGTGTACATATTTATAATTTTTTTATACCTGTTGTAAGACATGAGGGGGCAGCAAAACCCAGTTTTTTATGGTGAACAGATGTATTGTATATTTTGATAACAGCTATTACAGGTTCAGTATTGTGGAAGGTGGGGTGGGGAGGGTAAGCATACACAACATCAGAATTCCATTGCCTCTTTCAAAGAATGTTTGTAATGCAAAAAGAAATGAAATTAAAACTATTTTATAACAACCTTTGTACCTTTCTGTAGCTCCATTATTTACTGTTCAGATTGTAGAAAGCAGTTATTGGCCAGTCTGTACTTGTGCTTTCAATAAATTTCTTCTGTATTCTTCGCTTCTGATTTTCCTATCTTTTTATTGTGCCTATTTTGCTTCTGATTTTTCCTTCTAATGTAATTTCAGCTGCCTCGTTTTACATAACTTTTGATTCCTCCCATCCCTCTGGGCTGGCAGAGTGTTTGTCCCTCTCAGTGTCTCTGTGGGGCGTGGGGTGGTGACAAGGACCTGGCCCCTCACACTGATACTCTGCCTTTGTCACACTCCAACACTTTTTTTACTTCATGTTCCTAAACTTTCCATGTATTCTAGCTAATGTCCATGACATAACCCCCTCTCACCTCACACAAGTCATACTCTGTGCTTTAGATGTGTTGCAGCTCACTGGATGTGCTGCCCTTCCACATCCATGGTCGGATTCCTGCTCCAACTCCTACCTTACTCATGGGTTACTCCCATGTGCAAACCCTGAGCTGTGCTGGGCACACCGGGCTGGCCCTTTGCTCCCTGAAGAGAAGGATCCTTTGCTATTTTCCAAAAGTCCTGGTTTTTGGGTGAGGACCTGAACCCCTGGGCGTTGTTGGGGTGCTGTGGGGCTTCTGCTCCCTTGGGGCAAGGAAGGGAGGGAGTTGGGTGCTTGCAGGGAAAGGACAAAGCAATTTGTAAGAGCCAGGTTGCAACCTGACCTTCCAGAAAGGGGGTTGGAGAACCGGGGGTGTCCCCAGCATCTCCCAACCTGGGCCCGGTGTCTCCGGAGCCTCACGGGGTGGTGGCAAAGCTGCAGCCACCATTCCTCCTGCGCCCTGGGGAAGGTGCGAGGCCTCCAGCAGCGTCCTCTGCACAGCCCTGTCCCCCTCGGACGAGTCAGGAATTGCTAATTAGCTGCCTGGTGCAGTAATTACGGCCTCCCAGCTCTGGCTGCAGGCAAAGCAAATACCGATTGTGGGGTGCGTGCGGGACGGGCTGCGTGGCCATGGAGATGGCGGCAGCTGCCGGGAGTGCCGGAGCCTCCAGTGTCCCCTCCCTGCCTGCCCAGGGCAGGAACGGGGCTGCTCCTGCACCCCAGAGCCAGCCCTGACCTGGGCCGGGGAGGTCCCGGTTCTGCTCCCTGTGACCCTGAATGGAGGCCGGGTGAGGAGGAGGAGGAGGAGGATGAAGCTCCTGGGGCTCCTGTGGGTCCCCAAGCGCTGGGGTGGCGGTGGCTGGGGGGCCACCGGGGGCTGCGGGGATGGCGGTTGCCATGGAAACGCCGGGTCAGAGGCAGCGGGAAGCGGCGAGTGACGCCATCGCTCATCGCATGGAGCCGGGCGGGGTGGGGGCTGTGAGACCCCCACCCAGGACAGCTGTCCCCACCGGCCTCAGCCGTCTCCAGCGGCTCCGTGTCACCTTCTTGGGCCACCTGCACCCAGGTGAGACCCAGGTGAGACGAGGTCACCTGCAGCTGTGACTCTTCCGCTGCCACCGGCCGGTGTTGGACCCCGGTCACCGACCCCTTACCCGGGCAGGTCCCCTCCTGCAGCCCCCGCACCCCGAGCTGCTGCCAGCAATCCTCCCCCTAATCCCCGGGTGGCTTTTCCAGCACCGTGCCAGCGTTATGCTGGATAATCCATATGTTTGCCAGGCAGAGGCTTGGGGATATCCACAGCTAATCCAATTGGCAGTGCCAGTTCGGTGCCACCCTCACTTCACCCCATTTCTGGGGGGGGGGGGGACGACGACACACGAGATACCCCTGCCCTGTACCCTGGGCTGTCCCTGTGCCCAGGGATGGCTCTGTGGGTGGTGGCCACCACACCCCGGGGGTGATGGAGGAGCCGTGACAAAAGGGACCCCCCGTGGGGCTGGGGGAGGCGGTGTCAGGCAGGACACCAAAGGACATCTCCCAGTGTCCCTCCTGTGCTGTGGGCTGCCATCCTCTGCTGTGATGGAGGATGGGGCTCTGCCTCGTGTCACCCGGCCTCGTGGCTGTGCCACTGCTGGTGGTGACGCGTGGGAGCCCACGCGGTGCTGGATCCTGTGTTGCCACGGCGACGTGGTGGAAAACTGCATCGGTGGCATCAGCACGGGAGGATGGTGAGGGGGTCTCAGGGGGTCTCAGTACCCTGGGCCCCTCCATCCCCTCAGCTCTCGCCTGTCCAGAGCAGCCCCCCCCAGACACTGGTGAGCCCCATCCTGCCCCCAGCAGCCCCCCCACCCTGGTGAAGGAGCCCAGCCAGGGAACATCCACATCTTTATTTGCTTTTCATACCACAGCAGTTCCAGCCATTGCCCGACAGACACATTCACAGCCTGCAGACCCCTCCCCAGCCCCTCACTCCTCGGTCCCCAGCCCAGGGCTGCTGCTCCTGGGAATGATGCTGGGCCTCAGTTTCCCCTTTGCAGGCCCCAGCAGTGCCCGGACCCTGGGACCCCACCCCCACCCTCTGCTTCACCCCTGTAGTATTTACAGCCTTCATCTGCCCAGAGCCCCGGGCAAATGCCCCCCTGCAGCCCCCAGCACCATCCCCCCTCATCCTCCCTAACACACCCCAGTGGTGTGGGATGGGGGTCTGTGCTGACCCCTCCCTTGCTATCCTCACATAACCCCCCAGCATCCACAAATCCCTACACAACCATTGTCCCACTGCAGCCCCCTTCCCCTAGAGACCCCTCAATCCAGCCCCCCCAAGCCCTTCAGCACCATTTGCCCACCCCCCCCACCAGACAGTCACTTCCAGAGCCAGAATAAATCAACCCCTCAGACATGTCAGCACCTCTGTTAGAGAGAAAAAAGTCAAAAGTGCCTGGACTGGCTCAACCCTGAGGGCCAGGCAGATCAGAGCCCCCCGAGCACCTCACAGCTGCCTGGGTGGCAGCAGGACCCTGCATGGGGGGGGTCCCACACACATCTCTGCTGGGTTGGTGTGACCGTGCTCTGCCGTGTCCTCTCATCACCCCAAAGACAGCCCCGTCCTGACACCCCCAGCAGAGGGACCCCGGTGTCACAGACCCCTCCTGAGCCAGGGCCAGACACGGGGGAGGCCTCAGTCCTTAAACCTCCTCCCGGCTTGCATCTTCTTGTAGTAGTGCTCCACCTCGCTGTCCGCCTGCCCCTCCCTCTCCGACGGCTTCCTCCGCAGCGTGGACTCGCGGCTAGCTGTGCCCAGCAGCCCCTCGGGGGGGTCCCCGCAGCCCCCCGCCGCCCCCGGGATGGCAGCCAGGCTGCCGTAACGCGGCTCCTCCTGCTCCATGTCGCTGATGGAGGAGCCGGGGGAGACGCCAGCACTCTTGGCCGGGTGGAAGCTGCGGAAATCCTTCCCCATCTCCCCCAGCTCGTAGGCGTCCGGCCCCTCCGGCCCCTTCGGCCCCGACTTCCACTCCCAGGGCCCGTTGCCGGCGGAGAGGTGGACGACGGGGTGGTGGGGAGCGTGGGCATCGATGGTGATGATGCTGGAGCTGTCCCGCTCCGAGGGCGAGCGGTACTGCGAGGAGTCAGAGCTGGTGGAGGACGAGGACGTCTCCGAGTGCTTGGGGGTGACAGAGACCATGCTCTGCTGCTTGGACATGGCGATGACCTGCATCAGGCGCGGGGGGTTGGCCACCCGCTGCGCACCCCCTTTCTCTGCCACCATCACCCACTTGGCCCTCACAGCCGCCCCGCCACTGGCCGTGCTGCCAGCACTCGCCTGGCTCTCCTCGGGGATGTGCACCAGGGGCGAGGTGCCCGCCCGGGGCTGGATGAGGACACGGGGCCCCACGCCCGCCCGCTCGGCCGCCCGCGCCTGCACCGTGGGGTAGAGAGAGGGGGGAACGTCCTCGCCAGCGTCCCCAGCGCCCCGGCCCTGTGTGGGGTCCTCTGCCAGGGTCATGCTCCGGCCCTCCAGGGATTTCTGCTTCCACTCGGTGATGAGCTGCTTGGAGCGGGAGGCATCCACGGGGACGTGGATGGTCATGTGGCGCCGCGCGGGGTCATCCATGGAGGGGGTGTTGACGCGGGGCAGGGTGTTGCTGAAGGTCACCATGTTCTCCTTGCCCATGGGGCTGCGGGGGGCCAGCAGGTCCACGTCCACACTTGCCCGCTTCAGGCTGCCCAGAGAGTTCTTCTCCCGCGGCACCGGCCGCGCCGCCTCCTCCATCTGAGTCTCTGGGTTCAGCTCGTCGGTGCTCACAGACTTGTTCTGGTGGTACACGGAGTCGTGGCCACGCTGGGTCAGTGCCCGCAGCGCGTCCTTGGCCGGCGCCGGCACTGGGACCCTCTCCTTTGGGGCGCGGAAGTTGCCGACGGCGTGAAAAGCCTGTGAGAGGGGGAGCGCAGGGTCAGCGACCACCCTGGGGACCCCTGCCCGCACCTGGGGTGGGGACCAACACCCACCAGGTAGGCGGCGATGCCGGAGCCGATCAGGAATCCCACGTAGACATCGGTGGGGTGGCTGCGGTACTGGGTGATCTGGGTCAGGCCGCAGATGCCGGCAGCAATGGCAAAGGCGAAGACCAGGATGGGCTTGAGGAGTTTGGTGCTGTCCGAGATGATGGAATTGAAATACATCTGGTGACAAGGGGGCAGGAACAGGCTGTTACTCATGGCTGGTGGCACTGGCACCCGCTGCCATCACAGCACCGCAGCCTCCCCTGGTGGAGCTCCTGGTGCTGTGGGGCTGCAGGTGCCAAAGGTACATGTGCCAAAGGTACATGTGCCAAAGGGGAGGGATGGTGCTACCACACGTGTGCCAGGCAGTGCCGGGAACTCACCGACACGTAGACGGCAGCGAAAGCCGAGAGCGTCGCGTGTTGGGAGGGGAACGTCTTCCTGCGGGAAGGGGGGGACAGGAGGGATGGGTTGGGATGGGGCAGGGGGGTGGCATTGAGGCGCAGGGTCTCGCCCTCCACACGTACCTGGCAGAGAGGATGGCGTGCTTGTCAGTGCCTGAGCAGATGTCCTGAGTGATGTAGGGGTTGGCGTCACAGGGGGTGCCCAGCAGCGTGTAGTTGGGTTTGCAGACGGTGAGGAAGAAAGGGGCGTGGTAGCCAGTGGCCAGCTGGATCACATCTGTCACCAGGGCCGTGGCACAGAGCCCAAACACGTGGACACCTGGGGATGGCCAGAGCAGGCCGGCGGGTCAGTCCCTGTCCCACCCAGGGCCCACCCAACCCTGGGGCACCTGCAGGTGTTGGGATAGATCCTGAGCAGTTTCTGGGGTCCGGGCTCATTCCTGAAAATGCACTGGGGGTGCCTTCACGTCCTCCCCAGCCCTGGCCTGGGCGGTGGCACAACGTACCCACAAACCTTACGGTCCGGCGCAGGAAGGAGTTGAAGTTGCAGCCGCCAGCGTTGATGCTGCCTTCGGCCCCGGCACGGCCCTTCAGCCGGGACTGCAGGCAGTAAACCATCCCCTCCCCAACCATGATCTGGGGAGGAACCAGCAGCTCAGGGCATTGCCGGGCCCCCAGCACCCCGGCACGGGGACCCCAGGCCCTGGCTTTACACCCTGGGACGCACCGAGGCGGCGGGCGCGGCGAAGGCCAAGCTGAGCAGCATCAGCAGAGGGATGAGCTCCTCGTTGGTCTCCACGTAGGGCATGGAGAGGGCCCGGTCGTGGCACTGGAAGCCCACCTTGGCTGGCTTGAAGAGGTCCGTCAGCTCCAGGAAATAGAGCGTCACGATGGAGGAGGCCACGATGGGCAACTGGGGGGGCGAGAGTGTCAGGACCCTTGGGCCACCCGGTACCACAGGCACCAGCACTGCGTGGCCCTGATGGAAAGGGGCAAAGACCCCATCCCCTCCGTGCCACGGCAGAACCAGAGCCCAGGGAAAGACCCCCCTGGCTCGGGCCCCCACACCCACCTCCACAAAGTAGAAGCAGGGCAGGAGTGTCATGCTGTCCTTGGGGGCTCTGGCCTTCTCCTTGGGGGGGATCATGGTCCTGGGCTAGGTGCCAGGGGCCCTACAAGGGACACCAGCATCACCCCCAGTTCTTGGGGGGCCAGGCAGCCCCAGGCTCACTCCCCCTGCCCCCCCCTGCAGGTGCCCACCAGGGAGAAGATGTCAGTCCCCAGGGGCTGGTCCCACCAGGACCGCCATGGGCTCAGTCGGGACGGGACGGGGGTGTCACAGTATCCCGCCCAGGAGACTCCCAGCACCCGGGGGGGGGTCCGGCCGAGCCGGGGGCTGTGACAACAGGTGGGGCGGAGGCTCGGCTGTCGCGACAAGCGGCCGCTACCGCGACTGGCGGCGAGGCTGCTGCGGAGGGCGTGGGGAGGGGGTGTGCCGCCCGCAGAGCCGAGCCAAGGATGGGGGGACCCCGGGAACGCCCCCGGGCCCAGGCCCTGAAACTGCTACCGAGCCCGGCTGCAAAAAGGAGGTGGGGGGGCACACGCAGGGATAATGGGGATGGAGCAAAGGGGGCAATAGCGGGAGGGGCAGTAACGGGGAGGTATTAACGGAGGTTATTAACGGGGGAGGAAACAAGGAGCAGGAGGGGGATCCCACGGCGGGGGATGGGGACCGGGGGGTGGGCGCTCCCGGCCGTGCCGCAGCCGCGGGCGGGGGTCGGGCCGGGGCGGGGAGGGGAAAGCGTCCCTTTGTGCAGCCCGCGGCCGCCCTCCCGCCCCCCACTCACCTCTGCTGCGGCCGGAGCGGGGCCGGGGGCGGCGGGGGAGGCGGCAGGGGATCGGCGGGGCTCCCCGGAGCCGGGATGCTCTTGGCTCGGCCGAGCGCGGGGAGCGGCGGCTTCCTCCGCCCCCACCACCTCCTCCTCCGCCCCCTCGTCCCCACCACCCCCAGCTCCGCCCCTCTCGGATCCCCACCGGGGCTCTAAGCCCCCCGCCGGGCCCGGGAATGGAGGTCTGGGGGGTCGGGGGCGAGACAAAGGGCCGGGCGGGGCCAGAGGCAGAGAGCAGGACCGCCCCCCCCGCCCTGCTCTGCACCCCCTAAAGCTGCTCCGCACCCTGGGCTCTGCACTGGGGGGTCCCAGGGCTCCGTCCCACCCCTCGCCGGGACTCTGTACTTCTCCGGGTCAGCCCTTTCCCCCCGTGTGCTGCGGGGAGTGGGGATCACGCCCCGGGGACCCTCCTGCCCCGCAGAGCCCCCTCCCTCCCCGGTTGACCCGGGGGCTACCAAAAGTCAACGTCCCCAAACTCAGGGGTGCGTGCAGCTCCCTTTGCCCCCTGGGGACTACGGACTCTCTTGATGGAGGATGAAGCCCCCCGCCCTGTCCTCCTGCACCCTGGCTGCCCCACGCTTGCCGTGGTGCCCAGACCCAACCAAGCCGGAGCTCCTACCCTGTGCCCCCCTGTCTCCCCCTGACCACCCCAGCCCCCACCGCCCACCCACTCGCGTTCCTTCCAGGCTCTGCACACCCCCCGCCACGGCACCGGCCTTGCCCTTGTTCCATTTTTGACCCTAAGTGAACAGAAATCTCCTGGCGTATTTAACGTCTAAATCCTGAATCCCTGGAAGCTGCCATTAAGCCGCTCTCCCTGCAGACCCCCCCACTCCGGGTTGAGCCGGGCTCGGCCGCCTCTAGAGCTGGCCGTGTCACGACACCATGTCGCGACGCTCCAACCTCATGGTCTGACCCCGTCCGCCATGTGCTACCCGAGGCAGGGCAGGATGTTGAAGCCCCTCACAGGGGATCCCCCCCGCTCCGGGAACCTCCAGAATCCGCCTGGCCTGTGTCCGCGGCCGGGGTCGGGGGGTCCTTGGGGCGGGGGGTTGATGGCGGGGGGGCTGGGGTCTACCCAGCCGGACAAAGGGACCCGGCGGAGCGGGAGGAGGAGGAGGAGAAAGGGGAGGAGAAGGCGGGTGGGATCCAGCCGCTGGCCCCGGCCCGGCCGCTGCTCGGCGAGGCCCGAGGCAGGGTGAGGGGCTCTGGGGACGAGCCTGGGCTGGGGGGGACGGGCGGCTCCGGAGCTCGGGGATGCGCCGGGATGGGGGGCGAGCCGAGGCGGTGGCTCCGCTTAGTGGCACCGGGGAGAAAGGCAGAGAGGAGCGGGGCTGCCACCGCCATCACCGACACCGCCATCTCCACCACCGCTGCCGCCAGCCCTCACAGGAGCTCCTTAGGGCAGAGAGCCCCCCTGTGGACACCCCCCAAGGCGCTGGTGGTCCCGACCCCACTGTCCTCGCCCTCGCCAGCCTCCAGGACCAACTCACGGGAGATGCTCAGGTCGAATCCACAACCCTGGGCACCCACCGAGCTCCCCAGCACCCACAATACACACCACCCCCCCTCCCCAGGCAGCCGGGCGGGGGTCCCTGGTCCGGGGGGCTGGGACCAGGCCCAGGCGCTGCCGCATGTGCCGGAGCCTTCGCGCATCAGGAGCCAAACCGCAAACAACAGCCCAGAAATCCCCGGCAGCGGGTGCCAGGTTCGGCAGCTGGGACGGGCTGTTTCCTCCCTCCCGCGCTGTTTGCGCTGGGAACTCTTGACCCCTTTTATAAAACACTCGGCCCACGCCACGGAAACATCCCCCCCCCTCCCCTCCGCCTTCCTGCCCTGCCGCCGCCCCAAAGCTGGACTTAAAAACCAGCCCGAGCCCCGCCGAGCAGCATCCGCCCCGCAGACCCCGCACCCTGCGGCACCTCCGGGCTCCACCTCGGCCATGGGGCCAAGTCCCACTCCGGTCCTTGTCCTCGCTCTGCTGCTGGGGGCTACAGTGAATGGTGAGTGCACCCACACCCCCTGCGACCCCTGAGGGGGCAGACTGGGCAGCGATGTCCCCAGCACGGGGTGGGGGTCCTGCCCCCCCCGATTCTGTAGCCAAGTGCTGCCACAGCCCACTGGGGGTGTACAGGGACACCAGGAAGGGACTGCTGGGGGTCCCGGCCTGGCTGACCCATCCTCTCTCCCACCTGCACCAGGGCAGCCCCGGGGCCGGATCCTGGGGGGCTCAGAGGCCAAGCCCCACCTGCGGCCATACATGGCCTCGCTGCAGCTGGATGGGAGGCACATCTGTGGGGGCTTCCTGATCGCTGAGCAGTGGGTGCTGAGCGCTGCCCACTGCACCGAGGAGACGTGAGTGATGGGGAGGGGGTCAGCGTGGGGGCTGCTCCCTGCTGGGGGGGGATGGGGGGAGGCTGCTGGCCTCAGGCCAAATCCTGGTCCATAGCCCAGACCTCAGCGTGGAAGCACCAGGACTCTGCTCCCACCTGCAGTGACCCCTAGGAGCTGTGGCAGCCCTGGGAGGCAGAACCCCTGCTCCACATGCTGTCTCTTTTCCAGGGATGGCAAAGCCTTCCAGGTCCTCCTGGGTGCCCACTCTCTCACACAGCCAGAGCCCCACAAACGCCTCTACCGGGTGCGCACCCAGATCCCCCACCCCGGCAGCAACATCCACAACAACAAGGACGACCTCCTGCTCCTACAGGTGGGCTGGGGGCTGCCAGGACCCTCCTCCTGCCCCACCAGGCATGGACCCTCGGGACCCTGTGGGTGGGGTCACTGACTGAAACCCTCAAGGCCGGGCTGGGACTGCTCGGTCCCCCTTGCCCTGTCCTGTGGGACCATCCCCTTTTCCCCCACCAAAGACTTTTGGGTGCTATCCAAGTGCCTCCTTCCTGCACTTTCCCCACCATCCTTGTGGCTCACTCAGGCTGCGTCCTGGGAGCTGCAGGTGGAGCATGAAGCCCCGGGGCTGGGCTCCCCATGGACACCTGGGCCCAGGTCCCATTGACCCGGATCCCCTTTTGCTTCGTGGCAGCTGGAGGAGAAAGCGGAGCTGAACGAGCACGTGCGGGTGCTGCCGTTCCAGCGGGAGGACCGGGACGTGGCCGCTGACACCGTGTGCGACGTGGCGGGCTGGGGCACCATCAGCCACAGCGGCCGCCGGCCCGATAAACTCTACCAAGTGGAGCGGCCGGTGATCAGCCGCGACGTCTGCAACCACCGAACCCTCCACGACGGCACCATCACCGAGAAGATGATGTGCACCGACTCCCGCAGGAAGGACAGCTGCAAGGTACCGCCGCGGCCGCACCCGGGAACGGTGCGGGGGCTGGGAGCGGGGCGGATCCCCGCAGCCTGGGAGAGGTGATGGGGCTGCAGGGACCCCCCAGCTCGGGGGCTGGGGACTGGGCAGTGACCCCCCCCCCGCAGTGCTGCTGACTCCAGATCCCACAGGGTGATTCCGGCGGTCCCCTGGTCTGCGGGGGGGTGGCCGAGGGGGTGGTCACAGCTGGAGCCCGCGTCTGCGGAAACTACAGGAAGCCGGCAATCTACACCCGCATCGCCCCCTACGCCGCCTGGATCGACAGTGTCATGGCCGCCGCTGCTGCTGGGGAGGGGGACGCTCCCTGAGACACCCCCACGGGTGTCCACGCCACAGCTTGCTGCTGCCAGCATGGGCAGAGAGCCTGCACTGCTGCTGGGGGACTGGGGACTCGCAGAGCATCCCCCTGTGTGGGGAGGAGGGTGGGCCAGGGGACCACCAGGAAAAAAAAAAGGGCAGGGGGTCCCCGGTCAAGCACGGGGCCCAGCCAGGGGGTCACAGCCCCCCTTTAGCTGGTGCAGGCCAGAGGCTTTGCTGAACGCTGCCCAACCACTGCCACGACTGCACTGCAATAAAGCCACGAATATTCCTGCAGAGCTGCTGGGGCTGGAGGGGGTTTGTGGGACCCCCTGCTTGGGGGGGCTGCAGGCAGTACTGGGGGGAAGGGGGGAGAGATGCAGAGGCTGAGCCAAATCCCCTCCTTTGTGTTGACTGGATGCTGAGAGCCCCCCCCATACTCACTTGGTACCAGTGTGGGGCACTCGGGGGGCAGGTGGATCCCACCGACCCCTCAGCACCCCCTCCACACCCCACTGTGTGTACCCCATGGCCAAACAGCCCCGTGCCTCAGGGGCCACATCCTGCAGGCCTGCGGGGTGCAGAGCTCCACCCTCCTGCCCCAGCCCTGGCCAGGCCCTGGGTGACAACAGCCAAGATTTTGTACAAAACAAAGAAACTTTTATTTACAAAACCGCTGCTGGTTCAGTGAGATCTGAGCAGGGGTTTGCTCCACACTCCCATCCCAGGAGGGGACAGTTCTGCTCAAACCCAGCCCGGGGTGAGGGTGAAGACTCCCTCCCTCCCAGGGGAGTTTAGGGGAAGGAGCTGGTATTTGGTCCCCATTTGCCAGGGATGTTGCTGACCCACAGCCCCCCCATCACCACCCCCTCCCCAGGCAAGGGCTGAGCTGGTAGCTCAGCCTGGGGACACCAGGGCACCCGGGGACACCAGGTGAGTGCCCTCCCCAAGGCAGTGATGGAAAAGCCTTCTGGCTCTTCCTTGTCAAGACCTCTCCCTCCCCTCTCCCTGGCAGAAAGATCCCTGCAGGCAGCAGCTGCTGTCCCTTTGTCCCACACACCTCCAGGGCAGGCGGGTGGTCAGGGGGGGCTCAGGAGTAGCTGAGGGGCATCCTCCTCCACAGCCCCCCACAGAGGCAGTTCTTGATCCAGCGCTGCTCCCACTGCTTCACTGCTGTCACCTTGTTGGGTGACTTCAGCATGGTGACACAACCACACCTGGAAAGGAGCAGAGAGGTGGCACCAGGCCCAGGGGACAGGAGGCCAGGACAAAGCCAGCAGGGCTGGGGTGTCTGCACGGGATCAGGGGAGGCTGAGGTGGAAATTTCACCATCTGCAGGTGATGTTTGTGAGGGTTAAAAGCAGCTCAAACCCTGCCAGCAATTATCTGAAGGGAGGAGGTTATCTGGAACAGAGGCTGCCTCAAGGCAACAGCCCCCAGTAGCTCTTTATACATCAAACAGCAGACAATCACCTTGTAAAAATGATCTGCTACAGAGACTATTAAAACCAGTAATTAAAGCTAATTCAAACACATGATCAGATGCCTGTTTGCTCCCCACACCATTATTTTGAAAGCCAGGCTCTTTGGTGGGGGTGGATGAAGGGGGCAGCACAAGGGCACTTGAAGCAGCATTTCCTCCTGCAGACACAGTGAAGGTGAAATGCTACCAGGACTCTGGCTGGGAGGGGAAATGAGACTGAAAGAGCTTCTAAGCAACTAAAGAAAGGTTTGAGTGTCTGCCCAGACCTCCCCTGTGCAGGAGAGGCTGCTCCCTCAGCACTCACCTGGTGCAGGACTTGCACTCCTCTGTTGGATATGCCCCGAGGTGAAGCCGCCTCAGGTGGTCGATTTTGGGCTGTCCAGGGGCCCTGGTAGGAAGAAGAACAGGAACTTTTCTAGAATGTCACTTTCTAAAAGCTGTTTCCAGGACAGCAAACTGCACTTCAGTGGCTACCAGGACAGAGGCTTTGACTGCCTGGGCCAGAGTGCCATGGGGATGGAGGCCACACACACTGCCATGGGTCTGATCACAAACTCTTGGGTATTTCCCCTCCATTTGACACCTCTTTTCAGCACTTCATTCTCTCAGCCCACTGCAAGTTAAGAAATCAATTCAAGCAGAGAGAACAAACTGCTCTTGGGCAACACCAGCATGTGCATGAGCCAAAAGCCATGGCTGCCCCCGAGCCCACTGACCCCTCAGAGCTGGAAAGAGACCCCAAAGCCCCCCCCTCACCACACTGGTTGGTTGGGGGCTCTGCACCTGACAAAGGCATCAAACTGTGAGGACACTGTGTGACCAACGAGCCCGGGAGCTTTCCCAAACTGCAGCCTGACGAGCTGCTTGTTCTGCAGCTTGCTGATAATGCCATCGTTGATGGGCAGCCAGTCAATGTTGGGAATGAGCAACTGGCTGGGCAGGAGACAACATTCATCTATCAGGGTGTCATCTGGCTCAGTTATGTGATTTTCCTCACGACCTATACGGAAAACAAAGCAGAGAGAGAACCAGCGTGATCTTTAAACTTTTCCTTTCAAGACTGAAAGAGCTGCATGTGGTTTCCTCCTCCACCCGCCAACCCAGCACAGAAAACAATACCCCTGGCAGCTCACTTGCCCTTCCCCAGCACACAGACCCACTCACAAGTCATTCCCAACAATTACTCGTTCCCCCCACCATCCCCAGCAAGGAGGATCCTTTTGTTCAGGGCAAACACTCACAGCAGAGCCAGAGCTTGGTGAGGAGCCTGAAAAGGAGGGACATGCTGTCCTGGGTGTCAGAGGTGGCTGTGTAGACGGGCAGGCAGCTGGGCTTCAGCAGCCCCCAGATACGGATCACCACCATCAGCTCCCTGAACATTCCCAGGGAGGCTCCATCCCGCAGGAAGCTGTGCCCAGGGCGCACGGGAGAGCCCTGAGGGAAAATCAAGGGGGAGTGGGATGAGCAGGCAGCCAGCTGAGACCACCACAGCCCCAGGTTCAGACAGCTCCTGAGCTCTCACCTGGTTGGGAAGGCTGGCCAGCAGGTAGAGCACAAAATCTCCCACCCACTGGATGAGCTGCTGCAGCGATTGCAAGGTGGTCATCTCCAGGACAAACTCCTCTGTCTTCAGGTTAATCATCACTTTGTCAATGTCTGAAACAGAAGCAAGACAACTCTTGGCTCAGGAAGATAAGATCCCAACCTCACCCCCTGTCCCCGTGGTGCCAAGGGAGGTCACCCTCCTCTTCCTCAAACCCAGGGAGTCACCGTGAAGCCATGGCACTTTACAAAGAACTAACAGGGGAAGGGTCTGACACAAAACACCCAGAAATCAGTGCCTGATGTGATGAGCAGCCAGTACCTATGTCTGTGATCTTGGAGCAGATCTCGGTGAGCCGGTCCCCGGGACTCTTGTCCGGGGTGTTGAGGAAGTGTGGGCGCAGCAGAGACTTCAGGGTGCAGCTGATGGCAATGAGGAAGAGCTTGGCATGGTAATCACACACCCGGGCAATGGTGCTGGAGGAGAGCTTGCAGAGAGAAGCCTTCATGGCCACGATGCGTGTGGAGAGGACCTGAGCAACAGAGGCACCAGGAGCAGTGCAGAAGTAAAGGCAGAATTAGAATAAGCTCATTAATGCAAGCTGCTTTCTTCTCTACTCTGTTTCTGCCACATGAATGACAGGAACAGTGAATGCTGCTCTGCACAGGCACAAATGGTGCTGCTGTGCCCAGGATCTCTGCCAAAAATAGACTCCACCACCTCACCACGAGGTTTCAGCAGGTAGAGACCCATTAATGTCAGTGAAAATGGAACCTACTTAAAGAGAGGTTCCTCCCACACCAAGGACTGCCCAGAGACAGCCCAGCCAGGCAGTGGGAGCTGTCTGTCCCTGTCCCCATCCCTGTCCCCAGGGACCTGCAGCCCCTCTGACCTGCTGCAGGGCCGCGTTCTGCCTCATGTACTCTTCGTGCAGCTTCTCCACCAGGTTCTGGACCATGTTGGGTTGGACGTGGAGCAGGATGTCCCACCAGTCGTAGCCAGTGACCATGCAGTACTCCAGCAGGAACAGCAAGTGACGGAGGGACATGTTCATGTCCAGCACGTGGCCCATGGAGGGGGAGATGCGGAGCATGCTCAGCTGAATGGGAGGAGGCAAAGGAAAATCCCTGTCAAGAACCAGACTGAAAACATTCTGCAAAGCTGGAACAGGGCACAGGGCCAACTGCAGCCCACTCCTGACCCAAAGACACAGCTCCAGCAGTAAAGGGATACATCCCTACTTGTTTAACGCGGATCACACAGCTGGAAGTAACATTCCCTGCATTTTTCTGAGTGATCCATCACCTCCTAGAGAGAACCTGAACAACTCACAACCCCCCACAACAGAACATAATACCTTCCCGTGACTGTCGATGCCAGCCAAGGCCAGAGAGGTCCAGGAGAGCTGCATGGCTTTGAAGTGCACCAGGGGAGCAGCAGTTCTCTGCCTTTTGATGGTCTGCTCGTCCACGGGGCGCTGGGAGGAGGAGCTGTAGAAGATAGCCATCATCTGCAGGGACAGGCGGTGAACGATGTGGACACTGCCATCATGGAACGCCAGAGCCAGACCTGGGAGAGCAGAGAACTGAGGCTGAGCAAGGGACACCTCCTGGGACACATCTCCACCACCAAAAGCCCACGGGGCAACCAGGCAGCACCCAAAAGGTCACGGGCACACTTGTACCCTGAAGCCACGCAGTGTGTCACAGAGGGAACACCTCCCTCCACGGAAAAAACGTAGGGGATGGCCAGGGAGAGGCCATCTCTGGCAAAGTTTTCCACTCAGCATTTCCATACAGTTTGTTCTCAATTCGTGCTGCAGCTGCAGCTCAGCAGGTCCTTACCCAACCCGGGGAAGAACTTGGTGTCATTGGCCACCTTCAGGTCAGTGTTGGTCAGGGAGATGGGCAGCTTGGGCAGCGCTACGGCCGACACCCGCTCCAGGTCGTTGGTGGCAGAGAGGATCCTCCACTTCAGGATCATGGGCTGCTTGTCTCCAACTTGGAGTAGGAAGTAAATAAGTGAGAAACCTCTCCACAAATTGATCAGAAAACACACTCACTCACTCCTCAAGTTCTGCCCCTGCTCCCGACCAAGCACTGATCAGGTACTCATCCCACCAGCCCTGTTTATTTCTCTCTTATTTCCCTGCTATTTTGTTCTGATCTCAGCAACTGCAGAAACAACAAACTCTTTTGCCAAGTCTCTTTTGATGGAAGACTCTGCTGCTGGTGAGATTAAAAAATCCCGATGTATACTAATCCTTCTGCATTTCCCTGGAACAAACTGCATTATTTCATTTGGTTCTAGCTGAAGTAAGGTGGGAAATCGTGCAGCCCGGGGAGCTCGATGAAACCAGCTCTGCTGCACCATCTTTTTGCTTTGGAAGGCTCAGCTCGCCCTGCTCCCAGTGGGAAGAGTGGCTGCACAGCATGGCAGAGAAAATGGCTTTTATTGAGTGAAAGTAACAATCAAAACACTTCCTGGAAACCTGCAATTTGTTGCCTAAGACACAAACAGAATAGAGCACGAGACCGAGAACACCTGAAAAGTAAATACAGCATTCTAGATTATGCTATACATGCAACAACACATCTGAGAACCTGTCTTGCATTTTCACTTAGACCTGGCTCCTGTTTTGCCAACTATCAGGAGCAGAAACTCACCCACAGGGGAGATTTGCTGGAAGATGTTATTGACTGGCAAGCCCTCTTTCCGCAGGGACCAGCACTCCACGATGCTGCTGTTTTGGTTGGAAGCACAAAGCAGCACCTGCAGAACAGAAACCTGTACTGTGACACCAAACCTGACAACCACCCCATTGCATTTCCCTCCCTCCTCCATTTTGAGGCTCCTTCTGCTAATTATTGCCCAACTCCTTAGTCTCAGCTAGAAGAAGAGGCAGAGCTTCTTCCTGAACAACCTCATCTCTTACAGCCTGATGTCACTCAGGTGAACTAAACCTAAAGGGCAGGAACTGACAGGGCTCCAAAGTGAGAGCAGAATCTGCCTTCTCCATCCTGGCAGGAGAAGGGAGGTCAGGCTGCATGGAGTCACTTAATACAGAGTGGGATTATCAGCAAATAGAGCTATGCTACTAAATTAAGACAGACCCAGAGCTCCAAGTGTTCTGGAGAGAGCTGCTTTCAATCTGAGAGCCACAGATGAAAGGCTTCACCTCCCTGAGCCTGCTGGCAGCTTGCAGAGCTCCCCTGACAGCCCCTGCCAGAGCTGGGAAACAAACAAAGTGTAATCAGCCTAAAGAAGGACAGGGCTTTTCAGGCTGCTTTTCCACGAACCAGGGCTCAGCTAGGACACCCCCATCCCTCCTAGGCGCTGCCTGTGTGCCAGCTGGACTCGTGGCACCCCCAGAACCAGCAGCCAGGAAGACCCAGGGCATTGCAGGACACGAGTGTTCACCTCCAGAGCTCTGGGGAAGCAGAGAGGCTGCAGGCTCCTCCCTCACCTGCTCGGACATGTCCCGTGCCAGGAATTTGAGGTGGGTGATTGCTGGGTACTTGTCCTTGCGGGCAGGGTCTGTGGTGCAGCGCATGAAGAGGGAGGGCAGGATCTCGGTGTCGATTTTGCACTTCTCGTTCACCACGCTGACACAGACTTTGTAGAACTGGACCGGGGAGGTGCTGCTGCCATCGGACGTGGCCACCACGATGTTCCCCCCACCCGTGAAGGCCACGTCTGCCAGGGCCACGCGGCAGCGCAGGCGGCAGAGGCTCTCGGTGGAGGTCAGGACCTGCCCGTTGGGCTTGAGGAGGGAGACGGTGACCAGCCCGCTGATGGTGACAGCGATCCAGCCCTCCATGGGCTTCCCCCCAAACAGCGTCAGCGACGGGGAGAACTTCACCCGGGAGAACTTCTCCCCAAAGTTGGATGCTCCAGACTGTGGGTGAAGATCAACAGCAACAGGAGAGGTGTGTGGTGCTCCTGGGCCCCAGCTCACCCACCCCAGCCCTCCCACTGACCTCCCCTCTCCCTTCCTGAGGCCAAACCCAGCTCTGACCCCGACCCCCTGTGCCTCGGGCTCTCCAGCCCCAAAGAGAGAGCAAGGCTCCTCTTGGGGGCACACTCCAAGAGTTAACATTTTAAAAAATAATCTAAGTAGGGAACTTGGACTTGGTAAAGTTTCTCCTTTTGGGTCTGACAGAATTGGACATTTCTAAACAAGTAGCTTAGCTCCTGTTCCCAAAACCCTGCATCAAACCCATCCATCTTTTATCTCCATCTTACGGCCAAGGAAATGGAAGCACCAGGCTAAGGACACAGTTAAAGTGTCGAAAGAAAGGAGGGATCCTTCCCCTGCTGAAATCCAGCAGGAAGGAGGAAGCTGACTGGAAAAATTCCCCTACTCGACTTGCCCCAGGAGCCCAGAGCAGAACCACAGCCAGGGGTTTCCCCAGCCCTCTGTTAGCAGGCTGAGCCAGCCTTCCTGGGACAAACCTTCTCCACGTGCAGTGCCAGCTTCACGCCGTTGTGCAGCCAGGACAGGGCCACCACCGGGTCCCCTTCCACCACGCTGCCCACCGTGTTCTCCCAGCTGTTGGCCAGGTGGTCAGTCATGCTCCAGCACTTGATGTGTCCATCTGCATCTGCTGAGAGCAGCCGGGAGCCTACGGCACCGGCACCGTGTCAGAACCAGGGGGACAGCCACAAATCCACCAGGACATCAAACCCCGTCAGCACAGCTCCAAGGGAGACAACTCATGGTGACAGGAAATCTCCCTTCCTCCCTCCCTCCCCATGAGGATTTGTTTTGGGAAACACAGACATAGGGACAGCGGGACACAGGGGTAGGGAGAGGGGCTCCAAGCTCACCTGATTGATCCCATTCCAAGCATGTGATGACCTCTGTGTGGCCAGAGTTGACAGAATAGACATCCCAGGGATGCTCAGTGTCTATGATGTGGACCATGTGGGTGAGATCTACAGGAAAAGAGAAGTGAATCCCTGTCCCTTGTTACTCCGCTCGTGCTTCTAAACCCACAGGGCCTCAGAGGATGCCGGGGAAGACACAAAATGGTTTTTTTCCACTGAGCAGTTTTAGGAAGGGAAACAACTGTGCTGGGGCTCTCAGGTGAGGTACCAGACAGCAGGGCAGAGCTTGCCCTGGGCTGGCAGTGAGAACCACTCCCCAGCAAGCTTAATATCCCCCAAAACCACAGGAATGGAGGGAAAAGAGAGGGCTCAGTGCTGGTGAGAGGTTCCTGTGCCAAGGCAGAGCACAGGGCACCAGCGGCTCCCCAGGGCAGGACTCCCCCAGCCGCCCCCCAACCCACCGAACCTTTCTCCTCCTCGTTCCGGAGGTCGGTGGTGAAGGCGATGAGGTTTCGGCAGGACCAGGCGCACACCAAGGGGATGGAAGGGCAGTGGTTGCTCTTCGGCTTTTTCTCCCACTCGCAGACGTAGGCCAAGTCCATGGCCGGACCCGGGACCCCGCGGGGCGCCCGTTCCTCCCCGGCAGCACCGGCAGCTCACGGGCGGCAGAGGCCGAGCCCGCGGCGGGGAAAGGGCCTCACGCCGGGGGTGCAGGGACACAGGGCCGGGTCCCTCACGGGGCGATGAGGGAGCGGGTAACGGCCCCTGGGGACGGGGGTGCCCGAGCCCCCCAACAAGGAATGGGGTTCGGGAGGAGGGTCCCGGTTCCTCGCCCCGTCGGGCTGCTCCCCGCCCCGCAGTCAGGCACCGGCACGGGCAGCCCGGGCAGGGCGGGGAGGGATGGTGCCACTCAGCGTGTCTCTCATTTGCATGAACGCTTACCCACAAACACAGCGGCGGAAAGAGTTTGGGAGAATTTGGGGGAAAATTGTGGCAAAATCGCAGCGGCGAGATGGTTCCAGGTGGGGATTCTTTGGGGGAGCTCATAGTGCGTTAACCTACACAGGGAAGTGCGCTCACCCTATCTCGGCTATCATTTTATTGTAGGATGTTATATACCTGCGGGGTAGCAGCGTAGCTCGTGCTCGCTTCGGCAGCACATATACTAAAATTGGAACGATACAGAGAAGATTAGCATGGCCCCTGCGCAAGGATGACACGCAAATTCGTGAAGCGTTCCATATTTTTTTCTCCCACCTCCTTCTCCAGGCCGTGCTCTGGAGACGCCTCCCACCCCTCCCATGCCCGCCCGATCCCTCCGAGCCCGTTCCCCCTCCCCAAACACAGACACAGGCAGCGCTGGGGAGCACCGTGCTTTATTGTTCTATCAAGACAAGCACAGGAGGCACGAGGAGGGGTCCCCCTGCCCCTGGGGGTCCCCTCCCTTGGTGGCAGTTGGTGTCTTCACGCAACCCCGCAAAGACCTTCCCAGGAGCAGGGGGTGCAGCTGCAGCAGGCTGAGACACAGCTCCCCAGCGACCCCCTGCATGCAGCCCTTGACGTGTGCTGGGGACACAGGGAGCCCCTTAAACTGCCCCCCCGGCAGCCGCAGGGTCCAGCACACACACACACACACACACACACAACATATTTACACACACTTTAAAAAACACAGGCTATGTTACATTTAAAAACACCTCACGCGGTGCAGGCAGTGTTGCAGGGAACGGGGTGTAGCCAAAATGCTGGCAGGTGAGAGCACCCAGGAGCCTGCACCCTGCCCGAAGGGGCCGAGACCCCCACGCATCACCCCAGGGTGGGCGCAGAGCCGGACGCAGCCTGGGAACGCGCCAGCCCTGGGGCTCTTCCGCTGCTTCAGCGTTTGCTCAGCAGCTGCCAGGAGCTGTTTCACCGCAGAAAAATCTGGACTGAAATCACCCCAGGAGCGTCGGTGGGTTTGGCCCAGCCCGATTATTTTTAAAAGCACCCGGGTTATAAATAGACACACAAACAGTTCCAGGGAGAGCAGCTCCAGCCGGGACACAGAGCTGAACCCCAGGGACAGGGCAAGCAGCAGATGGGCACCTGCTTCACCCCTGAGTCACAGCATTGCACCCCAACACCTGCTCCTGGAGGGGGGGCGAAAAGGATGAGCCCCCCAGGGAGGCTGCGAGGGGCTGGGGGCAGGTGGAGGAAGTAAGGAGCAGGCAGGATCTTGGGGCATCAGCTCATCTGCTCCAGGTAGTCTGAGAGCAGGAGCTCGGGGGGCAGGAAGACGTGGTGTTTGTTGCTCACTTTCATTTGACGTTTCCCTTCGATGTTGGAACCTGGGGGCCAAAGGGAGCAGTTAGCAATGGCCCTGTCCCCCCACGGATTCCAAACACTGTGTCCCCAGCCCTGCTGCCTCCCCTCCTCCCCTGTGCTCTGTGCCCCCGTCCCCTCTGCACACCCCTGCTCGCACCCCAGGCTCAACATCATTAGTGCTCTCGTGCTGTTTTCGACAACCAGCTGCTAATGAAACGCTCAGCAGCAAAGCCTCCTCCACAGGGACAGAGCCCACTGCCTCTCCTCCCCTTCCTTGGCAACAAAACCTTCCAGGGAAACCCATGGGCATGGTGTGGCCTCGGCTGCTCCGTGTGGGAGGAGGCAGCAGCTGCAGGGGTTGGAGCCCCACGAGCAGCCTCGTGCTTTGAGACATCCAGACCCAAAACCAAGAGGAGAAATGGCTGTGAATGGGACACCCTGCAGGCAGAGCAGGGCCTGGCCATCACCCTGGCTGCTGGGTTTCATCCCTGGCCACCCAACACCCAAGCTGGTTATCTGTGAGCTGCAGCACAAGGTGGGGCTGGGGGAAGGAAGAAGCCGAGCTGGAGAGCAGAGATAGTGAGGGAGAGAAGGGAAAATCAACAACCACCCCCAAAAACAACCAAACAAACAACCAAACAAGCAACCAAACAAATCACCAAACAAACCAAACAAACAGGAGGCTCTTACTGGCAGAGATGAGGTCCATGTACTGGCAGAGCGCGTGGAGCAGGAGCCGCTCAAAGCTGGGGGAAGATGGGGACAGAGTTAGGGCTCAGGGAAGGCCACACATGGGGTGCACACAGTGGGGACCCCACTCCCCTGGGGGGCAGATACCTGTTGTCCATCAGCGCGGTGTAGACGGAGCGAGGGGTGACAGAGAAGAAAGCCAGGAGCTCCTCCTCCAGACCCTCCAGTGTCCCCTGCAAGGAGAGGGCTGGGGCTGTCAGCAAGGGGGGCAGCGCTGGACCCCCCCAGACTGGGAGAAAGCAGGGAGCCAGGCAGGGGGAGATAGGCACAGCCCTCCAACTCCACACAGCTCCGTGCTCCCCGCAGTGCCCGTGTTCTGCCTTGAGGAGCTGCTGCCCCAGGAACACCATCTGCTTGTGGGACAGCTCTGGAAAGGGGACATGTCCCCTTCTCCACCCTTCAAGGTGGGGAAGAACCCATCCCCTGCCAGCCCTGCCCTTGGAGTGCCAAGGAACACCTCGTGCCACGCAGCTCCTTCTCTCCCAACAGGACACGCTCAGCTCTGTGCAGCTCCCCGGAGCACCGTGACCCCCGGGACAAGCAGCAGAACTGAGTCTCATTTGAGAACAAACTGAGCAGAAGCCAGTGGGCAAGAAGAGCCTGGGCTGCTTTAAGAGACTAATTAGAACCAGGAAAACAAACAGAGCAGGAAAACAGCCCCGTTGCAAGGAGGGGGCAGGGAGCCAGGCACCCCTGGGGCCAGCAGCCCAGCACGTGGCAGCTCAGGTCCCCGAGCCAGGTGGTACCAGGATGTGCTGGCTTCCCTGTTCATCAGTTTATGCAGTTTGATCCCTTTCAAAACACACTGAAATTCTGCCCAAATAGCCTCATGCAGGCTGTCATGCAAAGGCTCCTCTGCTACCCCTGTGGGTGAACACGCTGGGTTACCCATCACCTGCTGTACACCCAGCAGAGATGGGGACACAACCAGGCAGAGGTGTCCTGTAACTACCAGAAAAATCTGAACTGAGGCAGGAGAAGCCGTGCACAGAGGGAGCAGAATGTCTGTCTGCAGTCAGCCCCAGCTGCAGAGCTCAAACGGGAACTGGAGCACATTCCCCAGCAGCTCATCTGAAATTCAGCCCTTGTCCAGCTCTGAGGTCAAGGCAGCCTGTGGGACATGGCCAGAGCCCTGCCCACTCCCCAGAGCCCCCCCCAGCTCACCATGGGGATCCGGCCCCGCTTCAGGGTAGCACGGAGGCGGCGGCTGATGCGCTGGAAACACTCCTGGGGGGTGTCTGTGGGGTGCTCTGCAGCTGGGGAGGGGACAGAAGGGCACAGATCACATCCCTGCACAGCAGTACCTCTCAGAAGAACCCCAATGTCCCCCCAGCACCCCAGCTGCCTCCCCCTGTGCTCCTGCATCTGCACAGAATCACCCTGGGAGCATCACCACCCTCCCCAGCCAAGGAGGGTGTTGGAGATTTGGGGGTCTGTGCCCATCACCCCAGCCATTCCCAACCCCCACCAACTTTCCTGGGTTCATGGAAGGGGGGGGGTCTGCTGGGCATAATCCCCCCTGGCTGCAGCATCTGAGGGGTTGCCTCCATCAGCCCCCTGGCTGCACCGGGGGAGGTGCAGGATGCCCTGCGGAGGGCACAGGGAGCAGGATGTGTCCCCAAAACACATGGGAGGGAAGGGAGAGGCTGTCCCCACCCAGTGTCCCCTCCCAGCACCTTTCCACTTGTCCCTGCTCTTGCCCGGCAGCTTCCTCCTGTGCTTCCTCCCAGCCTCCTCCTCCAGGTAGAGCAGAACTCGCTCCTGCTCTTCTCCTGACCGGTTCATGAAGTCGTTCCAGATCTGACGAGACAAGGCCACACTGCAGAGGTGTCCTGGGAGCCCCCCACCACTCACTGCATGGCCACTCCCTGGCACCCCAGGAGCCCCCTCCTCACCCACCCACCCCAGGGACAGCCCAGGAGCAGCAGCTCAGACTGGAGGCAGAGGGTGCTGGGTTGGAGGTACAGACACCGGGTCCCACCAAAGCCACACGGACTGGTCCAGGGCTCCCCCCCAGACCCGGGCAGGGGGTGTCTGTGCCCACCTCCACGTAGGTCTCGTTGTTACAGGCCTCAGTGAAGATGCTCGGGGGGGCAGAGGGGGCGAGCTCACCCTCATCGCTCCCACATTCATCTCGCTCCAGAAGCGTCATCAGGAAACGAGCTGGGAGGAGAAAAAAGCAAAACTCCTGAGAGGGGGCTGAGCCCCCAGCACCCCCTCTTCCCACAGCAGAGGGTTTGGAGCAGGGGCTGCCCACCCTGGGAAGACCCAGCCCTGGTTCTTTACTGTTCTCCAGCCTCTGCAAGCTCTTGCGGCCCTTGGCCCTGGGGATGAGGTCGGAGTTGCGGATGGCCTTGTTGATGTAGTACTGCTTCCTCTTGGAGGGGAGAACCTCTTGGACGGGGGAGTCCTCCAGGGGGGGCAGGCAGTCCTCGATCCTCCTGCGGGGACAGGCAGTACATGGAACTGAGCCCACCCCAGACCCTGGGCTGGGGGCATTCTGGGTGACCAACCCCACCAGCACCATGGGTCCCCCCAGAGCCAGACACCCCCCACACCTCACGTTTGCCATCACCAAAGCTGGCACGTGGCCACGGCTGTGGTTGGGCCCTGACACCCCATCATGGCCAGCAGCAGTGACACTCACTCCTGATGCCAGCTCTTCCCTCTGGACTGTTACGCTGCTCCCCACTACACCCTGCCCCAACCAAAGGTTGGGTTTGCTGGTTCTCCATCCTCCAGGGATGTGACCATCCTCCAGGGACGTGACCATCCTCCTGGAGCTGACCCTAGCCACCTAGCTGCAGGAGCCTTTGCTGCCACCAAGCTGCAGCCCCCCCCAGGAGAAGAACCCTGCTCCCAGGTAGGCTCAGAGGCATTTGGCTTCTGTCAATAACAATCCTGTAGCCAGGGCGTTACTCAGACATGCGTGCAATCTAGGAACTATCCTAAAACTGAGATGATTTCATGTGGCAATTAAACTGAGCTCACCGGGCACCAAACGCAACTGCTTTGGTTTCAAAGTTCACCCAACCCTGCCAAGACAGGAAGCTTCACTCTCTTCTCTCTTGCTTTCTGAGCTCTGCATCGCTGCTTCCCCTTCTGCTCTACTCGGGTTTTCTTCAGCTCCCCAAAACACAAAAACTCTCCCAAAACACACCACCCCCCCAAAACCAGAGAAAACAGCAGCAGAGGCAGCCTTGGAAGCAATAAAAGGGACACACGTATCCCCAGGGGTGGCTGACAGAGGGGTGGGGAGCTGTAACCCAAGCTGCAAACAGAGCAGGCAGCACTGGTGGACTGGGATTTGATACAAAGGTGGATAAAACCCCAACAATAATAGCAGGAGTCACCTTACCCTGCTGTGAGTGCAGGGAGCTCTGCAGCTGTGAGCCCAGCGCTCCCCGGAGCCATCACCGTGCGTGGCCCCAGGATGGTTGTGCCACAGAAAAACCCAGCACCGAGCCAGAGACCAAGCAAATGCTGGAAAATGTTCCCTGTGCTTTCATCACCGTGGGGCAGCAGGGTGGGGAGGAGGGCTTGTCCTCCAGGTGACACAAAAGGGGGGGGGAAATGGTGATAAAACCAGCTGTATGAGTGCCACCGGGGGACACATCAGGGGACCCCCGGATTGGGCCTGGGGAGAGGCACAGCCCCAGCTCAGTGAAGCCTCTGGGGCCGTGCTGGTGCTGGCTCAGGGGCTGGCACCCATCCCGGCACTGCCACGTCTGCCATGGGGCAGAGCCTCGGGACTCGTTCCCAGCTCAGGGGACTCACAGATGACAGTGACCTTCATCCTGTGCAGCACAGCACAGCCCCACGTTGGGCCCCTCACCAGGACCCTCAGAAACAGACCCCTCCCCATGCGAGTGCAGGGGGTCCCCCGCACCCCAGGGGACCCAGGGAGGGGTCCAGCACCTTTGGGACCACTGCACAGAAACTCCAGCAGGTTTTCCTCTGCTCCAGGCAAGAGCCCCCCAGCCCCCTGTTCTCTGCCAAGGGTTTAACCAGTTCTTGTTATTTATCGTTCAGCACAAGGGACCGATGCTCGAAGCAAAGCTCCAGATGCCGGGCAGGGACCGGGGCAGAGCCCCCCAGGCTCCCGATAGCCCCGTCCCGACCCTCACCAACACCAGTGGATGCAGCCCCGGGCCCGGTTCCACCCTGCCTCTCCAGCCCCAGAGAGCGCCTGTGACCTTCAGCGGGGTAAACACTAATTAGCAATTATCCTAATCACGGCCTCAAGCCTCTGACACCACCAGGCGCGTTCCTGCACCGAGCCGAGGGGGTAAAATCTCTCCCGGGGCAGCGCAGTCACCCGTTCCCCTCGGGACAACCGGAACCCTCTGAGGGGGGGGGAGATGCGAGAGGGGCTGAGCCCACCGGGCCGCCCCTTACGACCCCTAGACACCGCCCGACCCATCCAACCGGAGCCCCCCACTCACGGGTAAGGCTCCTCCGACCCCGCATCGCCCCGCAGCACCACCATGGTCCGGTTTACCGGAGACTCCCTGCAGGAAGTGGCGTCAGAGGGGTGGGGCTGCACGGGAGTCCCGGGGCGGGGTTATTGGGACGGGGGGGGGACGGGACTCACACACATATGCACCGGGACTCGGTAGCCACCGGGGGGCGCGGTCCCTTTAAGGGCTCCGCCGCCTCGGGACCCTTAAAGGGGCCGCGTCCCCCCCCGCCCCGCCATTTCCCCTCCCGCCCGCCTGGCGGCGCTGTTTCCCACATTTGCATGCGGCGGCACCATCCGACCAATCGCGTGGCGAGGCGGGGCAGAGCGGGGCGTGGAAAACCAATAGAAGGGAAGGGGCGTGGCAACACGGGGCGTGGCTAGCCAATCGGAAGAAAGGGGCGGGGCATTCAGCCCCGGGGCCGGGCAGAGCAGGAGCCGCCGCAGCCGCCGCCACCGCCGCTGCTGTCGTGCGGGAGTGATCGCAGCCCCTGCCCCGCCGCAGCCCGAGCCCCGGGCGGTCCGTGGCTGCTATGCGGCTTCGCGGCGTTCGACCTCCACCGGGTAAGTGGGGACGCGACGCCACACCGACCCGTCCTCACAGACGGTACCGGAATGCTCCCCCCTCCCCCCCCCCCCACTTTCTCCCCCGGTAACGGTGGTTGGGTCTTCCACCGCGCATTCGGGGAGCTTGGGATCAGGTGTTGCGGCCCCTGCGGGAAGTGGGATCCCCTTGGTCGGCTGCTGGGCAGGAACAGCTCTACCCCTGCATTCCTTAGCGGACGGTTACCGGTCGCTTTCACCCGTGCGGGGCCGTTCCCGGGCTCTCCGGCCCGCGACCGGGGAGATGGGCTGGGGCCACAGCCGTCCTGAGCCCCCCGGTGCTCCAGGGACGGGCTCTGCTACGCTGGGTGAAACCTGCGGGCCGAACCCGGTTCCGTCTCCCCGCTCTCCCCCACCAGTTCTCGGGGCCCTTCCCGTGCCCCGGTTCAGCTGGGGGGGCCGCCGGTCCCAGCACCGGGCGAGGCGCAGCCGATGCCACGTGCGGCCGGGAGCGGGGACGAGCTCAGTCTCCCGCACGGCCCAGGGGTCCCTCCCGCAGCGCCTCCCCGGTGCCGTCCATCCTGGGGCGGGCTCCCCGCTCTCCCATTCCCCGCAATCCTGGTGCCGTCCCCGGAGCCCCCTCCCCGCGGGTGGCCTGAGCCAGATCAGGGTCCGGTGGGGTCCGGCGGTGGCCAGGCCCGGCCCCGGTGGCACAAAGGCCCCGTCCCTCACACCCCCGCCCCCCATCGTGTATTTTTAGCCGCTGTCGCTCTCGAGCACCTGCCCCCGGGACGCGGGTGCTGCCTCCCGAAATCCCCCGCCTGCCACCCAGCGCGGCCGCACACCGGGGAGACCCCGAGCTCCCCCTGTCCCGAGCCACCGGGACGGACAAAGGGGCACAGCTCAAGGTCACCGGGCCTTCGTGCCGCAGCTCCTCGCCAAGGGACGGTCCCCGGGGCTCCGACTTCACCACCCCGGCAGGTTCCGGCTGCCCTGGGACACGGCAGCGTGGCCACGGCCCGGAGTGCTGGTGGAGCCAGCGCTGCTCCCGGCTCCGGTGCCCACGTTGGGTGATTTGGCGACTCGTGGCGGGGCTGGCTGCGGGGGGAGCACGTGCCGGGGACGAGTTTCGCTCCGGTTTTGCTCGCGGCTCTTGTAGGCGCGGGGGACGGAACTCAGACATGGCGTGGGATGGCTGCGCGGCCACAGCCGGCGAGTGGCCGTGGCGTGGGGACAGCCCCGTGCCCCAACGCCTCCCCTCCGAAGCCAAGATGGAGGTGGCCAGGCTAGAGAAGGAGAAACTGAGCAGACAACCAGCTGTACCTCTTCTGGGAGGGGGCAGCAGTCTGGGTCCCCCCGCGGTGGCATCAGGTCCGTGGTGTGAGCTGAGCGTGGTGGGGCCGGGAGCGGATGCGGTGGCCGCAGCGAGGCGTGGGGGAAGCAGCTGTGACCCGGCCACCCAATCGGCAGCGGTACCGCACCGTGCTGGAAGTGGGTTCCCCTTCCCAGAACCCGTGGGATTGTGCCATAGCTGCTGGTCCCCACCTGCCACCAGCTGGCCCGTCCCACGGTGGGGGCTGCCAGTGTCCACCAGGTTGTCCTGGTTGTGCCACTCCACTGGCCCCTGGGGTGGCAGGAATGGGGTGTTTTCCCTGCTGAGACTGTGCCCGTACGTGGCACAGCCACCGTGGCACAGCGAGCTGCCTTCAGACCCAAGAGGTCACGGTGAAGGAGTTGCAGGTAGAGCCCTGACTGGGGCTGGGACTCGCGGGGGCTCCAGGCTGGGGGTGCTGGTGGGGTGAAGCAGAGTTGAGCAGTTTGCAGCCCCCTGAGATGGGGAGACATGGAGGTGGTGGCATCCTGCTTGCCATGGGTCTGAGGTCTGCCTGCCCATCTTGGGGGAGGCTGATATGGGGATACAGGGACCCTCACTGCTTTGGATCCCCTCGGCTGGGGTGTGTGGTGTGAGCCCCGGTACCACATGTGCTGAGCACTGGCCTGGCAGCTGCCTGCTCCTGCCATGAGGGTGACCAAGCTTCCCTGTGTCCCTGGGTGGGGATGTGCTGTGTCCCTGGTGGGGGGCTCACTGCTCTGTTATCGGTGGGTGCTGGTGCCCCGTACCCCGGTATCCGCTGCCTGCAGGGCCGGGCAGGACTATCGGGTCCTGCAGGCCCCTTCCCCCTCCAGCAGCAGAGCCCGGCCTCCCTATCTCATTAGCTCGAGATTAATGAGGCTCCTGTGCTGTCTTTAACCCCTTCCTGCTTGCCAGTCCCGCTGACCCTCTCTCTGCTTCTCCTGGCAGGTTTGCACCGATTTCTGCCAGACGCCAAGTGGGCTGAGGACTAGAGACACCTGGCCCCGAGTGGGGGACACCACGCTGACCCCGAGGCTGCCGCCCCCCGGAAGGTGCCCGGGAAGGGGCGATGTGCTGGGCTGCACTCGCTGCCTGTTGAGCCTTCGGAGGTGTCAGCACCTGCCTGGCAGCAGTACCCTGATCCCGACGTGCCCACGTCTCCCGCTGGAGCCCTTGAGCAAAAGAGACGTCAGGACAAGCCTGAGGGAGCTGGGGAGCACATCCCTCTGCCCTGACCTGGTGGCAGTTCCTGCTCTGACACCCAACAGCATTGCAGACCCTCGGCTCCCCTCACACCCCCAACCCGGGCCCCGCAGCCCCCCTGACGCTCCCCCTCTCCACTGGAGCGCGGCAGCCTGCCAGGCCCTGTCCCCAGCCCCTCCCGGGCATTGCCCCCCGGGTGCATTGCCCCCAGCCCTCCCGGGGACCCAGCGGCCGCCGGCAGAGCCATGAAGCTGCAGGCAGTGATGGAGAACCTGCAGCGGCAGCAGCGCGCACGGCTGCAGCAGGCGCTGGAAGCGCGGCAGCAGGAGCAGCAGCAGCACTCGACACCACCACCCCCGGCGCAGCCCCCTCCAGCCCCGGGACAGACCCTCACCAGCATCCCAGCCCGCAGCCGCGGCCAGGACCCGGCCCCAGCACCCTCAGAGGAGGGAGCAGAGCCCGAGAGTGCGCACATCCAGCGGGCACAGATGGCTGCCCTGGCTGCCATGCGGGCAGCGGCCGCCGGCCTCAGCCACTCGTCCAGCCCGGGGCTGTCGGATGAGAGCCAGGCCTCCGAGGAGGAGGAGGAAGAGGAGGAAGAGGGGGAGCGTGGGGAGGAGGAAGATGGTGGGTTCCAGCAGGAGATGGGCTCCGAGGAGGAGGATCTGTGAGTACGCACTGGTCCAGAGCAGCCGTTCTCGTGGTTTTGGGGAACGGGAAGGGACGTAGTCGCCCTGGTGGGCTTTGGCACAGCCAGCTGGGAATGTGGGCTCTCCTTTGGGTCAGGGGAGTGGCAGGGGAGGCTGCTGGGGCTGTGCTGAGTAGATCTCAGCGTGGGGAGGGGGATTAGAGCTGCCAGGACACCCCAGAGCAGGAGGCTCCAAGAGCAGCTCGGCTCAGGAGCCGTGATTCCTTGTGCCGGGCTGGCATGGGGTGACATTTCATTCCTGCCCAGGGAGCCCAGGCCATGACAGAGGATCCTGGTTGTGCTTTGAATTATTCACAGCCCTCATGGCTGGCTCTCCCTGCCCACATCCTTGCTGGGACAGGGAATGGGCTGGGAGCCATCTGGCAGAGCCCTGCTTGCTGCCAGAGCCACGGCCGGGATGCCAGTGGTGCCTCCCAGGACTGCCACCCACCAACAGGGTGGTCCCAGCTCCACAGCACTGGGGTGGCTGTGGGGCAGGCAGGAGGAGAACAGGGATTGGCTTAGGAACCCAGTCCCGGCCTGATGTGGGACCAAATCTCTCCTCTCTCCCTGCTCTAGGAAGGGCAAGTGGGATGAAGACGACTTTGAAGAAGACCTGGGTGAGGAGGAGGAGGAAGAGGAGGAGGAGGAAGAGGAAGATTACGAGGAGGAGGAAGACATGGGAGAGGAAGGGCTGAGCTCAGCTGAGGCAGTGCGAGCAGGAGCGGGATCCCTGCTGCTTCGCAAGCCCCTGGCACCGCAGCACTACCGGGGCGAGCAGCAGCGGCTGCCGGGGGGACCGGAGCGGCTGCCCCCTGGACCGGGCCAGGCACAGCCCCCCCCACCGGCACCTGACCACGGTGACTGGACCTACGAGGAGCAGTTCAAGCAAGTAGGTGCTCGCTGAGACGCGTGTGCCCCCATTGTGCCCGTCCCTTCCTGGCTCTGCCACCCATTCCCGTGTCCTACCAGCAGCACGGCCTCCAGCAGGGTCCTCGGGTCATGCTGCTGTTGTTGCCACTAAGAAAATGAGGGATTTCTGTGGGGTTTTAGTGCCTGGGCTCAGCCTGGCCCCTGGCGCTGGAGCTGCCTGCTCCCCGCTTTTGGCTAATAGAAGGAAATGTGCTGCGTGCTGGGGCTCCCCGGGGGCTGCCCGGCCCCTTTGATGTGTGTGTTTAAATACATCTGAGTTTAGTGCTGGGGGAAGGGGCGGGAGCCAACAGCAGCAGATGGGACCCAGATGGAGCAGCCGGGGCACCGTGGCCTTTTGGGAGGGATGCAACGGCCCCTGCCCCTTTCCCTTTGGCCCACCACATCTCTCCCAAAAGGGGGAAGGGGCTGTTGCAGTCTGGTGGCACATTTGGATGTGGTGGCCCCGCACAGGGGCAGGAGGAGCGTGCAGCCACTCTCCCCGGCGCACTCCGGCCAGGCTGTGGGGAGGAGGGATGGTTCTGCCCCGTGTCCCTGCACCCTGGCGCCCACACCACCTCCTTCTCATCTTGTGGTTTCCCTCTTTTGTGCTTCCTGCCCTCGGGGAGCGAGAGGCCAGGGGACTCGATCGCGTATCTATGAAAAGGCTTTTCCGATACCACAGCCGTGATCTTCCTGTTTGTCACCGTCTCGGTGCCGTACCGGGCCCGCAGGCTCAGCGATCGCTCCCAGCCCTCAGGATCCAACAGGAAAATCTGGGGCTGGGTGGTCAGACACGTGCCACGCTGGCACAGCAGTCTGTACCCGTGCCAGAGGCTCTGCCAGGTCCCTGCTGCAGTCACAGTGCTCGGGGACACCAGCGCGAGTTGTGGCGCATCCTCAGCCCCTCCAGCCCGTGCCGGCAGAAGGGACCGACCCCCTGCCTGCCTCCCTACCCCTTTCCCAGCAGAAAGCTTGCTGGGGTCTGTGGGGGGAGCCCAGCAGGGTGGGTAATTGTGGAAACAGCTGGCGGGGTGAGGAAAGCGGCTGCCACTGCTGTGCCGGGGGTGTAGGAGTGGAGGCGAAGCGCTCAGCCGGGAGAGGCTTTCCCCGGCATGTCAACGCCGGCGCTTGGATCGCGGCCGCTGGACCCAGGCCAGGGGCTGGCTCGGCACGGTGCTGGCCGGGAGCTCCTCTGGCCACCCTCCAGCGCGTGCCGCCCGCTCCAGCCCTGTCCCAGCTGGCGCAGCCAGGCTTGGGAAGGAGCAGCAGGAATGTAAACAGGGAGAGCCGCCGCGAGGCAGCCACTGCGGCCAGCGGGTCACCCCTTCCCTGCCCCTCTGCTGCCCCTTCCCCGGGGCAGAGGCACCTTAGGGGGACCCCCCGCAGCATGGGAGGCTGGGGCACCGCATCTGGGACCCCCCGCAAAGGAGATCTGGTGGTGCTGTGAGCATGGCTGTGCCTTCTGCTGCGGTGAGGAAGGGGCTGTTTTGGGGTTCCTCTTCCTCTGCAGAGGAGCTCCATGGTGCTGGGACCATCTCTACTCTCCACGAGCTCATGGGGAGTGTGTGGCCCCCTGCACCTCCCAGGGCTGAACTGCACCTGCGTGGGCAGGAGGGGAACTCTGCTTTCTCCCTCCCCACATCCCAGCAGGTTGGGGTCCCCACGGGCAGTGCAGAGCTGGTGGACCGACCGGTCCCCCAAACCCTGGGTGCCTCATCCTCCACCACAGGGTTTTTTATTGACCCATCTGGGACAGATTCCTGCAAACCAGGGCTGGGCCAGCTTGAACTGCGGGGGGCCGGGGGAGGAGGGGGCCCAGTTGAGGGGGGAGGGCGTGAGGAAGAGTTATGGAGGTGATGGAGGTTAGGGAGCCGGCGCGTGGCACCTCCCCGTCCCTGGGGACAGCTACTGCGCAGGCAGAGGTCACCTCACCCCCTGACCCGGGGGCTGCCCGCGCCGGCAGAACAAAGGAACCCCCGGCACGGTGGGGGGCTTGGGGGACAGTGGCTGCTGAAGGCACGGTGGCTCCTCGGGTGGAGAAAAAAGGAAATTTTTGGCATGGGAGGGGGCTCCTGTGGGGAGATGCCATCATGTTGTCCCCCCGTGCTTCTGTCTTGCTTCATTTGGATTCTTGGGCTGCTGTGTCCCTGCCGTTGGCCATGGGAGGAGGGGGTCTGGTGGGACACCCAACCTGGAGCTCTGGTGCTGATGTTTGCTCTCCTGCCGTGGTGTTGCTGGCGGCGCAGCCAAGCTTTGACCAGCCACCAGAGCACAAGGGGATCAGCCAACCTCTGCCAGACTGTGTGCTGCAAAAACCTGCTGTGTAATGCTGGCCTTGGGGAAAAAACTGCCCCAGGCTGGGGGGGGCTCTGCCTTTGCCCCTGGAGAACTCTCCTCCCCACCTTTCTGTTTCGTTACCCATATTACTGTGCCCGACTAATACCAGGAGTGCTGGGTGAGGGCAGCAGAGTTTCCTGCCCCTTTTTGGAGTTTCCTGCACTCCCTGGGGAATGTGCACCCCACAGCACCGTGTCCTGTCAGAGCGGGGTCTCCCACTGGGGGCACCACAGGCTGGTGTCAGACCCCCCATCTCTGTTCTCCCTCTCTAGAAGTTTCAGTGGCTGTAGGGAGCTGGTGCAATGCTGGGGGGAGGCAGGCCAGTGGGGTGGTCCTGGTGCCAGATTTTGGGGGGGTTGGGAGATTTTTAAGCTGTCCCAACTGGGGACGCCTGAGCCTCCTCAGGGGCAAAAACCTCAGCCCTTATCTGGTGCCGGGCAGCGTTCCCTGAGATACGGTGTTTCAAAGGGCAATGGCTGGAGGGAAAATAAAAATAAACCGAAAGCAACCTGGCCACCTCAGCGAGGGTGAAGCTGGACTCCAGCACTTCCCGGGATTTTCCTGGGGAAACACTGGAGTGTCTGAGGAAAAGCCCATTTCTCCTCAGAACCCCCAGGGACTGATGCAGAAACCTCGGGTTGAGGGGCGAGGGATTCCCTCTGCCCTCGGTGTCCCCCCTGGCTTGAGGCCCTGGACCCCTTTCTCCTGTGGATTATTTGTATTTAAATAGCCCAAAGCTGGCCGGGGGAGCGGGGCGGGGAGCAGGGGCCCTGTGGCCTCTTAACGAGGGCGGGAGGGTCCATTTACTTTCTTTAAAATATTGATTAGGGCTTTATTGCATTAGCCAGCCGAGCGGATGAGCCGCCCCCGGGGAGGGTGAGGGGCCCCAGCGTGGGGAGAGGGGCACCGGGGAGGCATCTCCGGCTGGGGGCTGCCGTCCCCCCACCCCAAAGGCGGTTTTGCTCCGGCCGGTGCTGCAGGGGCACAGATAAAGAGCAGCACCCTGGGGCCCCGGGCCGGGTGCCGGGATGAGGTGATTGCAGCAGCTGGATGGGCTGGCGGCAGATAACAGGGTGAGGAGGGGACTGGAGCAGGCTGAGGGGCTGGGGGGCAGCGGGCAGGTTGCAGCTGGACCCCTCCCAAAAGCAACCATTGCCCATCTTGTCCCATGCCTTCAACTCGCTGAAGGGTGTTCCTGGCCAAGGATCCAGGAGGGTAATCGGCTCATGGTGCTCAGGGAGCCTTCCCGGAGCCCTAATCCCACTGGAGCCCCGGCTGGGGGTCAGGGACTTCTTGGTGAGAGCAGCTTAACCGCTGAGTGCCTCCCCCAGCCCAACTCCTGGGTGTCCGTGTGAGAAGCTCCCAATGAGACCTGGGATAATTAACAAGGCAGGGGACAGGGGACATGTCCCTCCTGCCCGGGTGCTCAGCCTGGCTGATTTTGGCTGACCCCCAGGTAGGTGACTGGCTCCTTCTGCTCTGGTCCCTCCAGCCTGGGCATTGCCTCTGGAGTCCCCAGCCCCCCAGGCTGCCTCAAGGGCTGCAGCGGAGGTGGCCACCTCCCAGCTCCGGCACAGCTGAACTAACAGGAATGAGGCTTTATTTAAAAGAAGTTTAAAAAAAAAAAAAAAAAGAGCAGAGACGAGAGCAAGTCCTTTGTCAGCAAAGCAAACAGCCGCCCGGCAGCCCAGCGGTTGGGCAAGGCCGCAGCGTTGCTCCATTGCCCTATTTCTGGCCCAAACCGCAGGAGAAATGGCAGCAGGTCCTGGGGCCCGGCCGGAGGTGCCGCAATCGGGGGCCAGGGTGAGGGGCAGGTGTTGGTTGGGGGTTGGGGAGAGCCCCCGGCGGGTCCTTTCCTGGACCCCCCCCCCCCAGCCTTGGGGCCAGCCGGAGGTGTGGGACCCAGCATTTGAGGAACAGATTTGCAATTAGACAAATCCCGGCGGTGGAAGCCCCGGTGCCGGTGACTCATCTGCTCCTGCTCTCAGCGATCCCCTTGCTAAGACGATCATTTACATATGGTGGAATTTAAACCCGGGCTGGGCTCTCACGAAGCCGCCGCTCCCTCCCGCACCACCGCACCCACGCTTGGTCCTCACTCGGGGGTCTCGATCCCCCCCTGCCCTGTGGGGCTTCACCAGCTCTGAGGGCATGAAGAGGATGGGGGGACAGCCCAGGCGGGGGTTTGCTGGGCACCCCAAGTTTTTTTATCGTTTTTCTGTTAGGAAAAGCTTTGCTTCTCCAGCCGCGGTTTCCCCGGTTCGGTGCTGTGTGGAGCTGCCAGCCAGGCCCTGGGTGTTGCTCCTGGGTTTGAGCTTTCTCAACACCGCCCAGCTCCACTGAATTAATATTTGCACAAGGTCCAGAGTGATAGCGAGGCAGCGCCAAGGGCATGCACAGACACAGCGAGGCCACAGACACCACCGTGCTGCTGCCAGGCTGGACCCCCTGCACCAGCCCTGGCGTGGTGGGGGGCACAGATCCCCAGCCCCCCCACTAGGCAGCTCTTCCGTGTGTTGGTGCTGGGACAGGTTTTTATTTCAGCCGGATCCTGGCACGCCGTGCCCCTGAAACCACTGCTGGAAGCGTGGTTGCAGCAGGATTCACTTCCTCCTCTGCGGGAAGGGGAAAAGCAGCCATGGTGCAGCCATCCTGGCAGCCGGTGTCAGTCCAGACCCCGCAGCTCCCCGCACCGGGTGGCTCCGGTCCACAGCTCCATGCGTGGTGTCCCGGCGGCTGCCGTCGGGCCAGGAGGAGCAGCCGTGGCCTGGCGGGGAGCGCGGCCGACGGCACACGGACAATGGCGGGTCAGGGAGGTTAAACGGCGACTAATTCGCCCATTCAAGGTCCCCCTCTGCGGCGCGGTGACACCCGCCGTGTCGGCGCTGGCCTGTGTCCTCCCAGGTCACCCGTGCGGCTGCTCCCGCCTGCCCGGTCTGGGGGATGGCAAGGAGGGCCCCCTTTGGTGGGGGGACACTCCCTGCCCTGATTCTGCCAGACAACAAGGGGGTCCTGGGACCCCCAGACCTTTGGCGTGGTGGCCGGGGATCAGGACTGGGCTTGTCCCTCTGCTGCAGGATCTGCTGGTCGTGGGGTGCCACAGCCCCCAACCCGAGGAGGGGGCACTGGTGGCAACAGGCACCTGCAGCACGGCCACGTCCCAGCCTGTGCAAGGGGACAATGCTGGGAACCAGCGAGAACAATAGTGCCGACGGGAAGTGCGGGAGCAAGGGCCTGAGCCCCTCAGCCCCCTCCCCGGCTGCCCACGCCCCGGGCGCCCCGGCCGCAGGAATCCCACCGGGCCGGTCAGTGGGCTTAGCCGTGTCCCAGCCCCCTCCCAGCTGGGGAGTGCTGGGGGGAGGCCCTGGATGTTTTGCGGGGGGCACACACCCCTGCTGCCCCTTCCCAAAGGCTGTGCTCTGGGGGGGCTCACCAGGGATTAGGGATGGGGATGTCAGGAGGTGACCCGTCCCTAAACTGAGCGCTTTATCTATGGCAGGATCGGAGCCAGACTCTCCTTTGCCCTTTGCTGGGAGTGATTGCCCCGGCACACCCCGTCCCCCCACGCTGGGGGGACCCTGCCCGGGGAAGGGGCTGTGTGGCCTCAGCCACCATCTTGCAGGAAACCACCACGCTGGTGTCACCCGCAGCCTTTGCTTTGGGTTCCCCATCAGCCCTTCACTCTGCTTTTAACCAATTACATTATTTTTCTGAAGAAATGCCCCCTCCAGCCCTGGCTGTGGGTCCTGGCACGCTGTTGATGGTGGGGGGGCTGGGGGGCTGTGTGCTGGGCCAGGAGCAGGACAGGAAACACCGCCCGCCTGTTTATTCTTCGTTAAATAACTCATTAGTGTGCGCGGTCTCACCCCCCCGCCCCCTCCAGCATAGCCCCTGGGTTGTCAGCAGGACAAAGGGACAGTCCCCAGGGGACACTTGGAGGAAGGAAGGAAGAAACGAAAGAGAGAAAGAGCCCCCAAATGCGTGTGCCCCCACCACCACCCCGGGCTGGAATCAAGCAGAGCAGACACTTGCCCTAGTACCTGTCACCAGTGCTTTGCCAGGGTGGGCTCTCCCTACCTATTTTCCCCCAAAATACAGAAATTCAGTCCCTGGGAGGGGGTCTTCCCCCCCCCTGCCCTCCCAGCTGTGGTGCTTGGGGGTCTGTCCCTCCCCCGTGCACAGCATGCCCGACCCAAACCGGTTTCAAGGAGAAAGAAGGAAAGCCACAAGCGTCGTGACTTCCTGGCGATGGAAAAGAAACTTGAAAATTATTCCCCGAGGCCTGAAAACCCGGAACCGAGCTGTGGGGGGGGTTGTTTTGAACTCGGACGCGGGATGTCTCTGCAGAGCTTGCCCCATGCACCCTGCTCTGGTTGGGGGTCCCTGAGGTTCCTGGTGGGGCAGGCGAGGTCTCCTGAGCTGGGGAGACCCCCTGGCCCTAGCACGGGAGCCAACAGGGAGTCCCCTGCCAGGACCGTGCGCTTGGAGCCTCTTTAAATGGCGCTTCCCCTCCCTGCTTTAATTGTGCTCCTTGCCAGGGGCTGGGGGCAGGGAGGGGGGGTTGCTTGGGGGGTGTTATCGCTGCGGACCCCCGGCACGCACCGCGCCCGTGCCGAGGGCTCTCCCGCATTCCTGTCATTGCCGAGGGGCCACCTTCCCCGCCAGCCCTTTGGAAGCCAACGGGGCTTGGGATTTTCCCCTGATCTGGTTTGCAACGTTAATCCGGTCATCCACACCAAACGCCGGGCCAGCATCCTGCCGGGGTGCTGGGGGGCGAGGTCAGCGCCGCCCACCCGCCCGACGCCTTCCTAATTCCTCTTCCACTTAATTATATATCTGCTGGCAACAGCCATCTGGCACCTCGTCCCCAGCCGCCCGCAAGGACGTGGGGCTGGACCTCACCGGGGGTCGTGCTGGCGGTGAGGCGGGTTCAGCACCGCGGCTGTGCCAGTGGCACCGGATGTTTGCCCCATGCTGGGGGAGCACCGGGTGCATGGGGTCACGTCCCCCAGTCATGGGGGCTCCTGGAGAGATCAGGGGCATCCCTTGGCTACCGGGCTGGGGTTGGCCATGCCGCGGCATCCCTTGGCACCACGCTCTCTTGCTGGGTGGTAAGAGGATATTCTCGGGGCAGCTGTGTTACAGATTAAGTCGTTTCCACCTCCCCTCGGCCTCCCTAATTACGAAATGGAAATTGATGGAGTCGGTGGCAGCCACGCAGCCTCTCCTCAGCTCACTGCCAGGCAGCCGGTGTCACCTTTATACTGAGCCCATGTGGTACCACGCTGGGTGCTGAGCCGAAGCCGTGCTGGAGCGGGCAAAGCGTTGGCACCGGCCGGCCATGGGCACCTGCTGATTTCGGTCCGGTGATGCCGGTGGCAGCCGAGCCCGGCTGCGCTCTCAGTTTCACACTCTGACGAAACAAGAACGCGTTTCTGTTCCTCAATTTTTATTTTAAGCCCCAACGTGTGACCTTTCCCCCACGCTGCTCCTCAGCGTCTGCGGGCCACACAGCCCCTCAGTGCAAGGAAATCCTGCGAGGGGCTGCTGGAAGTCACTCATCTGTCCTTTTCCATGTCCCTGTCTGTGCCAGGGAGCGAGGGGGCACGGGGCAGCTCGGCGGGTGCTGCTGGGTGCAGCCAGGGCACGTCCCAGCCGTGGTGGCCACGTCCTTGCCCGGCAGCAGAGGCTGCTGAGCAGCGGCCGAGCTGTCGAAATCCGTCCAGGAACCACAAGCGGCCTCTTGCAAAACGTCCTTTGCCCGGCAGCCACACCGGGTGTGCCGGCAGGGCCTGGAGGCCATGAGCCTGGCCAACCCGGCGACCCCCGTGGCTCTGTCCCGGTGTCGGGAGCGTGACCGGGGTTTGGTGCGGGACCACCGGGGCCGCGGGGGCAGGGGCAGCCCCCCGCCTGCTGCTGCTAATCCCCGCGGCCCGGCCGGCGCACGCTTTCCTCAGCTGATGGTTAATTTTCTTTCATCCTCTTAAACGTGTCCGTTCCCCTCGGGACTGAGCCGGTGTGGGGAGGGGGTGGGGAAGGGGCTCACGGCTGGGGGGGTCACGGCAGTAAATGAACCGACACATTTGTGCTTCCCAAAATGCAGGCGCAGCTCCCGCCGGCAGCGGGGGCAGAGCGGTGTTATTTAAGAGCTGGCGTTATAAAAATTGAATGAACTGACGTTTTTACAGCAGCTCATCGATTTTTAGAGCTCCGTGGGTTAATAGGCTGTGTGTGACCCCCCCCGTCCCCCCTCCTGCTCCCGGTGCTACCAGCGGGGTTAAAGGGGCTGGGGGTGAACCACAGAGTGCTGAGGGTAGGGAGGAAGGCTCAGGACCCAGCAGGATTGAGCACCAGGGAAGCCCTTTCTCCGGATTTCAGAGCTGCTGGAGGAAACGGGGGAGGCTGGATTGGCACTGGCCCAACATCCTTCAGCCAGTCAGGGACAGCCCAAAAAACACTGTGGTGCCCGTGGTGCCGCGTCCCAGCCTTGCCCTGCCGGGGGGGAAACCATTCTGCTCCCCCTGTCCTGGGGTCCCACCAGACCCCCAGACCAGTTGCTGGAGTGGGAGAGAGTCTCTGAGGGGTCTGGCCATGCTGACAGTGGCTCGGGCCCCTTCCCTGGGGGTTTGCAGGGGCCGGGTGAGGTTTCCAGGGGAACTGGGGGTTTATGGCTTTCCGGCAGCGCCCTGCCCCTCTTATCAGTGCAGCCACACTGATCCCTTTGATTGGCGCCGGCTGGGCAGGAGCTTGGCCCTGAGGGGTCCGGATCCTCTCTGGGGGCTGTGGGGGGAGTGTCTCAGACCCCCCCACTCACAGCTGGGGTGACGGCCAAGCTGGGGTGGGCCGTGCCCGTGTGCCAGCCGGTGACATGGTGACAGTGCAGGCCCCGTGCCGCATGCCTGGCGAGTTATGTGGCAATATTTATAGCCCCTCCCGGCCACCGCGGCTCCGCTGGCAGTTGTTCAAAGTTGTCATTGAAAAAAATGGGGCTGGGGCTGTGGTGTCCATCCCCACCATGTCTGGGAAGCCCTGACACCCCTGCAGGGTGGGCAGGATTATCCACCATCCCCCCGCCTCTCGGCTGAAACTGCGCTGGGCTCGGGCTGCCAGCACCGGGGCGAGGCAGAGCCGGCGTGGCGTGGCGTGGCGTGGTGTGGCGTGGCGTGGTGTGGCATGCCGGTGCTCGGGCCGGCCGATCCTGCTGCCATAAATCAGTCAGGAATGTGCCGGACTGTCGGGCACGGGGTGGGGTCCCAACAAAAGCTGCCCCGGCAGAACCGGGTGCTCGAGGCGCGGCTCTGCCAGAGGCCTCGTCCCGGCTGCCTGATGCGGCCCGTCCCGCCGGGTCTGCTCTGGCAGTGGTGCCATGAGATGCTCTTGCAGGAGCAGAGGCTGCCAGCCCCACGGCTGCTGACCCATGGGCACCAAGCCTCGCTGTGCCCCGCCACGCTCGGTGCTGGCTGTGCCATGCAGAGGGGACCAGGCTCTGCTGGGCAGCGTGGCAGCCAGCGGTGCCCTGCGGCTGGGAGGGCATCCTGCAGCTGGGTGCAGCTCAGCACCCTCATTAGACCCCATTTGCCAGGGCTGTACCCCCAGGGACCCCCTTTGAGCACACCGCAGCAGGCACGAGCTCACACCATGGCACGCCATGGAGCTCACCAGCTCCCAGCACCGGTTCCCTCCGGCGCTGCAGGTGCAGAGGATGGATCGTGCTGGAGCATTGCTCCACTCCGTGCCAAGCACATGGTGGATGCTAAAAATAACTGGGATTGGTGTTCCCAGGAGGAGCCGGGGGCCTTGCAGGGTGAGGTGAGGGGCAGGGCTGCAATTTCAGCACCGGTGTTTTGGGGCCCAGCTCCAAGAGGGGCAGGGGGAATGCTCCACTGTCCTGGGGTTCCTGATGGAGCACGGCCTGGTCAGCCACCAGAGCAGGGACCCTCAGAATCCCCTGGCCCCATGCAGGGCACCCCCTGAGCTGACCCGCTCAGGCTGGGGGCACAAACCCCAGGGATTCTGCTTTGGGGGGGCTCGAGGCTCAGGGGACAGGATCAGGAGTTTTGTTGAGCACTTCTCTCCTCTCATTGTGCAGCTGTATGAGCTGGATGGTGACCCCAGGAGGAAGGAGTTCCTGGACGACCTCTTCAGCTTCATGCAGAAGCGAGGTGAGCCCCCCCCCAGCCCTCTGTACCCACCCCGCTCCCCCGGGGCTGGGGTCTCATTTCCTCGCCCCTCATTACAGCCCTGAGGTCACTGCTCTGTCCCGGCCACTGGTTAATTTTTAACCTCTTTGCACAGCAGGGTCAAACCTGCTGGGCTGGATCTGGTGCCCGCATCCCTCCCCCGCTCCAGCCCCGCTCCCCACCGCATCCGGCACCCGCAGCCCCTTCCCAACAGCCCTCCCTTTGCTTCACCCCCTCGCAGTGAATCCCCCCCACTGCCTCCTGGCCCAGGCTGGGGAGTGGGCACGGGGTGGGGGTAGGGGGTGGGAGGGACTGAAAACAAAGCATTTGCCCAGCTGAGGGTCCAGTTCCTGCGTAGAGAAGAGCTGGAAGTGCTGGGGGAAGCATGAGCGTGGGCACGGGGGGGCTGGGGCCTGCTGGCTGGAGCTGTCTGGGGTCCCCCCAAGCCCCACGCCTGGAAGGAGGAGAGCAGAGACCCCCAGGAGGGGGAAGATGCCACAGCCCCTTCCCCATGGCTGGAGGGGTGACCCCCCCCCCCGGGTGACCCTCGCGCCGGGAAGCGCCAGTGCTGTTATTAATAACTCAGCCTGCGAAACCGCCCTCGGCCCTGTTTCGGGGGCTGCAGCTGAAAACAGCGAGTTTCTGTTTCCTTTGTGTCTGGGGTGAGATGGGGGATCCCGAAGGGAGGGAGGAGCAGCAGCCTCCCGGCCCCTGTGCCATTCGAGGGTCTCGCTGGCTGCCCCCCTCCCTGCTTTGCCTGGGGAGTGAGAAGGCAGCACCCGGACCCGCTCTGTCCTCCCCAGGGACCCCCGTGAACAGGATCCCCATCATGGCCAAGCAGGTGCTGGATCTGTACATGCTGTACACGCTGGTGACAGAGAAGGGCGGCCTGGTGGAGGTGATCAACAAGAAGCTGTGGAGAGAGATCACCAAGGGACTGAACCTCCCCACCTCCATCACCAGCGCTGCCTTCACCCTGCGCACCCAGTGAGCAGCGGGGCCGCGGCGGGACTGGGGGGGACGGGGAGGGGGACTGAGGAGGGGGCGGCACCGCCACGGCCCCATCACCCTCTCCTGTCTGCTGGCAGGTACATGAAGTACCTGTACCCCTACGAATGTGAGAAGCGGGGACTGAGCAACCCCAACGAGCTGCAGGCAGCCATCGACAGCAACCGGCGGGAAGGCCGCCGGCAGGGCTTCGGCAGCTCCCTCTTCACCTACTCGCCCAGTGGCACCCATGGCCTCCTCTCCTCCCCCAAGCTGCCGGTGCCGGCACTGGGTCTGGCCTCAGCCACCAACGGAGGCTCCATCGCTCCCGTCCAGAAGATCAAGAAAGGTAATGGCTGCCTCCTCCCAGCACCGGGGTCACAGCCCCACAGGGGTCACCGTCCTGTCCCCTGCCCAGGCTCTGGGCACACGGCTGGCTTCAGGGACCCCAGTTCCAGTCACCTGGCTCTGGCATGTGGGGGGCAGGAGGCAGACGGGAGCTGTTGTGCCGGGACTGGAGACACCTCTGGGTGGTGGCACCCAGTGGTCCCCATCCAGAGCGTCCCTGACCTCCTGCTCTGCCCCGCAGAAGAAGACTCTCCCATCCCCATCTCCATGCCCAGCCGGCTGCCCGTCTCGCTGGCTGGACACCCCGTGGTGGCAGCCCAGGCGGCCGCGGTGCAGGTGGCAGCGGCCGCCCAAGCCGTGGCCCTGGAGCAGCTGCGGGAGAAGCTGGAATCGGGAGAGCCCCCGGAGAAGAAGCTGGCGCTGGTGACGGACGAGCAGCAGCGGCTGATGCAGCGGGCGCTCCAGCAGAACCTGCTGGCCATGACTGCCCAGCTGCCCATGAGCATCCGCATCAACAGCCAGGGCACCCGCTCGCCAGGTCAGTGCCGGCGCCGTCCCCCCGCCCCGCAGAGCCACCGCGGGCCCTGGCCCCGGCGGGCTCGGTCACCCGGCTCTCCCCCGGCAGAGAACCGCCAGGACTCGGCCGCCGGCGCGGGCAGCAACGGCACCAACAGCATCAGCATGTCCGTGGAGATCAACGGGATCGTCTACACAGGTGAGGGGCTGGGGGCTTCTCCCCCCAGCCTCCCCCCACCCCAATTTCAGCCGCAGTGTGGGCACAGCCCCCCGGCTCAACCCCTCAGCCCCTCTGCTCTCTCCCCAGGTGTGCTGTTTGCCCAGACCCCTGGACCTTCCTCCTCCTCCTCCTCCTCGCTGCCCTCCTCTGCCTACACCAAAGGCAACGGTGGTGGCAGCCGGAGCAGCAGCAGCGCGGTGGGGACCGGCGGTGGCACCGTGCCCCCCACCACCCCGGCCAGCCTGGCCGTGCCCCCCAGCTCTACCTCCAACAACGTTTCGCCTTAATCCCCCCTCCCCAACCCCAGAACCCCCAGACCCTTCCCCCAGCAGCACCGGGCAGCGCTCAGGGGGCCGGGGTCTGGCTGGGGTCTCCGCAGGGTCTGGTTGGGGTCTTGCAAGAGTCTCACTGGGTTCTCCCCAAGCTCTGGTTGGGTTCTGCCCTTGTTCTCCTCTTGGTTTTTCCTTTGCCAGGCAGAAAAGCTTTAGCCCAGGGGGGTTTTGCCGGAGCCGCCGGCTGTCCCGTTGCGCCGCGCCGGTCCGGGACCGTTTTACCTCACTCACATCACACTTTGCACTGTACATTTATTAATAATTATTATTATTATTTTTTTTTTTTTTTTTTTTTTAACTCGTGTTACCTCCAGACAGACGCACGGACGCCTGCCAACGCGAGCTTTAGTGAAACCCCCCCCTTCCCCAGCACTCAAAAAGCATAAAAATAATAATAATAATAATTGGAAATCGGGAGATATTTTATTTTTTTCCCCTTTATTTTGAGGACTCTCTCCTCACTCTCCCGGGTTGGTGTTTTTTTGTTCAGAGCTTGTCCTTTGGTTGTAAATAGCTTCTATTTTATTCTCTGGGAAAAAAAAAAAACCCAGAAAAATCCAACTTTTAACATGCAGAATGTTAAATATTGAGTGTTCATCAGGGAAACAGGAGCTTGGGAACTGCCTCACCTCCTTCCTCCTCTCGTTGGGGAATCTCAGGGGGGCTGGGGGATGCTCCGGGGTCCCGAAGGACGCATCCGCGTCCTTCGGGACCCCCGGAGCATCCCCCAGCCCCATGGATTTATTTTCTCAGCATCATTCTCCCTCCTTCCAGCCAGATTCTGATTAATTTCATTTTTTTTTCCCCATTTCTATATTTCTCCTTGCCCACATCTGCGTGAGACACAATCACGACCTGATACCGAAACCTTCCCCCCAAACTCGGTATCTCAATTCCTCAGGTTTTCACCTCAAGCACAGGGGTTTGTTTTTTTTTTTGATTTTTTTTTTTTTTTCCCCCTTCCCCAGGTGCTTAAAGGGGGGGGGGGGTCCCATGCTGATAAAACACCCCCCCTTCATTTTATTTTATTTTATTTTATTTTAAACTTGGGGCAGGGTGATCTCAGGGGATTTGGGGGTTTTTTTTTTCAGCCTTTCTGAATTTTTTTTTTTTTTTTTTTTCAGCCTTTTCTCACACTCTCCAGAGCTGGAAAAGCTCCAGGAGCCCATGGGATGGGTTTTAGGGGGGGGGCTCCTGCTGTTAGGATCCAGCTCAGCTCCCCACAAGGAGAGATTTTGCTGTGGGGGATGGATGATTTCTCATGCCCGGGGTGGGCATTAGATTTTCTTAGTGAGTTTTTGCATTTGTACAGTCACTGGTTTGGGTTGGTTGGTTGTTTTTTTATTTTCTAATTATTTTTATTCCTTTCCTCTTCCTTCTCCCCCTCCCTCCCCCTTTTTTTTTTTTTTTTTTTTTTTTGACAGCATATTACCCCCCACCTCTTTTTTTCTTTTTTTGCATATCGATTTAAAAAGAAAAAATAATTAAAAAAAAAAAAAAAAAAAGCTTAAATCAGTTTCTTTGGGGTTTTGGAAAGAAAGAAAAGGACCGGACACAGCTGCAGCTGCATTGACCCAGCGTGCATATCTTAACTCAGGTAAAGAAAGAAAAAGACAAAAAAACCACAAAAGATTTAAAAAAAAAAAAAGAAAAAGAATAAAAACCACATTCTACCTCTGAGAGCGGCGGCCTTGGGTGCACCCGGGGCCCCCAGTGAAATATTTCAGTTTTGCAAACATTCAGGTATTGAAACTTTTGATTATTATTAAAAAAAAAAAAAAAAAAAAAAAAAAAGAAAAAAAAAAAAAAAAGAAGATAAAATAAAATAAAAACACTGAAAGTTTACATTTTATAATAACATTATTATACAGATTGTATTTAAACTGCAGAATATTTAAGACAATTGTAACCCTGTAAAGTTGAGGAAATATTAAAAAAGGAAAAAAAAAAAAAAAAAAAAAAAAAAGTGTTGTGGTCTGGAGTTTCTGTCCTGGGGGTGTCTCTGGAGTTGGGGGGTGCCCACACAGTGCCTGTAGGGCTATGAGGTGACCCCCCCCTGGGGCTGGGGGTGCCTGTAGGGTGAGTCTTGGGGTGTCCATGGGGTCCCTATGCAGTGCCTATAGGGCTTTAGGGTGCCATGGGGTCCCTGGGGGGGGTCTATGGGGTCCTTGTGGGGGGGGGGTCCATGGAGTCCTTATGGGGGTGTTCATGGGGTCCTTGTGGGGGGCCACTGTGGGGAGTCCATGGGGTCCCTGTGGGGGGTCTGGGGGGTCCCTATGGGGAGTGCATGGGGGTCCCTATGGGGGTGTTCATGTAGTCCTTATGGGGGGTCCATGGGGTCCCTGTGGGGGGGGCCGGGGGGTCCCTATGGGGGGGTCCGGGAGGTCCCTATGGGGGGCTCCATGGGGTCCCTATAGGGGTGTTCATGGAGTCCTTATGAGGGGGTCCCTATGGGTGGGTTCATGGGGTCCCTGTGGGGGGGTCCATGGGGTCCCTGTGGGGGCGTCCGGGGGGTCCCTATGGGGGTCCCTGTGGGGGGGTCCGGGGGGTCCCTGTAGAGGTGTTCATGGAGTCCTTATGGGGGGTCCCTGTGGGGGTCTCCATGGGGTCCCTGTAGGGGTGTCCATGGGGTCCCTATGGGGGTCCCTATGGGGGGCTCCATGGGGTCCCTGTAGGGGTGTTCATGGAGTCTTTATGGGGCCCCTGTGGGGGTCCCTGTGGCTGTGGGGTGCGCACAGAGCTCCGTGGTGTCCATGGGGTGTCCATGGGGTGTCCATGAGGTGTCCATGGGGTGCTCAGAGGGTCCCCCCCACGCTGCGGGGGTCCCGGGGGGGCTGCGCGGTGCCCCAGGGCCGGTGGGACCGCCAGGCCGGGGGGGGTCGCGCTGCTCTTCCCGCCGGGCGGGGGCGGCGCTCTGGGCGGTTGTTGGGGGCCGGGGAGGGCGGGGCTCGGGGCGGCGCTCTTGGCGGTGGCCGCGCTCTCTCTGGCCCTGGCGGACCGCGAAGATGGCGGCGCCCATGGAGGTGGCGCTGGTGTCGGACGCGGCGGGGCCGCTCTGCAACTGCTCCGTCTGGGAGCTGCACTCGGGCTCGGCCCTGCCCGGGTACCGCGGCGGTAACAGCGGCCCCCGCGGGCTGGCGCTGCTGGGCGGCGAGCACCTGCTGGGGGCCCAGCTCGGCAAGAGCTACATCAACGTCTGGGAGCTGCAGAGGAAGGTACCGGCCCGGGAGGCCTCGGCTCGGGGGGTGGCCCCGGGCCCCGCGGAGAGACCTCCCCGGCTCTGAAGGGATGCGCCGGGGTTCGCTCCCTGCAGAGCCTCTGTCTCAGGGTGGGGGAGGAGTCTCTCCCCATACCGACCCCCCCCTGTCTCCGGACAGACCCCCCCGGGCCCCTTTCTCCATGCCCTCTCCCAACCCCCCCATCGCCGTGGTCAGATGTCCCCCCCCTCCCTTCACGGAGCCCTCCCGGGGAGACCCCTCAGCTCCCACCTCCCTCCGTGGGGTTTGCACACACCCATTTGGCTCCTCCATCCTCCTCCTCTTCAGCATCGACCCTGAGCTGTGGTGGTGCCAGTGTGGGCTGGGGACACTCTGGGGACACTCTGGGGACACTCTGGGGACACTTGGGACACTCTGAGGACACGGCTCACACACTGCCTTCCCCAGGGTCTCGTTTCCCCTCCCCTGCCTCAGCCTGCACTCAAGGGTCTCTCTGTTCTTTCTGCCCCCAGGACCAGCTCCAGCAGAAGATCATCTGCCCCGGGCCTGTGACCTGCCTGACAGCTTCTCCCAATGGGCTCTACATCCTGGCAGGGGTTGCTGAGAGCATTTACCTGTGGGAGGTGAGGAGGGGGCTGCTGGCTGGGTCTGTAAACCCCAGTTACCTGGGCTGGGGCTGGCTGCTTGGTGGCCTCATGGGTGTACAGGTGATGGGGCAGCTCCCCAAAGCTCTCCCAGGAGGTGCTGGGTGAGGTTTAGAGCTTTTTGTTCCTTCTGTGGCCAAACCACTGTGGGAGGCAGGAGCTGAAGGAGATTCCCTTGAGCACCTCTTGCACACTTTAACCTAATATCTGTGTGCAGCTTGTGATCTAGATTCTGCAGAGAGTGCTGGGCTCTGGTCATCAGTCTTTCTGTTCTTAATTAGTGCTGGTTTGATATGGGGAGTGCACCTCATCCTGAGCACTTCAGTGAAGGAGCAGGCTCAGTCTGACCCCCAGGATTAAGCACCACAATGTCACACCCAGAGAGCTCTGTCCTGGGGTGTTTCTGAGCCTTGTGACCTGGGTGGCTCTGTGGTGATTTGTCAGGTTTTTCTTTGGTGGCAAGGTTGGAAGAAAAGTCCTTGTGAGGAATGCAGGGTGGGGGCTGCAGTGTGGGGGGGTTCTGGGCTCTGCTTGGCCCTTGCTGCCTGCCCCCAGCCTTGCCAGCAGCTGCCTGGGTAGAGGGAGCCTTGGAGAGTCTGTTTGGAAACCACAGAACTGGAGAGGATCCCCTGAGCCCTCGTTTTGTGCCTTCCCTCTGACACCACTTTTCTGCACTGAGCTGCAGCTGGGGTTTATTTTTAGGCACAATTCAGGCAATGAGAGGGAGTTGATTCTGTTACTTGACACAGGGCTCCTTCCCTGCCTCCTTCTTCCCTCCCTAACCTCAGTGCTGCCTTTCAACAAGAACAGCTTCACTTTTAGGGACCTCCTCGCCCACCTTAAAATCTTTGTTGACCCCAGACCATGCAAACAGGGACACAGTCTCTGGCTGAGCATGGCTTTTATCAGCCCCACAGCCACCACCTGAGCTGTGGGAGGTTGGAAGAAGCCATCAGAGTAATGTGGCAGTGAACAGGGAATCCCTGCTGCAGCTTTGTGCCCTGACCAGAGAAATGGCACTGGCATCATTGGGGTTAACAAGGGGCAGAACCTCCTCAAACTGTGCTGTGGTGTTCTGGGGAGTCTCAGTGCTTCTTCCTGAGTATCCTCCTGCCCTTTCCTCCCTGTAGGTCTCCAATGGGAACCTCCTGGCCATCCTGAACAGACACTACCAGGACCTCACATGCCTCTGCTTCACTGATGACAGCAGCCACTTTCTCTCGGGGGCAAAAGACTGCCTGGCCCTGGTGTGGAACCTCTACAGGTAACACTGCTGGTGGGGAGGTCTCTGCCCAGGGACAGGGACAGGGACCATCTGGGTGAGGAACATCAGAAGAAGAGATCAGCCACCACTTCCTGGAGGCAGAATCAGCTCTGCCTGAGCTGGTGGTGAGGAGCCTGTGCCCTGTTGTTATCCAGGGAGGTTTTTCCTGGTGTCTCATCTTTTTTTTCTCATGCTGAGGCATCTGGCTCTGACTTCTTCCCTGCTTGGCAGAGCGGGTTGTGTCCCCTCCTCTGGGACAGCAGGCTCAGCAGTGGCCTCTGTCCTCAGTGCTGCTGGTGGCTCCCGTGGAGGCAGAGCCTTGGCCACCTCCTGACACCCACCCTGCTCCAGCCCCCCCTCTCTGTCACCCCCAGTGTGCTGCAGGCAGAGCCCTCCCAGATCCCTGACCCCCGGCACGTCTGGTCCCGGCACAGCCTCCCCATCACCGACCTCTGCTGTGGCTTTGGGGGGCCCCTGGCACGGGCTGCCACAGCTTCCCTCGACCAGACAGCCAAGGTAGGGAGCAGGGTTGGGCTGCAGAGCTCTGGGGGGAGGGAAGGAAGGAGGGGAGGAGGGAGGGAGGGCTGCAGTAGCTGAATTTCTTGGCTGCCTCCTCGATGACTCAGAGCTGCCAGACCTAATGGCTTCGCCTCTCCAAACCCCCGGCAGCTTCCCTGCACCTGCCCCAGGGCTGGGGCTGGGCTTGCTCTGCAGTCCCTCTGCCCTGGGAATGTTGGGGTCAGCTCCTCTGATCCCCTCCCTGATGTCCTGCAGTCCCCAGGGATAGGGAGTGGAGCCTGCAGTCTGCTCCTGCCCTGACAGGGCTGTTCTGGAGCTGCCTGGGAAACTTATCTCCAGGTCACGAGGAGGCTGATCTGGGCCCTGCCATGGTTCTGCCATGGTTCTGCTGGTACCACCTGGCAGCCCACCTCAGGGTGTTGGTCCAGGGTGATATTGAGCCCCTGATCTCCTTCCTGATCTTCTGATCTCCTGATCCTGATCTTCTCCTTCCCCCTCTCCCTCCAGCTCTGGGAAGTCTCCTCTGGGGAGCTCCTGCTTTCCGTCCTCTTCGACGTGGGGATCATGGCTGTGACCCTGGACCTCTCTGAGTACCACATGTTCTGTGGGGGCATGGATGGCTCCATCTTCCAGGTTGACCTCTGTGCCTGGGTGAGTGTGTGGGGCTGTGGATCTGCTCCCTGCCACCCTTGGCCATTGTCACCTCCCCACCTACGTGACCCGTGTGGCCTGGGGCGGCGTGGGAGGGCCTGGGTTCCCCTGTGCTCCTCTGCCCCCTCCAGACACAGGGATGGACCTGCTGGCTTCAGACTTCTGACTCTAAACAGCTCTTTCCCTTCCTTCCTTCCTTCCTCCATTCCTGAAGCCGGTCCAAAGGGACCGGACCTTCCAGACGGAGCGGGAGAACGGGAAGGTCTTCAAAGGGCACAGGTGAGGGAGCAGACATACCTGCCAAGCCCTTCTCTGCCCTGTCTGCCCCTTCACCAGTTTCTGTCAGTCCTGGGGGGGGTCATCCTGATTTTAAAGTTCCTCTTCCCCATTCCAGGAACCAGGTGACGTGTCTGTCTGTCTCCACGGATGGCAGCCTCCTGCTCTCGGGCTCACACGACGAAACAGTCCGGCTGTGGGACATCCAGAGCAAGCAGTGCCTGAGGACAATGAATCACAAAGGTAGGCATGTCCTTATCTTTGGGATCCATTCCTCCTGGCGTGCCCAGGGCCAATGCTGTCTCACTTCAGCTGCCCTGATGCTGCCCTGGGCACTCTCTCTGCCGCTTACTTCACACCTCCAGGAAGGGCAGAGGCGTTTAGGGACTCCCTCCCTGTCTGGAGGAATGTTTTGACCTTACCCATGTCTGCTGACAACCCAAACCCCCTCTGTGCTGCTGGGGAGTGACTCATGGATCTCACCCTGTCGCTGAGGACATCCAGGATCCTCCTCCTTGTTTTCCTCAGGGAGCAGTTGCCCCACATGCACCCGAGTGCCCTGTGAGGCTGTGTCTGGAGAAGGGCCTGAGCCCGTGACCCCAGTGAGCTCGTTAGCCCTGAAGTGAATCCAATATAAGCTGAGATCTGTGAGCTCAGCCTAATGGCTCAGGTGAACCCTACAAACAAACCTGCACAGGCTCAGCCCAGCAACCCAGGGTGGGGAGAGCAGAGCAGGGGGGGGATTCACCCTGGGAGGGTTGAGCTCAGCACTAGCTGGAGAGGGAGGTGATGGAACAGGAGCTTTTGTCTGCCTCAGAGGTGTTTTTGTCCCTCCTCTCTGCAAAGACTGAGAGCCTTGGGTGGCTCCAGCCCCTCCTCCCTCCTTCTGCACCTTTCCCTCTGCAGCAGCTCAGGTGCATCTGGATCCTTTTAACCTTTCCCTTCACACTGTCGAGTTTGTCCAGGGGAAGATGGATGGTTGGGGATTTATTAATGGTGACAGAGCTGCTCTGCTCACACTCAAGGCTGCTGGAGGGGTCTGCAGGCAGCGTGGGAGGTTTTGGGGGGCTGGGAGGGGGTTGTGTCCGATAGGGAGAGGTTTGGGGGGTGGGAGGCAGCAGTGGGGTTTCTCCATTGAGCAGGAGTTTGGAAGGGAGGGGGTCAGAGGAGGCTGCATGATGGAAAGCAGCAGCCTGTGTGGGTAAATGCAGTAATTAAAGCACTCATTAGCTCTGGCAAACGAGAGTGTGTGATGGATCATTGCAGGAGACAGTGAGGAGAGTGGCCACTGCTGATGTGCAGCCCAGGCTGTGGAGCTGCAGGGGCTCAGGCTCTGCCCAGCAGCTGGGGGGGTGGCAGGGGGTCTGGCAGCTCCCTGTACCCTCTGCTTCCCAGGTGCCAGGCACAAGATGACCCTGCTGGGGTGGGGGGAGTCTGACCCATCCCCTTGTCTTGTCTCTTCCAGGTCCGGTCACAAACGCCTTCATCGTGCTGGCTCCAGCCAACATGTTCAACCCAGATGGGAAGCCCAGTGTCCCCCTCCCCAAATTCAGCAAACACCTCCAGGGCACTGAGAGCAACGACGAGCAGGGGACTGAGGGGGTGACACTGCGCCTGGGGCTCCACCAGCAGGTATGGGGATGGCAGAGGAGGGGGAGATGGGGGGCAGGTGGGGGTGGTGTGGGCTGGAGGGTGCAAAACTTCCCCTCCATGCTGCCCCACTGCTGGGGCTGCCTCGTTGCTGCTGTGGAAAATGTCCACGGGGTTCCTCTACTCACAGCACAGTGCCAGGGAGAGCAGCACACAGGGCTGGGGGTTTCTTTGCCTCCTCCAGCCCCCAGGTCTTCTGCATCCATGTTTCCTGTCTGGTCCCTGCAGGACTCTGGGGAGAGCTACCTGGAGAAGGCAGAGAGGATGTACTCACAGATGTACTCCACAAGGGAAAAGGTGAGAGCTGCTCCTGGGCTGGGGATGATGTGTGAAGCCCTGGGGGAGGAATGAGCCCTGGGGTTGGCAGCAGAGGGGCTGCACTTGGAGGAGGGAGAGGACAAAAGGGTTTGGGCTTCGCTGTGTCCAAGGGATCACTTGCCTCCTCACTGATGTGGGATCCCCGTGCCTGAACCTTTTCCATGGTGTTTTTCTGCCACAGAATCTGGTGGGAGACCAGGAGCACCTGACGATCCAGGTGAGCGAGCTGGAGGAGGAGGTGAGCACCCTCCGGAAGATCAACAAGAACCTCTTCGACTTCTCTGCTCGCATCATCACCAAACCAGCCAAATGAAGAGGCAGCCCCCGCCCTCTCCGCCTCTCCCTGCCCCTCCCTGGGGAGGAGCCCACCCCCACGCCAGGAGGTGACGGCGCCGGAGCCTCTGCCCGGTGACACGGGAGCGGGACCCGCGGGGGCTGCTGCCTGCGGGGGGCACAGGGACCCTTCCCACCCCGATTCGCTGCTGGGAGCAGACGGCTCCGAGGAGGGGCTCAGGAGGCAGCTCCTGCTCTTTTCCTGTCTCTTCCTCGCCCCCTTTTATTCGTTTATTTTTTTTCCTTACTTGACCCTGCAGTGCAGACAGAAAAGTGTTGGTTTTTTGGTTTTTTTTTTCTCTCAATACCGGTTTGAGATTGGATTTTGGGAGATCCCTTCTGCCTGTCCTGCTCTGGGAATGCTGCTCAGCTCCAGAGGATCCCTCCCAGCCCAGATCCTGCTGTGGGATTGTTCTGTCCCGGGACAGCAGGGGCTGAGCAGCTCCTGGGGGTGCCCAGAGCAGGGTGGGTGCTGCTGGGGACAGGGTGGGGGTTCCCTGTGCTGGTTTTGGGGCACTGGCCTGACTTCGGGGAGGGTCAGGGGGGCAGCAAGGTGCTATTTCCAATCTCCTAAATTCACAGTTTATATATATTTGGATCCAGCTACTTGGTTTTCACGGTGTTCTGTGGACTGGGCCTTTTGTATTGTCACAAGCCTGGCAGTGGGGGTTGTGGGTTTTGTTTAGGTTTATTTTTTACATAAAAAAAGACTTGGTTTTTATAGTGAAAGACGCCTGAGGTTTTTCTTCAATCCCTGCTGGGGGGTGGAGCTCAGTGACCCACCTGGCAGGGAGCAGGGCAGCGACTTCGTGTTGGAGGGAACCCTTGGATAGAACCCCCCCTGCCCTGTTCTGTACAGCAGCAGCCTCGGAGCTGTTCTAATGAGCTGATTTAAGGTGCAGTTTAATTGGCTGCCTGGTGCAGGACAGGCTCCTGCCAGCTCCTGCCGATGCTTTTATCCTAATGAGCCACTCACTCCACTGCTCCCACCCCAGCAACCCCCCCACCCTCCTGCTGTGGGACCTCAGCCCGGGCCGGGGGCTGCAGAGTGAGCCTGTCCTTTCCCTATGTCCCCCCCCCAGGCCTAGCCCATCCTTCCCAGTTTGTCTCAGTGTCTCCTAATGGTGTTGGGATGCTGGGTGGGGGCAGAACAGGAGGATGGGGGCTCCCCCTCCTCTGCTGCAGCTGGGTCAGGGTCTGGGGGGGGCTGTTTCATGGCAGGAGGCAGCACTCAGCTACGAGGGGGTGCAGAGCTACTGGGAAAGGAGCTGCTGGGGGCTTGGGGATGGGGACCCTGCTCCAGGGGGGGACCAGCACCCCCAAAATGAGGCTTCCAGCGCTTCCCCTGCCCTGGCAGGATTCCCTCTGCCCCCCACCCCCAGCCCATCTCCGCAGGGGAATTCATTAGCTGTGACTCATTACATTTCTCAGGGATCAATATCTTTTGCCAGCTGGTTTTGGCTCCACCGGTCGCTTCCTCTTGCTTATTAATTTCCCGGCGGCTCCGTCCCTCTGCAGCTCACAGTCCTGCTGGTGCCGGGGAGCCCCCCCGGGCCGTGCTGTGCCTCAGTTTCCTCAGTGCAGATGAGGAGGATGATCCCCCCCTTCCCGTCCATCCCTGCTGCGAAGCTGCTGCATGTCCAGCCACCCGCCCCCTCCCCACCCTGAGGGACCGGACCCCTCGGCACCCCCGGTTTTGTGGCTGCGGCTCCGATTGCGGAGGGATGGAGGGGCGGGTCAGGGCATTTACCGGGAGGGAGGAGAATTTACGGCTCCGGGCCGGCTCAAGCAACAGCTCAGCGCTGTCCGTGGGCGCCTGCCCGAAGGAGGAGGAGGAGGAAGGTCCCGGTGGTCCAAAGGCCAGCGGGGACCCCCGGCAAGAGCGGGGGTTCCTTTGCTGGACCTGGGGTGCCTCGCAAGGCAGCACGAGTCCGGGGCGGCCCCTCCGGACCCTCCCGCTCCGCTCGGGGACGGGGCTGGCGAGAACCGGGGGTGGGGGCTGCCGGCCCGCCCCGGCCCGCCCCATCGGGGAGCAGAGCGGCGGAGCCTGTGCGGGCATGGGGGGCTGCGGGCGCTCTGGCTGCTGGCGGCGGTGCTGGGGGCGGCGGGGGGGCACCCCCAGCCCTGCCGCGTCCCGGCCCGCAACGACCCCGCCGCCGGCCCCGCCGTGAGCGTGGGGGCTCTGTTGCCGCCCGCCGTCCCCCCCCGCCTCCGCGCAGCCTTGGCCGCAGCCGCCGGCACCGGCGGGACCCCCGGCCCCGGGGGGCGTCTCGGGGGGGCGGAGCTGCCCCATAACCTCAGCCTGGAGGTGGTGGCGGGCGGTCCGGCGACGCGGGACCCGGGCTCGCTGGCGCGGTGGCTGTGCTGGGCGGTGGCGGGGCGCGGGGTGGTCGCGGTGCTGGCGCTGCCGCGGTCCCGCCGGGAGCTGCTGCAGCTCGATTTCCTGGCTACTGCCCTCCAGGTCCCTATCGTCAGCCTCCCGGAGACCCGCGGGTCGCTGCCCTTCCGAGCACAGGTGAGACCCGCACCGCTCCCCCTCCCCGCCCCCCATGACTGCTCTGGCCGGCTCCGTTCTTGCTCCCGTCCCGGCTCCATCCCACCCCCACCACAGCTTTATCCCAACCCAATCCCCTCCAAGGCAACTTCCCTGCTCTTCCAGTAGCCCCCCGGGGTCTCCTTCTCGGGCTGGTCCCTGAGCACCCCTCTGCTCACGGGTGGGTGTTGGGTGAGGGGAACCTCGGGTGGGACGGAGCTGGGAGCACAGGGAGGCTCCGGGGCGGGGGGCACCCTTTCTGCTGCTGCCTGCGGACCCTTCCCACGGGCAGGGGGCCAGCCACCACCCCTCTGTGTCGGCAGAGCCCTCTCCACTTCCAAATGGAGCGGCAGAGTTCGCAGGAGACGCTGGTGGACGTGCTGGTGAGCGTCCTGCAGGCTAGCGACTGGCAGGAGACCAACCTGGTGTTCTGCCACCCCTGGGATGTCTCCGGCTTCCTCGGCCTCTGGACCCGCCGTTCCCGGCTCTTCCTCCGCACCGTCCTGGACCTCGGCTACCTGGAGGAGCCCGGAGCCGCCCGCTCCCTCCGGCAGCACCGGGAGCGGTTCAGGTCCCTCTCCAGCCCCGTGCTGCTGCTCGGCTGTGACCTGCGGCGGGCTCGGTTCATCTTCCAGGCGGCCGAGGAGTCGGGGCTGCTGCCGCAGGAGTCCACTGGATGCTGGGCTCCCCGCTCAGCGCCGGCGAGCTGCAAACCGAGGGGCTGCCCCTGGGCTGCTGGCCTTCGGCGAGGTCAGCCGCCCCGCCGCTGGAGCTCTTCCTGCAGGACGCGGTGGAGCTGGTGGCCAGGGCCATCGCCAGCGCTGCCCGCGTCCACCCCGAGCTGTCCCTGCTGCCCACACCCCTGACCCTGCACCGACCGGCGGCGGGCGGGCGGCGAGACCCCGGGGCTCCTCCTCTCCCGGTAAGGAAGGTGCTGTGGGTGCCCCTTTCCTGCTCCACCATCTTCAGGGTGCCACCGGAAGGGGTCGAGGGCAGAGTTGGGGGTACGAGTGTGCAGAGCCCATGTGCGGCCCCCACCGTGGGGCTCAGCCCGCCCCCCTCTCTGGTCCCCACTGCCCCCCGGACATGGTTTGTGCTGCCTGTGGGGGGCAGATGTGTCACTTCACATCTCCCTAACCCTGCCCGAGCACAGTTAGCTCTATAAATATTAACACCTCTAGCTGCAGGGTGTAAGGGCCTCTTCCTGCTCCTCCTCCCTGCCCTTTGCTGGGCCCATCTCTGGAACCTTCTGCTCCCTGTCCCTTACTCCCCCCTGGCCAATCCCTGGTGATGCTGGAGCTCTGACCTGCTCCCTCCCACCAGGGTCATGGCCAACACCTCCTTCCAGGGCCGGACGGGGCCCCTGCGTGTGGAGAACGCGACCCTGGTGCGGCCGGAGCGGCTCTACCGGATCTGGAGCCTGCGGAGGGACTCACGGGGGACCCCACCTGGGTGACAGTGGGCACCTGGCACCACGGCACCCTGGAGCTGGAGCAGGGTGCCTGGCAAGAGCCACCGCAAACACCAGAGCCCTGGTGAAGGGCCCCCGTGCCAGCTGCGGGTGGTGACGCTGGTGGAGCATCCCTTTGTCTTCACCAGGGAGTGGATGAGGATGGAGCTGCCCGCCGGGCAGCTCTGCCTGGACCCTGGCACCAACGACTCCGCTGTGTTGGACGCCCTCTTTGAGGAGCTCGGTGCTGAGAACGGCTCAGTGCCCAGGAGTACAAGAAGTGCTGCTACGGGTACTGCATTGACCTGTTGGAGAAGCTGGCTGAGGACATGGCCTTTGACTTTGAGCTCTACATTGTTGGCGATGGGAAATACGGGGCCTGGAAGAACGGGCGCTGGACAGGGCTGGTGGGGGACCCTGCTCAGTGGCACGGCCCACATGGCCGTCACCTCCTTCAGCATCAACTCAGCACGGAGCAAAGTCATCGACTTCACCAGCCCCTTCTTCTCCACCAGCTTGGGCATCCTGGTGAGAACCAAGGACACGGCGTCGCCCATCGGGGCCTTCATGTGGCCATTGCACTGGACCATGTGGGTGGGCATCTTCGTTGCCCTGCACACCACAGCACTCTTCCTCACCCTCTACGAGTGGAAGAGCCCCTACGGCATGACCCCCCACGGCCGCAACCGCATGAAGATCTTCTCCTACTCCTCAGCCCTCAATCTCTGCTATGCCATCCTCTTTGGGCGCACCGTGTCCAGCAAGACGCCCAAATGCTGCACCGGCCGCTTCCTCATGAACCTCTGGGCCATCTTCTGCCTCCTGGTGCTCTCCAGCTACACTGCCAACCTGGCAGCCGTCATGGTGGGGGACAAGACCTTTGAGGAGCTCTCAGCATTCACGACCCAAAGGTAGGAGGGTGTCCAGCTGCGTTCAAGGGGGTGAGGTGGGGCTGGGGGGTGCTGATGCTCTGGTGTCCCCTTCCAGCTCCATCACCCCTCACGGGGCTTCCGCTTTGGCACGGTCTGGGAGAGCAGTGCTGAGGAGTACATCAAGAAGAGCTTCCCCGAGATGCACGAGTACATGCGGCGCCACAGCGTCCCCACCACCCCTGCCGGTGTCACTATGCTCAAGTGAGGGGTGGGGAGGTCACAAGAGGGAGGGTGTCCTTCCCTGCAGCCTGTGCACCTGCACCCCACTTCCACCACCCCACCCCAGTGAAGGGGCTCAGGCTGGGGGCTCCCTTGGGAAGCGGGGAGCAGCCCCCTCCCTGAGGGTGCCCCCGTGCTGGTGCAGGACGGAGCCCCCCAAGCTCAACGCCTTCATCATGGACAAGTCACTGCTGGACTATGAGGTGTCCATCGACTCCGACTGCAAACTGCTCACCGTGGGCAAACCCTTCGCCATTGAAGGTTGGGAGGAGGGGGGGCTGCAGCAGGGTAGGGGGGTGTCTGTACGTGTACCTGCATGGGTGTGAGTGTGTGTACACACGTGTGTGCTCTGCTTGCAGCTGGGGCCGTGCAGGGTGGGGAGGGTCCCATGCCCTGGGGATACTGAGGGGGGAGTCTGTACCCCTCTGCCCCAGCTCTGGCCTCTCTCTTTCCCCTCACCGGGCCCAGGTTATGGCATTGGCCTCCCCCAGAACTCGCCGCTGACCTCCAACATCTCCGAGTTCATCAGCGCTACAAGTCCTCGGGGTTCATCGACCTCCCTGCACGACAAATGGTACAAGATGGTGCCCTGCGGCAAGCGCGTCTTCGCCGTCACCGAGGTGCGGGCAGCCCCGGCCCCTGCTCGGGGACGCTCTGGGGAATGCTGACCTCTCCTTCCCTTCCCTCCCCTAAGCCTGTCTGATACCCCCCATATCCCCCCCAGACCCTGCAGATGGGCATTTACCACTTCTCGGGGCTGTTCGTGCTGCTCTGCATCGGGCTGAGCGGGTCCCTGCTCACCTCGCTGGGTGAACACATCTTCTACCGCCTCGTCCTGCCCCGCATCAAGCGCAAGAAGAAATTCAACTACTGGCTGCACACCAGCCAGGTGGGGCTGCTGCCCCAGAGACCCCCCCAGGGCTGCTGCTCCCACTTCCCTTGCACAACCTCTGGGCTGTCACAGTCCCCCCGGTGGCCCCCAAGCCGCATCCCATCCATCTCATCCTTCCCATGTGCCCTACAGAAAATCCACCGGGCTCTGAACACGGGCACGGAGGAGCAGAAGAGCCGGCAGCTGAGCTTGGAGCAGAGGTAGGGCTGGGTGCCTCCCCTCCCCTCTTCCTGGGGGCACAGAGGGACTCCCCAGCTCAACCCTCTTGCCCCCTCCCCAAAAGGTGCCACCCTCCAGCCGGGGCAGGCGGCGGGCAGCCCTGGAGCACCCTGCGGAAGGAGGGAAGGCGAGTGCGCTTCCAGCTCGACAAAGTCCCCCCCCAGGTTGAGGGGTCCCCACAGACCCCTGGGACAAGCAGGCCCGCGACAGGGCAGCGGGAGAGAGCGAACTGCGGGAGCTGGAGGGGGAAGATCCAGGAGATGCGGGAGCAGCTGCGGGCGGCTCTGCTGCGGCGGAGCGAGCTGGTGGCTGCGCTGGGCAC